>NC_092343.1:285455784-286106498 GCF_046630445.1 Rutidosis leptorrhynchoides
AACGATATTGTTAAATGTTGTTAACCTAATGTTTATTATATCTAATGAGATGTTAAATTATTATATAATCATGATATTATGATATATTAATATATTTTAATATGATATATATACATTTAAATGTCATTACAACGATAATCGTTACATATATGTCTCGTTTCGAAATCCTTAAGTTGGTAGTATTGTTTTTACATATGTAGTTCATTGTTAATATACTTAATGATATGTTTACTTATCATTTATCATGTTTATATATAGTGTATCAATATCTTAAAATGATTCATATGTAATTAGTAAGACGTTGTTATAACGATAATCGTTATATATATCCTTTTCAAGTTTCTTAATTCAATAGTCTCATTTTTATGTATATAACTCATTGTTAAAATACCTAATGAGATACTTACTTATCATAATATCATGTTAACTATATATATAACCATATATATTTCATCATATAGTTTTTACAGGTTTTAACGTTCGTGAATCACCGGTCAACTTGGGTGGTCAATTGTCTATATAAAACCTATTTCAATTAATCAAGTCTTAATAAGTTTGATTGCTTAACAGGTTGGAAACACTTAATCATGTAAATATCAATTTCATTTATGTAACGACCCAACCCGTTAACCATCCGAAAATGTGCCGCAAATTTTTTTTTTCTGAAACAGTTGATCTGGACGGCGTCCAAAAGCTTGGACGGCGTCCAGCTCTTAAGACTGGGATGGCGTCCAGACATCTGGGACGGCGTCCAGATGTACTAAAACATTCTGATCAGTTTTTTTGAACTCACGCAGGCGAAAACCCGCTTCCCGACACTTTTAAACCAAAACACTTTCACAATATATTACAATAGTTTAAACTAAGAGTTTTTCACAATAAAAACCGAGTTTTACGACACCGGGCCCACATCGACCCAAAATACCATAAGTGACTATTTCGACCCATTAGTTTATACAAAAACATAGACCGAGCATGGGATTGGGGACACGCTACCCAATCCTAATCAAATCCAAAAGCAAGTCTTCTAAAGCAACTACGCAAGTTCACTAGTCCCCGTGCTTACCCGAGCCACCGCATCCGTGCAATCTATAAAAATGTAAACAACGAGAGGGTAAGCTAACGCTTAGTGAATGAGAATATACTACATACATATATATGCATAAAATGAAATGCGCATCGCTAACACACAAATACGAGCCACATACCGCAATCCAAGCATAACTAAGCAATGTTATACCTAACGTACCACCAAGTCAAACCGCAAGATTAGTTACAACAATATAAGTAAATACGCGTACATAAATGGGTAACCAAACTACAAGGTTAACCCCTTAACCTCAATCATACGAACATTGGCCGAACAACCCGAGCCTTAGTGAATTCGCACAACCCGAAATTCACTTCTCTACCAATTCAACAACCGAGGTTGGCCGAACTACCCGAGCCTTAATGAATTCGCACAACCCGAAATCCATCACCTCATAAAAAGGATGACCGAACAACCCGAGTCATCATGTGAAATGTCCCGTTCTTATTGATTAAAAACGTTCCATATTAATTGATTTCGTTGCGAGGTTTTGACCTCTATATGAGACGTTTTTCAAAGACTGCATTCATTTTTAAAACAAACCATAACCTTTATTTCATAAATAAAGGTTTAAAAAGCTTTACGTAGATTATCAAATAATGATAATCTAAAATATCCTGTTTACACACGACCATTACATAATGGTTTACAATACAAATATGTTACATCGAAATCAGTTTCTTGAATGCAGTTTTTACACAATATCATACAAACATGGACTCCAAATCTTGTCCTTATTTTAGTATGCAACAGCGGAAGCTCTTAATATTCACCTGAGAATAAACATGCTTTAAACGTCAACAAAAATGTTGGTGATTTATAGGTTTAACCTATATATATCAAATCGTAACAATAGACCACAAGATTTCATATTTCAAAACACATCCCATACATAGAGATAAAAATCATTCATATGGTGAACACCTGGTAACCGACAATAACAAGATGCATATATAAGAATATCCCCATCATTCCGGGACACCCTTCGGATATGATATAAATTTCGAAGTACTAAAGCATCCGGTACTTTGGATGGGGTTTGTTAGGCCCAATAGATCTATCTTTAGGATTCGCGTCAATTAGGGTGTCTGTTCCCTAATTCTTAGATTACCAGACTTAATAAAAAGGGCATATTCGATTTCGATAATTCAACCATAGAATGTAGTTTCACGTACTTGTGTCTATTTTGTAAATCATTTATAAAACCTGCATGTATTCTCATCCCAAAAATATTAGATTTTAAAAGTGGGACTATAACTCACTTTCACAGATTTTTACTTCGTCGGGAAGTAAGACTTGGCCACTGTTGATTCACGAACCTATAACAATATATACATATATATTAAAGTATGTTCAAAATATATTTACAACACTTTTAATATATTTTGATGTTTTAAGTTTATTAAGTCAGCTGTCCTCGTTAGTAACCTATAACTAGTTGTCCACAGTTAGATGTACAGAAATAAATCGATAAATATTATCTTGAATCAATCCACGACCCAGTGTATACGTATCTCAGTATTGATCACAACTCAAACTATATATATTTTGGAATCAACCTCAACCCTGTATAGCTAACTCCAACATTCACATATAGAGTGTCTATGGTTGTTCCGAAATATATATAGATGTGTCAACATGATAGGTCGAAACATTGTATACGTGTCTATGGTATCTCAAGATTACATAATATACAATACAAGTTGATTAAGTTATGGTTGGAATAGATTTGTTACCAATTTTCACGTAGCTAAAATGAGAAAAAT
The DNA here is from genome assembly GCF_046630445.1 of Rutidosis leptorrhynchoides. NCBI lineage: Eukaryota > Viridiplantae > Streptophyta > Magnoliopsida > Asterales > Asteraceae > Rutidosis > Rutidosis leptorrhynchoides. The sequence goes on from NC_092343.1 coordinate 285,458,641, forward strand.
TATCCAATCTTGTTTTACCCATAACTTCTTCATTTTAAATCCGTTTTGAGTGAATCAAATTGCTATGGTTTCATATTGAACTCTATTTTATGAATCTAAACAGAAAAAGTATAGGTTTATAGTCGGGAAAATAAGTTACAAGTCGTTTTTGTAAAGGTAGTCATTTCAGTCGAAAGAACGACGTCTAGATGACCATTTTAGAAAACATACTTCCACTTTGAGTTTAACCATAATTTTTGGATATTTATTCATGTTCATAATAAAAATCATTTTCTCAGAATAACAACTTTTAAATCAAAGTTTATCATAGTTTTTAATTAACTAACCCAAAACAGCCCGCGGTGTTACTACGACGGCGTAAATCCGGTTTTACAGTGTTTTTCGTGTTTCCAGGTTTTAAATCATTAAGTTAGCATATCATATAGATATAGAACATGTGTTTAGTTGATTTTAAAAGTCAAGTTAGAAGGATTAACTTTTGTTTGCGAACAAGTTTAGAATTAACTAAACTATGTTCTAGTGATTACAAGTTTAAACCTTCGAATAAGATAGCTTTATATGTATGAATCGAATGATGTTATGAACATCATTACTACCTTAATTTCCTTGGATAAACCTACTGGAAAAGAGAAAAATGGATCTAGCTTCAATGGATCCTTGGATGGCTCGAAGTTCTTGAAGCAGAATCATGACACGAAAACAAGTTCAAGTAAGATCATCACTTGAAATAAGATTGTTATAGTTATAGAAATTGAACCAAAGTTTGAATATGATTATTACCTTGTATTAGAATGATAACCTACTGTAAGAAACAAAGATTTCTTGAGGTTGGATGATCACCTTACAAGATTGGAAGTGAGCTAGCAAACTTGAAAGTATTCTTGATTTTATGAAACTAGAACTTTTGGAATTTATGAAGAACACTTAGAACTTGAAGATAGAACTTGAGAGAGATCAATTAGATGAAGAAAATTGAAGAATGAAAGTGTTTGTAGGTGTTTTTGGTCGTTGGTGTATGGATTAGATATAAAGGATATGTAATTTTGTTTTCATGTAAATAAGTCATGAATGATTACTCATATTTTTGTAATTTTATGAGATATTTCATGCTAGTTGCCAAATGATGGTTCCCACATGTGTTAGGTGACTCACATGGGCTGCTAAGAGCTGATCATTGGAGTGTATATACCAATAGTACATACATCTAAAAGCTGTGTATTGTACGAGTACGAATACGGGTGCATACGAGTAGAATTGTTGATGAAACTGAACGAGGATGTAATTGTAAGCATTTTTGTTAAGTAGAAGTATTTTGATAAGTGTATTGAAGTCTTTCAAAAGTGTATAAATACATATTAAAACACTACATGTATATACATTTTAACTGAGTCGTTAAGTCATCGTTAGTCGTTACATGTAAGTGTTGTTTTGAAACCTTTAGGTTAACGATCTTGTTAAATGTTGTTAACCCAATGTTTATAATATCAAATGAGATTTTAAATTATTATATTATCATGATATTATCATGTATGAATATCTCTTAATATGATATATATACATTAAATGTCTTTACAACGATAATCGTTACATATATGTCTCGTTTAAAAATCATTAAGTTAGTAGTCTTGTTTTTACATATGTAGTTCATTGTTAATATACTTTATGATATGTTTTCTTATCATAGTATCATGTTAACTATATATATATATCCATATATATGTCATCATATAGTTTTTACAAGTTTTAACGTTCGTGAATCACCGATCAACTTGGGTGGTCAATTGTCTATATGAAACATATTTCAATTAATCAAGTCTTAAAAAGTTTGATTGCTTAACATGTTGGAAACATTTAATCATGTAAATATCAATCTCAATTAATATATATAAACATGGAAAAGTTCGGGTCACTACAGTACCTACCCGTTAAATAAATTTCGTCCCGAAATTTTAAGCTGTTGAAGGTGTTGACGAATCTTCTGGAAATAGATGCGGGTATTTCTTCTTCATCTGATCTTCACGCTCCCAGGTGAACTCGGGTCCTCTACGAGCATTCCATCGAACCTTAACAATTGGTATCTTGTTTTGCTTAAGTCTTTTAACCTCACGATCCATTATTTCGACGGGTTCTTCGATGAATTGAAGTTTTTCGTTGATTTGGATTTCATCTAACGGAATAGTGAGATCTTCTTTAGCAAAACATTTCTTTAAATTCGAGACGTGGAAAGTGTTATGTACAGCCGCGAGTTGTTGAGGTAACTCTAGTCGGTAAGCTACTGGTCCGACACGATCAATAATCTTGAATGGTCCAATATACCTTGGATTTAATTTCCCTCGTTTACCAAATCGAACAACGCCTTTCCAAGGTGCAACTTTAAGCATGACCATCTCTCCAATTTCAAATTCTATATCTTTTCTTTTAATGTCAGCGTAGCTCTTTTGTCGACTTTGGGCGGTTTTCAACCGTTGTTGAATTTGGATGATCTTCTCGGTAGTTTCTTGTATAATCTCCGGACCCGTAATCTGTCTATCCCCCACTTCACTCCAACAAATCGGATACCTGCACTTTCTACCATAAAGTGCTTCAAACGGCGCCATCTCAATGCTTGAATGGTAGCTGTTGTTGTAGGAAAATTCTGCTAACGGTAGATGTCGATCCCAACTGTTTCCGAAATCAATAACACATGCTCGTAGCATGTCTTCAAGCGTTTGTATCGTCCTTTCGCTCTGCCCATCAGTTTGTGGATGATAGGCAGTACTCATGTCTAGACGAGTTCCTAATGCTTGCTGTAATGTCTGCCAGAATCTTGAAATAAATCTGCCATCCCTATCAGAGATAATAGAGATTGGTATTCCATGTCTGGAGACGACTTCCTTCAAATACAGTCGTGCTAACTTCTCCATCTTGTCATCTTCTCTTATTGGTAGGAAGTGTGCTGATTTGGTGAGACAATCAACTATTACCCAAATAGTATCAAAACCACTTGCAGTCCTTGGCAATTTAGTGATGAAATCCATGGTAATGTTTTCCCATTTCCATTCCGGGATTTCGGGTTGTTGAAGTAGACCTGATGGTTTCTGATGCTCAGCTTTGACCTTAGAACACGTCAAACATTCTCCTACGTATTTAGCAACATCGGCTTTCATACCCGGCCACCAAAAATGTTTCTTGAGATCCTTGTACATCTTCCCCGTTCCAAGATGTATTGAGTATCTGGTTTTATGAGCTTCTCTAAGTACCATTTCTCTCATATCTCCAAATTTTGGTACCCAAATCCTTTCAGCCCTATACCGAGTTCCGTCTTCCCGAATATTAAGATGCTTCTCCGATCCTTTGGGTATTTCATCCTTTAAATTTCCCTCTTTTAAAACTCCTTGTTGCGCCTCCTTTATTTGAGTAGTAATGTTATTATGAATCATTATATTCATAGATTTTACTCGAATGGGTTCTCTGTCCTTCCTGCTCAAGGCATCGGCTACCACATTTGCCTTCCCCGGGTGGTAACGAATCTCAAAGTCGTAATCATTCAATAATTCAATCCACCTACGCTGCCTCATATTCAGTTGTTTCTGATTAAATATGTGTTGAAGACTTTTGTGGTCGGTATATATAATACTTTTGACCCCATATAAGTAGTGCCTCCAAGTCTTTAATGCAAAAACAACCGCGCCTAATTCCAAATCATGCGTCGTATAATTTTGTTCGTGAATCTTCAATTATCTAGACGCATAAGCAATCACCTTCGTTCGTTGCATTAATACACAACCGAGACCTTGCTTTGATGCATCACAATAAATCACAAAATCATCATTCCCTTCAGGCAATGACAATATAGGTGCCGTAGTTAGCTTTTTCTTCAATAACTGAAACGCTTTCTCTTGTTCATCATTCCATTCAAATTTCTTCCCTTTATGCGTTAATGCAGTCAAGGGTTTTGCTATTCTGGAAAAGTCTTGGATGAACCTTCTGTAGTAACCAGCTAGTCCTAAAAACTGGCGTATGTGTTTCGGAGTTTTCGGGGTTTCCCACTTTTCAACAGTTTCTATCTTTGCCGGATCCACCTTAATACCTTCTTTGTTCACTATGTGACCGACGAATTGAACTTCTTCCAACCAAAATGCACACTTTGAAAACTTAGCGTACAATTCTTCCTTCCTCAATACTTCTAACACCTTTCTCAAATGTTCACCGTGTTCTTGGTCATTCTTTGAGTAAATAAGTATGTCATCAATGAAAACAATGACAGACTTGTCAAGGTATGGTCCACACACTCGGTTCATAAGGTCCATGAACACAGCTGGTGCATTAGTTAAACCAAACGGCATGACCATAAACTCGTAATGACCGTAACGTGTTCTGAAAGCAGTCTTTGGAATATCATCTTCTTTCACCCGCATTTGATGATACCCGGAACGTAAGTCAATCTTTGAATAAACAGACGAGCCTTGTAGTTGATCAAATAAGTCATCGATTCTCGGTAGTGGGTAGCGGTTCTTGATGGTAAGTTTGTTCAACTCTCGGTAGTCGATACACAACCTGAATGTACCATCTTTCTTCTTGACAAACAAAACAGGAGCTCCCCACGGTGATGTGCTTGGTCGAATGAAACCACGCTCTAAAAGTTCTTGTAATTGGCTTTGTAGTTCTTTCATCTCGCTGGGTGCGAGTCTGTAAGGAGCACGAGCTATTGGTGCAGCTCCTGGTACAAGATCTATTTGAAATTCAACGGATCGATGTGGGGGTAATCCCGGTAATTCTTTCGGAAATACATCGGGAAATTCTTTTGCGATGGGAACATCATTGATGCTCTTTTCTTCAGTTTGTACTTTCTCGACGTGTGCTAGAACAGCATAGCAACCTTTTCTTATTAGTTTTTGTGCCTTCAAATTACTAATAAGATGTAGCTTCGTGTTGCCCTTTTCTCCGTACACCATTAAGGGTTTTCCTTTTTCTCGTATAATGCGAATTGCATTTTTGTAACAAACGATCTCCGCTTTCACTTCTTTCAACCAGTCCATACCAATTATCACATCAAAACTCCCTAACTCTACTGGTATCAAATCAATCTTAAATGTTTCGCTAACCAGTTTAATTTCTCGATTCCGACATATATTATCTGCTGAAATTAATTTACCATTTGCTAATTCGAGTAAAAATTTACTATCCAAAGGCATCAATGGACAACTTAATTTAGCACAAAAATCTCTACTCATATAGCTTCTATCCGCACCCGAATCAAATAAAACGTAAGCAGATTTATTGTCAATAAGAAACGTACCCGTAACAAGTTCCGGGTCTTCCTGTGCCTCTACCGCATTAATATTGAAAACTCTTCCACGGCCTTGTCCATTCGTGTTCTCCTGGTTCGGGCAATTTCTAATAATGTGGCCTGGTTTTCCACATTTATAACAAACTACATTGGCATAACTTGCTCCGACACTACTTGCTCCGCCATTAATCGTTCCGACACCATTTGTTCCTTTCGTTCTATTAACCCCTGGTCCGTAGACCTCACACTTCGCCGCGCTATGACCATTTCTTTTACACTTGTTGCAAAATTTGGTGCAGAACCCTGAGTGATTCTTTTCACACCTTTGGCATAGCTGCTTCTGATTGTTGTTGTTGTTGCGGTTATTATTGTTGTTGGGATGATTGTTGTAGTTGCTGTTGTTGTTGTTGTTGTTGTTGTTATTGGGCCGTTTGTTGTAGTTGCGATTGATGTTGCGATTGTTGGGATAATTGTTGCGATTATTGTTGTAATTGCTGTTGTTGTTGTATTGGTGATTCTTATCACCGTTTTCCTCCCACTTTCTTTTGACTTGCTTCACATTGGCCTCTTCAGCAGTCTGTTCTTTAATTCTTTCTTCAATCTGGTTCACTAGTTTGTGAGCCATTCTACATGCCTGTTGTATGGAGGCGGGCTCGTGTGAACTTATATCTTCTTGGATTCTTTCCGGTAATCCTTTCACAAACGCGTCGATCTTCTCTTCCTCATCTTCGAATGCTCCCGGACACAATAGGCACAATTCTGTGAATCGTCTTTCGTACGTGGTAATATCAAATCCTTGGGTTCGTAACCCTCTAAGTTCTGTCTTGAGCTTATTGACCTCGGTTCTGGGACGGTACTTCTCGTTCATCAAGTGCTTGAATGCTGACCACGGTAGTGCGTACGCATCATCTTGTCCCACTTGCTCTAGATAGGTATTCCACCATGTTAACGCAGAACCTGTGAAGGTATGCGTAGCGTACTTCACTTTGTCCTCTTCAGTACACTTACTTATGGCAAACACCGATTCAACCTTCTCGGTCCACCGTTTCAATCCGATCGGTCCTTCGGTTCCATCAAATTCCAAAGGTTTGCAGGCAGTGAATTCTTTGTAGGTGCATCCTACACGATTTCCTGTACTGCTAGATCCAAGGTTATTATTGGTATGTAGCGCAGCCTGTACTGCGGCTATGTTTGAAGCTAGAAAAGTACGGAATTCCTCTTCATTCATATTCACGGTGTGTCGAGTAGTCGGTGCCATTTCCTTCAAAATAGTTAAATGGAACAAGTTAATCATACAGAATATTAAGAGTAGTTAATAGTATTTCGTAGCATAATATGAACTCATTTATAAAAGCTTTTTCTTCATATTAGCGTTTTATAAGTTTAAATTCGGGTAGTACCTACCCGTTAAGTTCATACTTAGTAGCTAATATACAATTCAACTACTACAATTCTATATGAAAAACTGATTATAATAATATTTCGCGTTCAAACTTTTATACAATATTTTACAAACTTACAATACCGCTTATTTTACATAAAGCATGAAATATAGCACACAATAACTTTGATACAAGATAGTTGTGAAGACAATTCTAGCTAGTACACAAGTCGTTCAGCAAAGGCAATAAAGACACGTAATTCATACGTCCAGAAACAAGTCATGCATTCTGGTTTTACTAGGACTACTTCCCATCCTTGGTCTTGTGCAACATAACCGTTATGGCCGTTGATAAGATAGCGTGTTGTAACGTCATCAAAGGGACGAGGGTTACGTAATGTCCAACAGTCCCGTAATAATCTAAAAACCTCATTTCTTACCCCAATTACCGACTCCGTCACTTGTGGAAACGTTTTGTTTAATAGTTGTAGCCCGATGTTCTTGTTCTCACTTTGGTGAGAAGCGAACATTACTAATCCGTAAGCATAACATGCTTCTTTATGTTGCATGTTAGCCGCTTTTTCTAAATCACGAAGTCCAATATTCGGATATATTGAGTCAAAATAATTTCTTAACCCGTTGCGTAAAATAGCATTTGGGTTCCCCGCAATATATGCGTCAAAGTAAACACATCGTAACTTATGGGTTTCCCAATGTGATATCCCCCATCTTTCAAACGAAAGTCTCTTATAAACCAAGACATTCTTGGAACGTTCTTCGAATGTCTTACAAACTGATCTCGCCTTAAATAGTTGTGCCGAAGAATTCTGGCCGACTCTAGACAAGATTTCATCAATCATGTCTCCGGGTAGGTCTCTTAAAATATTGGGTTGTCTATCCATTTTGTGTTTTTAAACTGTAAAATAGACAAGAGTTAGATTCATAAAAAAATACTTATTAATACAAGCAATTTTTACATATATCATAAAGCATAAGAACACTATATTACATATATTACACCACACGAATACAACTATCTTATTCCGACTCGCTCGTTTCTTCTTCTTCGGTTTTGGTTCGTTTTGCCAAGTTTCTAGGGATATATGATGTTCCCCTAATACGAGCCGTCGTTGTCCACATTGGTTTAGAAAAACCTGGTGGTTTAGAGGTTCCCGGGTCATTGTTACAACTTAAGGACTTCGGGGGTTGACGATACATATAAAGTTCATCGGGGTTGGAATTAGATTTCTCTATTTTTATGCCCTTTCCCTTATTATTTTCTTTTGCCTTTTTAAATTCAGTTGGGGTAATTTCTATAACATCATCGGAATTCTCGTCGGAATCCGATTCATCGGAGAATTGGTAATCCTCCCAATATTTTGCTTCCTTGGCGGAAACACCATTGACCATAATTAACTTTGGTCGGTTGGTTGAGGATTTTCTTTTACTTAACCGTTTTATTATTTCCCCCACCGGTTCTATTTCTTCATCCGGTTCCGATTCTTCTTCCGGTTCCGATTCTTCTTCCGGTTCCGACTCTTCTTCCGGTTCCTCTTCGGGAACTTGTGAATCAGTCCACAAATCATTCCAATTTACATTTGACTCTTCATTATTATTAGGTGAGTCAATGGGACTTGTTCTAGAGGTAGACATCTATCACATAATATCAAACACGTTAAGAGATTAATATATCACATAATATTCATATGTTAAAAATATATAGTTTCCAACAAAAATGTTAAGCAATCATTTTTAAAGAAAACACGGTCGAAGTCCAGACTCACTAATGCATCCTAACAAACTCGATAAGATACACTAATGCAAATTTTCTGGTTCTCTAAGACCAACGCTCGGATACCAACTGAAATGTCCCGTTCTTATTGATTAAAAACGTTCCATATTAATTGATTTCGTTGCGAGGTTTTGACCTCTATATGAGACGTTTTTCAAAGACTGCATTCATTTTTAAAACAAACCATAACCTTTATTTCATAAATAAAGGTTTAAAAAGCTTTACGTAGATTATCAAATAATGATAATCTAAAATATCCTGTTTACACACGACCATTACATAATGGTTTACAATACAAATATGTTACATCGAAATCAGTTTCTTGAATGCAGTTTTTACACAATATCATACAAACATGGACTCCAAATCTTGTCCTTATTTTAGTATGTAACAGCGGAAGCTCTTAATATTCACCTGAGAATAAACATGCTTTAAACGTCAACAAAAATGTTGGTGAGTTATAGGTTTAACCTATATATATCAAATCGTAACAATAGACCACAAGATTTCATATTTCAAAACACATCCCATACATAGAGATAAAAATCATTCATATGGTGAACACCTGGTAACCGACAATAACAAGATGCATATATAAGAATATCCCCATCATTCCGGGACACCCTTCGGATATGATATAAATTTCGAAGTACTAAAGCATCCGGTACTTTGGATGGGGTTTGTTAGGCCCAATAGATCTATCTTTAGGATTCGCGTCAATTAGGGTGTCTGTTCCCTAATTCTTAGATTACCAGACTTAATAAAAAGGGGCATATTCGATTTCGATAATTCAACCATAGAATGTAGTTTCACGTACTTGTGTCTATTTTGTAAATCATTTATAAAACCTGCATGTATTCTCATCCCAAAAATATTAGATTTTAAAAGTGGGACTATAACTCACTTTCACAGATTTTTACTTCGTCGGGAAGTAAGACTTGGCCACTGTTGATTCACGAACCTATAACAATATATACATATATATTAAAGTATGTTCAAAATATATTTACAACACTTTTAATATATTTTGATGTTTTAAGTTTATTAAGTCAGCTGTCCTCGTTAGTAACCTATAACTAGTTGTCCACAGTTAGATGTACAGAAATAAATCGATAAATATTATCTTGAATCAATCCACGACCCAGTGTATACGTATCTCAGTATTGATCACAACTCAAACTATATATATTTTGGAATCAACCTCAACCCTGTATAGCTAACTCCAACATTCACATATAGAGTGTCTATGGTTGTTCCGAAATATATATAGATGTGTCAACATGATAGGTCGAAACATTGTATACGTGTCTATGGTATCTCAAGATTACATAATATACAATACAAGTTGATTAAGTTATGGTTGGAATAGATTTGTTACCAATTTTCACGTAGCTAAAATGAGAAAAATTATCCAATCTTGTTTTACCCATAACTTCTTCATTTTAAATCCGTTTTGAGTGAATCAAATTGCTATGGTTTCATATTGAACTCTATTTTATGAATCTAAACAGAAAAAGTATAGGTTTATAGTCGGAAAAATAAGTTACAAGTCGTTTTTGTAAAGGTAGTCATTTCAGTCGAAAGAACGACGTCTAGATGACCATTTTAGAAAACATACTTCCACTTTGAGTTTAACCATAATTTTTGGATATTTATTCATGTTCATAATAAAAATCATTTTCTCAGAATAACAACTTTTAAATCAAAGTTTATCATAGTTTTTAATTAACTAACCCAAAACAGCCCGCGGTGTTACTACGACGGCGTAAATCCGGTTTTACAGTGTTTTTCGTGTTTCCAGGTTTTAAATCATTAAGTTAGCATATCATATAGATATAGAACATGTGTTTAGTTGATTTTAAAAGTCAAGTTAGAAGGATTAACTTTTGTTTGCGAACAAGTTTAGAATTAACTAAACTATGTTCTAGTGATTACAAGTTTAAACCTTCGAATAAGATAGCTTTATATGTATGAATCGAATGATGTTATGAACATCATTACTACCTTAATTTCCTTGGATAAACCTACTGGAAAAGAGAAAAATGGATCTAGCTTCAATGGATCCTTGGATGGCTCGAAGTTCTTGAAGCAGAATCATGACACGAAAACAAGTTCAAGTAAGATCATCACTTGAAATAAGATTGTTATAGTTATAGAAATTGAACCAAAGTTTGAATATGATTATTACCTTGTATTAGAATGATAACCTACTGTAAGAAACAAAGATTTCTTGAGGTTGGATGATCACCTTACAAGATTGGAAGTGAGCTAGCAAACTTGAAAGTATTCTTGATTTTATGAAACTAGAACTTTTGGAATTTATGAAGAACACTTAGAACTTGAAGATAGAACTTGAGAGAGATCAATTAGATGAAGAAAATTGAAGAATGAAAGTGTTTGTAGGTGTTTTTGGTCGTTGGTGTATGGATTAGATATAAAGGATATGTAATTTTGTTTTCATGTAAATAAGTCATGAATGATTACTCATATTTTTGTAATTTTATGAGATATTTCATGCTAGTTGCCAAATGATGGTTCCCACATGTGTTAGGTGACTCACATGGGCTGCTAAGAGCTGATCATTGTAGTGTATATACCAATAGTACATACATCTAAAAGCTGTGTATTGTACGAGTACGAATACGGGTGCATACGAGTAGAATTGTTGATGAAACTGAACGAGGATGTAATTGTAAGCATTTTTGTTAAGTAGAAGTATTTTGATAAGTGTATTGAAGTCTTTCAAAAGTGTATAAATACATATTAAAACACTACATGTATATACATTTTAACTGAGTCGTTAAGTCATCGTTAGTCGTTACATGTAAGTGTTGTTTTGAAACCTTTAGGTTAACGATCTTGTTAAATGTTGTTAACCCAATGTTTATAATATCAAATGAGATTTTAAATTATTATATTATCATGATATTATCATGTATGAATATCTCTTAATATGATATATATACATTAAATGTCTTTACAACGATAATCGTTACATATATGTTTCGTTTAAAAATCATTAAGTTAGTAGTCTTGTTTTTACATATGTAGTTCATTGTTAATATACTTTATGATATGTTTTCTTATCATAGTATCATGTTAACTATATATATATATCCATATATATGTCATCATATAGTTTTTACAAGTTTTAACGTTCGTGAATCACCGATCAACTTGGGTGGTCAATTGTCTATATGAAACATATTTCAATTAATCAAGTCTTAAAAAGTTTGATTGCTTAACATGTTGGAAACATTTAATCATGTAAATATCAATCTCAATTAATATATATAAACATGGAAAAGTTCGGGTCACTACATCATGAATCCGCACTACCCAAGATTCACTTCCCAAATACCAAAACCCACAGTCACGGGATTATAAAATCCACCACATCGGGGTTATCCACATCACAACAATATCAACCCTTCGCCATTGGGGATATAACATCCACATCACAACCACGTGTGATCACGTACACTCAAAATGTGTACCACGTCAAAGGTGGTCAACCAAAACGCGCAACCGTGCCAATTGGACTCATACTCAAGTCCATCAATCCACCTATATGTGAAGTGAGCTCTATAGCTGAGAATCACTTCACCCGACCCGCACCCATCCTACACATACATATGCATATAGGATATTAACACTCACCTAGTCGTCTTGATGAATGCTTCCAAGTAATCCGCAACTCGTCAATGGAACGTACCTATTCCATTATCACAATACAAACAACACAATTAGGGTTGACTTACAAACCAACCCAATTGACCCTTAGTGCAAATTCGACCCATTTGCACTTCCAAGCACAAACCGGGCAGAAATTAATCAATAATCACTAATACACGTGAAAATGGTCTTAACACACCAATTAAACCCGAACACAAGTGTTAAACACGTGTCATACCCATTTTAACACCAAAACCCTAATTTTAACCCATTTCAAAATTAGTTAGCCAAACTCACCCAAAAGAGTTTCAACACTTCCATAATCACTAAACCTAGTGATTAAACTCAAGATCAAACCCTAATCAAGGCTAAAACGTCAACCAACCCAAAACCCGCCAAGTGACAAGATTAACAAGTCACCATGAACCTACTTCATCATCTAAAAGGGTTTCACAACAATCTAGCTCAAAACCCTAACTTGAACATCAAATCTAACAAATGAAATTCGGAGTTTGAGCTTACCAATACCACCACAAAGTAGCTAGGAGCGAGATGAACAACTTTAGAACCCGAGCTTTTGCGAGAATCCGACTCCTTCTTCTCCAAATCCACCTCTCTCTCTACAACTTCTCCTCTCTCTCTAAATAATGTTGGGAGTGTTTGTGAAGATGAAATATGATCCACAAATGACCAAGGAACCAGCCTTGAAGGCTCCAAACCGGCATCCAAGTGATTTTACCATTTTACCCCTTTTAAAATAATTAAAACAGCTGGCCCGACAGACCGTTTGGACGGCGTCCCAAACTTTGGACAGCGTCCCACCTTTTATTGCTAGACGGCGTCCCTCCTATCAGGACGGCGTCCCACCTTTTGTTGCTGGACGGCGTCCCCCCTATCTGGACCGCGTCCCGACCTACTGCAAAATCAGAAACAAAAACAGGGTGTTACAACTCTCCCCCACTTAGAATCGATCACGTCCTCGTGATCCTCGTCACTTAACCAAACGGACCACACTCCACGGTCCTCAACATAAGTCCCAATCCGACTTTCCTAGTCAACTCTTCCCAAGGAATCACCTTTAACAACTAGAATCGTCTCCCGCGATTTATCAAACCCACTATCCGAGCACTAAAACCATGCTCACTCCCTATCATCGGGAAAACTCAACCAATCTCGGACCGAGATATCAATCCCCTAGAGTATCCTTACCGAGTACAATGCTAAAAGTAACCAAGTCAACCTAAGGTCGACAACACGAAACGATGGAGATCGAACCAAACGAATCCTTATGGATAACACCAATCACTAAACATCCCTTGTAGTGCGCAATACGACCCATACGCTGTGACAACCCGGAAATTTCCAACCAAATTTAAACTTTAATCTTTATATGTTTCCGACACAATAAGCAATATTTGTTAAGTTAAATTTCAAGAATTTTAAACTATGTTCATACATTCATTCAACTTCGACCAAGTTCCAACGATTCACGAACCATTAAACGAATATGATTATATATGTATATGTGTATATATATTATAACTTGAAACGTAAATGAAATATTATATTAAATACTTTATATGATTGTATCTGTTTCAAAATGTTTATCAATAGAATTAGAAGATAAGATCAACTGATTGAATTATCAGATATATTAAATTATGATTACAAGTCTCTGTTGAAAGGCCCACGTTGATTTGAGAAATCTTTCCATTTTAACAATATTCGGAAAATGGTAAAGTAATTTATAAATAAGAACAAATTGTCAATCATTGAGAACTAGACAAAGGATAGTGGAAGATTGAATCTCATAAAGACTCGATTGATCTATTTAGTTTCAAACGTACAAAAACGTTTTCAGTTTAAAAAGAACTTTATTATTAAAACGTATATAACTTTTATAAATATCTAGAACCACTTTTGACAACTCATTACTTAACTAGTATGATAAAGATAACGATATTTATATTTTATTTTATTAAATATATATATATATAACGATCTAAATTAATATTATATATATTTATACGCGTATAATACGTACATAGTTTTATACTTTTACTATACTTAAACTTTACCTTTACTTTATTTTTACTTTACTTTAACTTTAATAATTCACTTTAATAATTCATACTTTAATAATTCATACTTTAATAATTCACTTTAATAATTCATACTTTAATAATTCATTTTAATAATTCAAAAATCAATTATAAATAGAATTCAATAGGTTTCATTATTTCATAGAAACTTGAAAATATTTTTCTCTAAACTCTCTCAATCGATTTACATATATATATTTACTCCGTATTATTTCAAGATATTATTAGTTTACATAAAATATTACGACGGAGTGTTGTCTGAGTGATTTCGAAATTGTTTTTCGAGTAGGATAGGATTAAGGAAATTATGGGTTATAGCTATAGAGGTGATTGAGTATGGTTCATGGGTATGCTCGTGAGGTCAATATAGTGTTTATCATTTCCGTTGCGTCTACGTACCTTTCCTGCAATATTGAATCTCAATATTGATACGTGAGTACTCATAATTTAACTTTTACATACTAATAGTGTATCCTTGACTAGTGCTCGAGTATTTAGGATTATGCATGCTTGTACTTTTGATATTGCCCTTAGACAGGTTAGGTTGAATCTTGAATTAGTTACACTTGCGGTTGAGATAAGGTATAAGATATGCATGTCCTTGGAAAGCTAGCGAAAAATTAAGAACTTTTCCTTTAGATATCGAATGGTTTCGATGAACGGATTAGAAGTTATAATCAATTGAATTTTCGATATTTTTATTAAAAATGATTATTATTATCGTCGTTTTTATCGTCGTTCTAGTTTTATCTAATTATTATCATTATTATTATCTTTATCAATAAAAGGGATTTATCATTAAAAATTGTTTTCTTTATTACTATCGTTATTATCGTTAAAGTTATAATTAGTATTATTATTATTATTATCCCATTATCATTATCATTATTATTATTATTATTATTATTATTATTAGTATTATTATTATTATTATTATTAATATATATATATATATATATATCATTATTTAAAAATGGTTATTGTTATTGTTATTATTATTATTACTATATTATCATTAAGATAATTATTAGTATTATCGTTAATAATATTATAGTAACTATCATTATTAATATTAGTGCAATTAAAACAAATAATTGTAACACCTAAATATTTTGATTACTATTATTATCATTATTATGAACACGATATAAAAGACGATTAAAAGCTGTTAAACGAAACGATTAGGAAATAATGAGTAAGAGTATCATGATGAAATTAAAATATTATAAGATATTAATTTAGATAAAATTATCGTTCTTATTATTTTTATCATTACTATTATTATTAAAAGTATCGTTAGTATTAAAACTATCATTTTAACAAAAATTATCATTTTAATAGAAATGTCATTGTTACTATAAAATATCATTATTATTATTATTTTAAATAGAATTATTATTTTAAAGATAATATTAAAAATTATCGTAAATATTAAAGTTATCATAATTAGAATTATCGTTTTATCATAATGTCATCTTAGTAATTATAAATATTGATATTTTTATAATAATAATTATTATTACAAAATAATACAACTTTTACTTACTATCATTATAGATATTATTTTATCAAATAAATATGTGATACAAACATATTTTACTACGTGTAATAACTTACTTTAATAATACCTATCATATTATCTTTATGATATTAAATGAACCCTATAAATTTTATTACTTAATATATATAAAAGTATATTTGATTATATAAATTTAATATAAAATTTTATTTATTAATAAATAAATTATATTATTTACTCTAATAAATCTTTTTAAAATATTTAAAAATATAAAACGACGATATTTAAACTATATATTAATCATGTATAGATTTTTAGAAATTATTTTGAGTCAAATTTACTTTTGTTGACTTTTGCATATTAGTCTCGAGCATTAGGATTGTGGTACACTATGACTTGACCTAATTTGTTAGACAAATATTGACCAACATATAAATATATATAATTAATTTAGGTTCGTGAATCCGAGGCCAACCTTGCACTTGTTCAATGACGTTATATGTATTTTTACTACGAAATACAGTATGGTGAGTTTCATTTGCCTTTTTACCTTTTATATTTTTGGGCTGGGAATACATGCGCAACTTTTATAAATATTTTACGAAATAGACACAAGTACGTGAAACTACATTCTATGGTTGAATTATCGAAATCGAATATGCCCCTTTTTATTAAGTCTGGTAATCTAAGAATTAGGGAACAGACACCCTAATTGACGCGAATCCTAAAGATAGATCTATTGGGCCTAACAAACCCCATCCAAAGTACCGGATGCTTTAGTACTTCGAAATTTATATCATGTCCGAAGGAGGATCCCGGAATGATAGGGGATATTCTTATATGTATCTAGTTAATGTCGGTTACCAGGTGTTCACCATATGAATGATTATTTTTGTCTCTATGCATGGGACGTATATTTATGAGAACTGAAAATGAAATTCTTGTGGTCTATTAAAATGATGGAAATAAATGATTATGATAAACTAATGAACTCACCAACCTTTTGGTTGACACTTTAAAGCATGTTTATTCTCAGGTGTTAAAGAAATCTTCCGCTGTGCATTTGCTCATTTTAAAGATATTACTTGGAGTCTTTCATAGCATATTTTGAAGAACGTTGCATTCGAGTCATTGAGTTCATCAAAGATTATTATTAAATCAATTTATAGTTGGATAGTGGATATTATGAAATGGTATGCATGCCTGTCAATTTTCGATGTAAAGAAAGTTTGTCTTTTAAAAACGAATGCAATGTTTGTAAAATGTATCATATAGAGGTCAAATACCTCGCAATGTAATCAACTATTGTGAATCGTTTATAATGTATATGAACGGGTCCTTTCAGTTGGTATCAGAGCGGTGGTCTTAGCGAACCAGGTCTGCATTAGTGTGTCTAACTGATAAGTCGATAGGATGCATTAGTGAGTCTGGACTTCGACCGTATCTGCATGTCAAAAGTTTTGCTTATCATTTTGTGTCGAAAATTAACTACTTATCATCCTCAGAAAATTACCTGCTTATCATTTTTAGTCTAAGACACGTCTTGCTGTATTGATTGCATGAATATTGTATAGACAAAAATTCATATCTTAGCATATCTGCTAAATCATATCTTATCGTATCTGTTACTTTAAACTTTGCCTGACATATCCCGCAAAGTCCTCCGTAATCTACGAAATCTTTTGATATATATATATATATATATATATATATATATATATATATATATATATATATATATATATATATATATATATATATATATATATATTCTATGTAATTAGAATACCATCCGTTAGCCAAAATCATTTCATATCGGAAAAAAAAATCCTTTATCCAATCGTACGAAATGGAATTAGTCATCAGTTCAAGTCACTCAGATTCCGAAATGGAATCCCATTCAAGCTCCGAAAGTAGTGTGACCGGAATAGATCAACCAATCAGTCATCACCTATTCTGGATGAATTGGGGATGGGTTCGTAGCCTCCTCAATCATTGGAGACAAGAAGAAGGTGATCCCTTCCATCCACCACATTGCCCTCTTGATGAAGAACCTGAAGCACTTACCGGCGAACCTGTCCGAAACACCATTTTCTCGCTCATTTCCAGAGTATCTCGTCACGATTATATATTACATCAAATTTTAGATTTTATTTATCCGCTCGTCCGAACCGACAATCACCCCGGTGTAATAGAAGAAGTCAACGAGCTTCGCGCTCGGGTAGTGGCTTTGGAGAATATGGTGCAGAGATTACAAACACCAGCAGCAGCATCAGCAGCATAACCAGTACCACCATCATCAACACCAACAGTACCATTACCACCTCCAACCACAACCGCGTCGTAAACCTCAACTTCACAATCTGTCCCACGAGCATCAACGTCATACGCACCATAGATACCAAGGAGTACCAACAACAATAACTGACGAAGTATTAATTCATAACTTCATTGGAGAAACATTCCGCGGCGATTATGTAATCTCTAAAGTCTTAGAGATTATCTAATCTAGCCCTAACCATAAATCAGTTAAGCGAACCAAAATGATGGAAGGAAGAGTAGAAACCCTGACAAAAATGGTGTGTGATTAACAAGCTAAACTTGCTTTACCAACAACATCAATAGTACCATCAGTGTTACCAGCATCGTCAGTACAGTCAACATCCGAATCAACAACACCGATAACATCACAAACTCCGTCAGTTCAAGAATCACTGTGGACATCATTACGAATCGATAACGTTTATATTGTATCAACGAGTTATGAAGAATTAACTCATTTCCTCTGAAGAAATTATATGTATATATATATATATATATATATATATATATATATATATATATATATATATATATATATATATATATATATATATATATATATATATATATATATATTGAAATAAATCTTTCAGTGCTAAGCTATTGTGTGTGAATCTTAACTACTCGGTTAATTCATATTACAAATATGCAATAATGTACGTCCTTCGGCCGCAACTTAACCAGCGTTAACTACAATCTCTGTCGCAATTCAACAAATTCCAATTCATAATAAATCAAGTATATATTTGATTTTACACTTTCATCATCAATGTACCCGAAACTTTTCAGATAACATCATTCGTACTTTGCGAAATTCACAAGAATTCCACGAACCGAACACCATACATCAACAAATAACGAAGTATTGATTCATAATTTTAATGTCATTAAAGAAATACTGCGTAAAAGTTATGTACATTTTAAAGCCTTTAGGGATTATTCAATTCTAGTTTCAACCGTAAATTAAATGAGTTTAATTTAACATTAACTCATTAAATCTATGTTACATCTGAAGAAAATATACATATATATATTTTCATAAAGACTGTAATAAAATTCTTTTGTACAAAATATTAATTGTGAATTTTTTTTTTAACGGGTAGGTAATACCCGAGAGATATATAAATTCACAATTAATATGTTACATTCTTCGAATCTGATTCAGCAAATCATCCATTATACTCCCTACTTTCACAACAATATACATTCTTTTATAGAAATCAAAACAACCATACTCATTCAAAATTTAATTACATATTCTGATTTTGAAATCTCAAAATTTAACTTGAGATATGACCAAAATCATCACTCTTAGATCCTTACATCTTTCACAAGCTATATTTTGACTTCAAAACTGTGTTAGAACATCAAATGTATGTTAACGATTACAATCTGTGTTCAAACCCTTCGAAAATTTCTGAAGACACTTCGAATGATGAGCAATCGAGATGATGATCCAACCACATGTTACCCACAGTTATGTACCCGAAAAACTCTTGAAACCAAAGTAAAAGTTTAAACAACGTATCCGCGTCAGATTCTTTGGCATTTATTAGCAAAAATAACTTTGCGACTCCTATTCAAAGTAGCCAGTTTTGTCACAGCTCCAGCAAGTCAACTTCGAATTTTTAGTCAGACTAACCTTATTATAACCTTGAGATATACACCATCGTTACCAGGGAACCTTTTACATTCCACCATATTATTAGCAGATGTACCAACAACTTCATTACCCTTTGACTTTAGCCTCTCCAAAAAGTCATCATAATTATTCATTGAAACCCCATCATTTACTCATTCGCATCTTGTAATGAGAATTGCCATACGAATCATTGGGAATTAGCAATCAGTATTTTGAAATCTTGCAGCATGTCTGCGCCAACAGTTATATGTGTATATATAACGTCTATCTTCTGGACTTAATTTGAATGTGAAGTTTCTGAAAAACACTCCGAACTACGAATTGGTTCTCCGAAAATGGAAAAAATGCTGATGAAGCAGCAAAAACTATAAACGACTTTAAATGGTAAAAGCTGGATGATAATGATGAAGTGTGCTGGCAAAGCGCAGAAAAAGAGAAGTTTTGGAACTGGAAAACGGATTGAGCAAAGTAGGAAGGAGGCTGTGGACAAATTACAAAGACTGAACCTTGACTTTAAAGGATCCAAATGATTCAGTACCTGCTGAAGTCATTAACGAATACCTTGCTCCTGACTCTAAACCCCTGCGGACAATATTCTTCATCATCCTCTGATATTAGAAATTCTAAAATATCATCATATCTTTCATTATAAATATCCTCCATATTTCTGAAGATATTTTCTTAATTCTTCTTATTTGAAATCATTTACCTCTTCGCGCTATCTGTATTACATCATAAAAGAAACTATTTTAGTTTCTAAATTCTGAAAGATTCAAGTTTAAAATAGGAATATTTTGAAGTAGTGTTGAGAACTGAAGCATGAATTAGTATAATATAATGACACTTGATCAATGTGATTATATTACAGTAAGTCATGCTGAGTTTCTAAATGGAACGTGATGATTCACAGATCATAACATCATCATGTGCCATGTTATACGACTCTTGTATTCTATTTAACCTCTAAAATATCAAAAAAATATTTCTTGATGATTCGGCCTTTTCCAAGGTATTCTAGTAATTTGACAAGTCATGATCGTGCCATCACAATTTCCTTCCTAGAACATTAACAATGTTCATTCCGAAATTCATATCTATGAATTCTGGACCATTACAAGCGGTGCTTAATCGCAAGAAGAAGAAACGAAAGGACAAAACTCCGAAATAGAAATTGGGGTATAAATTGCAGCAAATAAAAGAGAGCATTAATTATGAATGATAATGATTATAGAAGACAGAAGCAGAGACTTTGAAATATAAGGGAACATATAAAGCTCAACGACAAACCAGAAATTATAAACCATATATCGATGCATATAGCAATATAAAGACACGGGAGAACTAGAAACACTATAAACCCAAGAGTATAGTAGAAGTAAATAGATTCTTCCGGCGGTAGATGAAAAAGAAGAATGGCCGATATGAAAGTTAGAAGTATATCGAGAATCAGAGCTGGATGGAGCATATTGATGAATACTTTAAAATATGAGTTGAGGGGGAAAGAATAGAAGGTGATGAAACATGACTAGGAACTTAGAAATCAACAGATTTAACTCACACAATGGCAGAATAAGTGAATCAAACCCTCTAGTGAATAGGTTAAGTTTTTTTTGATTAATTTAGTCAAACCACAACTAAATCAAGTGTGATTAGATCAACACCTAGAGCTATTATTCACCACATGGGTGATTTGGACTGAGAGAGAATCGGAGGAGCTCACTAGATCTGAGTGTGTGTAACAAATAAGAGGCTTAACCTAAAATGAAGAACATAAGACTTTATATACCCCTGCTGTTGACTCACCCATACGATTCATTCATCACACGTACGAGTTGGCTTCATCAGCCGTACGGGTGATCACTCACTCGTGTCTTCTCATTTAGGTTGTAATTGTGACTTAGCTCAGCATCAACCGTGCGTATGAGCCTGTCAGCCGTACTAGTGAGGCTTCACTCGTACGTCTGACTAAGTCTAACATAGTCAAACATCTAAATCTCGTTCCTGCAGTTCCTGTAACCACATACAAACACAGGATAATAATGAGCAATCATGGTGGCCTTTAAACTGTTGTACCTGCAATGGACGTGGGTAGATGTCTAGGGACTTGCATAAAATGCATCAACAGAAGGTGTGAGTTGTAAGGAAACGAAGGAGGTGAATTTATAAGAAAATCTCCGACAGAATAATTAAAATGGACGATCGAATTTAAAGCGGATCCTAATTTCCTTGATTACCGGAGAGTCAAATCTTATTAAGAAGATTTTCTTCAAATCCCTTGAAATCTGGGAATCAATCATATCTACGTCAAATGATAAGATGAATCTACACTTACTCATTTCACTCTTCTATGTTAGCTTCATTCGTACTCTTCATATAAATGGATTGTTTATCCAAATTATTCGCTGATGATAAAACTCTAATTTTCAGCCCGTATGTATCATGAAAACATACTTATTATCATTCACGACCTTTCCACTTAAATTTCGGGACGAAATTTCTTTAACGGGTAGGTACTGTGACAACCCGGAAATTTCCAACCAAATTTAAACTTTAATCTTTATATGTTTCCGACACAATAAGCAATATTTGTTAAGTTAAATTTCAAGAATTTTAAACTATGTTCATACATTCATTCAACTTCGACCAAGTTCCAACGATTCACGAACCATTAAACGAATATGATTATATATGTATATGTGTATATATATTATAACTTGAAACGTAAATGAAATATTATATTAAATACTTTATATGATTGTATCTGTTTCAAAATGTTTATCAATAGAATTAGAAGATAAGATCAACTGATTGAATTATCAGATATATTAAATTATGATTACAAGTCTCTGTTGAAAGGCCCACGTTGATTTGAGAAATCTTTCCATTTTAACAATATTCGGAAAATGGTAAAGTAATTTATAAATAAGAACAAATTGTCAATCATTGAGAACTAGACAAAGGATAGTGGAAGATTGAATCTCATAAAGACTCGATTGATCTATTTAGTTTCAAACGTACAAAAACGTTTTCAGTTTAAAAAGAACTTTATTATTAAAACGTATATAACTTTTATAAATATCTAGAACCACTTTTGACAACTCATTACTTAACTAGTATGATAAAGATAACGATATTTATATTTTATTTTATTAAATATATATATATATATAACGATCTAAATTAATATTATATATATTTATACGCGTATAATACGTACATAGTTTTATACTTTTACTATACTTAAACTTTACCTTTACTTTATTTTTACTTTACTTTAACTTTAATAATTCACTTTAATAATTCATACTTTAATAATTCATACTTTAATAATTCACTTTAATAATTCATACTTTAATAATTCATTTTAATAATTCAAAAATCTATTATAAATAGAATTCAATAGGTTTCATTATTTCATAGAAACTTGAAAATATTTTTCTCTAAACTCTCTCAATCGATTTACATATATATATTTACTCCGTATTATTTCAAGATATTATTAGTTTACATAAAATATTACGACGGAGTGTTGTCTGAGTGATTTCGAAATTGTTTTTCGAGTAGGATAGGATTAAGGAAATTATGGGTTATAGCTATAGAGGTGATTGAGTATGGTTCATGGGTATGCTCGTGAGGTCAATATAGTGTTTATCATTTCCGTTGCGTCTACGTACCTTTCCTGCAATATTGAATCTCAATATTGATACGTGAGTACTCATAATTTAACTTTTACATACTAATAGTGTATCCTTGACTAGTGCTCGAGTATTTAGGATTATGCATGCTTGTACTTTTGATATTGCCCTTAGACAGGTTAGGTTGAATCTTGAATTAGTTACACTTGCGGTTGAGATAAGGTATAAGATATGCATGTCCTTGGAAAGCTAGCGAAAAATTAAGAACTTTTCCTTTAGATATCGAATGGTTTCGATGAACGGATTAGAAGTTATAATCAATTGAATTTTCGATATTTTTATTAAAAATGATTATTATTATCGTCGTTTTTATCGTCGTTCTAGTTTTATCTAATTATTATCATTATTATTATCTTTATCAATAAAAGGGATTTATCATTAAAAATTGTTTTCTTTATTACTATCGTTATTATCGTTAAAGTTATAATTAGTATTATTATTATTATTATCCCATTATCATTATCATTATTATTATTATTATTATTATTATTATTAGTATTATTATTATTATTATTATTAATATATATATATATATCATTATTTAAAAATGGTTATTGTTATTGTTATTATTATTATTACTATATTATCATTAAGATAATTATTAGTATTATCGTTAATAATATTATAGTAACTATCATTATTAATATTAGTGCAATTAAAACAAATAATTGTAACACCTAAATATTTTGATTACTATTATTATCATTATTATGAACACGATATAAAAGACGATTAAAAGCTGTTAAACGAAACGATTAGGAAATAATGAGTAAGAGTATCATGATGAAATTAAAATATTATAAGATATTAATTTAGATAAAATTATCGTTCTTATTATTTTTATCATTACTATTATTATTAAAAGTATCGTTAGTATTAAAACTATCATTTTAACAAAAATTATCATTTTAATAGAAATGTCATTGTTACTATAAAATATCATTATTATTATTATTTTAAATAGAATTATTATTTTAAAGATAATATTAAAAATTATCGTAAATATTAAAGTTATCATAATTAGAATTATTGTTTTATCATAATGTCATCTTAGTAATTATAAATATTGATATTTTTATAATAATAATTATTATTACAAAATAATACAACTTTTACTTACTATCATTATAGATATTATTTTATCAAATAAATATGTGATACAAACATATTTTACTACGTGTAATAACTTACTTTAATAATACCTATCATATTATCTTTATGATATTAAATGAACCCTATAAATTTTATTACTTAATATATATAAAAGTATATTTGATTATATAAATTTAATATAAAATTTTATTTATTAATAAATAAATTATATTATTTACTCTAATAAATCTTTTTAAAATATTTAAAAATATAAAACGACAATATTTAAACTATATATTAATCATGTATAGATTTTTAGAAATTATTTTGAGTCAAATTTACTTTTGTTGACTTTTGCATATTAGTCTCGAGCATTAGGATTGTGGTACACTATGACTTGACCTAATTTGTTAGACAAATATTGACCAACATATAAATATATATAATTAATTTAGGTTCGTGAATCCGAGGCCAACCTTGCACTTGTTCAATGACGTTATATGTATTTTTACTACGAAATACAGTATGGTGAGTTTCATTTGCCTTTTTACCTTTTATATTTTTGGGCTGGGAATACATGCGCAACTTTTATAAATATTTTACGAAATAGACACAAGTACGTGAAACTACATTCTATGGTTGAATTATCGAAATCGAATATGCCCCTTTTTATTAAGTCTGGTAATCTAAGAATTAGGGAACAGACACCCTAATTGACGCGAATCCTAAAGATAGATCTATTGGGCCTAACAAACCCCATCCAAAGTACCGGATGCTTTAGTACTTCGAAATTTATATCATGTCCGAAGGAGGATCCCGGAATGATAGGGGATATTCTTATATGTATCTAGTTAATGTCGGTTACCAGGTGTTCACCATATGAATGATTATTTTTGTCTCTATGCATGGGACGTATATTTATGAGAACTGAAAATGAAATTCTTGTGGTCTATTAAAATGATGGAAATAAATGATTATGATAAACTAATGAACTCACCAACCTTTTGGTTGACACTTTAAAGCATGTTTATTCTCAGGTGTTAAAGAAATCTTCCGCTGTGCATTTGCTCATTTTAAAGATATTACTTGGAGTCTTTCATAGCATATTTTGAAGAACGTTGCATTCGAGTCATTGAGTTCATCAAAGATTATTATTAAATCAATTTATAGTTGGATAGTGGATATTATGAAATGGTATGCATGCCTGTCAATTTTCGATGTAAAGAAAGTTTGTCTTTTAAAAACGAATGCAATGTTTGTAAAATGTATCATATAGAGGTCAAATACCTCGCAATGTAATCAACTATTGTGAATCGTTTATAATGTATATGAACGGGTCCTTTCATACGCAACTACCGTAACATCAAAACAAATGGTTAAAACCGATAGCGCCCAAAATGACTATGGCAATGCTAATCCAAAGGTGTACCAAAATCGACAATTCGTCACACCTGTAACAACATGTGAGCGAAGCACGGCTATCGCATCACTAATCCTATAACATGGTTCTCACGACCCCACCCTCGGCGTATAAAACAACCGATAGATCACAACTCAACATGGCCGAAACAACCCGAGCCTGAACATATATGGAGGATGGTCGAAACAACCCAAACCTTAGTGAATTCGTACAACCCGAAATTCACCTACCCAATCCATATATCTCACAACGAAATGACTGCACAACCCGAGTCATCGTGAATACGCACAACCCGATATTCACCACCAATGCCACATAGTATAACCGAGGATGGCCGTACAACCCGAGCCTTAGTGAATCCGAACTACCCGACATTCACTACCTCAAACTATGAGTCCAACCAACAGGGACAATCGTACTACCCGAAATATTGTGAATACGAACAACCCGATATTCACGTCCCACAACACAACTCAGGAATGGTACTCGCATTTCCCACCGGTACTCGCATTTCCCGATAATGTTACACCATACCGACATAACACTACTCCCTTGACGAAGTCAGCGGACCCGAAGATCATGCTTCACCAATCAACAACCATGATGAAGTCAGCGGACCCTAAAGGTCATGCTTCACCAATCTCAATACCGGATGAAGTCAGCGGACTCCGAAAGTCATGCTTCACCGATATAACACCTCGCTCATGATGAAGTCAGCGGACCCCGAAAGTCATGCTCCACCAATCACGTACTACCATGATGAAGTCAGCGGACCCCGAAGGTCATGCTTCATTAATCAACGCCCTTTTGGCCTCGAACAACGAGTAGCGTAACATCGCGCTCTGCTACGCCATCGTGAATCCTAACGGATACCACTAACCATTCACACACTCGAGCAAGAACCACCTATATCAAACATAGGCACAAAACAATAATTCTCTAGAAGAGAATCCGACACACACATCCCTTAACTGAAGGATTTCACCTTGCTCACCAAACACGTCCATTATCTCTCAACGAGATTTACCACATTACCACCTCGGTGATAATTCAAATCCAAACCATAAGTACAATTTATCCGAAATTGTACTCTACCACAAACCGACCAAATTTTCGGATCTACCAAAAGCATCATCCGAAATCTCACACTACAACTTCCTCGGGCGGAAGTGCAACTCCCCCACTTGGAACTACGTTCCAATGTCACAACCCGTACAACTGTACAATGCTACCAAAGGTAGACTTTACCAACAATTGGGTTCACACGACCCATCACCATTCCTTGCTCCAACCTTGAGCATACGAAGGATTTTAACCTATCCTTAAACACTTCAAACGAGAGGTGTACCACAAATTACACAACTACACTCTCGCAATCATCCAATTGCTATAGCTTGTCTTCACCTAGTCACTCATGTACTTAAGGGTTTCATCTCGGTACCCTAAGTACAATGTAACCACAACACAATCGGAGTCGAACAACACGCTAGTAGGTATGAAAGAGGCACCTAATTTCGCGTCACGTAGACTCCTTTACCAACATACATCGAGATTCAAAACACTCGATCTCAAGGGTTCTAACCACCCGACGAACCTCATAGTTCATCAACTTCCACATACAAGCGAACAGGCGCTTAACAATCGAACACCAAAACCCATTTCCATGGCTTGGTAGAAACATTTCCCAAATACTAAGGAATGCTTGGTTACACCAAGTCTTACGCCCTTCGTCCAAAAATCAATCATTACCATAGGGTACTTCCATTAGGAACGTCACCGTTAACAATAACATGCACAACACAATGCAATAACAAATCCAAACTTAAACGCCACATAAATAAATATTCAAATGACATATTTATTAAAATGAAACGTACCTCAACGTCTCCTTACGGCATTCGCCGCCAGCTCGGGACAATCCGGCTTGCGATGCCCCTCCTTATGACAATAGTAGCACATCCCGTCATCACTTCTCGGCATTGTGCACTCCTACAACTTGTGGCCCCTAATACCACAATTGAAACATCTAGGTGCACGAGAATCCACCGTGCCTTTTCCCACATTACCCGTACTCGCACTTGCACCCTTATTTTTCTTACCCCGGGGCGCCGTACGAATCAACCCTCCTCTTACTTGAAGGTTCACACATCTTTGATCGCGTATACGACTCGAAACCTCTAGCCAAGTTGAATAATTCCGCAAACGATTTCGCTTGACCCCGACTAATTTTACTTTTCAAGTCATCATTCATGGTCCGATAGAAATCCCCCATTAACAAACGATCATTCCCCAAATACTCCGGGCAAAAACGAGCCTTCGCCATAAAGGTCGTCTTGAGAGTATTCGAATCCATAGATCCTTGCCGCAAATTTCGCAACTCATTACGCAATTCCTACAAATCGGCCGAAGTCCGGAACTCCTCGAAGAATTCCTCCTTAAACTCGTTCCACGATAAGACCATAAACGTTTCGCCACCGACAAGATCGATCTTACCATCCAACCAATCCTTTGCCCTGCCCCGCAACAGACTAGTAGCGAGTCTCGTCTTTTTCTCGAGAGGGCAATCAATAGTACGAAAACACCCTTCGACATCCGAAATCCAAGTTGTGCTTACCAAAGGATCCGGTTTCCCGTCATACATCGGGGGTTTAGTCCTCATGAAGCTCTTAAGACAACGCTCCATTTCACTTCTACCCCGAAATTCGAAATACTTTCTATCCATTTCTTCTCGAAACGCACTCATTTGCTCCGCAATGGCGGCCGCAACTCTAGAGTTAAACTCCTCGTCATTCGTCTCGATCTCGTTTCGCGTTGTCATTCTAAAGAATGCAAAACGATTAGTCCACGAACGTATAAAACAACACGCATAACACCGCCCCATCTTGCTCAACACTCGTCGTACATCACTTGTTAAACACGATTTGCACCCGTAATAAGGTTTGCAAGTCCTTATTACGCACACACATCGTATCCCCTCATTAGTACAATGACCATCTTGCTCGATGATATTCGCAACGTAGCATAAACATAAACATAACACAATCGTATATTAATAATATCCACGTATTAATATACACGTTAGTCCACCTATCAATTAAGGCACTAACCAAATTCCCATTCCGACCCGTAATCCTACAAGTCCCGCAACAAATAAGCACACACAAAAGTCTAAGTCTAGGCACCTATCTCAAGTCACCTAAATCCCTTAGACCAAGCTCTGATACCACTTGTAACGACCCAACCCGTTAACCATCCGAAAACATGCCACAAATTTTTTTTTCTGAAACAGTTGATCTGGACGGCGGCCAAAAGCTTGGACGGCGTCCAACTCTTAAGACTGGAACGGCGTCCAGACATCTGGGACGGCGTCCAGATGTACTAAAACATTCTGATCAGTTTTTTTGAACTCACGCGGGCGAAAACCCGCTTCCCGACACTTTTAAACCAAAACACTTTCACAATATATTACAATAGTTTAAACTAAGAGTTTTTCACAATAAAAACCGAGTTTTACGACACCGGGCCCACATCGACCCAAAATACCATAAGTGACTATTTCGACCCATTAGTTTATACAAAAACATAGACCGAGCATGGGATTGGGGACACGCTACCCAATCCTAATCAAATCCAAAAGCAAGTCTTCTAAAGCAACTACGCAAGTTCACTAGTCCCCGCGCTTACCCGAGCCACCGCATCCGTGCAATCTATAAAAATGTAAACAACGAGAGGGTAAGCTAACGCTTAGTGAATGAGAATATACTACATACATATATATGCATAAAATGAAATGCGCATTGCTAACACACAAATACGAGCCATATACCGCAATCCAAGCATAACTAAGCAATGTTATACCTAACGTACCACCAAGTCAAACCGCAAGATTAGTTACAACAATATAAGTAAATACGCGTAGATAAATGGGTAACCAAACTACAAGGTTAACCCCTTAACCTCAATCATACGAACATTAGCCGAACAACCCGAGCCTTAGTGAATTCGCACAACCCGAAATTCACTTCTCTACCAATTCAACAACCGAGGTTGGCCGAACTACCCGAGCCTTAATGAATTCGCACAACCCGAAATCCATCACCTCATAAAAAGGATGACCGAACAACCCGAGTCATCATGAATCCGCACTACCCGAGATTCACTTCCCAAATACCAAAACCCACGGTCACGGGATTATAAAATCCACCACATCGGGGTTATCCACATCACAACAATATCAACCCTTCCCCATTGGGGTTATAACATCCACATCACAACCACGTGTGATCACGTACACTCAAAACGTGTACCACGTCAAAGGTGGTCAACCAAAACGCGTAACCGTGCCAATTGGACTCATACTCAAGTCCATCAATCCACCTATATGTGAAGTGAGCTCTATAGCCGAGAATCACTTCACCCGACCCGCACCCATCCTACACATACATATGCATATAGGATATTAACACTCACCTAATCGTCTTGATGAATTCTTCCAAGTAATCCGCAACTCGTCAATGGAACGTACCTATTCCATTATCACAATACAAACAACATAATTAGGGTTGACTTACAACCCAACCCAATTGACCCTTAGTGCAAATTCGACCCATTTGCACTTCCAAGCACAAACCGCGCCCAAATTAATCAATAATCACTAATACATGTGAAAATGGTCTTAACACACCAATTAAACCCGAACACAAGTGTTAAACACGTGTCATACCCATTTTAACACCAAAACCCTAATTTTGACCCATTTCAAAATTAGTTAGCCAAACTCACCCAAAAGAGTTTCAACACTTCCATAATCACTAAACCTAGTGATTAAACTCAAGATCAAACCCTAATCAAGGCTAAAACATCAACCAACCCAAAACCCGCCAAGTGACATGATTAACAAGTCACCATGAACCTACTTCATCATCTAAAAGGGTTTCACAACAATCTAGCTCAAAACCCTAACTTGAACATCAAATCTAACAAATGAAATTCGAAGTTTGAGCTTACCAATACCACCGCAAAGTAGCTAGGAGCGAGATGAACAACTTTAGAACCCGAGCTTATGCGAGAATCCGACTCCTTCTTCTCCAAATCCACCTATCTCTCTCTAGAACTTCTCCTCTCTCTCTAAATAATGTTGGGAGTGTTTGTGAAGATGAAATATGATCCACAAATGACCAAGGAACCAGCCTTGAAGGCTCCAAACCGGCATCCAAGTGATTTTACCCCTTTTAAAATAATTAAAATAGCTGGCCCGACAGACCGTTTGGACGGCGTCCCAAACTTTGGACGGCGTCCCAACTTTTGTTACTGGACGGCGTCCCCCCTATCGGGACGGCGTCCCACCTTTTGTTGCTGGACGGCATCCCCCCTATCTGGACGGCGTCCCGACCTACTGTAAAATCAGAAACAAAAACAGGGTGTTACAATTTAATAAATATAAACATGGAAAAGTTCGGGTCACTACACCTAGTGATATACTTACATATCATATATCATGTTAACTATATATATATATATATATATATATATATATATATATATATATATATATATATATATATATATATATATATGTCATCATGGCGGTTTTACAAATTTTAACGTTCGTGAATCGCCGGTCAACTTGGGTGGTCAACTGTCTACATGAAACCTATTTCAATTAATCAAGTCTTAACAAGTTTGATTGCTTAATATGTTGGAAACACTTAATCATGTAAATAAAATTTTCATTTAATATATATAAACATGGAAAAGTTCAGGTCACTACAAATATCACTACTAATCTAATTAGTAATATTATCATATCATTAATAATATTAGTATTATCAATTTTATTAAAAATCCTATTATTGTTATTATTAGAAACTAATATATTTTATTATTATTAACATTAATAACATAATTATTATCACTATTATTTATTATTATTAATAATATAATTATAATATATTATTAGTTATTAATATTTATTATATAAATTATAAATCAAGGAAACAATTCTTACATTCAGTTTCATATCCTCATCAACTTTTCTAAAATTTTGTTTTCTATCTAATATCATAGATATCAGAATCAATTGAACATACGAATTCACTTAACCCATTTTGTCTGTTGTAATATTTTCCCCATTTTATGTTTCTAATTATTAAAACCGTCGACATCCATACCCATTATACAATTCGATCAAATTAGGTTATTAAGTCACTCGAATTATTTTCCACTATCACTAACAACTACACAAAATCAATTACATCAACCAAATACCCTGAAATCAGTTAAATTCATTAAGTTTCTTTTTAACAAATAACACGACCCCTATTCGTAAATTTTTTTTAACAAAAACCTCGAATTCAAATTCAATTTCAAAATCTAATAATGTAGTTACGTTAGGATTCTCCTACTCAAACTAATAATGTAGTTACGTTAGGATTCTCCTACTCAAACTATCTACAAAATTTGAAGTTCCAAATCTTTCTATCGATCACGAATTTTGATGTCAAACTTTAATGTCAAAAAGTCAAAGGTAGTGTTCATTGAGAAATTTGTAAATTTTGTTATAGTTCTGGTTAAATTAATGCTTCAGTTAGTTTCTAGAGGATAAATTCAAATTTTTTTGTGTTATGATCGGGGACTATAACTGTCTCAAAATTTGAAATTGATTTGAGGTTTATACGAATATATTTTCCTTCTGTATCAGTTATTTAATTTTAAATTTTTTGTTTAAAACCATTTAATTGAACTGCTGAATGTTACTGAGTAGCATGGGAATCCATAAACTGTTGAGTAAATTTGGTTTTCTTCGAATGGGTCTCTGATTGAATCTGTGAATTTTGAAGAAGAAGAAGAACATTAAAAACCGGGTTAAATAAAATGGGATAGAGTTTTAAAACAGAAAACGGGCATCAGCCCAGATGGTTAAGTGTTGGTTCAGGGAGCAAGAGATCTCAGGTTCGAGTCCGGTTCAGGGCGTTTTCTTTTTAGAAAAGCGTTTGAGGTAGTTTTTTTTTTTAATATTTAAAACTTATTATTATTACCATTATTATTATTATTGTTAATTGTTAATATCATATTTATTATTGTTGTTATTAATATTATAATTAATATTTGCTTGTATTATTATTATTTGTTAGTATTATTAATATACATAATGAAACATGGGGTTATTATTATGATTATCGTTATTAATTAGTGTTATTATTACAAGAATTATAACTATTATTATTAATATCATTACTAATATATGTATTATTATTATTAGCATGTTTAGGATTATTATTATTATCATTTATTAATATTACTAGTATTAACACTATTACTATTATTTATATTATTATTATTGTATCATTATTGTTATTATGAGTAGTATTATGGTTATTATTATTATTATTATCATTATTACTAACATTATTAGCATTATTAGTATCCGTATTAAGTAATATTATTATTAACATTATCATTAGTATTATTATATGTAATACAATATTATTAATCTTGCCATTTTAATATTATTATCAATATTATGAATATGATTAATATTATTATCATAAAAATGATACAATTTATTAGTACTTTCATAAATATTAGTATTATTATCATTTTACAAATTGAAGGGCTATTAATATTAATATGAGTATATCATTAAGGTTATTATCATTATTTTTATCATTACAAATATTATTAGTAAAATTAGAACCATTGTTTTGATAAACAAATGAAATACATAAATATATATATTTAACACGTATAACATAACAAAATTTATACTTTATATATATAAAATTGAATAAATAATAATTAATGAAATATATAAGTTACTAATATAAAAGTTATATCACTAATAATAATACATACATAATTGTTCGATTACAAGTATATGCATTAATATATATACAAATGATATAGGTTCGTGAATTCAAGGTCAACCATACACTTTTTCAATGTCGTCATATGTATTTTTACTACGAAATACAGTTTGGTGAGTTTCATTTGCTCCCTTTTTAAATGCTTTTGCAATATATATTTTTGGCACTGAGAATACATGCGCTGCTTTATAAATGTTTGACGAAATAGACACAAGTACTTAAAACTACATTCTATGGTTGGATTATTAAATCGAATATGCCCCTTTTTAGTCTGGTAATCTAAGAATTAGGGAACAGACACCCTAATTGACGCGAATCCTAAAGATAGATCTATTGGGCCAAACAAGCCCCATCCAAAGTACCGGATGCTTTAGTACTTCTAATTTATCATGTCCGAAGGGAGTCCCGGAATGATGGGGATATTCTATATGCATCTTGTTAAGGTCGGTTACCAGGTGTTTACCATATGAATAATTTTTATCTCTATGCAGTTTGCGAAATTCCTGATATGAGATTATGTTTATGAGAAATTGAAATATGAAATCTTGTGGTCTATTAAAAATATGGAATTTATGGATTATGATAAACTAATGAACTCACCAACCTTTTGGGTGACACTTGAAAGCATTTTTATTCTCAGGTATGAAAGAAATCTTCCGCTGTGCATTTGCTCATTTTAGAGATATTACTTGGAGTCATTCATGACATATTTCAAAAGACTTTGTATTTGAGTCGTTGAGTTTATCAAGAATTTTATTAAGTCATTATAGTTTGGATATAATATGAAATGGTATGCATGCCTGTCAACTTTCGATGTAATGGAAATTTGCCCTTTAAAAGCGAATGCAATGTTTGTAAAACGTATCATATAGAGGTCAGTACCTCGCAATGTAACCAAATGTAATGTATTCGTCCAGATGGATTAGGACGGGTCATGAAAGTTGGTATCAGAGCGTTGGTCTTAGGGAACCAGGTCTTGCATTAGTGTGTCTAACTGATGGTTGTTTAGATGCATTAGTGGGTCTGGACTTCGACCGTGTCTGCATGTCAAAAGTTTTGGTTATCATTTAGTATTTAAAATTATTTGCTTATCATCCTTAAAGTCTAGACACGTCTTACTGCCTCTATTGCATAGACAGTGTATAGATAAATTCATATCTTAGCGTATCTGTTATTGTTACCTTTGCCTAACAGTTTTCGTAGATTCCTCCGTAACTTATGGGATTTTAGTATTATATATGCATATGTAAATTATGTATTGCAGGGTACTAATCTACATCCTATAATCTATTTCTTATCGAAAATCCTTCATCTGATCGTACGAGATGACTCCCTCAACCAGTTCGAGTCCCTCATATTTCGATAGTTATTCCAATAGTTATTCCGACAGCTATTCCGACATGGATATTCACTTAAGCTCCGAAAGCGGTGTCACCAGAATGAATCAATCAATCAGCCATCCCCAATTCATCTGATGGGTTCGTAGTCAACTTAATCAATGGAGACGCGAAGAAGGCGATCCCTTCCACCAACTGAATTCACCTCTTGACAATGAACCTGAAGCGCTTACCGGCGAACCTGTTCGAGACACCATTTTCTCTCTCATTTTTAGAGTATCTCATCACGATCATATACTATCTCAGATTCTAAACCTCATTCATCCGCTCGTCCGAACCAACAATCATCCCGGTATAATAGAAGAAGTCAATGAGCTTCGCGCCCGTGTTGTAGCCTTGGAAAATATAGTGCAAAACGTACCAGCTTCAACAACATCACCGGCACCAACAGTATTGAAAGGACCCGTTCATATACATTATAAACGATTCACAATAGTTGATTATATTGCGAGGTATTTGACCTATATATGATATATTTTACAAACATTGCATTCGTTTTTAAAAGACAATCTTTCTTTACATCAAAAATTGACAGGCATGCATACCATTTCATAATATCCACTATCCAACTATAAATTGATTTAATAATAAGCTTTGATGAACTCAATGACTCGAATGCAACGTTCTTTGAAATATGCTATGAAAGACTCCAAGTAATATCTTTAAAATGAGCAAATGCACAGCGAAAGATTTCTTTAACACCTGAGAATAAACATGCTTTAAAGTGTCAACCAAAAGGTTGGTGAGTTCATTAGTTTATCATAATCATTTATTTCCATCATTTTAATAGACCACAAGAATTTCATTTCCAGTTCTCATAAATATACGTCCCATGCATAGAGACAAAAAAATAATCATTCATATGGTGAACACCTGGTAACCGACATTAACTAGATACATATAAGAATATCCCCTATCATTCCGTGATCCTCCTTCGGACATGATATAATTTCGAAGTACTAAAGCATCCGGTACTTTGGATGGGGTTTGTTAGGCCCAATAGATCTATCTTTAGGATTCGCGTCAATTAGGGTGTATGTTCCCTAATTCTTAGATTACCAGACTTAATAAAAAGGGGCATATTCGATTTCGATAGGCAAATGAAACTCACCATACTGTATTTCGTAGTAAAAATACATATAACGTCATTGAACAAGTGCAAGGTTGGCCTCGGATTCACGAACCTAAATTAATTATATATATTTATGTGTTGGTCAATATTTGTCTAACAAATTAGGTCAAGTCATAGTGTACCACAATCCTAATGCTCGAGACTAATATGCAAAAGTCAACAAAAGTAAATTTGACTCAAAATAATTTCCAAAAATTTATACATGATTAATATATTGTTTAAATATCGTCGTTTTATATTTTTAAATATTTTTAAAAGATTTATTAGAGTAAATAATATAATTTATTTATTAATAAATAAAATTTTATATTATATTTATATAATAAAATATACTTTTATATATATTAAGTAATAAAATTTATAGGGTTCATTTAATATTATAAAGATAATATGATACGTATTATTAAAGTAAGTTATTACACGTAGTAAAATATGTTTGTATCAAATATTTATTTGATAAAATAATATCTATAATGATAGTAAGTAAAAGTTGTATTATTTTGTAATAATAATTATTATTATAAAAATATCAATATTTATAATTACTAAGATGACATTATGATAAAACGATAATTCTAATTATGATAACTTTAATATTTACGATAATTTTTAATATTATCTTTAAAATAATAATTCTATTTAAAATAATAATAATAATGATATTTTATAGTAACAATGACATTTCTATTAAAATGATAATTTTTGTTAAAATGATAGTTTTAATACTAACGATAATTTTAATAATAATAGTAATGATAAAAATAATAAGAACGATAATTTTATCTAAATCAATATCTTATAATATTTTAATTTCATCATGATACTCTTACCCATTATTTCCTAATCATTTCGTTTAATAGCTTTTAATCGTCTTTTATATCGTGTTCGTAATAATGATAATAATAGTAATCAAAATAATTAGGTGTTACAAATATTTGTTTTAATTACACTAATATTAATAATGATAGTTACTATAACATTATTAACGATAATACTAATAATTATCTTAATGATAATATAGTAATAATAACAATAACAATAACAATAACCATTTTTAAATAATGATATATATATATTAATAATGATAATAATAATAATAATACCAATAATAATAATAATAATAATAATAATAATAATAATAATAATAATAATAATAATAATAATAATAATAATAATAATAATAATAATAATTGGATAATAATAAAAATACTAATTATAACTTTAACGATAATAACGATAGTAATAATAAAAAAAATAACAAATTTTAATGATAAATCCTTTTATTAATAAAGATAATAATAATAATAATAAGAAAAAACTAGAACGACGATAATAACGACGATAATAATAATCATTTTTAATAATAATACAAAAATTCGATGGACTATAACTTCAAATCCGTTCATCGAAATCATTCGATATCTAAATGAAAAGTTCTTAATTTTTCGCTAGCTTTCCACCGACATGCATATCTTATACCTTATCTCAGTCGCATATATAACTAATTCAGGATTCAACATAACCTAACTAAAGGCAATATCAAAAGTACAAACATGCATAATCCTATATACTCGAGCACTAGTCAGAGATACACTATTAGTACGTAAAAGTTAAATTATGAGTACTCACGTATCAATATTGAGATTCAATATTGCAGGAAAGGTACGTAGACGCAACGGAGATGATAAACACTATATTGACCTCACGAGCATACCCATGAACCATACCAATCACCTCCATAGCTATAACTCATAATTTCCTTAATCCAATCCCACTCGAAAAACAATTTCGAAATCACTCGGACAGCACTCTGACGTAATATTTTATGTATACTAATAATATCTTGAAATAATACGGAGTAAATATATATATGTAAATCGATTGAGAGAGTTTAGAGAAAAATATTTTCAAGTTTCTATGAAATAATGAAACCTATTGAATTCTATTTATAATAGATTTTTGAATTATTAAAGTATAAATTATTAAAGTATGAATTATTAAAGTGAATTATTAAAGTATGAATTATTAAAGTATGAATTATTAAAGTGAATTATTAAAGTATGAATTATTAATGTGAATTATTAAAGTATGAATTATTAAAGTGAGTTATTAAAGTTAAAGTAAAGTAAAAATAAAGTAAAGGTAAAGTTTAAGTATAGTAAAAGTATAAAACTATGTACGTATAATACGCGTATAAATATATATAATATTAATTTAAATCGTTATATATATTTAATAAAATAAAATATAAATATCGTTATCTATATCATACTGGTTAAGTAATGAGTTGTCAAAAGTGGTTCTAGATATTTATAAAAGTTATATACGTTTTAATAATAAAGTTCTTTTTAAACTGAAAACGTTTTTGTACGTTTGAAACTAAATCAAATAAATATAATAATTTTGTTTTCCAAAACCAAATATATTTTTAAGAATCATTTTGTTTAAAGGTTAAAATAATGGAAATCGTTATACCATAAAATGTTTTAAAAAAGTAGAATCATATATATTCATAATAGGTTTCAAGTTTTTAAATTACAGTTTGTTGGTGAAGCATGGGATAAAGTTCAAAGGTTAAATAAACGTATGAAATCATCTTAATGAAAAATGTCGAGTTACTTAACTTGTCGATATCCAACATCTAAGTTATTTACACTTCACGTTCTTACTTATAAATCACTTTACCATTTTCCGAATGTTGTCAAAAATAATAGATTTCTTAAATCACAGTGGACCTCATAACATAGACCCGTAATCATATCATAATGTATCTGATAAATCAACAATTTGATATTATCTTCTAATTCCATCGATAAACATATTGAAACAAATACGATCATGTAAAGTATTATACGTTTAATACTTTATTAATATTCTCAAGTTATAATATATATATATACATATATATACATATTTATTTATATATAACGGTTCGTGAATCGTCTGAATTTGGTCGAGGTTATAATGAATGTATGAACACAATTTAAAATTCTTGAGATTTAACTTAAAAAACTTTGCTTATCGTGTCGGAATAATATAAAGATAAAGTTTAAATTTGATTGGAAATTTCCGGGTTGTCACAAGTATCACCAATATCAATACCAGTACCACCAACAACCCAAGCTTCAACAGCACATGCCTCAACATCTCATTCTGTACCTCGAGTATAATCATCGATCTACATGACGTTCTACATCTTCGTTCTTCATGATGATTATGTAATCTCTAATGTTTTAGAGATTATGTATTCTAGTTCTAACGGTAAATCAAATGAGATTTATATTATATTAACTCATTTAATCCATGATTACATCTGAGGAAAATATATATGTAAGTATATTTTCATAAAGATTGTAATTAAAAATTCTTTCTTACAAACTGATAATGGTAAAAATATTTTAACAGATAAGTAATACTCGAGGAATATTTAGATTTCACATTAATAAGTTACATTGTACATTCTTCGAATCTGATTCAACAGTCAATTACTATCCTACTTTCATCCACAGATATACGAATCCTTTCACCACAGAATAACCATTTTCATTCAATTTCATATTTCGATTTTGACTTATCAGAATCCAACAAGTGGCATAATGAAGAAAACATTGGACAAAATAAAATTTGTTAGAAACAAACAAATTAACTATGAGAAATTTTGTTAAGAATCCACGCTAACAAAATCCTAGCTAACTGTTCCTAGCTAACTGTTAATTCCTTATTACATTTTATTTATCGCAATTTATTTATCGCAATTTAATTATCGCAAATTTAATTCGCACAATTTTATTTATCGTCATTTAATTTCCGTTATTTATTTTACGCACTTTATTTATCGTCATTTAAATATTGTTATTTACGCATTTTAAATATCAGGACACGTATACAAGGTTTTGACATATCATATCGACGCATATATATATATATACATATATATATATATATATACATATATATATATATACATATATATATATATATACATATATATATATATATATATATATATATTATTTGGAATAACCATAGACACTCTATATGCAGTAATGCTTGAGTTAGCTATACAGGGTTGAGGTTGATTCTACAATAATATATATACTTTGAGTTGTGATCGAGTCTGAGACATGTATACAATAGGTCACGATACGTATTAATTAATTCGAATATTATATATATGAATTATTGAACTGCTAACTGTGGACTATCAACTGTGGACTGCCAACATTGGATAATTAAAATAAATTAAAATGTTGATTATAACATATGAAACTAAACAATTCTTCAAGTTTGCCACTTGATTTCATCTTAAACCTCATTTGTATTTTGACGATTACAATCTGCGATCAAACCTTTCGTAATTCTTGAAAACACCTCAATCGAGAGGATGAACCAACCGTAATTCATCTACATAAGAAGAGATTGATGCATATAGTTATGCACTTGAAAACTCTCGGAACCTGAATAAACATTTAACAAGTATCTGTACTAATTCCTTTAGTATTATTATTACCCAAAATAACTTGGTAATTCCTTTCAAAGTAGCAAATTTTTTCACAGCTCCAGCAAGTCAACTTCGACATTTTGTTCGAAACAACCTTATTATCACCTTGATTTATATGTATGCTCTTTTATTGTTACCGGGGAACCTTGAAATGTCCCGTTCTTATTGATTAAAAACGTTCCATATTAATTGATTTCGTTGCGAGGTTTTGACCTCTATATGAGACATTTTTCAAAGACTGCATTCATTTTAAAACAAATCATAACCTTTATTTCATCAATAAAGGTTTAAAAAGCTTTACGTAGATTATCAAGTAATGATAATCTAAAATATCCTGTTTACACGCGACCATTACATAATAGTTTACAATACAAATATGTTACAACGAAATAAGTTTCTTGAATGCAGTTTTTACACAATATCATACAAGCATGGACTCCAAATCTCGTCCTTATTTAAGTATGCGACAGCGGAAGCTCTTAATAATCACCTGAGAATAAACATGCTTAAAACGTCAACAAAAATGTTGGTGAGTTATAGGTTTAACCTATATATTATCAAATCATAATAATAGACCACAAGATTTCATATTTCAATACACATCCCATACATAGAGATAAAAATCATTCATATGGTGAATACCTGGTAACCGACATTAACAAGATGCATATTTAAGAATATCCCCATCATTCCGGGACACCCTTCGGATATGATATAAATTTTAAAGTACTAAAGCATCCGGTACTTTGGGTGGGGTTTGTTAGGCCCAATAGTTCTATCTTTAGGATTCGCGTCAATTAGGGTGTCTGTTCCCTAATTCTTAGATTACCAGACTTAATAAAAAGGGGCATATTCGATTTCGATAATTCAACCATAGAATGTAGTTTCACGCACTTTTGTCTATTTTGTAAATCATTTATAAAACCTGCATGTATTCTCATCCCAAAAATATTAGATTTTAAAAGTGGGACTATAACTCACTTTCACAGATTTTTACTTCGTCGGGAAGTAAGACTTGGCCACTGGTCGATTCACGAACCTATAACAAATATGTACATATATATCAAAGTATGTTCAAAATATATTTACAACACTTTTAATACATTTTGATGTTTTAAGTTTATTAAGTCAGCTGTCCTCGTTAGTAACCTACAACTAGTTGTCCACAGTTAGATGTACAGAAATAAATCGATATATATTATCTTGAATCAATCCACGACCCAGTGTATACATATCTCAGTATTGATCACAACTCAAACTATATATATTTTGGAATCAACCTCAACCCTGTATAGCTAACTCCAACATTTACATATAGAGTGTCTATGGTTGTTTCGAAATATATATAGATGTGTCGACATGATAGGTCGAAACATTGTATACGTGTCTATGGTATCTCAAGATTACATAATATACAATACAAGTTGATTAAGTTATGGTGGGAATAGATTTGTTACCAATTTTCACGTAGCTAAAATGAGTAGTTTTTACCAATTTTGTTTTGCTCGCCATTTCTTCATTTCTAATCCGTTTTGAGTGATTTAAGCGGCCACGGTTTCGTATTAAACTTGACTTTATGAAACTAAACAGAAAAGGTATAGGTTTTGAAATGTCCCATTCTTATTGATTAACAACATTCCATTTTAATAGATTTCGTTGCGTTGTTTTGACCTCTATATGAGATGTTTTTCAAAGACTGCATTCATTTTAAAATAAACCATAACCTTTATTTCATAAATAAAGGTTTAAAAA
Organism: Rutidosis leptorrhynchoides; assembly: GCF_046630445.1. Taxonomy (NCBI): domain Eukaryota; kingdom Viridiplantae; phylum Streptophyta; class Magnoliopsida; order Asterales; family Asteraceae; genus Rutidosis; species Rutidosis leptorrhynchoides. The sequence goes on from NC_092343.1 coordinate 285,501,197, forward strand.
GCTTTACGTATGAAATGACCCGTTCTTATTGATTAAAAATGTTCCATATTAATTGATTTCGTTGCGAGGTTTTGACCTCTATATGAGACGTTTTTCAAAGACTGCATTCATTTTAAAACAAACCATAACCTTTGTTTCATCAATAAAGGTTTAAAAAGCATTATGTAGATTATCAAATAATGATAATCTAAAATATCCAGTTTACACACGACCATTACAAAATGGCTTACAATACAAATATGTTACAACAAAATAAGTTTCTTGAATGCAGTTTTTACATAATATCATACAAGCATGGACTCCAAATCTCGTCCTTATTTAAGTATGCGACAGCGGAAGCTCTTAATAATCACCTGAGAATAAACATGCGAAAAACGTCAACAAAAATGTTGGTGAGTTATAGGTTTAACCTATATATATCAAATCATAATAATAGACCACAAGATTTCATATTTCAATATACATCCCATACATAGAGATAAAATCATTCATATGGTGAACACCTGGTAACCGACATTAACAAGATGCATATATAAGAATATCCCCATCATTCCGGGACACCCTTCGGATATGATATAAATTTCGAAGTACTAAAGCATTCGGTACTTTGGATGGGGTTTGTTAGGCCCAATAGATCTATCTTTAGGATTCGCGTCAATTAGGGTGTCTGTTCCCTAATTCTTAGATTACCAGACTTAATAACAAGGGGCATATTCGATTTCGATAATTCAACCATAGAATGTAGTTTCACGTACTTGTGTCTATTTTGTAAATCATTTATAAAACCTGCATGTATTCTCATCCCAAAAATATTAGATTTTAAAAGTGGGACTATAACTCACTTTCACAGATTTTTACTTCGTCGGGAAGTAAGACTTGGCCACTGGTTGATTCACGAACCTATAACAATATATACATATATATCAAAGTATGTTCAAAATATATTTACAACACTTTTAATCTATTTTGATGTTTTAAGTTTATTAAGTCAGCTGTTCTCGTTAGTAACCTACAAATAGTTGTCCACAGTTAGATGTACAGAAATAAATCGATAAATATTATCTTGAATCAATCCACGACCCAGTGTATACGTATCTCAGTATTGATCACAACTCAAACTATATATATTTTGGAATCAACCTCAACCCTGTATAGCTAACTCCAACATTCACATATGGAGTGTCTATGGTTGTTCCGAAATATATATAGATGTGTCGACATGATAGGTAGAAATATTGTATACGTGTCTATGGTATCTCAAGATTACATAATATACAATACAAGTTGATTAAGTTATGGTTGGAATAGATTTGTTACTAATTTTCACGTAGCTAAAATGAGAAAAATTATCCAATCTTGTTTTACCCATAACTTCTTCATTTTAAATCCGTTTTGAGTGAATCAAATTGCTATGGTTTCATATTGAACTCAATTTTATGAATCTAAACAGAAAAAGTATAGGTTTATAGTCGGAAAAATAAATTACAAGTCATTTTTGTAATGGTAGTCATTTCAGTCGAAAGAACGACGTCTAGATGACCATTTTAGAAAACATACTTCCAATTTGAGTTTAACCATAATTTTTGGATATAGTTTCATGTTCATAATAAAAATAATTTTCTCAGAATAACAACTTTTAAATCAAAGTTTATCATAGTTTTTAATTAACTAACCCAAAACAGCCCGCGGTGTTACTACGACGGCGTAAATCCGGTTTTACGGTATTTTTCGTGTTTTCGGGTTTTAAATCATTAAGTTAGCATATCATATAGATATATAACATGTTTTTAGTTGATTTTAAAAGTCAAGTTAGAAGGATTAACTTTTGTTTGCGAACAAGTTTAGAATTAACTAAACTATGTTCTAGTGATTACAAGTTTAAACCTTCGAATAAGATAGCTTTATATGTATGAATCGAATGATGTTGTGAACATCATTACTACCTTAAGTTCCTTGGATAAACCTACTGGAAAAGAGAAAAATGGATCTAGCTTCAACGGATCCTTGGATGGCTCGAAGTTCTTGAAGCAGAATCATGACACGAAAACAAGTTCAAGTAAGATCATCACTTGAAATAAGATTGTTATAGTTATAGAAATTGAACCAAAGTTTGAATATGATTATTACCTTGTATTAGAATGATAACCTACTGTAAGAAACAAAGATTTCTTGAGGTTGGATGATCACCTTACAAGATTGGAAGTGAGCTAGCAAATTTGAAAGTATTCTTGATTTTATTTAACTAGAACTTGTAGAATTTATGAAGAACACTTAGAACTTGAAGATAGAACTTGAGAGAGATTAATTAGATGAAGAAAATTGAATAATGAAAGTGTTTGTAGGTGTTTTTGGTCGTTGGTGTATGGATTAGATATAAAGGATATGTAATTTTGTTTTCATGTAAATAAGTCATGAATGATTACTCATATTTTTGTAATTTTATGAGATATTTCATGCTAGTTGCCAAATGATGGTTCCCACATGTGTTAGGTGACTCACATGGGCTGCTAAGAGCTGATCATTGGAGTATATATACCAATAGTACATACATCTCAAAGATGTGTATTGTACGAGTACGAATACGGGTGCATACGAGTAGAATTGTTGATGAAACTGAACGAGGATGTAATTGTAAGCATTTTTGTTAAGTAGAAGTATTTTGATAAGTGTATTGAAGTCTTTCAAAAGTGTTTAAATACATATTAAAACACTACATGTATATACATTTTAACTGAGTCGTTAAGTCATCGTTAGTCGTTACATGTAAGTGTTGTTTTGAAACCTTTAGGTTAACGATCTTGTTAAATGTTGTTAACCCAATGTTTATAATATAAAATGAGATTTTAAATTATTATATTAACATGATATTATCATGTATGAATATCTCTTAATATGATATATATATATATACATTAAATGTCTTTACAACGATAATCGTTACATATATGTCTCGTTTAAAAATCATTAAGTTAGTAGTCTTGTTTTTTTAGATATGTAGTTCATTGTTAATATACTTAATGATATGTTTACTTATCATAGTATCATGTTAACTATATATATATATCCATATATATGTCATCATATAGTTTTTACAAGTTTTAACGTTCGTGAATCACCGGTCAACTTGGGTGGTCAATTGTCTATATGAAACATATTTCAATTAATCAAGTCTTAACAAGTTTGATTGCTTAACATGTTAGAAACATTTAATCATGTAAATATCAATCTCAATTAATATATATAAACATGGAAAAGTTCGGGTCACTACAACGTAGATTATCAAATACTGATAATCTAAAATATCCTGTTTACACACGACCATTACATAATGGTTTACAATACAAATATGTTACATCGAAATCAGTTTCTTGAATGAAGTTTTTACATAATATCATACAAACATGGACTCCAAATCTTGTCCTTATTTTAGTATGCAACAGCGGAAGCTCTTAGTATTCACCTGAGAATAAACATGGTTTAAACATCAACAAAAATGTTGGTGAGTTATAGGTTTAACCTATATTGTGACGACCCGGAAATTTCCGACCAAATTTAAACCTAACCTTTATATGTTTTCGACACGATAAGCAGAATTTGTAATGTTGAATCTCAAAAAGTTTGGAACTACATTCATGTAATCAATTATCCTTTGACCGTGTTCGACGATTCACGAACAATTATGTGTATATAGATATGTATATATAATATATAATATTAACTGAAAACATTAACAAAGTATTAGATATATGATACTTTACATGAACGTATTTGTTTCGATATATTTATTGACAGAATTAAGAGATAATATCAAATGATTGAATTATCAGATACATTATGATATGATTACGGGCCTATGTTATGAGGTCCACTGTGATTTAAGAAATCTATTCTTTTTGACAACTCATTACTTAACCAGTATGATAAAGATAACGATATTTATATTTTATTTTATTATATATATATAACTATTTAAATTAATATTATATATTTTTATACGCGTATTATACGTACATAGTTTTATACTTTTACTATACTATAACTTTACCTTTACTTTACTTTTACTTTACTTTACCTTTAATAATTCTTAATTCATACTTTAATAATTCACTTTAATAATTCATACTTTAATAATTCACTTTAATAATTCATACTTTAATAATTCACTTTAATAATTCATACTTTAATAATTCACTTTAATAATTCAAAAATCTATTATAAATAGAATTCAATAAGTTTCATTATTTCATAGAAACTTGAAAATATATTTCTCTAAACTCTCTCAATCGAATTACATATATATATATATATATATATATATATATATATATATATATATATATATATATATATATATATATATATATATATATTACTTAGTACTATTTCAAGATATTATTAGTATACATAAAATACTACGACGGAGTTATATTCAGAAGATTTCAAAATAAGTTTTCAAATGGGATATAGCTAAGGAAATTATGGGTTATAGCTATGAAGGTTATGGGTATTGATCGAGGGTATTGCTCGTGAGGTCAACCTAACGTTTATCATTTTCGTTGCGTCTACGTACTTTCCTGCAATATTGAATCACAATATTGATACGTGAGCATTCATATCTTATCTTTTATATATTAATAGTGTATCCCTGACTAGTGCTCGAGTATATATGATTATGCATGTTTGTATGCTTAGTTTCGTCGTTAAATAGTTTATGATAAATCACGAATTTGATACATATGCTACTGAGATAAGTTATATGATATGCATGTCGTTGAAAAGCTGAAGAAAAAAATTAATAACTTTTCATTTAGAAATCGTGTGGTTTCGATGAACGGATTAAAAGATATGGTCAACTGAATTATCATTAATTTTAATATTATTATTAAAACGATTATTATAACTGTTATCAGTTGATGTTATTACTAAAATTATCTTTATTACTAAAAATTAATATTTTTATTGAAACTATCATTTTATTATTTTTATCATTATTATTATTATTATCAATATTATTTTATCAAATAAATATGCGTACAAAGATATTTTTACCACATGTAATGTAATTACATTAATAATACATACCACTATATTTTTATGATATTAAGTGAATTTTATAAATTTTATTACTTGAGATATATAAAAGTATATTTTTATCATATATGAATTTTAATATAAATTTTTATTTATTAATAAATGACTTGTATTATTTAGTATAATAAGATCTGATAAATATATTTAAATATATAAAACTACTATATATAAGTTATATAATAAACATGTATAGATTTTGAAAGTCATTTTGGGTCAAGTTGACTCTTGTTGACTTTTGCATGTCGGTCTCGAGCATTAGGATTGTGATACACTACGACTTGACCTAAATTGTTAGACAGATATTGACCAACATATAAATATATATACTTAATATACGTTCGTGAATCCGAGACAAACCCTGCACTTGTTCAGTGCCGTCATATACATAATTGCTATGAAATACAGTATTGTGAGTTTCATTTGCTCCCTTTTTATATATATTTTTAGGCTGAGAATACATGCGCTGATTTATAAATGTTTTACGAAATAGGCACAAGTACTAAAACTAATTCTATGTGGGTTTAAACCAGAAATATACCCTTAGCTTGGTAACATTAAACTACTTGTCTATGTACGGTAGGCGCGAATCCTAAAGATAGATCTATTGGGTCTGACAAACCCCATCCTGACTATGGGATGCTTTAGTACTTCGATGTTATTTTAAACACACCTAATCTGGTGTGAAATGTCCCGTTCTTATTGATTAAAAACGTTCCATATTAATTGATTTCGTTGCGAGGTTTTGACCTCTATATGAGACGTTTTTCAAAGACTGCATTCATTTTAAAACAAACCATAACCTTTATTTCATCAATAAAGGTTTAAAAAGCTTTACGTAGATTATCAAAAAATGATAATCTAAAATATCCTGTTTACACACGACCATTACATAATGGTTTACAATACAAATATGTTACAACAAAATAAGTTTCTTGAATTCAGTTTTTACACAATATCATACAAGCATGGACTCCAAATCTCGTCCTTATTTAAGTATGCGACAGCGGAAGCTCTTAATAATCACCTGAGAATAAACATGCTTAAAACGTCAAAAAAAATGTTGGTGAGTTATAGGTTTAACCTATATATATCAAATCATAATAATAGACCACAAGATTTCATATTTCAATACACATCCCATACATAGAGATAAAAATCATTCATATGGTGAACACCTGGTAACCGACATTAACAAGATGCATATATAAGAATATCCCCATCATTCCGGGACACCCTTCGGATATGATATAAATTTCGAAGTACTAAAGCATCCGGTACTTTGGATGGGGTTTGTTAGGCCCAATAGATCTATCTTTAGGATTCGCGTCAATTAGGGTGTCTGTTCCCTAATTCTTAGATTACCAGACTTAATAAAAAGGGGCATATTCGATTTTGATAATTCAACCATAGAATGTAGTTTCACGTACTTGTGTCTATTTTGTAAATCATTTATAAAACCTGCATGTATTCTCATCTCAAAAATATTAGATTTTAAAAGTGGGACTATAACTCACTTTCACAGATTTTTACTTCGTCGGGAAGTAAGACTTGGCCACTGGTTGATTCACGAACCTATAACAATATATACATATATATCAAAGTATGTTCAAAATATATTTACAACACTTTTAATATATTTTGATGTTTTAAGTTTATTAAGTCAGCTGTCCTCGTTAGTAACCTACAACTAGTTGTCCACAGTTAGATGTACAGAAATAAATCGATAAATATTATCTTGAATCAATCCACGACCCAGTGTATACGTATCTCAGTATTGATCACAACTCAAACTATATATATTTTGGAATCAACCTCAACCCTGTATAGCTAACTCCAACATTCACATATAGAGTGTCTATGGTTGTTCCGAAATATATATAGATGTGTCGACATGATAGGTCGAAACATTGTATACGTGTCTATGGTATCTCAAGATTACATAATATACAATACAAGTTGATTAAGTTATGGTTGGAATAGATTTGTTACCAATTTTCACGTAGCTAAAATGAGAAAAATTATCCAATCTTGTTTTACCCATAACTTCTTCATTTTAAATCCGTTTTGAGTGAATCAAATTGCTATGGTTTCATATTGAACTCTATTTTATGAATCTAAACAGAAAAAGTATAGGTTTATAGTCGGAAAAATAAGTTACAAGTCGTTTTTGTAAAGGTAGTCATTTCAGTCGAAAGAACGACGTCTAGATGACCATTTTAGAAAACATACTTCCACTTTGAGTTTAACCATAATTTTTGGATATAGTTTCATGTTCATAATAAAAATCATTTTCTCAGAATAACAATTTTTAAATCAAAGTTTATCATAGTTTTTAATTAACTAACCCAAAACAGCCCGCGGTGTTACTACGACGGCGTAAATCCGGTTTTACGGTGTTTTTCGTGTTTCCAGGTTTTAAATCATTAAGTTAGCATATAATATAGATATAGAACATGTGTTTAGTTGATTTTAAAAGTCAAGTTAGAAGGATTAACTTTTGTTTGCGAACAAGTTTAGAATTAACTAAACTATGTTCTAGTGATTACAAATTTAAACCTTCGAATAAGATAGCTTTATATGTATGAATCGAATGATGTTATGAACATCATTACTACCTTAAGTTCCTTGGATAAACCTACTGGAAAAGAGAAAAATGGATCTAGCTTCAACGAATCCTTGGATGGCTCGAAGTTCTTGAAGCAGAATCATGACACGAAAACAAGTTCAAGTAAGATCATCACTTGAAATAAGATTGTTATAGTTATAGAAATTGAACCAAAGTTTGAATATGATTATTACCTTGTATTAGAATGATAACCTACTGTAAGAAACAAAGATTTCTTGAGGTTGGATGATCACCTTACAAGATTGGAAGTGAGCTAGCAAACTTGAAAGTATTCTTGATTTTATGTAACTAGAACTTGTAGAATATATGAAGAACACTTAGAACTTGAAGATAGAACTTGAGAGAGATCAATTAGATGAAGAAAATTGAAGAATGAAAGTGTTTGTAGGTGTTTTTGGTCGTTGGTGTATGGATTAGATATAAAGGATATGTAATTTTGTTTTCATGTAAATAAGTCATGAATGATTACTCATATTTTTGTAATTTTATGAGATATTTCATGCTAGTTGCCAAATGATGGTTCCCACATGTGTTAGGTGACTCACATGGGCTGCTAAGAGCTGATCATTGGAGTGTATATACCAATAGTACATACATATAAAAGCTGTGTATTGTACGAGTACGAATACGGGTGCATACGAGTAGAATTGTTGATGAAACTGAACGAGGATGTAATTGTAAGAATTTTTGTTAAGTAGAAGTATTTTGATAAGTGTATTGAAGTCTTTCAAAAGTGTATAAATACATATTAAAACACTACATGTATATACATTTTAACTGAGTCGTTAAGTCATCGTTAGTCGTTACATGTAAGTGTTGTTTTGAAAACTTTAGGTTAACGATCTTGTTAAATGTTGTTAACCCAATGTTTATAACATCAAATGAGATTTTAAATTATTATATTATCATGATATTATCATGTATGAATATCTCTTAATATGATATATATACATTAAATGTCTTTACAACGATAATCGTTACATATATGTCTCGTTTAAAATTCATTAAGTTAGTAGTCTTGTTTTTACATATGTAGTTCATTGTTAATATACTTAATGATATGTTTACTTATCATAGTATCATGTTAACTATATATATATATATATATATATATATATCCATATATATGTCATCATATAGTTTTTACAAGTTTTAACGTTCGTGAATCACCGGTCAACTTGGGTGGTCAATTGTCTATATGAAACATATTTCAATTAATCAAGTCTTAAAAAGTTTGATTGCTTAACATGTTGGAAATATTTAATCATGTAAATATCAATCTCAATTAATATATATAAACATGGAAAAGTTCGGGTCACTACAGTACCTACCCGTTAAATAAATTTCGTCCCGAAATTTTAAGCTGTTGAAGGTGTTGACGAATCTTCTGGAAATAGATGCGGGTATTTCTTCTTCATCTGATCTTCACGCTCCCAGGTGAACTCGGGTCCTCTACGAGCATTCCATCGAACCTTAACAATTGGTATCTTGTTTTGCTTAAGTCTTTTAACCTCACGATCCATTATTTCGACGGGTTCTTCGATGAATTGAAGTTTTTCGTTGATTTGGATTTCATCTAACGGAATAGTGAGATCTTCTTTAGCAAAACATTTCTTTAAATTCGAGATGTGGAAAGTGTTATGTACAGTCGCGAGTTGTTGAGGTAACTCTAGTCGGTAAGCTACTGGTCCGACACGATCAATAATCTTGAATGGTCCAATATACCTTGGATTTAATTTCCCTCGTTTACCAAATCGAACAACGCCTTTCCAAGGTGCAACTTTAAGCATGACCATCTCTACAATTTCAAATTCTATATCTTTTCTTTTAATGTCAGCGTAGCTCTTTTGTCGACTTTGGGCGGTTTTCAACCGTTGTTGAATTTGGATGATCTTCTCGGTAGTTTCTTGTATAATCTCCGGACCCGTAATCTGTCTATCCCCCACTTCACTCCAACAAATCGGAGACCTGCACTTTCTACCATAAAGTGCTTCAAACGGCGCCATCTCAAAGCTTGAATGGTAGCTGTTGTTGTAGGAAAATTCTGCTAATGGTAGATGTCGATCCCAACTGTTTCCAAAATCAATAACACATGCTCGTAGCATGTCTTCAAGCGTTTGTATCGTCCTTTCGCTCTGCCCATCAGTTTGTGGATGATAGGCAGTACTCATGTCTAGACGAGTTCCTAATGCTTGCTGTAATGTCTGCCAGAATCTTGAAATAAATCTGCCATCCCTATCAGAGATAATAGAGATTGGTATTCCATGTCTGGAGACGACTTCCTTCAAATACAGTCGTGCTAACTTCTCCATCTTGTCATCTTCTCTTATTGGCAGGAAGTGTGCTGATTTGGTGAGACGATCAACTATTACCCAAATAGTATCAAAACCACTTGCAGTCCTTGGCAATTTAGTGATGAAATCCATGGTAATGTTTTCCCATTTCCACTCCGGGATTTCGGGTTGTTGAAGTAGACCTGATGGTTTCTGATGCTCAGCTTTGACCTTAGAACACGTCAAACATTCTCCTACATATTTAGCAACATCGGATTTCATACCCGGCCACCAAAAATGTTTCTTGAGATCCTTGTACATCTTCCCCGTTCCAGGATGTATTGAGTATCTGGTTTTATGAGCTTCTCTAAGTACCATTTCTCTCATATCTCCAAATTTTGGTACCCAAATCCTTTCAGCCCTATACCGGGTTCCGTCTTCCCGAATATTAAGATGCTTCTCCGATCCTTTGGGTATTTCATCCTTTAAATTTCCCTCTTTTAAAACTCCTTGTTGCGCCTCCTTTATTTGAGTAGTAAGGTTATTATGAATCATTATATTCATAGATTTTACTCGAATGGGTTCTCTGTCCTTCCTGCTCAAGGCATCGGCTACCACATTTTCCTTCCCCGGATGGTAACGAATCTCAAAGTCGTAATCATTCAACAATTCAATCCACCTACGCTGCCTCATATTCAGTTGTTTCTGGTTAAATATGTGTTGAAGACTTTTGTGGTCGGTATATATAATACTTTTGACCCCATATAAGTAGTGCCTCCAAGTCTTTAATGCAAAAACAACCGCGCCTAATTCCAAATCATGCGTCGTATAATTTTGTTCGTGAATCTTCAATTGTCTAGACGCATAAGCAATCACCTTCGTTCGTTGCATTAATACACAACCGAGACCTTGCTTTGATGCATCACAATAAATCACAAAATCATCATTCCCTTCAGGCAATGACAATATAGGTGCCGTAGTTAGCTTTTTCTTCAATAACTGAAACGCTTTCTCTTGTTCATCATTCCATTCAAATTTCTTCCCTTTATGCGTTAATGCAGTCAAGGGTTTTGCTATTCTGGAAAAGTCTTGGATGAACCTTCTGTAGTAACCAGCTAGTCCTAAAAACTGGCGTATGTGTTTTGGAGTTTTTGGGGTTTCCCACTTTTCAACAGTTTCTATCTTTGCCGGATCCACCTTAATACCTTCTTTGTTCACTATGTGACCGAGGAATTGAACTTCTTCCAACCAAAATGCACACTTTGAAAACTTAGCGTACAATTCTTCCTTCCTCAATACTTCTAACACCTTTCTCAAATGTTCACCGTGTTCTTGATCATTCTTTGAGTAAATAAGTATGTCATCAATGAAAACAATGACAAACTTGTCAAGGTATGGTCCACACACTCAGTTCATAAGGTCCATGAACACAGCTGGTGCATTAGTTAAACCAAACGGCATGACCATAAACTCGTAATGACCGTAACGTGTTCTGAAAGCAGTCTTTGGAATATCATCTTCTTTCACCCGCATTTGATGAAACCCGGAACGTAAGTCAATCTTTGAATAAACAGACGAGCCTTGTAGTTGATCAAATAAGTCGTCAATTCTCGGTAGTGGGTAGCGGTTCTTGATGGTAAGTTTGTTCAACTCTCGGTAGTCGATACACAACCTGAATATACCATCTTTCTTCTTGACAAACAAAACAGGAGCTCCCCACGGTGATGTGCTTGGTCGAATGAAACCACGCTCTAAAAGTTCTTGTAATTGGCTTTGCAGTTCTTTCATCTCGCTGGGTGCGAGTCTGTAAGGAGCACGAGCTATTGGTGCAGCTCCTGGTACAAGATCTATTTGAAATTCAACGGATCGATGTGGGGGTAATCCCGGTAATTCTTTCGGAAATACATCGGGAAATTCTTTTGCAATGGGAACATCATTGATGCTCTTTTCTTCAGTTTGTACTTTCTCGACGTGTGCTAGAACAGCATAGCAACCTTTTCTTATTAGTTTTTGTGCCTTCAAATTACTAATAAGATGTAGCTTCGTGTTGCCCTTTTCTCCGTACACCATTAAGGGTTTTCCTTTTTCTCGTATAATGCGAATTGCATTTTTGTAACAAACGATCTCCGCTTTCACTTCTTTCAACCAGTCCATACCGATTATCACATCAAAACTCCCTAACTCTACTGGTATCAAATCAATCTTAAATGTTTCGCTAACCAGTTTAATTTCTCGATTCCGACATATATTATCTGCTGAAATTAATTTACCATTTGCTAATTCGAGTAAAAATTTACTATCCAAAGGCGTCAATGGACAACTTAATTTAGCACAAAAATCTCTACTCATATAGCTTCTATCCGCACCCAAATCAAATAAAACGTAAGCAGATTTATTGTCAATAAGAAACGTACCCGTAACAAGCTCCGGGTCTTCCTGTGCCTCTACCGCATTAATATTGAAAACTCTTCCACGGCCTTGTCCATTCGTGTTCTCCTGGTTCGGGCAATTTCTAATAATGTGGCCTGGTTTTCCACATTTATAACAAACTACATTGGCATAACTTGCTCCGACACTACTTGCTCCGCCATTACTCGTTCCGACACCATTTGTTCCTTTCGTTCTATTAACCCCTGGTCCGTAGACCTCACACTTCGCCGCGCTATGACCATTTCTTTTACACTTGTTGCAAAATTTGGTGCAGAACCCCGAGTGATTCTTTTCACACCTTTGGCATAGCTGCTTCTGATTGTTGTTGTTGTTGCGGTTATTATTGTTGTTGGGATGATTGTTGTAGTTGCTGTTGTTGTTGTTGTTGTTGTTGTTGGGCCGTTTGTTGTAGTTGCGATTGATGTTGCGATTGTTGGGATAATTGTTGCGATTATTGTTGTAATTGCTGTTGTTGTTGTATTGGTGATTCTTATCACCGTTTTCCTCCCACTTTCTTTTGACTTGCTTCACATTGGCCTCTTCAGCAGTCTGTTCTTTAATTCTTTCTTCAATCTGGTTCACTAGTTTGTGAGCCATTCTACATGCCTGTTGTATGGAGGCGGGCTCGTGTGAACTTATATCTTCTTGGATTCTTTCCGGTAATCCTTTCACAAACGCGTCGATCTTCTCTTCCTCATCTTCGAATGCTCCCGGACACAATAGGCACAATTCTGTGAATCGTCTTTCGTACGTGGTAATATCAAATCCTTGGGTTCGTAACCCTCTAAGTTCTGTCTTGAGCTTATTGACCTCGTTTCTGGGACGGTACTTCTCGTTTATCAAGTGCTTGAATGCTGACCACGGTTGTAGTGACCCGAAATTTTCCATGTTTATATATATTAATTGAGATTGATATTTACATGATTAAATGTTTCCAACATGTTAAGCAATCAAACTTGTTAAGACTTGATTAATTGAAATAGGTTTCATATAGACAATTGACCACCCAAGTTGACCGGTGATTCACGAACGTTAAAACTTGTAAAAAAACTATATGATGACATATATATGGTTATATATATAGTTAACATGATATTATGATAAGTAAACATATCATTAATTATATTAACAATGAACTACATATGTAAAAACAAGACTACTAACTTAATGATTTTGAAACGAGACATATATGTAACGTTTATCGTTGTAACGACATTTAATGTATATATATCATATTAAGAGATATTTGTACATCATAATATCATGATAATATAATAATTTAAAATCTCTTTTGATATTATAAACATTGGGTTAACAACATTTAACAAGATCGTTAACCTAAAGGTTTCAAAACAACACTTACATGTAACGACTAACGATGACTTAACGGCTCAGTTAAAATGTATATACATGTAGTGTTTTAATATGTATTTATACACTTTTGAAAGACTTCAATACACTTATCAAAATACTTCTACTTAACAAAAATGCTTACAATTACATTCTCGTTCAGTTTCATCAACAATTCTACTCGTATGCACCCGTATTCGTACTCGTACAATACACAGCTTTTAGATGTATGTACTATTGGTATATACACTCCAATGATCAGCTCTTAGCAGCCCATGTGAGTCACCTAACACATGTGGGAACCATCATTTGGCAACTAGCATGAAATATCTCATAAGATTACAAAAATATGAGTAATCATTCATGACTTATTTACATGAAAACAAAATTACATATCCTTTATATCTAATCCATACACCAACGACCAAAAACACCTACAAACACTTTCATTCTTCAATTTTCTTCATCTAATTGAACTCTCTCAAGTTCTATCTTCAAGTTCTAAGTGTTCTTCATAAATTCCAAAAGTTCTAGTTTCATAAAATCAAGAATACTTTCAAGTTTGCTAGCTCACTTCCAATCTTGTAAGGTGATCATCCAACCTCAAGAAATCTTTGTTTCTTACAGTAGGTTATCATTCTAATACAAGGTAATAATCATATTCAAACTTTGGTTCAATTTCTATAACTATAACAATCTTATTTCAAGTGATGATCTTACTTGAACTTGTTTTCGTGTCATGATTTTGCTTCAAGAACTTTGAGCCATCCAAGGATCCATTGAAGCTAGATCCATTTTTCTCTTTTCCAGTAGGTTCATCCAAGGAACTTAAGGTAGTAATGATGTTCATAACATCATTCGATTCATACATATAAAGCTATCTTATTCGAAGGTTTAAACTTGTAATCACTAGAACATAGTTTAGTTAATTCTAAACTTGTTCGCAAACAAAAGTTAATCCTTCTAACTTGACTTTTAAAATCAACTAAACACATGTTCTATATCTATATGATATGCTAACTTAATGATTTAAAACCTGGAAACACGAAAAACACCGTAAAACCGGATTTACGCCGTCGTAGTAACACCGCGGGCTGTTTTGGGTTAGTTAATTAAAAACTATGATAAACTTTGATTTAAAAGTTGTTATTCTGAGAAAATGATTTTTATTATGAACATGAAACTATATCCAAAAATTATGGTTAAACTCAAAGTGGAAGTATGTTTTCTAAAATGGTCATCTAGACGTCGTTCTTTCGACTGAAATGACTACCTTTACAAAAATGACTTGTAACTTATTTTTCCGACTAGAAACCTATACTTTTTTTGTTTAGATTCATAAAATAGAGTTCAATATGAAACCATAGCAATTTGATTCACTCAAAACGGATTTAAAATAAAGAAGTTATGGGTAAAACAAGATTGGATAATTTTTCTCATTTTAGCTACGTGAAAATTGGTAACAAATCTATTCCAACCATAACTTAATCAACTTGTATTATATATTATGTAATCTTGAGATACCATAGACACGTATACAATGTTTCGACCTATCATGTCGACACATCTATATATATTTCGGAACAACCATAGACACTCTATATGTGAATGTTGGAGTTAGCTATACAGGGTTGAGGTTGATTCCAAAATATATATAGTTTGAGTTGTGATCAATACTGAGATACGTATACACTGGGTCGTGGATTGATTCAAGATAATATTTATCGATTTATTTCTGTACATCTAACTGTGGACAACTAGTTGTAGGTTACTAACGAGGACAGCTGACTTAATAAACTTAAAACATCAAAATATATTAAAAGTGTTGTAAATATATTTTGAACATACTTTGATATATATGTATATATTGTTATAGGTTCGTGAATCAACCAGTGGCCAAGTCTTACTTCCCGACGAAGTAAAAATCTGTGAAAGTGAGTTATAGTCCCACTTTTAAAATCTAATATTTTTGGGATGAGAATACATGCAGGTTTTATAAATGATTTACAAAATAGACACAAGTACGTGAAATTACATTCTATGGTTGAATTATCAAAATCGAATATGCCCCTTTTTATTAAGTCTGGTAATCTAAGAATTAGGGAACAGACACCCTAATTGACGCGAATCCTAAAGATAGATCTATTGGGCCTAACAAACCCCATCCAAAGTACCGGATGCTTTAGTACTTCGAAATTTATATCATATCCGAAGGGTGTCCCGGAATGATGGGGATATTCTTATATATGCATCTTGTTATTGTCGGTTACCAGGTGTTCACCATATGAATGATTTTTATCTCTATGTATGGGATGTGTATTGAAATATGAAATCTTGTGGTCTATTGTTACGATTTGATATATATAGGTTAAACCTATAACTCACCAACATTTTTGTTGACGTTTAAAGCATGTTTATTCTCAGGTGAATATTAAGAGCTTCCGCTGTTGCATACTAAAATAAGGACAAGATTTGGAGTCCATGTTTGTATGATATTGTGTAAAAACTGCATTCAAGAAACTGATTTCGATGTAACATATTTGTATTGTAAACCATTATGTAATGGTCGTGTGTAAACAGGATATTTTAGATTATCATTATTTGATAATCTACGTAAAGCTTTTTAAACCTTTATTTATGAAATAAAGGTTATGGTTTGTTTTAAAAATGAATGCACTCTTTGAAAAACGTCTCATATAGAGGTCAAAACCTCGCAACGAAATCAACTAATATGGAACGTTTTTAATTAATAAGAACGGGACATTTCAGTTGGTATCCGAGCGTTGGTCTTAGAGAACCAGAATTTTGCATTAGTGTGTCTTATCGAGTTTGTTAGGATGCATTAGTGAGTCTGGACTTCGACCGTGTTTACTTGAAAAATGATTGCTTAACAAATTTTGTTGGAAACTATATATTTTTAACATGTGAATATTATGTGATATATTAATCTCTTAACGCGTTTGATATTATGTGATAGATGTCTACCTCTAGAACAAGTCCCATTGACTCACCTAATAATAATGAAGAGTCAAATGTAAATTGGAATGATTTGTGGACTGATTCACAAGTTCCCGAAGAGGAACCGGAAGAAGAGTCGGAACCGGAAGAAGAATCGGAACCGGAAGAAGAATCGGAACCGGATGAAGAAATAGAACCGGTGGGGGAAATAATAAAACGGTTAAGTAAAAGAAAATCCTCAACTAACCGACCAAAGTTAATTATGGTCAATGGTGTTTCCGCCAAGGAAGCAAAATATTGGGAGGATTACCAATTCTCCGATGAATCGGATTCCGACGAGAATTCCGATGATGTTATAGAAATTACCCCAACTGAATTTAAAAAGGCAAAAGAAAATAATAAGGGAAAGGGCATAAAAATAGAGAAATCTAATTCCAACCCCGATGAACTTTATATGTATCGTCAACCCCCGAAGTCCTTAAGTTGTAACAATGACCCGGGAACCTCTAAACCACCAGGTTTTTCTAAACCAATGTGGATCACGACGGCTCGTATTAGGGGAACATCATATATCCCTAGAAACTTGGCAAAACGAACCAAAACCGAAGAAGAAGAAACGAGCGAGTCGGAATAAGATAGTTGTATTCGTGTGGTGTAATATATGTAATATAGTGTTCGTATGCTTTATGATATATGTAAAAATTGCTTGTATTAATAAGTATTTTTTTATGAATCTAACTCTTGTCTATTTTACAGTTTAAAAACACAAAATGGATAGACAACCCAATATTTTAAGAGACCTACCCGGAGACATGATTGATGAAATCTTGTCTAGAGTCGGCCAGAATTCCTCGGCACAACTTTTTAAGGCGAGATCAGTTTGTAAGACATTCGAAGAACGTTCCAAGAATGTCTTGGTTTATAAGAGACTTTCGTTTGAAAGATGGGGGATATCACATTGGGAAACCCATAAGTTACGATGTGTTTACTTTGACGCATATATTGCGGGGAACCCAAATGCTATTTTACGCAACGGGTTAAGAAATTATTTTGACTCAATATATCCGAATATTGGACTTCGTGATTTAGAAAAAGCGGCTAACATGCAACATAAAGAAGCATGTTATGCTTACGGATTAGTAATGTTCGCTTCTCACCAAAGTGAGAACAAGAACATCGGGCTACAACTATTAAACAAAACGTTTCCACAAGTGACGGAGTCGGTAATTGGGGTAAGAAATGAGGTTTTTAGATTATTACGGGACTGTTGGACATTACGTAACCCTCGTCCCTTTGATGACGTTACAACACGCTGTCTTATCAACGGCCATAACGGTTATGTTGCACACGACCAAGGATGGGAAGTAGTCCTAGTAAAACCAGAATGCATGACTTGTTTCTGGACGTATGAATTACGTGTCTTTATTGCCTTTGCTGAACGACTTGTGTACTAGCTAGAATTGTCTTCACAACTATCTTGTATCAAAGTTATTGTGTGCTATATTTCATGCTTTATGTAAAATAAGCGGTATTGTAAGTTTGTAAAATATTGTATAAAAGTTTGAACGCGAAATATTATTATAATCAGTTTTTCATATAGAATTGTAGTAGTTGAATTGTATATTAGCTACTAAGTATGAACTTAACGGGTAGGTACTACCCGAATTTAAACTTATAAAACGCTAATATGAAGAAAAAGCTTTTATAAATGAGTTCATATTATGCTACGAAATACTATTAACTACTCTTAATATTCTGTATGATTAACTTGTTCCATTTAATTATTTTGAAGGAAATGGCACCGACTACTCGACACACCGTGAATATGAATGAAGAGGAATTCCGTACTTTTCTAGCTTCAAACATAGCCGCAGTACAGGCTGCGCTACATACCAACAATAACCTTGGATCTAGCAGTACAGGAAATCGTGTAGGATGCACCTACAAAGAATTCACTGCCTGCAAACCTTTGGAATTTGATGGAACCGAAGGACCGATCGGATTGAAACGGTGGACCGAGAAGGTTGAATCGGTGTTTGCCATAAGTAAGTGTACTGAAGAGGACAAAGTGAAGTACGCTACGCATACCTTCACAGGTTCTGCGTTAACATGGTGGAATACCTATCTAGAGCAAGTGGGACAAGATGATGCGTACGCACTACCGTGGTCAGCATTCAAGCACTTGATGAACGAGAAGTACCGTCCCAGAACCGAGGTCAATAAGCTCAAGACAGAACTTAGAGGGTTACGAACCCAAGGATTTGATATTACCACGTACGAAAGACGATTCACAGAATTGTGCCTATTGTGTCCGGGAGCATTCGAAGATGAGGAAGAGAAGATCGACGCGTTTGTGAAAGGATTACCGGAAAGAATCCAAGAAGATATAAGTTCACACGAGCCCGCCTCCATACAACAGGCATGTAGAATGGCTCACAAACTAGTGAACCAGATTGAAGAAAGAATTAAAGAACAGACTGCTGAAGAGGCCAATGTGAAGCAAGTCAAAAGAAAGTGGGAGGAAAACGGTGATAAGAATCACCAATACAACAACAACAGCAATTACAACAATAATCGTAACAATTATCCCAACAATCGCAACATCAATCGCAACTACAACAAACGGCCCAACAACAACAACAACAACAACAGCAACTACAACAATCATCCCAACAACAATAATAACCGCAACAACAACAACAACAATCAGAAGCAACTATGCCAAAGGTGTGAAAAGAATCACTCGGGGTTCTGCACCAAATTTTGCAACAAGTGTAAAAGAAATGGTCATAGCGCGGCGAAGTGTGAGGTCTACGGACCAGGGGTTAATAGAACGAAAGGAACAAATGGTGTCGGAACGAGTAATGGCGGAGCAAGTAGTGTCGGAGCAAGTTATGCCAATGTAGTTTGTTATAAATGTGGAAAACCAGGCCACATTATTAGAAATTGCCCGAACCAGGAGAACACGAATGGACAAGGCCGTGGAAGAGTTTTCAATATTAATGCGGTAGAGGCACAGGAAGACCCGGAGCTTGTTACGGGTACGTTTCTTATTGACAATAAATCTGCTTACGTTTTATTTGATTCGGGTGCGGATAGAAGCTATATGAGTAGAGATTTTTGTGCTAAATTAAGTTGTCCATTGACGCCTTTGGATAGTAAATTTTTACTCGAATTAGCAAATGGTAAATTAATTTCAGCAGATAATATATGTCGGAATCGAGAAATTAAACTGGTTAGCGAAACATTTAAGATTGATTTGATACCAGTAGAGTTAGGGAGTTTTGATGTGATAATCGGTATGGACTGGTTGAAAGAAGTGAAAGCGGAGATCGTTTGTTACAAAAATGCAATTCGCATTATACGAGAAAAAGGAAAACCCTTAATGGTGTACGGAGAAAAGGGCAACACGAAGCTACATCTTATTAGTAATTTGAAGGCACAAAAACTAATAAGAAAAGGTTGCTATGCTGTTCTAGCACACGTCGAGAAAGTACAAACTGAAGAAAAGAGCATCAATGATGTTCCCATTGCAAAAGAATTTCCCGATGTATTTCCGAAAGAATTACCGGGATTACCCCCACATCGATCCGTTGAATTTCAAATAGATCTTGTACCAGGAGCTGCACCAATAGCTCGTGCTCCTTACAGACTCGCACCCAGCGAGATGAAAGAACTGCAAAGCCAATTACAAGAACTTTTAGAGCGTGGTTTCATTCGACCAAGCACATCACCGTGGGGAGCTCCTGTTTTGTTTGTCAAGAAGAAAGATGGTACATTCAGGTTGTGTATCGACTACCGAGAGTTGAACAAACTTACCATCAAGAACCGCTACCCACTACCGAGAATCGACGACTTATTTGATCAACTACAAGGCTCGTCTGTTTATTCAAAGATTGACTTACGTTCCGGGTATCATCAAATGCGGGTGAAAGAAGATGATATTCCAAAGACTGCTTTCAGAACACGTTACGGTCATTACGAGTTTATGGTCATGCCGTTTGGTTTAACTAATGCACCAGCTGTGTTCATGGACCTTATGAACCGAGTGTGTGGACCATACCTTGACAAGTTTGTCATTGTTTTCATTGATGACATACTTATTTACTCAAAGAATGACCAAGAACACGGTGAACATTTGAGAAAGGTGTTAGAAGTATTGAGGAAGGAAGAATTGTACGCTAAGTTTTCAAAGTGTGCATTTTGGTTGGAAGAAGTTCAATTCCTCGGTCACATAGTGAACAAAGAAGGTATTAAGGTGGATCCGGCAAAGATAGAAACTGTTGAAAAGTGGGAAACCCCGAAAACTTCGAAACACATACGCCAGTTTTTAGGACTAGCTGGTTACTACAGAAGGTTCATCCAAGACTTTTCCAGAATAGCAAAACCCTTGACTGCATTAACGCATAAAGGGAAGAAATTTGAATGGAATGATGAACAAGAGAAAGCGTTTCAGTTATTGAAGAAAAAGCTAACTACGGCACCTATATTGTCATTGCCTGAAGGGAATGATGATTTTGTGATTTATTGTGACGCATCAAAGCAAGGTCTCGGTTGTGTATTAATGCAACGAACAAAGGTGATTGCTTATGCGTCTAGACAATTGAAGATTCACGAACAAAATTATACGACGCATGATTTGGAATTAGGCGCGGTTGTTTTTGCATTAAAGACTTGGAGGCACTACTTATATGGGGTCAAAAGTATTATATATACCGACCACAAAAGTCTTCAACACATATTTAATCAGAAACAACTGAATATGAGGCAGCGTAGGTGGATTGAATTATTGAATGATTACGATTTTGAGATTCGTTACCACCCGGGGAAGGCAAATGTGGTAGCCGATGCCTTGAGCAGGAAGGATAGAGAACCCATTCGAGTAAAATCTATGAATATAATGATTCATAATAACATTACTACTCAAATAAAGGAGGCGCAACAAGGAGTTTTAAAAGAGGGAAATTTAAAGGATGAAATACCCAAAGGATCGGAGAAGCATCTTAATATTCGGGAAGACGGAACCCGGTATAGGGCTGAAAGGATTTGGGTACCAAAATTTGGAGATATGAGAGAAATGGTACTTAGAGAAGCTCATAAAACCAGATACTCAATACATCCTGGAACGGGGAAGATGTACAAGGATCTCAAGAAACATTTTTGGTGGCCGGGTATGAAAGCCGATGTTGCTAAATACGTAGGAGAATGTTTGACGTGTTCTAAGGTCAAAGCTGAGCATCAGAAACCATCAGGTCTACTTCAACAACCCGAAATCCCGGAATGGAAATGGGAAAACATTACCATGGATTTCATCACTAAATTGCCAAGGACTGCAAGTGGTTTTGATACTATTTGGGTAATAGTTGATCGTCTCACCAAATCAGCACACTTCCTACCAATAAGAGAAGATGACAAGATGGAGAAGTTAGCACGACTGTATTTGAAGGAAGTCGTCTCCAGACATGGAATACCAATCTCTATTATCTCTGATAGGGATGGCAGATTTATTTCAAGATTCTGGCAGACATTACAGCAAGCATTAGGAACTCGTCTAGACATGAGTACTGCCTATCATCCACAAACTGATGGGCAGAGCGAAAGGACGATACAAACGCTTGAAGACATGCTACGAGCATGTGTTATTGATTTCGGAAACAGTTGGGATCGACATCTACCGTTAGCAGAATTTTCCTACAACAACAGCTACCATTCAAGCATTGAGATGGCGCCGTTTGAAGCACTTTATGGTAGAAAGTGCAGGTCTCCGATTTGTTGGAGTGAGGTGGGGGATAGACAGATTACGGGTCCGGAGATTATACAAGAAACTACCGAGAAGATCATCCAAATTCAACAACGGTTGAAAACCGCCCAAAGTCGACAAAAGAGCTACGCTGACATTAAAAGAAAAGATATAGAATTTGAAATTGGAGAGATGGTCATGCTTAAAGTTTCACCTTGGAAAGGCGTTGTTCGATTTGGTAAACGAGGGAAATTAAATCCAAGGTATATTGGACCATTCAAGATTATTGATCGTGTCGGACCAGTAGCTTACCGACTTGAGTTACCTCAACAACTCGCGGCTGTACATAACACTTTCCACGTCTCGAATTTGAAGAAATGTTTTGCTAAAGAAGATCTCACTATTCCGTTAGATGAAATCCAAATCAACGAAAAACTCCAATTCATCGAAGAACCCGTCGAAATAATGGATCGTGAGGTTAAAAGACTTAAGCAAAACAAGATACCAATTGTTAAGGTTCGATGGAATGCTCGTAGAGGACCCGAGTTCACCTGGGAGCGTGAAGATCAGATGAAGAAGAAATACCCGCATCTATTTCCAGAAGATTCGTCAACACCTTCAACAGCTTAAAATTTCGGGACGAAATTTATTTAACGGGTAGGTACTGTAGTGACCCGAAATTTTCCATGTTTATATATATTAATTGAGATTGATATTTACATGATTAAATGTTTCCAACATGTTAAGCAATCAAACTTGTTAAGACTTGATTAATTGAAATAGGTTTCATATAGACAATTGACCACCCAAGTTGACCGGTGATTCACGAACGTTAAAACTTGTAAAAAAACTATATGATGACATATATATGGTTATATATATAGTTAACATGATATTATGATAAGTAAACATATCATTAATTATATTAACAATGAACTACATATGTAAAAACAAGACTACTAACTTAATGATTTTGAAACGAGACATATATGTAACGTTTATCGTTGTAACGACATTTAATGTATATATATCATATTAAGAGATATTTGTACATCATAATATCATGATAATATAATAATTTAAAATCTCTTTTGATATTATAAACATTGGGTTAACAACATTTAACAAGATCGTTAACCTAAAGGTTTCAAAACAACACTTACATGTAACGACTAACGATGACTTAACGGCTCAGTTAAAATGTATATACATGTAGTGTTTTAATATGTATTTATACACTTTTGAAAGACTTCAATACACTTATCAAAATACTTCTACTTAACAAAAATGCTTACAATTACATTCTCGTTCAGTTTCATCAACAATTCTACTCGTATGCACCCGTATTCGTACTCGTACAATACACAGCTTTTAGATGTATGTACTATTGGTATATACACTCCAATGATCAGCTCTTAGCAGCCCATGTGAGTCACCTAACACATGTGGGAACCATCATTTGGCAACTAGCATGAAATATCTCATAAGATTACAAAAATATGAGTAATCATTCATGACTTATTTACATGAAAACAAAATTACATATCCTTTATATCTAATCCATACACCAACGACCAAAAACACCTACAAACACTTTCATTCTTCAATTTTCTTCATCTAATTGAACTCTCTCAAGTTCTATCTTCAAGTTCTAAGTGTTCTTCATAAATTCCAAAAGTTCTAGTTTCATAAAATCAAGAATACTTTCAAGTTTGCTAGCTCACTTCCAATCTTGTAAGGTGATCATCCAACCTCAAGAAATCTTTGTTTCTTACAGTAGGTTATCATTCTAATACAAGGTAATAATCATATTCAAACTTTGGTTCAATTTCTATAACTATAACAATCTTATTTCAAGTGATGATCTTACTTGAACTTGTTTTCGTGTCATGATTTTGCTTCAAGAACTTTGAGCCATCCAAGGATCCATTGAAGCTAGATCCATTTTTCTCTTTTCCAGTAGGTTCATCCAAGGAACTTAAGGTAGTAATGATGTTCATAACATCATTCGATTCATACATATAAAGCTATCTTATTCGAAGGTTTAAACTTGTAATCACTAGAACATAGTTTAGTTAATTCTAAACTTGTTCGCAAACAAAAGTTAATCCTTCTAACTTGACTTTTAAAATCAACTAAACACATGTTCTATATCTATATGATATGCTAACTTAATGATTTAAAACCTGGAAACACGAAAAACACCGTAAAACCGGATTTACGCCGTCGTAGTAACACCGCGGGCTGTTTTGGGTTAGTTAATTAAAAACTATGATAAACTTTGATTTAAAAGTTGTTATTCTGAGAAAATGATTTTTATTATGAACATGAAACTATATCCAAAAATTATGGTTAAACTCAAAGTGGAAGTATGTTTTCTAAAATGGTCATCTAGACGTCGTTCTTTCGACTGAAATGACTACCTTTACAAAAATGACTTGTAACTTATTTTTCCGACTAGAAACCTATACTTTTTTTGTTTAGATTCATAAAATAGAGTTCAATATGAAACCATAGCAATTTGATTCACTCAAAACGGATTTAAAATAAAGAAGTTATGGGTAAAACAAGATTGGATAATTTTTCTCATTTTAGCTACGTGAAAATTGGTAACAAATCTATTCCAACCATAACTTAATCAACTTGTATTATATATTATGTAATCTTGAGATACCATAGACACGTATACAATGTTTCGACCTATCATGTCGACACATCTATATATATTTCGGAACAACCATAGACACTCTATATGTGAATGTTGGAGTTAGCTATACAGGGTTGAGGTTGATTCCAAAATATATATAGTTTGAGTTGTGATCAATACTGAGATACGTATACACTGGGTCGTGGATTGATTCAAGATAATATTTATCGATTTATTTCTGTACATCTAACTGTGGACAACTAGTTGTAGGTTACTAACGAGGACAGCTGACTTAATAAACTTAAAACATCAAAATATATTAAAAGTGTTGTAAATATATTTTGAACATACTTTGATATATATGTATATATTGTTATAGGTTCGTGAATCAACCAGTGGCCAAGTCTTACTTCCCGACGAAGTAAAAATCTGTGAAAGTGAGTTATAGTCCCACTTTTAAAATCTAATATTTTTGGGATGAGAATACATGCAGGTTTTATAAATGATTTACAAAATAGACACAAGTACGTGAAATTACATTCTATGGTTGAATTATCAAAATCGAATATGCCCCTTTTTATTAAGTCTGGTAATCTAAGAATTAGGGAACAGACACCCTAATTGACGCGAATCCTAAAGATAGATCTATTGGGCCTAACAAACCCCATCCAAAGTACCGGATGCTTTAGTACTTCGAAATTTATATCATATCCGAAGGGTGTCCCGGAATGATGGGGATATTCTTATATATGCATCTTGTTATTGTCGGTTACCAGGTGTTCACCATATGAATGATTTTTATCTCTATGTATGGGATGTGTATTGAAATATGAAATCTTGTGGTCTATTGTTACGATTTGATATATATAGGTTAAACCTATAACTCACCAACATTTTTGTTGACGTTTAAAGCATGTTTATTCTCAGGTGAATATTAAGAGCTTCCGCTGTTGCATACTAAAATAAGGACAAGATTTGGAGTCCATGTTTGTATGATATTGTGTAAAAACTGCATTCAAGAAACTGATTTCGATGTAACATATTTGTATTGTAAACCATTATGTAATGGTCGTGTGTAAACAGGATATTTTAGATTATCATTATTTGATAATCTACGTAAAGCTTTTTAAACCTTTATTTATGAAATAAAGGTTATGGTTTGTTTTAAAAATGAATGCACTCTTTGAAAAACGTCTCATATAGAGGTCAAAACCTCGCAACGAAATCAACTAATATGGAACGTTTTTAATTAATAAGAACGGGACATTTCAACGGTAGTGCGTACACATCGTCTTGTCCCACTTGCTCTAGATAGGTATTCCACCATGTTAACGCAGAACCTGTGAAGGTATGCGTAGCGTACTTCACTTTGTCCTCTTCAGTACACTTACTTATGGCAAACACCGATTCGACCTTCTCGGTCCACCGTTTCAATCCGATCGGTCCTTCGGTTCCATCAAATTCCAAAGGTTTGCAGGCAGTAAATTCTTTGTAGGTGCATCCTACACGATTTCCTGTACTTCTAGATCCAAGGTTATTGTTGGTATGTAGCGCAGCCTGTACTGCGGCTATGTTTGAGGCTAGAAAAGTACGGAATTCCTCTTCATTCATATTCACGGTGTGTCGAGTAGTCGGTGCCATTTCCTTCAAAATAGTTAAATGGAACAAGTTAATCATACAGAATATTAAGAGTAGTTAATAGTATTTCGTAGCATAATATGAACTCATTTATAAAAGCTTTTTCTTCATATTAGCGTTTTATAAGTTTAAATTTGGGTAGTACCTACCCGTTAAGTTCATACTTAGTAGCTAATATACAATTCAACTACTACAATTCTATATGAAAAACTGATTATAATAATATTTCGCGTTCAAACTTTTACATAATATTTTACAAACATACAATACCGCTTATTTTATATATAGCATGAAATATAGCACACAATAAATTTGATACAAGATGGTTGTGAAGATAATTCTAGCTAGTACACAAGTCGTTCAGCAAAAGCAATAAAGACACGTAATTCATACGTCCAGAAACAAGTCATGCATTCTGGTTTTACTAGGATTACTTCCCATCCTTGGTCTTGTGGAACATAACCGTTATGGCCGTTGATAAGACAGCGTGTTGTAACGTCGTCAAAGGGACGAGGGTTACGTAATGTCCAACAGTCCCGTAACAATCTAAAAACCTCATTTCTTACCCCAATTACCGACTCCGTCACTTGTGGGAACGTTTTGTTTAATAGTTGTAGCCCAATGTTCTTGTTCTCACTTTGGTGAGAAGCGAACATTACTAATCCGTAAGCATAACATGCTTCTTTATGTTGCATGTTAGCCGCTTTTTCTAAATCACGAAGTCCAATATTCGGATATATTGAGTCAAAATAATTTCTTAACCCGTTGCGTAAAATAGCATTTGGGTTCCCCGCAATATATGCGTCAAAGTAAACACATCGTAACTTATGGGTTTCCCAATGTGATATCCCCCATCTTTCAAACGAAAGTCTCTTATAAACCAAGACATTCTTGGAACGTTCTTCGAATGTCTTACAAACTGATCTCGCCTTAAATAGTTGTGCCGAAGAATTCTGGCCGACTCTAGACAAGATTTCATCAATCATGTCTCCAGGTAGGTCTCTTAAAATATTGGGTTGTCTATCCATTTTGTGTTTTTAAACTGTAAAATAGACAAGAGTTAGATTCATAAAAAAATACTTATTAATACAAGCAATTTTTACATATATCATAAAGCATAAGAACACTATATTACATATATTACACCACACGAATACAACTATCTTATTCCGACTCGCTCGTTTCTTCTTCTTCGGTTTTGGTTCGTTTTGCCAAGTTTCTAGGGATATATGATGTTCCCCTAATACGAGCCGTCGTTGTCCACATTGGTTTAGAAAAACCTGGTGGTTTAGAGGTTCCCGGGTCATTGTTACAACTTAAGAACTTCGGGGGTTGACGATACATATAAAGTTCATCGGGGTTGGAATTAGATTTCTCTATTTTTATGCCCTTTCCCTTATTATTTTCTTTTGCCTTTTTAAATTCAGTTGGGGTAATTTCTATAACATCATCGGAATTCTCGTCGGAATCCGATTCATCGGAGAATTGGTAATCCTCCCAATATTTTGCTTCCTTGGCGGAAACACCATTGAACATAATTAACTTTGGTCGGTTGGTTGAGGATTTTCTTTTACTTAACCGTTTTATTATTTCCCCCACCGGTTCTATTTCTTTATCCGGTTCCGATTCTTCTTCCGGTTCCGATTCTTCTTCCGGTTCCGACTCTTCTTCCGGTTCCTCTTCGGGAACTTGTGAATCAGTCCACAAATCATTCCAATTTACATTTGACTCTTCATTATTATTAGGTGAGTCAATGGGACTTGTTCTAGAGGTAGACATCTATCACATAATATCAAACACGTTAAGAGATTAATATATCACATAATATTCATATGTTAAAAATATATAGTTTCCAACAAAAATGTTAAGCAATTATTTTTAAAGAAAACACGGTCGAAGTCCAGACTCACTAATGCATCCTAACAAACTCGATAAGACACACTAATGCAAATTTTCTGGTTCTCTAAGACCAACGCTCGGATACCAACTGAAATGTCCCGTTCTTATTGATTAAAAACGTTCCATATTAATTGATTTCGTTGCGAGGTTTTGACCTCTATATGAGACGTTTTTCAAAGACTGCATTCATTTTAAAACAAACCATAACCTTTATTTCATCAATAAAGGTTTAAAAAGCTTTACGTAGATTATCAAAAAATGATAATCTAAAATATCCTGTTTACACACGACCATTACATAATGGTTTACAATACAAATATGTTACAACAAAATAAGTTTCTTGAATGCAGTTTTTACACAATATCATACAAGCATGGACTCCAAATCTCGTCCTTATTTAAGTATGCGACAGCGGAAGCTCTTAATAATCACCTGAGAATAAACATGCTTAAAACGTCAACAAAAATGTTGGTGATTTATAGGTTTAACCTATATATATCAAATCATAATAATAGACCACAAGATTTCATATTTCAATACACATCCCATACATAGAGATAAAAATCATTCATATGGTGAACACCTGGTAACCGACATTAACAAGATGCATATATAAGAATATCCCCATCATTCTGGGACACCCTTCGGATATGATATAAATTTCGAAGTACTAAAGCATCCGGTACTTTGGATGGGGTTTGTTAGGCCCAATAGATCTATCTTTAGGATTCGCGTCAATTAGAGTGTCTGTTCCCTAATTCTTAGATTACCAGACTTAATAAAAAGGGGCATATTCGATTTCGATAATTCAACCATAGAATGTAGTTTCACGTACTTGTGTCTATTTTGTAAATCATTTATAAAACCTGCATGTATTCTCATCCCAAAAATATTAGATTTTAAAAGTGGGACTATAACTCACTTTCACAGATTTTTACTTCGTCGGGAAGTAAGACTTGGCCACTGGTTGATTCACGAACCTATAACAATATATACATATATATCAAAGTATGTTCAAAATATATTTACAACACTTTTAATATATTTTGATGTTTTAAGTTTATTAAGTCAGCTGTCCTCGTTAGTAACCTACAACTAGTTGTCCACAGTTAGATGTACAGAAATAAATCAATAAATATTATCTTGAATCAATCCACGACCCAGTGTATACGTATCTCAGTATTGATCACAACTCAAACTATATATATTTTGGAATCAACCTCAACCCTGTATAGCTAACTCCAACATTCACATATAGAGTGTCTATGGTTGTTCCGAAATATATATAGATGTGTCGACATGATAGGTCGAAACATTGTATACGTGTCTATGGTATCTCAAGATTACATAATATACAATACAAGTTGATTAAGTTATGGTTGGAATAGATTTGTTACCAATTTTCACGTAGCTAAAATGAGAAAAATTATCCAATCTTGTTTTACCCATAACTTCTTCATTTTAAATCCGTTTTGAGTGAATCAAATTGCTATGGTTTCATATTGAACTCTATTTTATGAATCTAAACAGAAAAAGTATAGGTTTATAGTCGGAAAAATAAGTTACAAGTCGTTTTTGTAAAGGTAGTCATTTCAGTCGAAAGAACGACGTCTAGATGACCATTTTAGAAAACATACTTCCACTTTGAGTTTAACCATAATTTTTGGATATAGTTTCATGTTCATAATAAAAATCATTTTCTCAGAATAACAACTTTTAAATCAAAGTTTATCATAGTTTTTAATTAACTAACCCAAAACAGCCCGCGGTGTTACTACGACGGCGTAAATCCGGTTTTACGGTGTTTTTCGTGTTTCCAGGTTTTAAATCATTAAGTTAGCATATCATATAGATATAGAACATGTGTTTAGTTGATTTTAAAAGTCAAGTTAGAAGGATTAACTTTTGTTTGCGAACAAGTTTAGAATTAACTAAACTATGTTCTAGTGATTACAAATTTAAACCTTCGAATAAGATAGCTTTATATGTATGAATCGAATGATGTTATGAACATCATTACTACCTTAAGTTCCTTGGATAAACCTACTGGAAAAGAGAAAAATGGATCTAGCTTCAACGGATCCTTGGATGGCTCGAAGTTCTTGAAGCAGAATCATGACACGAAAACAAGTTCAAGTAAGATCATCACTTGAAATAAGATTGTTATAGTTATAGAAATTGAACCAAAGTTTGAATATGATTATTACCTTGTATTAGAATGATAACCTACTGTAAGAAACAAAGATTTCTTGAGGTTGGATGATCACCTTACAAGATTGGAAGTGAGCTAGCAAACTTGAAAGTATTCTTGATTTTATGTAACTAGAACTTGTAGAATATATGAAGAACACTTAGAACTTGAAGATAGAACTTGAGAGAGATCAATTAGATGAAGAAAATTGAAGAATGAAAGTGTTTGTAGGTGTTTTTGGTCGTTGGTGTATGGATTAGATATAAAGGATATGTAATTTTGTTTTCATGTAAATAAGTCATGAATGATTACTCATATTTTTGTAATTTTATGAGATATTTCATGCTAGTTGCCAAATGATGGTTCCCACATGTGTTAGGTGACTCACATGGGCTGCTAAGAGCTGATCATTGGAGTGTATATACCAATAGTACATACATATAAAAGCTGTGTATTGTACGAGTACGAATACGGGTGCATACGAGTAGAATTGTTGATGAAACTGAACGAGGATGTAATTGTAAGCATTTTTGTTAAGTAGAAGTATTTTGATAAGTGTATTGAAGTCTTTCAAAAGTGTATAAATACATATTAAAACACTACATGTATATACATTTTAACTGAGTCGTTAAGTCATCGTTAGTCGTTACATGTAAGTGTTGTTTTGAAACCTTTAGGTTAACGATCTTGTTAAATGTTGTTAACCCAATGTTTATAACATCAAATGAGATTTTAAATTATTATATTATCATGATATTATCATGTATGAATATCTCTTAATATGATATATATACATTAAATGTCTTTACAACGATAATCGTTACATATATGTCTCGTTTAAAATTCATTAAGTTAGTAGTCTTGTTTTTACATATGTAGTTCATTGTTAATATACTTAATGATATGTTTACTTATCATAGTATCATGTTAACTATATATATATATATATCCATATATATGTCATCATATAGTTTTTACAAGTTTTAACGTTCGTGAATCACCGGTCAACTTGGGTGGTCAATTGTCTATATGAAACATATTTCAATTAATCAAGTCTTAAAAAGTTTGATTGCTTAACATGTTGGAAACATTTAATCATGTAAATATCAATCTCAATTAATATATATAAACATGGAAAAGTTCGGGTCACTACATGGTGTACTTCAGAGGGTAAAACATGAACGTTAAGGCTTGTTACCGGGTGCCTACAACTTATAGAATACTTTTATACACTTGCGAGTGTACGGTTATTTATAGAAACTGAAATATTGTGGTCTATTACTATTACAGAAATGATGGATTATGATAAACTAATGAACTCACCAACCTTTTGGTTGACACTTTAAAGCATGTTTATTCTCAGGTATTAAAGAAATCTTCCGCTGTGCATTAGCTCATTTTAAGGATATTACTTGGAGTCATTCAAGACATACTTTGAAAGACGTTGCATTTGAGTCGTTGAGTTCATCAAGATTAATATTAAGTCAATTATAGTTTGATGTAATATGAAATGGTATGCATGCCGTCAATTTTTGATGTAAAGAAAGTTTGTCTTTTAAAAACGAATGCAATGTTTGTAAAACGTATCATATAGAGGTCAAATACCTCGCGATGTAATCAACTATTGTGAATCGTTTATAATGTATATGAACGGGTCCTTTCAGTTGGTATCAGAGCGGTGGTCTTAGCGAACCAGGTCTTGCATTAGTGTGTCTAACTGATAGTTGTTAAGATGCATTAGTGAGTCTGGACTTCGACCGTGTCTGCATGTCAAAATTTTTGCTTATCATTTTTAGTCGAAAATCATCTACTTACCATCCTTAGGAAATTACCTGCTTATCATTCTTAAGTCTAGACGCGTTTTCCTATATTTATTGCATAATAGTGTATAGACGAATTCTTATCTTAGCATATCTGTTACTGTGAACTTTGACTGACATCTTTCAAAGATTCCTCCGTAATTTATGGGATTTTGGTATTATATAAACATATGTAAATTATGTATTGAAGAATACCAAATCTAAATTCTACAATCTATTTCATACCAAAAAATTCTTTCCCTGATCATACAAGATGGATCCCTCAACCAGTTCGAGTTCCTCGGATTCCGACAGCTATGCCGATATGGATTTCCACATGAGCTCCGAAAGCAGCGTCACCGGAATGAATCAACCAATTAACCATCATCTATTCTGGATGAATTGGGGATGGGTTCGTAATCTACTTAACCATTGGAGACAAGACGAAGGCCATCCCTTTCATCCACCACATTGCCCTCTTGGCAATGAACCTGAAGCACTTACCGGCGAACCTGTCCGAAACACCATTTTCTCTCTCATTTCCAGAGTATCTCGTCATGATTGTATGCTACACCAAATTCTAGATCTTATTTATCCGCTCGTCCGAACCGAAAATTACCCCGGTGTAATAGAAGAAGTCAACGAGCTTCGTGCTCGGGTAGTGGCTTTGGAGAATATGGTGCAAAGGTTACAAACACCAGCAGCAGCACCAACAGCATAACCAGTACCACCATCAACAGTACCATTACCACCACCAACAACAACCGCATTGCAAACCTCAACTTCACAATCTGTCCCACGAGCATCGACGTCATACGCCATGTAGATACCAAGGAATACCACAACGATGAAGTATTGATTCATAACTTCATTGGAGAAACATTCTACGGCGATTATGTAATTTCTAAAATTTAGAAATTATCTATCCTCGCCTTAACCATAAATCAAATGAGTTTAATTTAATATTAACTCATTAAATCAATATTACATCTGAAGAAATATATACATATATATTTCCATAAAGACTGTAATAAAATTCTTTTGTACAAAATACTAATTGTGAATTTTTTTTAACGGGTAGGTAATACCCGAGAGATATATAAATTCACAATTAATATGTTACATTCTTCGAATCTGATTCAGCAAATCATCCATTATACTCCCTACTTTCACAACAATATACATTCTTTTATAAAAATAAAAACAACCATACTCATTCAAAATCTAATTACATATTCTGATTTTGAAATCTCAGAATTCGATTCAAGATATAACCGAAATCGTCACTCTTAGATTCCTACATCTTTCAAAACTATACTTTGACTTCAAAACTGTCCTAGAACCTCATTTCTATTCATGGAACTCACAAAAATATTTGTATCATTCAAAATCTTAGAACATCATATGTATATTAACAATTACAATATGTGTTCAAACACTTCGAAATTTCTAAAGACATGCGAGATGATGATCCAACCACATATTACCCACTGTCATGCATCTGAAAAGCTCTCGAAACCAAAGTTATAGTTTAACACGTATCCATGTCAGATCCTTTGATATTTATTACCAAATATAATTTTTCAATCTCTTTCCAAAATAGACAGTTTTGTCACAGCTCCAGCAAATCACCTTCATTTGTTTATACGAATAAACCTTATTATAACAATTACCCCTTCATCATTGTTACCGGGAAACCTTTCATATCTCGCCACATTAGCAGTAAACTTATCAACAACTTCATTAACCTTCGACTTAAGCCTCTCCGAAAAGCCACTATACTTATTCATTAAAACCCCATCATGTACTCACCTACATCCTGTAACAATAATTGTCACACCAACTACTGGGAATTAGCAATCAGTATTTTAAATTTCGCGACAATTTTACGTCAAAAGTTATACATATAACGTCTATCTCCTAGACTTACATACTTCGAATGTGAATTTTCTGAAAAACATCCCAAACCATGAACTAGTTCTCCGAAATTGGAAAAATGCTGATGAAGCAGCAAAAACTGTAAACGACTTTAACAGTAAAAAGTTTGATGATAAAGAATAGTATGGTGGTAAAGCTGAGAAAAAGAGAAGGTTTAAAACTGGAAAACGGATTGAGCAGACCATGAAGGAGGCTGTGGACAAATCACAAAGACTAAACCTGCCTTCAAAGGATCCAAATGTTTCAGTGTCTACTGAAATCATTAGCAAACACCTTACTTCTTATTCTAAACCTTCACAGACAAATCTTCTTCATCATCCATCTATGTTAAGAATTCTAAGATATTATCGTATATTTTATTATAAATATCTTCGATATTCCTGAAGATATTTTCACAACTATTCTTATCCGAAATCTTTTATCTCTTCACAATATCTGCGTTACAACATAAAAAGAAACTGTGTTAGTTTCTAAATTCTGAAGAAAAAAAAATTTGAATTTAAAATAGGAATGTTTTTAAAGCAGTGTTGGGAACTGAAACATGAGTTAGTATAATATAATGACACCTGATCAACGTGATTATATTACAGTAAGTCATGCTGAGTTTCTAATGGAACGTGATGATTCATAGAACATACCGTCATCATGTACTATTTACACGACTCTTACATTCTACCCAATTTCCAAACATATTAAGAACATATCATATTGATAGCTCTATATTTTCAGATATTCTGGTAAGTTGCCAAATTAAGATCGTGCCATTATGATTTTCTTCTTGGAACATTAACTATGTTCATCCAAAAATTCATATCTACGAATTTTGGACCATTATCCGCTTGACTTAAGGTCGGAAAGAGAAAGCGAAAGCATGAAGCTCCAAAATATAATGGAGAATATAAAGTCCGATAACAACCCCGAAATTACAAACCGTGTATATCAATGCGTATAGCAATATAAAGACACGGGAGAATGAAAAACACAATAACCCCAAGGTAATGGTAGAAGAAAATAACTTCCTCCGGTGGTAGATGAAAAAGAAGAATGACATATATGAAAGTTAAGAGTATATCAAGAATCAATACTGGATGAAGCATATTAACGAATGCTTTAAAGTATGAATTGGGGAGAAAGACTAGAAGGTGTGAGATGTGGAAATAAAGAAACGAAGGGGGTGGAATTATAGTAAAATATCAGACAGAGAAATCGAGACAGATTATCGCATTTAATCAAAGAAGATCCTAATTTCCTTAATCGCCGAAGAACCAAATCTTATTGCAAAGATTTTCTTTAAATCCCATGAATTCCGAAAATCAATCATAACTACATCATCGGTTAAAACGAGTATACGTTTACTCATTTCACTCTCTTGCGATAGCTTCACTTATACTCTTCGCGTAATCAAATTATTTTATCTATATTACTCAATGATGATAAAACTCTATTTATCAACTCATATTCATCATGAAAACATTTTTATAGTTAGCCATGACAACCTCGATCAAATTTCGGGACGAAATTTCTTTAACGGGTAGGTACTGTGACGACCCGGAAATTTCGACCAAATTTAAACCTAACCTTTATATGTTTCCGACACGATAAGCAGAATTTGTAATGTTGAATCTCAAAAAGTTTGGAACTACATTCATGTAATCAATTATTCTTTGACCGTGTTCGACGATTCACGAACAATTATGTGTATATAGATATGTATATATAATATATAATATTAACTAAAAACATTAACAAAGTATTAGATATATGATACTTTACATGAACGTATTTGTTTCGATATATTTATTGACAGAATTAAGAGATAATATCAAATGATTGAATTATCAGATACATTATGATATGATTACGGGCCTATGTTATGAGGTCCACTGTGATTTAAGAAATCTATTCTTTTTGACAACTCATTACTTAACCAGTATGATAAAGATAACGATATTTATATTTTATTTTATTAAATATATATAACGATTTAAATTAATATTATATATTTTTATACGCGTATTATACGTACATAGTTTTATACTTTTACTATACTATAACTTTACCTTTACTTTACTTTTACTTTACTTTAACTTTAATAATTCTTAATTCATACTTTAATAATTCACTTTAATAATTCATACTTTAATAATTCACTTTAATAATTCATACTTTAATAATTCACTTTAATAATTCATACTTTAATAATTCACTTTAATAATTCATACTTTAATAATTCACTTTAATAATTCATACTTTAATAATTCACTTTAATAATTCATACTTTAATAATTCACTTTAATAATTCAAAAATCTATTATAAATAGAATTCAATAGGTTTCATTATTTCATAGAAACTTGAAAATATATTTCTCTAAACTCTCTCAATCGAATTACATATATATATATTTACTTAGTACTATTTCAAGATATTATTAGTATACATAAAATACTACGACGGAGTTATATTCAGACGATTTCAAAATAAGTTTTCAAATGTGATATAGCTAAGGAAATTATGGGTTATAGCTATGAAGGTTATAGGTATTGATCGAGGGTATTGCTCGTGAGGTCAACCTAACGTTTATCATTTTCGTTGCGTCTATGTACTTTCCTGCAATATTGAATCACAATATTGATACCTGAGCATTCATATCTTATCTTTTATATATTAATAGTGTATCCCTGACTAGTGCTCGAGTATATATGATTATGCATGTTTGTATGCTTAGTTTCGTCGTTAAATAGTTTATGATAAATCACGAATTTGATACATATGCTACTGAGATAAGTTATATGATATGCATTTCGTTGAAAAGCTAAAGAAAAAAATTAATAACTTTTCATTTAGAAATCGTGTGGTTTCGATGAACGGATTAAAAGATATGGTCAACTGAATTATCATTAATTTTAATATTATTATTAAAACGATTATTATAACTGTTATCAGTTGATGTTATTACTAAAATTATCTTTATTACTAAAAATTAATATTTTTATTGAAACTATCATTTTATTATTTTTATCATTATTATTATTATCAATATTATTTTATCAAATAAATATGCGTACAAAGATATTTTTACCACATGTAATGTAATTACATTAATAATACATACCACTATATTTTTATGATATTAAGTGAATTTTATAAATTTTATTACTTGAGATATATAAAAGTATATTTTTATCATATATGAATTTTAATATAAATTTTTATTTATTAATAAATGACTTGTATTATTTAGTATAATAAGATCTG
The DNA here is from genome assembly GCF_046630445.1 of Rutidosis leptorrhynchoides. Taxonomy (NCBI): domain Eukaryota; kingdom Viridiplantae; phylum Streptophyta; class Magnoliopsida; order Asterales; family Asteraceae; genus Rutidosis; species Rutidosis leptorrhynchoides. The sequence continues at coordinate 285,539,033 of NC_092343.1, forward strand.
ATAAATATATTTAAATATATAAAACTACTATATATAAGTTATATAATAAACATGTATAGATTTTGAAAGTCATTTTGGGTCAAGTTGACTCTTGTTGACTTTTGCATGTCGGTCTCGAGCATTAGGATTGTGATACACTACGACTTGACCTAAATTGTTAGACAGATATTGACCAACATATAAATATATATACTTAATATAGGTTCGTGAATCCGAGACAAACCCTGCACTTGTTCAGTGCCGTCATATACATAATTGCTATGAAATACAGTATTGTGAGTTTCATTTGCTCCCTTTTTATATATATTTTTGGGCTGAGAATACATGCGCTGATTTATAAATGTTTTACGAAATAGGCACAAGTACTAAAACTAATTCTATGTGGGTTTAAACCAGAAATATACCCTTAGCTTGGTAACATTAAACTACTTGTCTATGTACGGTAGGCGCGAATCCTAAAGATAGATCTATTGGGTCTGACAAACCCCATCCTGACTATGGGATGCTTTAGTACTTCGAGGTTATTTTAAACACACCTGATCTGGTGTACTTCAGAGGGTAAAACATGAACGGTAAGGCTTGTTACCGGGTGCCTACAACTTATAGAATACTTTTATACACTTGCGAGTGTACGGATATTTATAGAAACTGAAATCTTGTGGTCTATTACTATTACGGAAATGATGGATTATGATAAACTAATGAACTCACCAACCTTTTGGTTGACACTTTAAAGCATGTTTATTCTCAGGTATTAAAGAAATCTTCTGCTGTGCATTAGCTCATTTTAAGGATATTACTTGGAGTCATTCAAGACATACTTTGAAAGACGTTGCATTCGAGTCGTTGAGTTCATGAAGATTAATATTAAGTCAATTATAGTTTGATGTAATATGAAATGGTATGCATGCCGTCAATTTTTGATGTAAAGAAAGTTTGTCTTTTAAAAACGAATGCAATGTTTGTAAAACGTATCATATAGAGGTCAAATACCTCGCGATGTAGTCAACTATTGTGAATCGTTTATAATGTATATGAACGGGTCCTTTCATATATATATCAAATCGTAACAATAGACCACAAGATTTCATATTTCAATACACATCCCATACATAGAGATAAAAATCATTCATATGGTGAACACCTGGTAACCGACATTAACAAGATGCATATATAAGAATATCCCTATCATTCCGGGACACCCTTCGGATATGATATAAATTTCGAAGTACTAAAGTATCCGGTACTTTGGATGAGGTTTGTTAGGCCCAATAGATCTATCTTTAGGATTCGCGTCAATTAGGGTGTATGTTCCCTAATTCTTAGATTACCAGACTTAATAAAAAAGGGCATATTCGATTTCGATAATTCAACCATAGAATGTAGTTTCACGTACTTGTGTCTATTTTGTAAATCATTTATAAAACCTGCATGTATTCTCATCCCAAAAATATTAGATTTTAAATGTGGACTATAACTCACTTTCACAGATTTTTACTTCGTCGGGAAGTAAAACTTGGCCACTGGTTGATTCACGAACCTATAACAATATATACATATATATCAAAGTATGTTCAAAATATATTTACAATACTTTTAATACATTTTGATGTTTTAAGTTTATTAAGTCAGCTGTCCTCGTTAGTAACCTACAACTAGTTGTCCACAGTTAGTTGTACATAAATAAATCGATAAATATTATCTTGAATCAATCCACGACCCAATGTATACGTATCTCGGTATTGATCACAACTCAAACTATATATATTTTGGAATCAACCTCAACCCTGTATAGCTAACTCCAACATTCACATATAGAGTGTCTATGGTTGTTCCGAAATATATATAGATGTGTCGACATGATAGGTCGAAACATTGTATACGTGTCTATGGTATCTCAAGATTACATAATATACAATACAAGTTGATTAAGTTATGGTTGCAATAGATTTGTTACCAATTTTCACGTAGCTAAAATGAGAAAAATTATCCAATCTTGTTTTACCCATAACTTCTTCATTTTAAATCCGTTTTGAGTGAATCAAATTGCTATGGTTTCATATTGAACTCTATTTTATGAATATAAACTGAAAAAGTATAGGTTTATAGTGGAAAAAATAAGTTACAAGTCGTTTTTGTAAAGGTAGTCATTTCAGTCGAAAGAACGACGTCTAGATGACCATTTTAGAAAACATACTTCCACTTTGAGTTTAACCATAATTTTTGGATATAGTTTCATGTTCATAATAAAAATCATTTTCTCAGAATAAAAAATTTTAAATCAAAGTTTATCATAGTTTTTAATTAACTAACCCAAAACAGCCCGCGGTGTTACTACGACGGCGTAAATCCGGTTTTACGGTGTTTTTCGTGTTTCCAGGTTTTAAATCATTAAGTTAGCATATCATATAGATATAGAACATGTGTTTAGTTGATTTTTAAAAGTCAAGTTAGAAGAATTAACTTTTATTTGCGAACAAGTTTAGAATTAACTAAACTATGTTCTAGTGATTAGAAGTTTAAACCTTCGAATAAGATAGCTTTATATGTATGAATTGAATGATGTTATGAACATCATTACTACCTCAAGTTCCTTGGATAAACCTACTGGAAATGAGAAAAATAGATCTAGCTTCAAAGGATCCTTGGATGGCTTGAAAGTTCTTGAAGCAGAATCATGACACGAAAACAATTTCAAGTAAGATTTCCACTCGAAATAAGATTGTTATAGTTATAGAAATTGAATTAAAGTTTGAATATGATTATTACCTTGTATTAGAAAGATAACCTACTGTAAGTAACAAAGGTTTCTTGATCTTGGATGATTACTTGGAATGGATTTAGAAAACTTGGAAGTAAACTTGCAATCTTGGAAGTATTCTTAATTTTATGTAACTAGAACTTGTAAAATTTATGAAGAACACTTAGAACTTGAAGTTAGAACTTGAGAGAGATCAATTAGATGAAGAAAATTGAAGAATGAAAGTGTTTGTAGGTGTTTTTGGTCGTTGGTGTATGGATTAGATATAAAGGATATGTAATTTTGTTTTCATGCAAATAAGTCATGAATGATTACTCATATTTTTGTAATTTTATGAGACATTTCATGCTAGTTGCCAAATGATGGTTCCCACATGTGTTAGGTGACTCACATGGGTTGCTAAGAGCTGATCGTTGGAGTGTATATACCAATTATACATACATCTAAAAGCTGTGTGTTATACGAGTACGAATACGGGTGCATACGAGTAGAATTGTTGATGAAACTGAATGAGGATGTAATTGTAAGCATTTTTGTTAACTAGAAGTATTTTGATAAGTGTCTTGAAGTCTTTCAAAAGTGTATGAATACATATTAAAACACTACATGTATATACATTTTAACTGAGTCGTTAAGTCATCGTTAGTCGTTACATGTAAGTGTTGTTTTGAGACCTTTAGGTTAACGATCTTGTTAAATGTTGTTAACCCAAAGTTTATAATATCAAATGAGATTTTAAATTATTATATTATCATGATATTATGATATATTAATTATATCTTAATATGATATATACATTTAAATGTCGTTACAACGATAATCGTTACATATATGTCTCGTTTCGAAATCCTTAAGTTAGTAGTCTTGTTTTTACTTATGTAGTTCATTGTTAATACACTTAATGATATATTTAATTATCATATTATCATGTTATATATAATATAACAATTTATTAATATGCTTCATATATATTTAGTAAGACGTGGTTATAACGATAATCGTTATATGTATCGTTTCGAGTTTCATACGTCAATAGTCTCCTTTTTAAGTATATAACTTATTGTTACTATTTTTAAGGAGATACTTGATGATAATTATATCATGTTAAACATATATATTTATTCATTTATGTATCATCATGTCATATACAACTTATAGCGTTGGTGAATAATTGGTCAAACTGGGTAATCTGACGTTTACAAAATTTCTGTTTCAATTAACCAAGTCTTAACAAGTTTGATTGCTTAACATGTTGGAAACATTTAATCATGTAAATATAGTTTTTATTAAACATATAATCATAGAAAGGTTCGGAAAATTTCGGGTCACTACAGTACCTACCCGTTAAATAAATTTCGTCCCGAAATTTTAAGCGATTGGAGGAATTGGCTCATCTTCTGGAAATAAGTGCGGGTACTTCTTCTTCATCTGATCTTCTCATTCCTAGGTGAACTCGGGTCCTCTACGAGAATTCCATCGAACCTTAACAATCGGTATCTTGTTTTGTTTAAGTCTCTTAACCTCACGATCCATTATTTCAACGGGTTCTTCAATGAATTGAAGTTTTTCATTGATTTGGATTTCGTCCAACGGAATAGTTGTTGTAGTGACCCGAACTTTTCCATGTTTATATATATTAATTGAGATTGATATTTACATGATTAAATGTTTCTAACATGTTAAGCAATCAAACTTGTTAAGACTTGATTAATTGAAATATGTTTCATATAGACAATTGACCACCCAAGTTGACCGGTGATTCACGAACGTTAAAACTTGTAAAAACTATATGATGACATATATATGGATATATATATAGTTAACATGATACTATGATAAGTAAACATATCATTAAGTATATTAACAATGAACTACATATGTAAAAACAAGACTACTAACTTAATGATTTTTAAACGAGACATATATGTAATGATTATCGTTGTAAAGACATTTAATGTATATATATCATATTAAGAGATATTTATACATGATAATATCATGATAATATAATAATTTAAAATCTCATTTGATATTATAAACATTGGGTTAACAACATTTAACAAGATCGTTAACCTAAAGGTTTAAAAACAACACTTACATGTAACGACTAACGATGACTTAACGACTCAGTTAAAATGTATATACATGTAGTGTTTTAATATGTATTTATACACTTTTGAAAGACTTAAATACACTTATCAAAATACTTCTACTTAACAAAAATGCTTACAATTACATCCTCGTTCAGTTTCATCAACAATTCTACTCGTATGCACCCGTATTCGTACTCGTACAATACACAGCTTTTAGATGTATGTACTATTGGTATATACACTCCAATGATCAGCTCTTAGCAGCCCATGTGAGTCATCTAACACATGTGGGAACCATCATTTGGCAACTAGCATGAAATATCTCATAAAATTACAAAAATATGAGTAATCATTCATGACTTATTTACATGAAAACAAAATTACATATCCTTTATATCTAATCCATACACCAACGACCAAAAACACCTACAAACACTTTCATTCTTCAATTTTCTTCATCTAATTGATCTCTCTCAAGTTCTATCTTCAAGTTCTAAGTGTTCTTCATAAATTCCAAAAGTTCTAGTTTCATAAAATCAAGAATACTTTCAAGTTTGCTAGCTCACTTCCAATCTTGTAAGGTGATCATCCAACCTCAAGAAATCTTTGTTTCTTACAGTAGGTTATCATTCTAATACAAGGTAATAATCATATTCAAACTTTAGTTCAATTTCTATAACTATAACAATCTTATTTCAAGTGATGATCTTACTTGAACTTGTTTTCGTGTCATGATTCTGCTTCAAGAACTTCGAGCCATCCAAGGATCCATTGAAGCTAGATCCATTTTTCTATTTTCCAGTAGGTTTATCCAAGGAACTTAAGGTAGTAATGATGTTCATAACATCATTCGATTCATACATATAAAGCTATCTTATTCGAAGGTTTAAACTTGTAATCACTAGAACATAGTTTAGTTAATTCTAAACTTGTTCGCAAACAAAAGTTAATCCTTCTAACTTGACTTTTAAAATCAACTAAACACATGTTCTATATCTATATGATATGCTAACTTAATGATTTAAAACCTGGAAACACGAAAAACACCGTAAAACCGGATTTACGCCGTCGTAGTAACACCGCGGGCTGTTTTGGGTTAGTTAATTAAAAACTATGATAAACTTTGATTTAAAAGTTGTTATTCTGAGAAAATGATGTTTATTATGAACATGAAACTATATCCAAAAATTATGGTTAAACTCAAAGTGGAAGTATGTTTTCTAAAATGGTCATCTAGACGTCGTTCTTTCGACTGAAATGACTACCTTTACAAAAACGACTTGTAACTTATTTTTTCGACTATAAACCTATACTTTTTCTATTTAGATTCATAAAATAGAGTTCAATATGAAACCATAGCAATTTGATTCACTCAAAACGGATTTAAAATGAAGAAGTTATGGGTAAAACAAGATTGGATAATTTTTCTCATTTTAGCTACGTGAAAATTGGTAACAAATCTATTCCTACCATAACTTAATCAACTTGTATTGTATATTATGTAATCTTGAGATACCATAGACACTTATACAATGTTTCGACCTATCATGTCGACACATCTATATATATTTCGGAACAACCATAGACACTCTATATGTGAATGTTGGAGTTAGCTATACAGGGTTGAGGTTGATTCCAAAATATATATAGTTTGAGTTGTGATCAATACTGAGATACGTATACACTGGGTCGTGGATTGATTCAAGATAATATTTATCGATTTATTTCTGTACATCTAACTGTGAACAACTAGTTGTAGGTTACTAACGAGGACAGCTGACTTAATAAACTTAAAACATCAAAATATATTAAAAGTGTTGTAAATATATTTTGAACATACTTTGATATATATGTATATATTGTTATAGGTTCGTGAATCAACCAGTGGCCAAGTCTTACTTCCCGACGAAGTAAAAATCTGTGAAAGTGAGTTATAGTCCCACTTTTAAAATCTAATATTTTTGGGATGAGAATACATGCAGGTTTTATAAATGATTTACAAAATAGACACAAGTACGTGAAACTACATTCTATGGTTGAATTATCGAAATCGAATATGCCCTTTTTTATTAAGTCTGGTAATCTAAGAATTAGGGAACAGACACCCTAATTGACGCGAATCCTAAAGATAGATCTATCGGGCCCAACAAGCCCCATCCAAAGTACCGGATGCTTTAGTACTTCGAAATTTATATCATATCCGAAGGGTGTCCCAGAATGATGGGGATATTCTTATATATGCATCTTGTTAATGTCGGTTACCAGGTGTTCACCATATGAATGATTTTTATCTCTATGTATGGGATGTGTATTGAAATATGAAATCTTGTGGTCTATTATTATGATTTAATATATATAGGTTAAACCTATAACTCACCAACATTTTTGTTGACGTTTTAAGCATGTTTATTCTCAGGTGATTATTAAGAGCTTCCGCTGTCGCATACTTAAATAAGGACGAGATTTGGAGTCCATGCTTGTATGATATTGTGTAAAAACTGCATTCAAGAAACTTATTTTGTTGTAACATATTTGTATTGTAAACCATTATGTAATGGTCGTGTGTAAACAGGATATTTTAGATTATCATTATTTGATAATCTACGTAAAGCTTTTTAAACCTTTATTGATGAAATAAAGGTTATGGTTTGTTTTAAAATGAATGCAGTCTTTGAAAAACGTCTCATATAGAGGTCAAAACCTCGCAACGAAATCAATTAATATGGAACGTTTTTAATCAATAAGAACGGGACATTTCAGTTGGTATCAGAGCGTTGGTCTTAGAGAACCAGAATTTTGCATTAGTGTGTCTTATCGAGTTTGTTAGGATGCATTAGTGAGTCTGGACTTCGACCGTGTTTACTTGAAAAATGATTGCTTAACAAATTTTGTTGGAAACTATATATTTTTAACATGTGAATATTATGTGATAAATTAATCTCTTAACGCGTTTGATATTATGTGATAGATGTCTACCTCTAGAACAAGTCTCATTGACTCACCTAATAATAATGAAGAGTCAAATGTAAATTGGAATGATTCGTGGACTGATTCACAAGTTCCCGAAGAGGAACCGGAAGAAGAGTCGGAACCGGAAGAAGAATCGGAACCGGAAGAAGAATCGAAACCGGAAGAAGAATCAGAACCGGTGGGGGAAATAATAAAACAGTTAAGTAAAAGAAAATCCTCAACCAACCAACCAAGGTTAATTATGGTCAATGGTGTTTCCGCCAAGGAAGCAAAATATTGGGAGGATTACCAATTCTCCGACGAATCGGATTCCGACGAGAATTCCGATGATGTTATAGAAATTACCCCAACTGAATTTAAAAAGGCAAAAGAAAATAATAAGGGAAAGGGCATAAAAATAGAGAAATCTAATTCCAACCCCGATGAACTTTATATGTATCGTCAACCCCCGAAGTCCTTAAGTTGTAACAATGACCCGGGAACCTCTAAACCACAAGGTTTTTCTAAACAAATGTGGAAAATTACGGCTCGTATTAGGGGAACATCATATATCCCTAGAAACTTGAAAAAAAGAACCAAAACCGAAGAAGAAGAAACAAGCGAGTCGGAATAAGATAGTTGTATTCGTGTGGTGTAATATATGTAATATAGGGTGCTTATGCTTTATGATATATGTAAAAATTGCTTGTATTAATAAGTATTTTTTTTATGAATCTAACTCTTGTCTATTTTACAGTATAAAAACACAAAATGGATAGACAACCCAATATTTTAAGAGACCTACCCGGAGACATGATTGATGAAATCTTGTCTAGAGTCGGTCAGAATTCTTTGGCACAACTATTTAAGGCGAGATCAGTTTGTAAGACATTCGAAGAACGTTCCAAGAATGCCTTGGTTTATAAAAGGCTTTCATTCGAAAGATGGGGGATATCACATTGGGAAATCCATAAGTTACGATGTGTTTACTTTGACGCATATATTGCGGGGAACCCAAATGCTATTTTACGCAATGGGTTAAGAAATTATTTTGACTCAATATATCCGAATATTAGACTTCGTGATTTAGAAAAAACGGCTAACATGCAACATAAAGAAGCATGTTATGCTTACGGATTAGTAATGTTCGCTTCTCACCAAAGTGAGAACAAGAACATCGGGCTACAACTATTAAACAAAACGTTCCCACAAGTGACGGAGTCGGTAATTGGGGTAAGAAATGAGGTTTTTAGATTGTTACAGGACTGTTGGACATTACGTAACCCTCGTCCCTTTGACGACGTTACAACACGCTGTCTTATCAACGGCCATAACGGTTATGTTCCACAAGACCAAGGATGGGAAGTAATCCTAGTAAAACCAGAATGCATGACTTGTTTCTGGACGTATGAATTACGTGTCTTTATTGCCTTTGCTGAACGACTTGTGTACTAGCTAGAATTATCTTCACAACCATCTTGTATCAAATTTATTGTGTGCTATATTTCATGCTATATGTAAAATAAGCGGTATTGTAAGTTTGTAAAATATTGTGTAAAAGTTTGAACACGAAATATTATTATAATCAGTTTTTCATATAGAATTGTAGTAGTTGAATTGTATATTAGCTACTAAGTATGAACTTAACGGGTAGGTACTACCCGAATTTAAACTTATAAAACGCTAATATGAAGAAAAAGCTTTTATAAATGAGTTCATATTATGCTACGAAATACTATTAACTACTCTTAATATTCTGTATGATTAACTTGTTCCATTTGACTATTTTGAAGGAAATGGCACCGACTACTCGACACACCGTGAATATGAATGAAGAGGAATTCCGTACTTTTCTAGCTTCAAACATAGCCGCAGTACAGGCTGCGCTACATACCAACAATAACCTTGGATCTAGCAGTACAGGAAATCGTGTAGGATGCACCTACAAAGAATTCACTGCCTGCAAACCTTTGGAATTTGATGGAACCGAAGGACCGATCGGATTGAAACGGTGGACCGAGAAGGTCGAATCGGTGTTTGCCATAAGTAAGTGTACTGAAGAGGACAAAGTGAAGTACGCTACGCATACCTTCACAGGTTCTGCATTAACATGGTGGAATACCTCTCTAGAGCAAGTGGGACAAAATGATGCTTACGCACTACCGTGGTCAGCATTCAAGCACTTGATGAACGAGAAGTACCGTCCCAGAACCGAGGTCAATAAGCTCAACACAGAACTTAGAGGGTTACGAACCCAAGGATTTGATATTACCACGTACGAAAGATGATTCACAGAATTGTGCCTATTGTGTCCGGGAGCATTCGAAGATGAGGAAGAGAAGATCGACGCGTTTGTGAAAGGATTACCGGAAAGAATCCAAGAAGATATAAGTTCACACGAGCCCGCCTCCATACAACAGGCATGTAGAATGGCTCACAAACTAGTGAACCAGATTGAAGAAAGAATTAAAGAACAGACTGCTGAAGAGACCAATGTGAAGCAAGTCAAAAGAAAGTGGGAGGAAAACGGTGATAAGAATCACCAATACAACAACAACAGCAATTACAACAATAATCGCAACAATTATCCCAGCAATCGCAACATCAATCGCAACTACAACAAACGGCCCAACAACAACAACAACAACAACAACAACAACAGCAACTACAACAATCATCCCAACAATAATAATAACCGTAACAACAACAACAATCAGAAGCAGCTATGCCAAAGGTGTGAAAAGTATCACTCGGGGTTCTGCACCAAATTTTGCAACAAGTGTAAAAGAAATGGTCATAGCGCGGCGAAGTGTGAGGTCTACGGACCAGGGGTTAATAGAACGAAAGGAACAAATGGTGTCGGAACGAGTAATGGTGGAGCAAGTAGTGTCGGAGCAAGTTATGCCAATGTAGTTTGTTATAAATGTGGAAAACCGGGCCACATTATTAGAAATTGCCCGAACCAGGAGAACACGAATGGACAAGGCCGCGGAAGAGTTTTCAATATTAATGCGGCAGAGGCACAGGAAGACCCAGAGCTTGTTACGGGTACGTTTCTTATTGACAATAAATCTGCTTACGTTTTATTTGATTCGGGTGCGGATAGAAGCTATATGAGTAGAGATTTTTGTGCTAAATTAAGTTGTCCATTGACGCCTTTGGATAGTAAATTTTTACTCGAATTAGCAAATGGTAAATTAATTTCAGCAGATAATATATGTCAGAATCGAGAAATTAAACTGGTTAGTGAAACATTTAAGATTGACTTGATACCAGTAGAGTTAGGGAGTTTTGATGTGATAATTGGTATGGACTGGTTGAAAGAAGTGAAAGCAGAGATCGTTTGTTACAAAAATGCAATTCGCATTATACGAGAAAAAGGAAAACCCTTAATGGTGTACGGAGAAAAGGGCAACACGAAGCTACATCTTATTAGTAATTTGAAGGAACAAAAACTAATAAGAAAAGGTTGCTATGCTGTTCTAGCACACGTCGAGAAAGTACAAACTGAAGAAAAGAGCATCAATGATGTTCCCGTAGCAAAAGAATTTCCCGATGTATTTCCGAAAGAATTACCGGGATTACCCCCGCATCGATCCGTTGAATTTCAAATAGATCTTGTACCAGGAGCTGCACCAATAGCTCGTGCTCCTTACAGACTCGCACCCAGCGAGATGAAAGAACTGCAAAGCCAATTACAAGAACTTTTAGAGCGTGGTTTCATTCGACCAAGCACATCACCGTGGGGAGCTCCTGTTTTGTTTGTCAAGAAGAAAGATGGTACATTCAGGTTGTGTATCGACTACCGAGAGTTGAACAAACTTACCATCAAGAACCGCTACCCACTACCGAGAATCGATGACTTATTTGATCAACTACAAGGCTCGTCTGTTTATTCAAAGATTGACTTACGTTCCGGGTATCATCAAAGGGTGAAAGAAGATGATATTCCAAAGACTGCTTTCAGAACACGTTACAGTCATTACGAGTTTATGGTCATGCCGTTTGGTTTAACTAATGCACCAGCTGTGTTCATGGACCTTATGAACCGAGTGTGTGGACCATACCTTGACAAGTTTTTCATTGTTTTCATTGATGACATACTTATTTACTCAAAGAATGACCAAGAACACGGTGAACATTTGAGAAAGGTGTTAGAAGTATTGAGGAAGGAAGAATTGTACGCTAAGTTTTCAAAGTGTGCATTTTGGTTGGAAGAAGTTCAATTCCTCGGTCACATAGTGAACAAAGAAGGTATTAAGGTGGATCCGGCAAAGATAGAAACTGTTGAAAAGTGGGAAACCCCGAAAACTCCGAAACACATACGCCAATTTTTGGGACTAGCTGGTTACTACAGAAGGTTCATCCAAGACTTTTCCAGAATAGCAAAACCCTTGACTGCATTAACGCATAAAGGGAAGAAATTTGAATGGAATGATGAACAAGAGAAAGCGTTTCAGTTATTGAAGAAAAAGCTAACTACGGCACCTATATTGTCATTGCCTGAAGGGAATGATGATTTTGTGATTTCTTGTGACGCATCAAAGCAAGGTCTCGGTTGTGTATTAATGCAACGAACGAAGGTGATTGCTTATGCGTCTAGACAATTGAAGATTCACGAACAAAATTATACGACGCATGATTTGGAATTAGGCGCGGTTGTTTTTGCATTAAAGACTTGGAGGCACTACTTATATGGGATCAAAAGTATTATATATACCGACCACAAAAGTCTTCAACACATATTTAATCAGAAACAACTGAATATGAGGCAGCGTAGGTGGATTGAATTATTGAATGATTACGACTTTGAGATTCGTTACCACCCAGGGAAGGCAAATGTGGTAGCCGATGCCTTGAGCAGGAAGGACAGAGAACCCATTCGAGTAAAATCTATGAATATAATGATTCATAATAACCTTACTACTCAAATAAAGGAGGCGCAACAAGGAGTTTTAAAAGAGGGAATTTTAAAGGATGAAATACCCAAAGGATCGGAGAAGCATCTTAATATTCGGGAAGACGGAACCCGGTATAGGGCTGAAAGGATTTGGGTACCAAAATTTGGAGATATGAGAGAAATGGTACTTAGAGAAGCTCATAAAACCAGATACTCAATACATCCTGGAACGGGGAAGATGTACAAGGATCTCAAGAAACATTTTTGGTGGCCGGGTATGAAAGCCGATGTTGCTAAATACGTAGGAGAATGTTTGACGTGTTCTAAGGTCAAAGCTGAGCATCAGAAACCATCAGGTCTACTTCAACAACACGAAATCCCAGAATGGAAATGGGAAAACATTACCATGGATTTCATCACTAAATTGCCAAGGACTGCAAGTGGTTTTGATACTATTTGGGTAATAGTTGATCGTCTCACCAAATCAGCACACTTCTTGCCAATAAGAGAAGATGACAAGATGGAGAAGTTAGCACGACTGTATTTGAAGGAAGTCGTCTCCAGACATGGAATACCAATCTCTATTATCTCTGATAGGGATGGCAGATTTATTTCAAGATTCTGGCAGACATTACAGCAAGCATTAGGAACTTGTCTAGACATGAGTACTGCTTATCATCCACAAACTGATGGGCAGAGCGAAAGGACGATACAAACGCTTGAAGACATGCTACGAGCATGTGTTATTGATTTCGGAAACAGTTGGGATCGACATCTACCGTTAGCAGAATTTTCCTACAACAACAGCTACCATTCAAGCATTGAGATGGCGCCATTTGAAGCACTTTATGGTAGAAAGTGCAGGTCTCCGATTTGTTGGAGTGAAGTGGGGGATAGACAGATTACGGGTCCGGAGATTATACAAGAAACTACCGAGAAGATCATCCAAATTCAACAACGGTTAAAAACCGCCCAAAGTCGACAAAAGAGCTACGCTGACATTAAAAGAAAAGATATAGAATTTGAAATTGGAGAGATGGTCATGCTTAAAGTTGCACCTTGGAAAGGCGTTGTTCGATTTGGTAAACGAGGGAAATTAAATCCAAGGTATATTGGACCATTCAAGATTATTGATCGTGTCGGACCAGTAGCTTACCGACTTGAGTTACCTCAACAACTCGCGGCTGTACATAACACTTTCCACGTCTCGAATTTGAAGAAATGTTTTGCTAAAGAAGATCTCACTATTCCATTAGATGAAATCCAAATCAACGAAAAACTCCAATTCATCGAAGAACCCGTCGAAATAATGGATCGTGAAGTTAAAAGACTTAAGCAAAACAAGATACCAATTGTTAAGGTTCGATGGAATGCTTGTAGAGGACCCGAGTTTACCTAGGAGCGTGAAGATCAGATGAAGAAGAAATACCCGCATCTATTTTCAGAAGATTCGTCAACACCTTCAACAGCTTAAAATTTCGGGACGAAATTTATTTAACCGGTAGGTACTGTAGTGACCCGAACTTTTCCATGTTTATATATATTAATTGAGATTGATATTTACATGATTAAATGTTTCCAACATGTTAAGAAATCAAACTTGTTAAGACTTGATTAATTGAAATATGTTTCATATAGACAATTGACCACCCAAGTTGACCGGTGATTCACGAACGTTAAAACTTGTAAAAACTATATGATGACATATATATGGATATATATATAGTTAACATGATACTATGATAAGTAAACATATCATTAAGTATATTAACAATGAACTACATATGTAAAAACAAGACTACTAACTTAATGATTTTTAAACGAGACATATATGTAATGATTATCGTTGTAAAGACATTTAATGTATATATATCATATTAAGAGATATTCATACATGATAATATCATGATAATATAATAATTTAAAATCTCATTTGATATTATAAACATTGGGTTAACAACATTTAACAAGATCGTTAACCTAAAGGTTTAAAAACAACACTTACATGTAACGACTAACGATGACTTAACGACTCAGTTAAAATGTATATTGTAGCGACCCGACCAAATCGTCATTGACGGCGCCGTCTACTTAGGTCCCGTTACGTGGTCATAAGTCTTTAAAACAACGTTGACCAAAAGATATGTCGCATTCATTTCAAATGTAAAGATTGTTCAAAGTTTACGAGAATAGTTCCACCACAAGTTACGATACAAAGTTTTAAGTACAAATGAAACTTATGCGACACCATTTAAAAGTAGTCAAAAGACGCTCCATGTATGCATATATACTCGACATCCAATGCAAGTATCAAAATAATGAGCGGAAGCATGTATCATGTATCGTTCAAGGACCTGAGAAAAACATAGAAATCTGTCAACGAAAACGTTGGTGAAATCATAGGTTTAAGTAAGTAAGTACAAGTGAACCACAAGATTTGCATCAATGAAATAATAGTAATACATTCCAAAAGTTTGTTTCACGAGCACCCAATTATCAATGCTTAACATTTCCTTCCATTGAACCCCATCACTTAGTGCTAGAACATACACTGTTTCTCGAAAATATATTTCATTCGTAAACGGTAGCGAACCGTTTGAATGAGGGTTTGTCAAACCCATATGGATCCATCCAACATAAGTTCTCTCTTACACCCGGCAAGTGTAACTAATGATAATCGAATTGAGGATTTTGTTCTAAACTCGTATGTAGAATGTTTGTTTTCCTGTACTTGTGTTCACTTAGTAAAAGAAATGTTTATGTTTTCTCATCCCAAATGTAAGTTCAAAAAGAGTAAGAGTGGGACTATGATCTCACCTTGAGTGCACGTACGAAAAGTACTTCACAAAATAACGTGTGCGAAGGATAGTGCTAGTCTTGACCTAAACAAATAGGTCGTATCAATAACGGTAAACACGATAGGTCAAAGATGTTCAATTAGTCTTATGGCTCGTTACGACTCGATTATGTAGCATGTGAATCAATTAGTCAAGTTTCATGCACGATACAAGTAACTAAGCATGTTAGAACGATCGTATAATTGTTTGGTTAAGTTTGACTAAAAGTCAAACTTGGTCAAAGTCAAAGTCAACGGGGTCGGATCGGGTGTCCGACAATTTTCTCATGATGAGAAATCATTTATGAGCAGAATGGCCAAGTTTCATGTTAATCGGAGTTACGGTTAAGCGGGAAACATTTTGTGAAAGGAAAAATAAAAACTAAAATGAGCTGGGCATATGCGCGGCGCGCAAAGGGTTGCGCGGCGCGCACACAAGTGTAAATCCTGGTCAGAACTTAACCACGAAGGCAAACATCTGGGATTTCTAATTTTGCGCGGCGCGCGGGTATATGCGCGGCGCGCAATGTCATAACCCGTCCTTAACCATAAGAACGTGTTAGATAACGTATGATTTCATTGCGAGGTATTGACCTCTATATGCGACATTTTTAAAAGAAAAACTGCATATATTATACATTACAAACCATGATCCTTATTTTTGATACAAGCTTTGGACAAAATAAAGATGATTATCGTTTAGCGATAATCTTCGACTTACAAACTTTACAAATGATAATAACAACCCGATTTCTAGCATATTTTACAACACAAGTTCTTGGATATGCAGTTTTGTTTTTGACACATATATGCGTACGCAAGATCTTGCTCAAATTCAACATAATGCAGCGGAAGCTTCTAATTATCACCTGAGAATAGACATGTTTAAAACGTCAACATAAAGTTGGTGAGATATAGGTTTAATGCCGGCAGCAATATATATATAGACCACAAGATTTCATATATAAACGTTTTTAATAAAAATATTCTAAGTGGTTGAGCACTTGGTAACCATACTTAACATTTAATCACGTCGCATATTCCCTTTATTATGAAATCTTACTACACCGTACCAAGTGTAGTCACGAAACGAAGTACTGTGCAACCGTTGAATACTGGTCGTCCAGTCCGGTTGGGGTTGTCAGGCCCGATAGATCTATCAACAGGATTCGCGTTTACAATACCGCTGTAAATAACAGTTACCAAGCTACAGGGAAGTATGCCAGTGGTACAACTCAACGTAGAATATATTTTTCAGTTACTTGTGTCCATAACGTAAAACATAAAATACATGTATTCTCATCCCGAAATACTTAGAGTTTAAAAGTGGGACTATATACTCACTTTCGTCGTGAAGATATGTAATTTCGACTTGGTCTCCGATTGATATCACGAACTTATCCATATATAGTTTATCAATATATTTCTATTTTAAACAATCGTCACATATATATACTTTTTATACTTTTAATAGTTTTAATAATTTCTTAGTCCGTAGTTAGCAGTCCGATGTTATTAATTCAATTTTAATGGTTCATTTTTAGGTGTTTAATAAACTCCCAATGAAATAAATAAAAACCCCCATCGTATATGTATTGGTCGAGATTAATCTTGACCCATGGTACCGGTGTTGTCAAATGACGTGTTGCGTACATAAAGTACCGGTGTTGTCAAATGACGTGTTGCGTACAATCATGGGATCTTATGATTAATCTTCTCGTATTGTTTACGGGTGATCCTGAACCATATAAAATTAAATTATGAGTACATATATATAAAATATCATGTTATTTTAAAAAGATGTGATTTATTTAATTTTCTCCAATTATTTTCGTAGCCAAACTAGTCTTAGATATCCGATCTCGTTTTGGTCATAGTTTCTTCGTTACAACTCCGTTTTCGTTGATTCAACTTGCCACTTCCTTGGATCGAGTCCCTCTTTAAGACTATGAACTGTAAATACCTTAGTTTGTATTCGAAATCACAGGTCATAGGTCAAACTTTAGTGAAACTTATGAAGTTAATCATTTTCCATCATGTAAACAACCTTAAATGATTATTTTTCTAAAAATACTTATACTTTGAGTTAAATCATGAAATTTTTATGTGTTATCATATTTATAGTAAAAATCATTTTTCCAGAAAATAAACCTCCAATTCAAAGTTTAAGATGGTTTTTAATTATCCAACCCAAAACAGCCCCCGGTTGCACTCCGATGTCGTAAATTCAGTTTTTAAGGTGTTCTTTGAAAAACCAAGTTATACCTTGTTAAATTAGCATATATTTAAGATATATTACAGGTCTTGAAGTATTTTAAAAGTTAAGTTAGAAGGATCTATTTAGTTTGCAAACAAGTTTGAAAACTTCCAAACTATGTTCTTGTTGTTAAACTTTTATACCACAAAATAAGATAGCTATATATATATGAATCGAATAAGGTTATGAACATATATTCTACCTCAAGTTCCTTGGACAAGGTTTCTGTAAAAGAGGAGTAAGAACCTAGAACCAAAAGGGTGATGGAAGTGGATGAAAGATTGGAAGTAAGTTGGTGTTCTTGGAAGGATTTCTTGAAGTGTTTTTGTAAGGTTTTCTTATGAGGTTTAAGTGTTGTTTTTGAAGCTAAATGATGGGGAAAATGCTTGGAGATGATCAAGTATGAAGTTAAGAGTATTTTGAGAGAGAAATGGAAGTGTAAGTATGAGAAAATGGGGTGAAGAAATGGTGTGCATGCATAAAAACGTTTTTAGGTTATAAAGGAAAAAAAAGATACCTAACTTTGTTTTCTTGCTAAATAATTCATGCTACTTGACAAATGGTTGGTTCCACATGTTTCTTAATCATTTAAGGCTGCTAAGGAGCAGATTTTTATTGGTATATACCAATAGTAAATACATCTAGAAGCTGCGTATGATACGGGTACATATACCCTAGGTATACGTATAGAAATCTTTGAGAAAACGGAACGAGGATTCAAATATAGCTATCTTTTGTAAATATACTTATATTGTTTTATGTATTTAAGTCTTTAAAAGTGATTAAATACATTACTTATACGATATATGTAAAAACATTATAGGTCATAAGTATTTAAGTCAAATAACGTTACGTATGGTTATCGTTTTGAAAACTTAAGTTAGTAGTTTCAAAATATACTTATAACTTATTGTTATTAATACAAAATGAGATATTAAAACATTCTTAGATCATGTTAAATATGTATATATACATATATATACACAAACGTATAATTATCATATATTGTATAGTTCGTGATATCATCGGTCAAACTAGACGGTCAAACGTTGTGTAAAACTCTTTTCGAAAACATAAGTCTCAACAATTTGGATTGCTTATCATGTTGGTAAGGTTTAATTTATATAAATATTAATCTTATAAGTATAGAACGATCGAAAAAGTGCGGGTCATTACAGTACCTACCCGTTAAATAAATTTCGTCCCGAAATTTTAAAATTGTACCTATTTTGCGTCATCGAGAAACAAGTGTGTATACTTTTGTTTCATCTGATCCTCTCGTTCCCACGTAAACTCGGGACCTCTTCTAGCACTCCAACGAACCTTAACGATCGGTATGTTGCTCTGCTTGAGCTGTTTAACTTCACGATCCATGATTTCGATTGGTTCTTCGATGAATTGTAGTTTCTCGTCGACATGGATTTCTTCAAGAGGAATGGTGAGGTCTTCCTTTGCAAGACACTTCTTAAGATTCGAAACATGAAATGTATTATGTACTCCGGCGAGTTGTTGCGGTAACTCGAGTCGATAAGCTACCGGTCCAATGCGTTCGATGATCTTGAACGGGCCTACGTACCTTGGGTTTAGTTTACCTCTTTTACCGAAACGTATTACACCTTTCCAAGGTGATACCTTTAGCATAACCATGTCACCGATCTGAAACTCTAATGGTTTCCTTCGGACATCGGCGTAGCTCTTTTGGCGACTACGGGCTGTTTTCAATCTCTCCTTGATTTGTACTATCTTCTCAGTCGTTTCGTGTATGATCTCGGGACCAGTTAATTGTCGATCTCCTACTTCATTCCAGCAAATAGGAGATCTACACTTCCTTCCGTACAATGCTTCGAATGGCGCAGCTTTAATGCTCGCATGATAACTATTATTATACGAGAATTCTGCTAATGGTAGATATTTATCGCATCCGTTTCCAAAATCGATCACACATGCCCTGAGCATGTCTTCAAGAGTCTGAATCGTTCTTTCACTCTGCCCGTCGGTTTGCGGATGATACGCGGTACTCATATCCAAACGAGTTCCTAGGGCCTCCTGTAGTGATTGCCAGAACTTTGATGTAAATCTACTATCACGATCGGATATAATGGAAATAGGTATTCCATGCCTTGAAACAACTTCCTTTATATACAATCGTAATAGTTTCTCCATTCTATCCGTTTCCTTTATAGGCAAGAAATGTGCAGACTTGGTGAGACGATCAACAATCACCCAAATGGTGTCGTATCCCCAGGCAGTCTTTGGTAACTTCGTTATGAAATCCATGGTAATACCATCCCATTTCCATTCTGGGATTTCTGGTTGTTGAAGTAACCCTGACGGCTTCTGGTGTTCTGCTTTGACCTTGGAACAAGTTAAACACTCCCCAACATATGTTGCAACGTCTGTCTTTAAGTTAGGCCACCAATAATGCATCTTAAGATCTTGATACATCTTTCCGACTCCAGGATGTATTGAGTATCTTGTCTTATGTGCCTCGTTCAATATCAACTTCCTTAATCCACCCAACTTCGGTACCCAAATACGGTTTGCAAAATATCGAATTCCATCTTCCCGTATAACGAGTTGCTTCTCATACTTCTTCATTATTTCATTTCCTATATTTTCTTTAGTAAGTGCTTCTCGTTGAACTTCTTTGATTTGTGAGTTGAGATTCATGCGAATTTTTATGTTCATCGCTCGTACTCGAATTGGTTCTCGTTCCTTTCTGCTTAGAGCGTCGGCCACCACGTTCGCTTTCCCGGGATGATAACGAATTTCACAATCATAGTCATTTATTAACTCAACCCACCTACGTTGCCTCATGTTCAGCTGTTTTTGATCGAAAATATGTTGAAGGCTTTTATGATCAGTAAACACAGTGCATTTAACCCCATACAAGTAGTGTCTCCATATCTTCAATGCAAACACGACTGCTCCCAGTTCTAGATCATGCATCGTATAATTCCGCTCGTGAATCTTCAATTGTCGGGATGCGTATGCAATAACTTTCTTCCGTTGCATAAGAACGCAACCAAAACCTTGTCGCGAAGCGTCACAATATATTTCAAAATCATCGCTCCCTTCTGGTAACGATAAAATAGGCGCCGTAGTCAACTTCTTTTTCAGTAATTGAAATGCACTCTCCTGCTCAGAAGTCCATTCATATTTCTTCCCTTTTTGCGTTAATGCTGTCAACGGCTTAGCTATTCGGGAAAAATCTTGAATAAACCTTCTATAATAACCGGCTAAACCCAAAAATTGGCGTATCTGCATTGGTGTCTTAGGAGTCTCCCATTTTTCAATGGCTTCAATTTTTGCTGGATCAACCTGAATTCCTTTGCTACTAACAACGTGGCCAAGAAATTGCACTTCTTTCAACCAGAAAGCACATTTAGAAAATTTAGCATATAGCTGTTCTTTTCTTAACAACTCTAATATCAACCTTAAATGTTGCTCATGCTCTTGCTCACTCTTGGAATAGATAAGAATATCATCAATGAAAACGATAACAAACTTATCTAAATATGGACTACAAACTTGATTCATGAGGTCCATGAATACAGCTGGCGCATTCGTCAATCCAAACGGCATGACCAAAAATTCGTAATGACCGTAGCGTGTCCGAAAAGCAGTTTTCGGTATATCTTCTTCTTTGACACGTAATTGATGATAGCCCGACCTTAGGTCAATTTTTGAGTACACACATGATCCTTGGAGTTGATCAAATAAGTCGTCAATTCTCGGTAGTGGATACCGATTCTTGATTGTTAACTTATTTAATTCACGATAATCTATACACATTCGGAAAGATCCGTCTTTCTTCTTGACGAATAAAATTGGAGCTCCCCACGGTCAAGTACTTGGTCGTATGAATCCACGATCCATAATTCTTTTAACTGACTCTGAAGTTCTTTTAATTCGGACGGTGCTAGTCTATATGGAGCACGAGCCACTGGTGCAGCTCCTGGTACTAAATCTATTTGAAATTCTACAGATCTAAATGGAGGTAATCCCGGCAACTCTTCCGGAAATACTTCAGGAAAATCTCTTGCCACAGGCACGTCATTGATGCACTTCTCTTTTTCTTTCTTTTCGACTTTATTAACATGTGCTAAGATAGCATAGCACCCTTTCTTCAAGCACTTTTGAGCTTTCAAATAACTAATGAGTTTTAGCTTTGAGTTACCCTTCTCTCCATAAATCATTACTGGCATTTTATCCTTACGAGGAATGCGAATTGCCTTCTTGGCACACACAACTTCAGCTCCTATTTTGGACATCCAGTCCATGCCGACTATTACATCAAAACTTCCTAATTCTGCGGGTATTAAGTCAATTTTAAACGTTTCTCCGGCTAAATTTATTTTACAATCACGGCAAATTTTATCGGCTTTAATTAGTTTACCATTAGCTAACTCAATCATGTACTTAGCATCTAGAGGTAATGATGAACAATTCAATTTAGCGTGAAAGTCTCTACACACGTAACTTCTATCAGCACCAGTATCAAATATAATAGATGCGGATAAGTTATTAATGGTAAACGTACCTGTAACAAGCTCCGGGTCTTCACATGCCTCTCTAGTATTAATAACAAATGCTCTCCCACGTGCAGGTCCGATATTCTTCTCTGGATTCGGGCACTGGCTCTTATAGTGACCTTGTTTTCCACACCCAAAACAAGTAATGGTAGCCAAAGCAGTTCTATTTGCATTGGTGGCAGGAGTCTTGGTACCATTTGTATTTGTAACGAGAGCCCTACAATCTTCAGCAAGATGACCCTTTCGATTACATTTGTTGCATACCACATTACAGTAACCAGAGTGATGTTTGTGGCATCGGTTGCATAAAGGATTTTGTCCTTTATAACCAAAGCTTAAACCACTACCCGCACCTTGCGTGTTTTCTTGTTTCTTAAAAGATTGTTGTTGGTTACCTCGATCATAATTTTCATTCCACTTTCTTTTCTTACCTGATACCTTCACATCAGTATTGGATACTTTCTTATCCATGATGACCTGATCCATTAGCTCGTTTGCCATAGTTATAGCTTCATGAATTGTCTTAGGTTTCGATGCTGTAACATTTGCCTTGACCTTTTTGGGCAAACCATCTTTGTACATTTCAATCTTCCGTTCTTCGGTTGGGACCAATTCAGGACATAGCAAAACTAATTCCATGAATCGCTGATTGTAGTTGGTGATTTCAGTACCAATAACCTTCAGACTTCGTAACTCATCTTCCAACTTCCTAGCCTCGTTCCTTGGACAATATTCGTTGATTAACATTGTTTTGAATTCTTTCCACGGAGTATCATAAGCTACATCTCCTCCTACAGCCTTCACATAATTTTTCCACCACGTGAGTGCACTATCTTGTAAAGTGCACGATGCATACTTGGTCATGTCCTTTACAACACAACCACTGATTTTAAACACAGTCTCCATCTTTTCTATCCATCGGGTTAAACCGATCGGTCCTTCTGTTCCACTGAATGATGAGGGCTTGCAAGCTTGAAAAGTTTTGTAAGTGCACCCCACACGAGGATTTGGGTTAACTGCAGCACCTCTTGCAGCCTCGACCCATAACATTATGTCGTTCACTCGCTGATTGATGAGTTCCTGGATTTCTTGTTCCGTCATTCGGTTTAATCACGCCATATTCTTCTATAAGAATGAAAAGAAAATAATTATTCACATGGAATATTATAGATGTAGTGTATATTTACAGTACATTATAGCTTATTAATAATATGAACCAGGTATTATTATAAAAGCCTTTTCTTCTTATTAGCGTTTTATAATTATATCTAGGGTATTACCTACCCGTTAATGTCCATACTTAATAGCTTAGTACAGAATCAATTACTACCATCTAAATAATACTTAACCATGGAAAATTATTGCATTTCACACTTCACTATTTTACATATGCTTATCTTACATCGAACATTAAGCAAACCACACTAATAATATTATACAAAACATTATATGATCCCATGGTTTAATACGGCAGCGTATCGTTTGGTCTATTTTCTAGGACGTTTAGGTTCAAAGAATCGCTTAACGCTTATCCTGGCTGTCTGCCTATATTTTGGCTGTGGGACTGAAGAACTGGATGCCGGAATAGAACGAATAGGAATAGCGGGAATAGGGGTGGTAGTGTCTAGTGGAGTTGGTGCCACATCATCCTTACTAAACTCGGGATTTGAATTTTCTAATTCATTAGCCTTTCGTTTCTTTCCTAGTTCAAACTCGTCTTTTGTAATTTCCTGTATTTCTTCCTCGGGTTCACTTTCCTCCTCGGGTTCACTTTCCGGGTTCTCTATAGTCGGTTCATCCGGAATTTGTGAGTCTTCCACAAAGATATTATTTTCGTCATCGGATAGGTTAATGACTGGAACACCATCTGAAGATTCTGGTTCGGAGTCGCTGAATGTGATAACAAGTTTTGAGCCCGACATCTATCACGCAACAACTAACCCATTAGTACTACATAATATTTACATATAAATTTTAACCAACAATGATAAGCAATGGTTTTTAAATCAGACCCGGTCAAAGTCCAGACTTACTAATGTATCCTAACGACTTATCAGTTAGACACACTAATGCAAACCTGGTTCGCTAAGACCACCGCTCTGATACCACATGTCATAACCCGTCCTTAACCATAAGAACGTGTTAGATAACGTATGATTTCATTGCGAGGTATTGACCTCTATATGCGACATTTTTAAAAGAAAAACTGCATATATTATACATTACAAACCATGATCCTTATTTTTGATACAAGCTTTGGACAAAATAAAGATGATTATCGTTTAGCGATAATCTTCGACTTACAAACTTTACAAATGATAATAACAACCCGATTTCTAGCATATTTTACAACACAAGTTCTTGGATATGCAGTTTTGTTTTTGACACATATATGCGTACGCAAGATCTTGCTCAAATTCAACATAATGCAGCGGAAGCTTCTAATTATCACCTGAGAATAGACATGTTTAAAACGTCAACATAAAGTTGGTGAGATATAGGTTTAATGCCGGCAGCAATATATATATAGACCACAAGATTTCATATATAAACGTTTTTAATAAAAATATTCTAAGTGGTTGAGCACTTGGTAACCATACTTAACATTTAATCACGTCGCATATTCCCTTTATTATGAAATCTTACTACACCGTACCAAGTGTAGTCACGAAACGAAGTACTATGCAACCGTTGAATACTGGTCGTCCAGTCCGGTTGGGGTTGTCAGGCCCGATAGATCTATCAACAGGATTCGCGTTTACAATACCGCTGTAAATAACAGTTACCAAGCTACAGGGAAGTATGCCAGTGGTACAACTCAACGTAGAATATATTTTTCAGTTACTTGTGTCCATAACGTAAAACATAAAATACATGTATTCTCATCCCGAAATACTTAGAGTTTAAAAGTGGGACTATATACTCACTTTCGTCTTGAAGATATGTAATTTCGACTTGGTTTCTGATTGATATCACGAACCTATCCATATATAGTTTATCAATATATTTCTATTTTAAACAATCGTCACATATATATACTTTTTATACTTTTAATAGTTTTAATAATTTCTTAGTCCGTAGTTAGCAGTCCGATGTTAGTAATTCAATTTTAATGGTTCATTTTTAGGTGTTTAATAAACCCCCAATGAAATAAATAAAAACCCCCATCGTATATGTATTGGTCGAGATTAATCTTGACCCATGGTACCGGTGTTGTCAAATGACGTGTTGCGTACATAAAGTACCGGTGTTGTCAAATGACGTGTTGCGTACAATCATGGGATCTTATGATTAATCTTCTCGTATTGTTTACGGGTGATCCTGAACCATATAAAATTAAATTATGAGTACATATATATAAAATATCATGTTATTTTAAAAAGATGTGATTTATTTAATTTTCTCCAATTATTTTCGTAGCCAAACTAGTCTTAGATATCCGATCTCGTTTTGGTCATAGTTTCTTCGTTACAACTCCGTTTTCGTTGATTCAACTTGCCACTTCCTTGGATCGAGTCCCTCTTTAAGACTATGAACTGTAAATACCTTAGTTTGTATTCAAAATCACAGGTCATAGGTCAAACTTTAGTGAAACTTATGAAGTTAATCATTTTCCATCATGTAAACAACCTTAAATGATTATTTTTCTAAAAATACTTATACTTTGAGTTAAATCATGAAATTTTTATGTGTTATCATATTTATAGTAAAAATCATTTTTACAGAAAATAAACCTCCAATTCAAAGTTTAAGATGGTTTTTAATTATCCAACCCAAAACAGCCCCCGGTTGCACTCCGATGTCGTAAATTCAGTTTTTAAGGTGTTCTTTGAAAAACCAAGTTATACCTTGTTAAATTAGCATATATTTAAGATATATTACAGGTCTTGAAGTATTTTAAAAGTTAAGTTAGAAGGATCTATTTAGTTTGCAAACAAGTTTGAAAACTTCCAAACTATGTTCTTGTTGTTAAACTTTTATACCACAAAATAAGATAGCTATATATATATGAATCGAATAAGGGTATGAACATAGATTCTACCTCAAGTTCCTTGGACAAGGTTTCTGTAAAAGAGGAATAAGAACCTAGAACCAAAAGGGTGATGGAAGTGGATGAAAGATTGGAAGTAAGTTGGTGTTCTTGGAAGGATTTCTTGAAGTGTTTTTGTAAGGTTTTCTTATGAGGTTTAAGTGTTGTTTTTGAAGCTAAATGATGGGGAAAATGCTTGGAGATGATCAAGTATGAATTTAAGAGTATTTTGAGAGAGAAAAGGAAGTGTAAGTATGAGAAAATGGGGTGAAGAAATGGTGTGCATGCATAAAAACGTTTTTAGGTTATAAAGGAAAAAAAAGATACCTAACTTTGTTTTCTTGCTAAATAATTCATGCTACTTGACAAATGGTTGGTTCCACATGTTTCTTAATCATTTAAGGCTGCTAAGGAGCAGATTTTTATTGTTATATACCAATAGTAAATACATCTAGAAGCTGCGTATGATACGGGTACATATACCCTAGGTATACGTATAGAAATCTTTGAGAAAACGGAACGAGGATTCAAATATAGCTATCTTTTGTAAATATACTTATATTGTTTTATGTATTTAAGTCTTTAAAAGTGATTAAATACATTACTTATACGATATATGTATAAACATTATAGGTCATAAGTATTTAAGTCAAATAACGTTACGTATGGTTATCGTTTTGAAAACTTAAGTTAGTAGTTTCAAAATATACTTATAACTTATTGTTATTAATACAAAATGAGATATTAAAACATTCTTAGATCATGTTAAATATGTATATATACATATATATACACAAACGTATAATTATCATATATTGTATAGTTCGTGATATCATCGGTCAAACTAGACGGTCAAACGTTGTGTAAAACTCTTTTCGAAAACATAAGTCTCAACAATTTGGATTGCTTATCATGTTGGTAAGGTTTAATTTATATAAATATTAATCTTATAAGTATAGAACGATCGAAAAAGTGCGGGTCATTACACGCAATACCTGGGAAACATGCAGTTTGCAGAAAAAGACCAAGTCACGAACCAAAACTCAAATTAACCTATTTTATGAACCGAAAACATCCAAAATGCATACTATATATCGTTGGAAAGGTAATTTGACAAGGAAAACAACTAAACACATTTCATCAAGCAATTCATCACTAACAACAACCAAAACCGCATATAATGCTTAACATTAACCGCATACAAGTTCATAAATGCAATTCAATGATTCGGGCAACCAATTTACATGAATGATATGCCGTTTCGAAGGTAATCAAGCATACAATCCAACTAGACACTTACCAATAATAATCCATGGTATTCAATGCATCAAAAGTCCATTTCAAGTTCATCAAACCCTAACCCAAATTCACCAAAATCAATAATCAAGTTCATGAAGTTTTCTAAGGCAACCTACACATCAAATTGAAGCTAGTGATGCTAGTAACACAATTAAAACATCAACTTTTAACATCTAACAACATATGATCATCCAAAATTCAAGAACAACACACCAAAATTCAAGTTCATGCTAGTTACACTAAAACAACGAGATCGAGCATATAAATCATATATTCATGTTAGACTTGAGCCATAGACACTAATTAACACTTTTATAAGTTAAAAACATCAAGAACACAAAATCTAGTGATTTTAGAAAGTTACCCAAATGAGATGAAGTTGGTACCAAAATGAAGAGGATGAAGAGAGGATCACAAATATGTAGTTTATTTTGTTGTAAGCCTCCTAGATCGAATTTAGATGATGATTGAATGAATTTGGTAAATGGGTGTGTGTTCTTGCTAGAGAGAAAGAGAGAGAGATGGAGATGATAATGAATGGGTGAAAGGGGTTTGACCCTTTGACCTAGTCAAGGGTTTGATCCCTTGTCAAGTTTAGTCCCTCAACTTTCGTTCGGGTGCGGGAATTACCTAAACGAGATAATTTAAAACGCGTATTAACGGGAGATGTTATAAACATATAACGGAGTTTAAATTAGTATAACGGAAAAGAAAACGGAAAAAGGCGGGATGTTATATTACCTACTCCTTAAAAGAAATTTCGTCCCGAAATTTAAGTAGGCGTAGTAGTCGTTGTTTCTTCCTCGAGATCTTGCGTTTCCGAATTCACGAATAGATGAGGATACTTCCTTTGCATTTGATCTTGTCTTTCCCAAGTAAACTCGGGTCCCCTTTTGGCGTTCCAACGGACTTTAACAATCGGGATTCGGCTTTGTTTCAATGTCTTGACGGAGGTGTCCACAATTTCAACCGGTTCCTCCACGAAATGAAGTTTGTCATCAATGGTAAGCTCCTCGAGAGGAATGACGATATCGGGTTCGGCAAGACACTTTTTCAAGTTGGATACATGGAAAGTAGGATGAACGGAGCTCAATTGAGGCGGAAGATCTAAACAATAAGCAACGGTTCCAATACGCTCCAAGATTTCGAAAGGACCAATATACCGCGGATTTAGCTTCCCGCGTTTCCCAAAACGGATTACACCCTTCCAAGGTGCGACTTTTAACATTACTCGATCACCGACTTGAAATTCAAGATCGTTGCGTCGTTTGTCGGTATAGCTCTTTTGACGACTTCGGGCCGTCCTAAGCCTATCTCGGATTTGAATGATTTTCTCGGTGGTTTCGTGAATGAGTTCGGGTCCAGTGATTTGCACGTCGCCTACCTCGGCCCAACAAAGAGGTGAACGACATTTGCGGCCATATAGCGCTTCAAAAGGTGCGGCTTTAATACTCGCGTGATAACTATTGTTGTAAGAGAACTCGGCGAGAGGTAAGTGCTTGTCCCAAGCTTTTCCGAAATCAACCACGCAAGCTCGTAACATGTCCTCTAAGGTTTGAATTGTACGTTCGCTTTGTCCATCGGTTTGAGGATGATATGCGGTGCTCATGTCTAAACGCGTTCCCAACGCTTCTTGCAATGTACGCCAAAATCTAGAAACGAAACGGCCATCTCGGTCGGAGATAATCGATAAAGGTACACCGTGTCGGGCTACGATCTCCTTAATGTAAAGTTGTGCAAGTCTCTCCATTTTGTCCGTTTCTTTCATGGCAAGGAAGTGTGCGGATTTGGTGAGACGGTCAACAATAACCCAAATGGTATCATAACCGCCCGTCGTTTTTGGTAGCTTGGTGATAAAATCCATCGTTATCCTTTCCCACTTCCATTGCGGGATCTCGGGTTGTTGAAGTAGTCCGGACGGTCTTTGGTGTTCGGCTTTGACTTTGGAACATGTCAAACACTTGGAAACATAAGTAGCTACGTCCCTTTTGATGTTCGGCCACCAATATAGTTGTTTAAGGTCGTGGTACATCTTATTGGCACCGGGGTGAATCGAGTATCGTGACTTATGGACTTCATCTAAAATAAGGCTTCGTAGATCCCCATAACTAGGCACCCAAATTCTTCCGGCGAAATATCGGAGTCCGGTTTCTTTAACTTCGAATCGAGAGGTGAGGACGTTCAAGTGTTCGAGAGAGATGTTTTCATCCTTGAGAGCCTCATCTTGGGCTACCCGAATTTGGCTATTAAGGTTGGTGTGAATGGTGATGTTTAAAGCTCGGACACGGAGAGGCACCGCTCTTTCTTTTCGACTTAAGGCATCGGCTACTACATTTGCCTTCCCGGGATGGTAACGAAGCTCGCAATCGTAATCGTTCAAAGTTTCAATCCACCGTCGTTGTCTCATGTTTAGTTGCTTTTGATCGAAAATGTGTTGAAGGCTTTTGTGATCGGTGAAGATAGTACTCTTGGTTCCATAAAGATAGTGTCTCCACATTTTAAGTGCAAAGACAACGGCTCCGAGTTCGAGATCATGTGTCGTATAGTTTCGTTCATGAATTTTGAGTTGTCGAGAAGCATAAGCAATGACTTTCGTTCGTTGCATCAATACACACCCAAAACCGTGTTTTGAGGCATCGTAATATACAGCAAAGTCATCATTGCCTTCGGGAAGTGACAAGATAGGAGCGGTGGTTAGCTTCATTTTCAAGATTTGGAATGCGGATTCATGTTCGGTCGCCCAAATGAATTTCTTTCCCTTGTGAGTCAATGCGGTTAGAGGACGTGCAACCAAAGAGAAATTTTCGATGAATCTACGATAGTACCCGGCGAGACCCAAAAATTGACGAATGTGAGTAGGAGTAGTAGGAGTCTCCCATTTACTAATCGCTTCGATCTTCGTGGGATCGACTTTAATACCTTGGTCACTTACAACATGACCAAGAAATTGAACTTCCTTTAACCAAAATTCACACTTGGAGAATTTGGCATAGAGTTGTTCTTGTCTTAAAAGTTCAAGCACAAGTCGGAGATGTTGTTCGTGCTCTTCTTCATTTTTAGAATAGATCAATATGTCATCGATGAACACAATAACGAATTTATCGAGATACGGTTTGCACACGCGGTTCATAAGATCCATGAACACCGCCGGTGCGTTAGTGAGACCAAATGGCATGACAAGGAATTCATAACTACCATAACGAGTTCGGAAAGCGGTTTTGGAGACATCTTCCCCCTTAACCCTCAATTGATGATAACCCGAGCGGAGATCGATTTTCGAATATACACAAGACCCTTGTAGTTGATCAAAGAGGTCATCGATGTGAGGAAGAGGATATCAGTTCTTAACCGTCAATTTATTTAGTTCACGATAATCAATGCACATTCGTAGGGATCCGTCTTTCTTTTTAACAAACAAAATCGGAGCGCCCCAAGGTGAATGGCTAGGTTGGATAAAACCACGATCAAGTAGTTCTTGGATTTGACTTTGCAATTCTTGCATTTCAGATGGAGCGAGTCTATATGGTGCACGCGCTACGGGTGCGGCTCCCGGAATAAGATCGATTTGGAATTCAACCGGTCGATGAGGTGGAAGACCCGGCAATTCGTCGGGAAATACATCGGAATAGTCACTAACAATTGGCACATCATCGATGTGCTTCTCATCGGACTCGACTTTCTTAACGTGAGCAAGGATCGCAAAACAACCCTTACGGAGTAGTTTTCTAACTTTAATACACGAAACGAGGTTGAGTCCGGTGCAACTCTTATCGCCATAGATGATCAAAGGTTCACCATTCTCGATAGGAATTCGGATTGCGTTAAGATCACAAAGAATGTGAGATTTCGTTTTGACTAACCAATTCATACCGATTATTACATCAAAGCTTCCTAGTTCCATGGGTATCAAGTCAATTTCAAATTCCTTACCCAAAATGTTTATCGTACACCCCCGGTAATATGTGTCGGCACTTAATAGTTTCCCGTTAGCCACTTCAATGGTATAAGTGGTATCTAATGGAAGAGGTGGAGTGCTAAAAGAATGAGTCAAAGTCTTGGATACAAAGCATTTATCGGCACCTGAATCGAATAAGCAAGAGACATAAGAATTGTTGAGAAGAAACGTACCCGTGACTAGTTCAGTGTCATCCCGGGCTTCCTCGGTGTTGATGTTGAAAGCTCGGCCGCGCGTGTTGGGGTTATCTTTCTTCTTTGGGCATGCATTTCTATAATGACCCGTTAGACCACATTCGTAACAAGTGCCCGTCTTTGGTGCATTGGGCCACTTTCGAGCAACGGGAGTGGCACTTTTACAATCGTTGGCCTTATGACCAACTCCTTGGCACCGGTGGCAAATTAACTTGCCACATTCACCAAAGTGATGTTTGTTGCATTTGTTGCAAAGAGGTAGGTTCCCGGCATAACCCCTCTTGCCGTCGGAGGTGTAAGGCTTCTTAGCAAAGTTGTTGTTGCTTGATTGGGAGGGTTCCCACTTTCTTTTGTTGCCGCCCGATTTATCCTCGGCCTTAGGTGCCGGAACTACGATTTCGTCAACCGTTTCAATTAGTTGGCGAGCCATGTTCATAGCGGCTTGATGAGTAGTGGGTTTGGATGACATCACCCCTTGTTTGATGCTTTTTGGAAGACCGAGCATGTAGAGCTCAATCCTTTGAGATTCGGGGTTAACAAGATTAGGACACATCAAGGATAGTTCGGCGAAGCGTTGATTATAAGCTTTAAGATCGTTTCCGACCGCTTTCAAAGCTCTTAGTTCTTCCTCAAGCTTTCGGGTTTCTTCGCGCGGAAAATATTCAACAATCATCTTTTCCTTTAGATCGGCCCAAGAGAGGGCATGAGCTTCGTCGGTACCCACCGATTGAACATAGGTGTTCCACCATGTTAGAGCAATTCCGGAGAAAGTGTGAGTGGAGTATTTGACCTTGTCTTGATCCCGACAACCGCTTATGCTAAAGACGGCTTCCGTTTGCTCAAACCATCGGGTGAGCACGACAGGTCCCCCGGTTCCATCAAAAGTGTGAGGTTTACACCCCATGAAAGCTTTATAGGAGCATCCCTCGTTTGAGTTTCCGGCTCCATTGTTGTTGTTGTTGTTGTTGGGGTTGTTATTATTATTGTTGTTGGATGAGTGACCGGCCATGGCCGCATCTACGGCGGTAGCTATCATCCGTTCGAGAGCTTGTTCGGGAGTTTCATTGCGGCGTACACGACGAGGAGCCATTGTTCCTTCAAGACACAAGAATATCATTGATTAGTATTCTCAATAATACTAACCGTGATATAGAATAAAGATAAAGAGAAGTTTTTCCTCGACTCGCCTTAAATTCTTTATGCCATAATGTCGGAACGT
This sequence comes from Rutidosis leptorrhynchoides, assembly GCF_046630445.1. Lineage (NCBI taxonomy): Eukaryota > Viridiplantae > Streptophyta > Magnoliopsida > Asterales > Asteraceae > Rutidosis > Rutidosis leptorrhynchoides. Next base: position 285,572,061 of record NC_092343.1, read on the forward strand.
TCATATGAGTCACCGCAATATAATCCCGGAAATTATATTACCCTGATTCATATGTGCATTCGACATTATTCTATAAAGTCAAGGTGGCGTGTCAATCAAATTAAACAACTTGAGATTAAGATGAACTAAGGGTAGATATGAGTAGAAGCGTTCGAGTATAAATGCACAAGTAGTCAAGTAATTCCTACTTCAAGTCTATATGCCGGTTGTAGTCTAGACTCATCAATGTACCCTATGACTCGAGGTTGACACCAATGAACTCTAAATCCCTACAACCAACGCTCTGATACCATCTGTAACATCCCGCCTTTTTCCATTTACTTTTCCGTTATACTAATATAAAGTCCGTTATATGTTTATAACATTCTCCCGTTGATACGCGTTTTAAATTATCTCGTTTAGGTAATTCCCGCACCCGAACGAAAGTTGAGGGACTAAACTTGACAAGGGATCAAACCCTTGACTAGGTCAAAGGGTCAAACCCCTTTCACCCATTCATTTCATCTTCATCTCTCTCTCTCTTTCTCTCTAGCAAGAACACACACACCCAAAACCATATTCATTCAATCATCATCTAAATTCGATCTAGGAGGCTTACAACAAAATAAATTACATATTCGTGATCCTCTCTTCATCCTCTTCGTTTTGGTACCAACTTCATCTCATTTGGGTAACTTTCTAAAATCACTAGATTTTGTGTTCTTGATGTTTTTAACTTATAAAAGTGTTAATTGGTGTCTATGGCTCAAGTCTAACATGAATATATGATTTATATGCTCGATCTCGTTGTTTTAGTGTAACTAGCATGAACTTGAATTTTGGTGTGTTGTTCTTGAATTTTGGATGATCATATGTTGTTAGATGTTAAAAGTTGATGTTTTAATTGTGTTACTAGTATCACTAGCTTCGTTTTGATGCGTAGGTTGATTAAGAAAACTTCAAACACATGATTATTGATTTTTGTGAATTTTGGTTAGGGTTTGATAGACTTTGAAATGAACTTTTGTTGCGTTGAATGCTTGTTAATGTTGTTAGTAAGTGTTTAGACACATTGTATGCTTAATTACCTTCGGAACGGCATATCGTATGTGTAAATTGGATTCCCGAATCATAAAATACGTTTTACGAACTTGAAACTTTGAAAATGGACTTTTATTGATCACTTGATGAGATATCGGTTATTGAAATTGATGTTTTTGTTTGATGAAACGTGTTTAGTTGTTTTCCTTGTCAAATTACCTTTCCGACGATATATAGTATGCATTTTGGATGTTTTCGGTTCATAAAATAGGTTAATTTGAGTTTTGGTTCGTGACTTGGTCTTTTTCTGCAAACTGCATGTTTCCCAGGTATTGCGCGCCGCGCATATACCCGCGCACCGCGCAAAACAGAAATCCCAGATATTTACCCCCTTTGGTTAAGTTCTGACCAGGATTTACACTTGGGTGCGCGCCGCGCAACCCTTTGCGCGCCGCGCATATGCCCAGCTCATTTTAATTTTTATTTTTCCTTTCACAAAATGTTTCCCGCTTAACCGTAACTCCGATTAACATGAAACTTGGCCATTCTGCTCATAAATGATTTCTCATCATGAGAAAATTGTCGGACACCCGATCCGACCCCGTTGACTTTGACTTTGACCAAGTTTGACTTTTAGTCAAACTTAACCAAACAATTATACGATCGTTCTAACATGCTTAGTTACTTGTATCGTGCATGAAACTTGACTAGTTGATTCACATGCTACATAATCGAGTAGTAACGAGCCATAGGACTAATTGAACATCTTTGACCTATCGTGTTTACCGTTATTGATACAAACCTATTGTTTAGGTCAAGACTAGCATTGTTCTTTGCACACGTTTACTTGTCGAAGTACTTTACTACTCGTGCATTCAAGGTGAGATCATAGTCCCACTTTTACTCTTTTTGAACTTATATTGGGATGAGAAAACATAAACGATTCTTTTGAACTAAGTAAACACAAGAACGGGAAAACAAACATTCTACATACGAGTTTAGAACAAAAATCCTCAATTCGATTATCATTAGTTACACTTGCCGGGTGTAAGCGAGAACTTATGTTATATGGCCATATGGGTTGACAACCCTCATCCTTGACGGTTCGCTACCGTCTACGGATGAAATATATTTTCGAGAATCAGTGTTTGTTCTAGCACTAAGTGATGGGGTATACAATGGAAGGAATGTTAAGCTTTGATAATTGGGTGCTCGTGAAACAAACTTTTGGAATGTATTACTATTATTTCATTGATGCAAATCTTGTGGTTCACTTGTACTTACTTACTTAAACCTATGATTTCACCAACGTTTTCGTTGACAGATTTCTATGTTTTTCTCAGGTCCTTGAACGATACATGATACATGCTTCCGCTCATTATTTGATACTTGCATTGGATGTCGAGTATATGTGCATTTCATGGAGCGTCTTTTGACTTTACTTTAAACCGTGTCGCCTAGATTTCATTCGTATTATAACGTTGTAACTTAACTATTGGTTGAACAATTCTTGTAAACTTTGGGAACAATCTTTATTTTGAAATGAAGGCGACATATTTTGGTCAAACCTTGTTTTAAAGACTTATGACCACGTAACGGGACCTAAGTAGACGGCGCCGTCAAACATGATTTGGTCGGGTCGCTACACCATCTGTAGCGACCCGACCAAATCGTCATTGACGGCGCCGTCTACTTAGGTCCCGTTACGTGGTCATAAGTCTTTAAAACAACGTTGACCAAAAGATATGTCGCATTCATTTCAAATGTAAAGATTGTTCAAAGTTTACGAGAATAGTTCCACCACAAGTTACGATACAAAGTTTTAAGTAAAATGAAACTTATGCGACACCATTTAAAAGTAGTCAAAAGACGCTCCATGTATGCATATATACTCGACATCCAATGCAAGTATCAAAATAATGAGCGGAAGCATGTATCATGTATCGTTCAAGGACCTGAGAAAAACATAGAAATCTGTCAACGAAAACGTTGGTGAAATCATAGGTTTAAGTAAGTAAGTACAAGTGAACCACAAGATTTGCATCAATGAAATAATAGTAATACATTCCAAAAGTTTGTTTCACGAGCACCCAATTATCAATGCTTAACATTTCCTTCCATTGAACCCCATCACTTAGTGCTAGAACATACACTGTTTCTCGAAAATATATTTCATTCGTAAACGGTAGCGAACCGTTTGAATGAGGGTTTGTCAAACCCATATGGATCCATACAACATAAGTTCTCGCTAACACCCGGCAAGTGTAACTAATGATAATCGAATTGAGGATTTTGTTCTAAACTCGTATGTAGAATGTTTGTTTTCCTGTACTTGTGTTCACTTAGTAAAAGAAATGTTTATGTTTTCTCATCCCAAATGTAAGTTCAAAAAGAGTAAGAGTGGGACTATGATCTCACCTTGAGTGCACGTACGAAAAGTACTTCACAAAATAACGTGTGCGAAGGATAGTGCTAGTCTTGACCTAAACAAATAGGTCGTATCAATAACGGTAAACACGATAGGTCAAAGATGTTCAATTAGTCCTATGGCTCGTTACGACTCGATTATGTAGCATGTGAATCAATTAGTCAAGTTTCATGCACGATACAAGTAACTAAGCATGTTAGAACGATCGTATAATTGTTTGGTTAAGTTTGACTAAAAGTCAAACTTGGTCAAAGTCAAAGTCAACGGGGTCGGATCGGGTGTCCGACAATTTTCTCATGATGAGAAATCATTTATGAGCAGAATGGCCAAGTTTCATGTTAATCGGAGTTACGGTTAAGCGGGAAACATTTTGTGAAAGGAAAAATAAAAACTAAAATGAGCTGGGCATATGCGCGGCGCGCAAAGGGTTGCGCGGCGCGCACACAAGTGTAAATCCTGGTCAGAACTTAACCACGAAGGCAAACATCTGGGATTTCTAATTTTGCGCGGCGCGCGGGTATATGCGCGGCGCGCAATACCTGGGAAACATGCAGTTTGCAGAAAAAGACCAAGTCACGAACCAAAACTCAAATTAACCTATTTTATGAACCGAAAACATCCAAAATGCATACTATATATCGTTGGAAAGGTAATTTGACAAGGAAAACAACTAAACACATTTCATCAAGCAATTCATCACTAACAACAACCAAAACCGCATCTAATGCTTAACATTAACCGCATACAAGTTCATAAATGCAATTCAATGATTCGGGCAACCAATTTACATGAATGATATGCCGTTTCGAAGGTAATCAAGCATACAATCCAACTAGACACTTACCAATAATAATCCATGGTATTCAATGCATCAAAAGTCCATTTCAAGTTCATCAAACCCTAACCCAAATTCACCAAAATCAATAATCAAGTTCATGAAGTTTTCTAAGGCAACCTACACATCAAATTGAAGCTAGTGATGCTAGTAACACAATTAAAACATCAACTTTTAACATCTAACAACATATGATCATCCAAAATTCAAGAACAACACACCAAAATTCAAGTTCATGCTAGTTACACTAAAACAACGAGATCGAGCATATAAATCATATATTCATGTTAGACTTGAGCCATAGACACTAATTAACACTTTTATAAGTTAAAAACATCAAGAACACAAAATCTAGTGATTTTAGAAAGTTACCCAAATGAGATGAAGTTGGTACCAAAATGAAGAGGATGAAGAGAGGATCACAAATATGTAGTTTATTTTGTTGTAAGCCTCCTAGATCGAATTTAGATGATGATTGAATGAATTTGGTAAATGGGTGTGTGTTCTTGCTAGAGAGAAAGAGAGAGAGATGGAGATGATAATGAATGGGTGAAAGGGGTTTGACCCTTTGACCTAGTCAAGGGTTTGATCCCTTGTCAAGTTTAGTCCCTCAACTTTCGTTCGGGTGCGGGAATTACCTAAACGAGATAATTTAAAACGCGTATTAACGGGAGATGTTATAAACATATAACGAAGTTTAAATTAGTATAACGGAAAAGAAAACGGAAAAAGGCGGGATGTTACATATATACATGTAGTGTTTTAATATGTATTTATACACTTTTGAAAGACTTAAATACACTTATCAAAATACTTCTACTTAACAAAAATGCTTACAATTACATCCTCGTTCAGTTTCATCAACAATTCTACTCGTATGCACCCGTATTCGTACTCGTACAATACACAACTTTTAGATGTATGTACTATTGGTATATACACTCCAATGATCAGCTCTTAGCAGCCCATGTGAGTCACCTAACACATGTGGGAACCATCATTTGGCAACTAGCATGAAATATCTCATAAAATTACAAAAATATGAGTAATCATTCATGACTTATTTACATGAAAACAAAATTACATATCCTTTATATCTAATCCATACACCAACGACCAAAAACACCTACAAACACTTTCATTCTTCAATTTTCTTCATCTAATTGATCTCTCTCAAGTTCTATCTTCAAGTTCTAAGTGTTCTTCATAAATTCCAAAAGTTCTAGTTTCATAAAATCAAGAATACTTTCAAGTTTGGTAGCTCACTTCCAATCTTGTAAGGTGATCATCCAACCTCAAGAAATCTTTGTTTCTTACAGTAGGTTATCATTCTAATACAAGGTAATAATCATATTCAAACTTTAGTTCAATTTCTATAACTATAACAATCTTATTTCAAGTGATGATCTTACTTGAACTTGTTTTCGTGTCATGATTCTGCTTCAAGAACTTCGAGCCATCCAAGGATCCATTGAAGCTAGATCCATTTTTCTATTTTCCAGTAGGTTTATCCAAGGAACTTAAGGTAGTAATGATGTTCATAACATCATTCGATTCATACATATAAAGCTATCTTATTCGAAGGTTTAAACTTGTAATCACTAGAACATAGTTTAGTTAATTCTAAAACTTGTTCGCAAACAAAAGTTAATCCTTCTAACTTGACTTTTAAAATCAACTAAACACATGTTCTATATCTATATGATATGCTAACTTAATGATTTAAAACCTGAAAACACGAAAAACACCGTAAAACCGGATTTACGCCGTCGTAGTAACACCGCGGGCTGTTTTGGGTTAGTTAATTAAAAACTATGATAAACTTTGATTTAAAAGTTGTTATTCTGAGAAAATGATTTTTATTATGAACATGAAACTATATCAAAAAATTATGGTTAAACTCAAAGTGGAAGTATGTTTTCTAAAATGGTCATCTAGACGTCGTTCTTTCGACTGAAATGACTACCTTTACAAAAACGACTTGTAACTTATTTTTTCGACTATAAACCTATACTTTTTCTATTTAGATTCATAAAATAGAGTTCAATATGAAACCATAGCAATTTGATTCACTCAAAACGGATTTAAAATGAAGAAGTTATGGGTAAAACAAGATTGGATAATTTTTCTCATTTTAGCTACTTGAAAATTGGTAACAAATCTATTCCTACCATAACTTAATCAACTTGTATTGTATATTATGTAATCTTGAGATACCATAGAAACGTATACAATGTTTCGACCTATCATGTCGACACATCTATATATATTTCGGAACAACCATAGACACTCTATATGTGAATGTTGGAGTTAGCTATACAGGGTTGAGGTTGATTCCAAAATATATATAGTTTGAGTTATGATCAATACTGAGATACGTATACACTGGGTCGTGGATTGATTCAAGATAATATTTATCGATTTATTTCTGTACATCTAACTGTGGACAACTAGTTGTAGGTTACTAACGAGGACAGCTGACTTAATAAACTTAAAACATCAAAATATATTAAAAGTGTTGTAAATATATTTTGAACATACTTTGATATATATGTATATATTGTTATAGGTTCGTGAATCAACCAGTGGCCAAGTCTTACTTCCCGACGAAGTAAAAATCTGTGAAAGTGAGTTATAGTCCCACTTTTAAAATCTAATATTTTTGGGATGAGAATACATGCAGGTTTTATAAATGATTTACAAAATAGACACAAGTACGTGAAACTACATTCTATGGTTGAATTATCGAAATCGAATATGCCCTTTTTTATTAAGTCTGGTAATCTAAGAATTAGGGAACAGACACCCTAATTGACGCGAATCCTAAAGATAGATCTATCGGGCCCAACAAGCCCCATCCAAAGTACCGGATACTTTAGTACTTCGAAATTTATATCATATCCGAAGGGTGTCCCGGAATGATGGGGATATTCTTATATATGCATCTTGTTAATGTCGGTTACCAGGTGTTCACCATATGAATGATTTTTATCTCTATGTATGGGATGTGTATTGAAATATGAAATCTTGTGGTCTATTATTATGATTTAATATATATAGGTTAAACCTATAACTCACCAACATTTTTGTTGACGTTTTAAGCATGTTTATTCTCAGGTGATTATTAAGAGCTTCCGCTGTCGCATACTTAAATAAGGACGAGATTTGGAGTCCATGCTTGTATGATATTGTGTAAAAACTGCATTCAAGAAACTTATTTTGTTGTAACATATTTGTATTGTAAACCATTATGTAATGGTCATGTGTAAACAGGATATTTTAGATTATCATTATTTGATAATCTACGTAAAGCTTTTTAAACCTTTATTGATGAAATAAAGGTTATGGTTTGTTTTAAAATGAATGCAGTCTTTGAAAAACGTCTCATATAGAGGTCAAAACCTCGCAACGAAATCAATTAATATGGAACGTTTTTAATCAATAAGAACGGGACATTTCAGTTGTAGTGACCCGAACTTTTCCATGTTTATATATATATATATTAAATGAAATGGTTATTTCCCTGATTAAGTATTTCCAACATGTTAAGCAATCAAACTTGTTAAGACTTGATTAATTGAAATAGGTTGCATATAGACAATTGACCACCCAAGTTGACCGGTGATTCACGAACGTTAAAACTTGTAAAAACTATACGATGACATATATATGGTTATATATATAGTTAACATGATTTTATTATAAGTATGTATCTCATTAGGTATTTTAACAATGAGTTATATACATAAAAATGAGACTATTAATTTAAGAAACTCGAAAACGATATATATAACGATTATCGTTATAACAACGTCTTACTAGGTACATATGAATCATATTAAGATATTGATACACTTGGTTAATTATGTTAAATGATAAGTAAATATATTATTAAGTGTATTAACAATGAAATACATATGTAAAAATAAGACTACTAACTTAATGATTTCGAAACGAGACATATATGTAACGATTATCATTGTAACGACATTTAACTGTATATACATCATACTAAGATATATTATATATCATAATATCATGATAATATAACAATTTAACATCTCATTTGTTATAATAAACAATGGGTTAACAACATTCAACAAGATCGTTAACCTAAAGGTTTCAAAACAACATTTACATGTAACGACTAACGATGACTTAACGACTCAGTTAAAATGTATATACATGTAGTTTTTTAATATGTATTTATACACTTTTGAAAGACTTCAATACACTTATCAAAATACTTCTACTTAACAAAAATGCTTACAATTACATCCTCGTTCAGTTTCATCAACAATTCTACTTGTATGCACCCGTATTCGTACTCGTACAATACACAGCTTTTAGATGTATGTACTATTGGTATATACACTCCAATGATCAGCTCTTAGCAGCCCATGTGAGTCACCTAACACATGTGGGAACCATCATTTGGCAACTAGCATGAAATATCTCATAAAATTACAAAAATATGAGTAATCATTCATGACTTATTTACATGAAAACAAAATTACATATCCTTTATATCTAATCCATACACCAACGACCAAAAACACCTACAAACACTTTCATTCTTCAATTTTCTTCATCTAATTGATCTCTCTCAAGTTCTATCTTCAAGTTCTAAGTGTTCTTCATAAATTCTACAAGTTCTAGTTACATAAAATCAAGAATACTTTCAAGTTTGCTAGCTCACTTCCAATCTTGTAAGGTGATCATCCAACCTCAATAAATCTTTGTTTCTTATAGTAGGTTATCATTCTAATACAAGGTAATAATCATATTCAAACTTTGGTTCAATTTCTATAACTATAACAATCTTCTTTCAAGTGATGATCTTACTTGAACTTGTTTTCGTGTCATGATTCTGCTTCAAGAACTTCGAGCCATCCAAGGATCCATTGAAGCTAGATCCATTTTTTTATTTTCCAGTAGGTTTATCCAAGGAACTTAAGGTAGTAATGATGTTCATAACATCATTCGATTCATACATATAAAGCTATCTTATTCGAAGGTTTAAACTTGTAATCACTAGAACATAGTTTAGTTAATTCTAAACTTGTTCGCAAATAAAAGTTAATCCTTCTAACTTGACTTTTAAAATCAACTAAACACATGTTATATATCTATATGATATGCTAACTTAATGATTTAAAACCTGGAAACACGAAAAACACCGTAAAACCGGATTTACGCCGTCGTAGTAACACCGCGGGCTGTTTTGGGTTAGTTAATTAAAAACTATGATAAAATATAATTTAAAAGTTGTTATTCTGAGAAAATATTTTTTATTATGAACATGATACTATATCCAAAAATTATGGTTAAACTCAAAGTGGAAGTATGTTTTCTAAAATGGTCATCTAGACGTCGTTCTTTCGACTGAAATGACTACTTTTACAAAAACAACTTGTAACTTATTTTTCTGAAAATAAACATATACTTTTTCTGTTTAGATTCATAAACTAGAGTTCAATATAAAACCATAGCAATTTGATTCACTCAAAACGGATTTGAAATGAAGAAGTTATGGGTAAAACAAGATTGGATAATTTTTCTCATTTTAGCTACGTGAAAATTGGTAACAAATCTATTCCAACCATAAATTAATCAACTTGTATTGTATATTATGTAATCTTGAGATACCATATACACGTATACAATGTTTCGACCTATCATGTCGACACATCTATATATATTTCGGAACAACCATAGACACTCTATATGTGAATGTTGGAGTTAGCTATACAGGGTTGAGGTTGATTCCAAAATATATATAGTTTGAGTTGTGATCAATACTGAGATACGTATACACTGGGTCGTGGATTGATTCAAGATAATATTTATCGATTTATTTCTGTACATCTAACTGTGGACAACTAGTTGTAGGTTACTAACGAGGACAGCTGACTTAATAAACTTATAACATCAAAATATATTAAAAGTGTTGTAAATATATTTTGAACATACTTTGATATATATCTATATATTGTTATAGGTTCGTGAATCAATAGTGGCCAAGTCTTACTTCCCGACGAAGTAAAAATCTGTGAAAGTGAGTTATAGTCCCCTTTTAAAATCTAATATTTTTGGGATGAGAATACATGCAGGTTTTATAAATGATTTACAAAATAGACACAAGTACGTGAAACTACATTCTATGGTTGAATTATCGAAATCGAATATGCCCCTTTTTATTAAGTCTGGTAATCTAAGAATTAGGGAACAGACACCCTAATTGACGCGAATCATAAAGATAGATCTATTGGGCCTAACAAACCCCATCCAAAGTACCGGATGCTTTAGTACTTCGAAATTTATATCATATCCGAAGGGTGTCCCGGAATGATGGGGATATTCTTATATATGCATCTTGTTAATGTCGGTTACCAGGTGTTCACCATATGAATGATTTTTATCTCTATGTATGGGATGTGTATTGAAATATGAAATCTTGTGGTCTATTGTTACGATTTGATATATATAGGTTAAACCTATAACTCACCAACATTTTTGTTGACGTTTAAAGCATGTTTATTCTCAGGTGAATACTAAGAGCTTCCGCTGTTGCATACTAAAATAAGGACAAGATTTGGAGTCCATGTTTGTATGATATTGTGTAAAAACTGCATTCAAGAAACTGATTTCGATGTAACATATTTGTATTATAAACCATTATGTAATGGTCGTGTGTAAACAGGATATTTTAAATTATCATTATTTGATAATCTACGTAAAGCTTTTTAAACCTTTATTTATGAAATAAAGGTTATGGTTTGTTTTAAAAATGAATGCAGTCTTTGAAAAACGTCTCATATAGAGGTCAAAACCTCGCAACGAAATCAATTAATATGGAACGTTTTTAATCAATAAGAACGGGACATTTCAATAGTAAGATCTTCTTTAGCAAAACATTTCTTCAAATTCGAGACGTGGAAAGCGTTATGTACAGCCGCGAGTTGTTGAGGTAACTCAAGTCGGTAAGCTACTGGTCCGACACGATCAATAATCTTGAATGGTCCAATATACCTTGGATTTATCTCTCCAATTTCAAATTCTATATCTTTTCTTTTAATGTCGGCGTAGCTCTTTTGTCGACTTTGGGCGGTTTTCAACCGTTGTTGAATTTGAATGATCTTCTCAGTAGTTTCTTGTATTATCTCCGGACCCGTAATCTGTCTATCCCCCACTTCACTCCAACAAATCGGAGACCTGCACTTTCTACCATAAAGTGCTTCAAACGAAGCCATCTCAATGCTTGAATGGTAGCTATTGTTGTAGAAAAATTCTGCTAACGGTAGATGTCGATCCCAACTGTTTCCGAAATCAATAACACATGCTCGTAGCATGTCTTCAAGCATTTGTATCGTCCTTTCACTCTGCCCATCAGTTTGTGAATGATAGGCAGTACTCATGTCTAGACGAGTTCCTAATGCTTGCTGTAATGTCTGCCAGAATCTTGAAATAAATCTGCCATCCCTATCAGAGATAATAAAGATTGGTATTCCATGTCTGGAGACGACTTCCTTCAAATACAGTCGTGCTAACTTCTCCATCTTGTCATCTTCTCTTATTGGCAGGAAGTGTGCTGATTTGGTGAGACGATCAACTATTACCCAAATAGTATCAAAACCACTTGCAGTCCTTGGCAATTTAGTGATGAAATCCATGGTAATGTTTTCCCATTTCCATTTCGGGATTTTGGGTTGTTGAAGTAGACCTGATGGTTTCTGATGCTCCGCTTTGACCTTAGAACACGTCAAACATTGCCCTACATATTTAGCAACATCGGCTTTCATACCTGGCCACCAAAAATATTTCTTGAGATCCTTGTACATCTTCCCCGTTCCAGGATGTATTGAGTATCTGGTTTTATGTGCTTCTCTAAGTACCATTTCTCTCATATCTCCAAATTTTGGTACCCAAATCCTTTCAGCCCTATACCGGGTTCCGTCTTCCCGAATATTAAGATGCTTCTCCGATCCTTTGGGTATTTCATCCTTTAAATTTCCCTCTTTTAAAACTCCTTGTTGCGCCTCCTTTATTTGAGTGGTAAGGTTAGTGTGAATCATTATATTCATAGATTTTACTCGAATGGGTTTTCTGTCCTTTCTACTCAAGGCGTCGGCTACCACATTTGCCTTCCTCGGGTGGTAACGAATCTCAAAGTCGTAATCATTCAATAATTCAATCCACCTACGTTGCCTCATGTTCAGTTGTTTCTGATTAAATATGTGTTGAAGACTTTTGTGGTCGGTATATATAATACTTTTGACCCCATATAAGTAGTGCCTCCAAGTCTTTAATGCAAAAACAACCGCGCATAATTCTAAATCATGCGTCGTATAATTTTGCTCGTGAATCTTCAATTGTCTAGACGCATAAGCAATTACCTTCGTTCGTTGCATGAATACACAACCGAGACCTTGCTTTGAGGCGTCACAATATATCACAAAATCATCATTCCCTTCAGGCAATGACAATATAGGTGCCGTAGTTAGCTTTTTCTTCAATAACTGAAACGCCTTCTCTTGTTCATCCTTCCATTCAAATTTCTTCCCTTTATGCGTTAATGCAGTCGAGGGTTTTACTATTTTGGAGAAATCTTGGATGAATCTTCTGTAGTAACCAGCCAATCTTAAAAATTGACGTATATGCTTCGGAGTTTTTGAGGTTTCCCACTTTTCAACGGTTTCGATCTTTGCCGGGTCCACCTGGATACCTTCTTTGTTCACTATGTGACCGAGGAATTGAACTTCCTCCAACCAAAATGCACACTTTGAAAACTTAGCGTGCAATTTTTCTTTCCTCAATACTTCTAGCACTTTTCTTAAATGTTCTTCGTGCTCTTGATCATTCTTTGAGTAAATAAGTATGTCATCGATGAAAACAATGACAAACTTGTCAAGATATGGCCCACACACTCGGTTCATAAGGTCCATGAACACAGCTGGTGCATTAGTCAATCCAAACGGCATAACCATAAACTCGTAATGACCATAACGCCTCCTAAAAGCAGTTTTTGGAATATCATCCTCCTTTACTTGCATTTGATGATATCCAGAACGTAAATCGATCTTTGAATAAACCGACGAGCCTTGTAGTTGATCAAATAAGTCGTCAATTCTCGGTAGTGGATAACGGTTTTTGATGGTAAGTTTGTTCAACTCTCTGTATTCAATACACAACCTAAATGTACCATCTTTCTTCTTGACAACCAAAACAGGAGTTCCCCATGGTGATGTGCTTGGTCGAATGAAACCACGTTCTAATAGTTCCTGCAGTTGGCTTTGCAGTTCTTTCATCTCGCTGGGTGCGAGTCTGTAAGGAGCACGAGCTATTGGTGCAGCTCTTGGTACAAGATCTATTTGAAATTCAACAGATCGATGTGGAGGTAGTCCCGGTAATTCTTTCAGAAATATATCGGGAAATTATTTTGCGACAGGAACATCATTGATTCTCTTTTCTTCAGTTTATACTTTCTCAACGTGTGCTAGAACAGCATAGCAACCTTTTATTATTAGTTTTTATGCCTTCAAATTACTAATAAGATGTAGCTTCGTGTTGCCCTTTTCTCCGTACACCATTAAGGGTTCTCCTTCTTCTCGTACAATGCGAATTGCATTTTTATAACATACGATCTCTGCTTTCACTTCTTCAGCCAGTCCATGCCAACTATTACATCAAAACTCCCTAACTCTACTGGTATCAAATCAATCTTAAATATTTCGCTACCCAGTTTAATTTCTCGATTCCGGCATATATAATCTGCTGAAATTAATTTACCGTTTGCTAATTCGAGTAAAAATTTACTATCCAACGGCGTCAATGGACAACTTAATTTAGCACAAAAATCTCTACTCATATAGCTTCTATCCGCACCCGAATCAAATAAAACGTAAGCAGATTTATTGTCAATAAGAAATGTACCCGTAACAAGCTCCGGGTCTTCCTGTTCCTCTGCCACATTAATATTGAAAACTCTTCCGCGGCCTTGTCCATTCGTGTTCTCCTAGTTCGGACAATTTCTAATAATGTGGCCCGGTTTTCCACATTTATAACAAACTACATTGGCATAACTTGCTCCGACACTACTTGCTCCACCATTACTCGTTCCGACACCATTTGTTCCTTTCGTTCTGTTAACCCCTGCTCCGTAGACCTCACACTTCGCCGCGCTATGACCATTTCTTTTACACTTGTTGTAAAATTTGGTGCAGAACCCCGAGTGATACTTTTCACACCTTTGGCATAGCTGCTTCTGATTATTGTTGTTGTTGCGGTTGTTATTGTTGTTGGGATGATTGTTGTAGTTGCTGTTGTTATTGTTGTTGTTGTTGTTGTTGGGCCGTTTATTGTAGTTGCGATTGATGTTGCGATTGTTGGGATAGTTGTTGCGATTATTGTTGTAATTGCTGTTGTTGTTGTATTGGTGATTCTTATCACCGTTTTCCTACCACTTTCTTTTGACTTGCTTCACATTGGCCTCTTCAGCCACCTGTTCTTTAATTCTTTCCTCAATCTGGTTCACTAGTTTGTGAGCCATTCTACATGCCTATTGTATGGAGGTGGGCTCGTGTGAACTTATATCTTCTTGGATTCTTTCCGGTAATCCTTTCACAAACGCGTCGATCTTCTCTTCCTCATCTTCGAACACTCCCGGACACAATAGGCACAATTTTGTGAATCGTCTTTCATACGTGGTAATATCAAATCTTGGGTTCGTAACCCTTTAAGTTCTGTCTTGAGCTTATTGATGTAGTGACCCGAACTTTTCCATATTTATATATATTAATTGAGATTGATATTTACATGATTAAATGTTTCCAACATGTTAAGCAATCAAACTTGTTAAGACTTGATTAATTGAAATATGTTTCATATAGACAATTGACCACCCAAGTTGACCGGTGATTCACGAACGTTAAAACTTGTAAAAACTATATGATGACATATATATTGATATATATATATATATATATATATATATATATATATATATATATATATATATATATATATATATATATATATATATATATATAGTTAACATGATACTATGATAAGTAAACATATCATTAAGTATATTAACAATGAACTACATATGTATAAACAAGACTACTAACTTAATGATTTTTAAACGAGACATATATGTAACGATTATCGTTGTAAAGACATTTAATGTATATATATCATATTAAGAGATATTCATACATGATAATATCATGATAATATAATAATTTAAAATCTCATTTGATATTATAAACATTGGGTTAACAACATTTAACAAGATCGTTAACCTAAAGGTTTCAAAACAACACTTACATGTAACGACTAACGATGACTTAACGACTCAGTTAAAATGTATATACATGTAGTGTTTTAATATGTATTTATACACTTTTGAAAGACTTCAATACACTTATCAAAATACTTCTACTTAACAAAAATGCTTACAATTACATCCTCGTTCAGTTTCATCAACAATTCTACTCGTATGCACCCGTATTCGTACTCGTACAATACACAGCTTTTAGATGTATGTACTATTGGTATATACACTCCAATGATCAGCTCTTAGCAGCCCATGTGAGTCACCTAACACATGTGGGAACCATCATTTGGCAACTATCATGAAATATCTTATAAAATTACAAAAATATGAGTAATCATTCATGACTTATTTACATGAAAACAAAATTACATATCCTTTATATCTAATCCATACACCAATGACCAAAAACACCTACAAACACTTTCATTCTTCAATTTTCTTCATCTAATTGATCTCTCTCAAGTTCTATCTTCAAGTTCTAAGTGTTCTTCATATATTCTACAAGTTCTAGTTACATAAAATCAAGAATACTTTCAAGTTTGCTAGTGTAGTGACCCGAACTTTTCCATGTTTATATATATTAATTGAGATTGATATTTACATGATTAAATGTTTCCAACATGTTAAGCAATCAAACTTGTTAAGACTTGATTAATTGAAATATGTTTCATATAGACAATTGACCACCCAAGTTGACCGGCGATTCACGAATGTTAAAACTTGTAAAAACGACATGACAATATATATATATGGATATACATATGGTTAACATGAGATTATGATAAGTAAGTATCTCCATAAGTATATTAACAATGAGTTATATACATATAAACAAGACTACTAACTTAAGGATTTCGAAACGAGACATATATGTAACGATTATCGTTGTAACGACATTTAAATGTATATATATATCATATTAAGATATATTAATATATTAATATATCATAATATCATGATAATTTAATAATTTAACATCTCATTAGATATAATAAACAATGGGTTAACAACATTAATTGAGATCGTTAACTTAAAGGTTTCAAAACAACACTTACATGTAACGACTAACTATGACTTAACGACTCAGTTAAAATGTATATACATGTAGTGTATTTAGATGTATTAAAATACTTTTGGAAGACTTCAAGACATATATCAAAACACTCATACTTAACGAAAATGGTTACAGTTACTTTCCCATTCTTTTCTTTCATCAAGAATTCTAGTCGTATTCTTACCCGTATTATACACAGCTTCAAAACGTACTTACTATGGGTATATACCAATAGGAACTAGCATGGGATTCCACTCTTGATTATGTCATGTATGACTAATCAATTTTAACTTCTACCATGAGCTAGTCAACTAACTAGAACTCCTTTTAACCCCACTCACCACTCACCAATTATCACTCATCATTCACTCCATTTCACTTCCAATTCTCTTTCTAATTCTCTCTCAACACACACACACTATTATGAACGTATTTTTCCAGTAGTTAATCATCATCTTCATCAAAAATCACTTCAAGAAGCAAGCTATAATCATCATAGGAAGAACACTTCAAGAACACTTCAAAAATCCTTCAAGTTTACTAATTTACTTCCAAGCTTTCTAATCCATTCCAAGTAATCATCTAAGATCAAGAAACCTTTGTTATATACAGTAGGTTATATTTCTTATTCAAGGTAATATTCATATTCAAACTTTGATTCAATTTCTATAACTATAAACTATCTTAATTCGAGTAAAAATCTTACTTGAACTTGTTTTTGTGTCATGATCCTACTTCAAGAACTTTCAAGCCATCCAAGATCCTTTGAAGCTAGATCATTTCTTGTCACTTCCAGTAGGTTTACCTACTAAACTTGAGGTACTAATGATGTTCATAACATCATTCGATTCATATATATAAAACTATCTTATTCGAAGGTTTAAACTCGTAATCACTAGAACATAGTTTAGTTAATTCTAAACTTGTTCGCAAACAAAAGTTAATCCTTCTAACTTGACTTTTAAAATTAACTAAACACATGTTCTATATCTATATGATATGCTAACTTAATGATTTAAAACCTGAAAACACGAAAAACACCGTAAAACCGGATTTACGCCGTCGTAGTAACATCGCGGGCTGTTTGGGGTTAGTTAATTAAAAACTATGATAAACTTTGATTTAAAAGTTGTTATTCTGAGAAAATGATTTTTATTATGAACATGAAACTATATCTAAAAATTATGGTTAAACTCAAAGTGGAAGTATGTTTTCTAAAATGGTCATCTAGACGTCGTTCTTTCGACTGAAATGACTACCTTTAAAAAACGACTTGTAACTTATTTTTCTGACTATAAACCTATACTTTTTCTGTTTAGATTCATAAAATAGAGTTCAATATGAAACCATAGCAATTTGATTCACTCAAAACGGATTTAAAATGAAGAAGTTATGGGTAAAACAAGATTGGATAATTTTTCTCATTTTAGCTACGTGAAAATTGGTAACAAATCTATTCCAACCATAACTTAATCAACTTGTATTGTATATTATATAATCTTGAGATACCATAGACACGTATACAATGTTTCGGCCTATCATGTCGACACATCTATATATATTTCGGAACAACCATAGACACTGTATATGTGAATGTTGGAGTTAGCTATACAGGGTTGAGGTTGATTCCAAAATATATATAGTTTGAGTTGTGATAAATACTGAGATACGTATACACTGGGTCGTGGATTAATTCCAGATAATATTTATCGATTTATTTCTGTACATCTAACTGTGGACAACTAGTTGTAGGTTACTAACGAGGACAGCTGACTTAATAAACTTAAAACATCAAAATATATTAAAAGTGTTGTAAATATATTTTGAACATACTTTAATATATATGTATATATTGTTATAGGTTCGTGAATCAACAGTGGCCAAGTCTTACTTCTCGACGAAGTAAAAATCTGTGAAAGTGAGTTATAGTCCCACTTTAAAAATCTAATATTTTGGGATGAGAATACATGCAGGTTTTATAAATGATTTACAAAATAGACACAAGTACGTGAAACTACATTCTATGGTTGAATTATCGAAATCGAATATGCCCCTTTTTATTAAGTCTGGTAATCTAAGAATTAGGGAACAGACACCCTAATTGACGCGAATCCTAAAGATAGATCTATTGGGCCTAACAAACCCCATCCAAAGTACCGGATGCTTTAGTACTTCGAAATTTATATCATATCCGAAGGGTGTCCCGGAATGATGGGGATATTCTTATATATGCATCTTGTTAATGTCGGTTACCAGGTGTTCACCATATGAATGATTTTTATCTCTATGTATGGAATGTGTATTGAAATATGAAATCTTGTGGTCTATTATTATGATTTGATATATATAGGTTAAACCTATAACTCACCAACATTTTTGTTGACGTTTTAAGCATGTTTATTCTCAGGTGATTATTAAGAGCTTCCGCTGTCACATACTTAAATAAGGACGAGATTTGGAGTCCATGCTTGTATGATATTGTGTAAAAACTGCATTCAAGAAACTTATTTTGTTGTAATATATTTGTATTGTAAATCATTATGTAATGGTCGTGTGTAAACAGGATATTTTAGATTATCATTATTTGATAATCTACGTAAAGCTTTTTAAACCTTTATTGATGAAATAAAGGTTATGGTTTGTTTTAAAATGAATGCAGTCTTTGAAAAACGTCTCATATAGAGGTCAAAACCTCGCAACGAAATCAATTAATATGGAACGTTTTTAATCAATAAGAACGGGACATTTCAGTTGGTATCCGAGCGTTGGTCTTAGAGAATCAGAATTTTGCATGAGTGTGTCTTATCGAGTTTGTTAGGATGCATTAGTGAGTCTGGACTTCGACCGTGTTTACTTGAAAAATGATTGCTTAACAAATTTTGTTGGAAACTATATATTTTTAACATGTGAATATTATGTGATATATTAATCTCTTAACGCGTTTGATATTATGTGATAGATGTCTACCTCTAGAACAAGTCCCATTGACTCACCTAATAATAATGAAGAGTCAAATGTAAATTGGAATGATTCGTGGACTGATTCACAAGTTCCCGAAGAGGAACCGGAAGAAGAGTCGGAACCGGAAGAAGAATCGGAACCGGAAGAAGAATCGGAACCGGATGAAGAAATAGAACCGGTGGGGGAAATAATAAAACGGTTAAGTAAAAGAAAATCCTCAACCAACCGACCAAGGTTAATTATGGTCAATGGTGTTTCCGCCAAGGAAGCAAAATATTGGGAGGATTACCAATTCTCCGATGAATCGGATTCCGACGAGAATTCCGATGATGTTATAGAAATTACCCCAACTGAATTTAAAAAGTCAAAAGAAAATAATAAGGGAAAGGGCATAAAAATAGAGAAATCTAATTCCAACCCCGATGAACTATATATTTATTGTCAACCCCCGAAGTCCTTAAGTTGTAACAATGAACCGGGAACCTCTAAACCACCAGGTTTTTCTAAACCAACGTGGAAAACGACGGCTCATATTAGAGGAACATCATATATCCCTAGAAACTTGGCAAAACAAACCAAAACCGAAGAAGAAGAAACAAGCGAGTCGGAATAAGATAGTTGTATTCGTGTGGTGTAATATATGTAATATAGTGTGCTTATGCTTTATGATATATGTAAAAATTGCTTGTATTAATAAGTATTTTTTTTATGAATCTAACTCTTGTCTATTTTACAGTATAAAAACACAAAATGGATAGACAACCCAATATTTTAAGAGACCTACCCAGAGACATGATTGATGAAATCTTGTCTAGAGTCGGTTAGAATTCTTCGGCACAACTATTTAAGGCGAGATCAGTTTGTAAGACATTCGAAGAACGTTTCAAGAATGCCTTAGTTTATAAAAGGCTTTCGTTCGAAAGATGGGGATATCACATTAGGAAATCCATAAGTTACGATGTGTTTACTTTGACGCATATATTGCGGGGAACCCAAATGCTATTTTACGCAATGGGTTAAGAAATTATTTTGACTCAATATATCCGAATATTGGATTTCGTGATTTAGAAAAAGCGGCTAACATGCAACATAAAGAAGCATGTTATGCTTACGGATTAGTAATGTTCGCTTCTCACCAAAGTGAGAACAAGAACATCGGGCTACAACTATTAAACAAAACGTTCCCACAAGTGACGGAGTCGGTAATTGGGGTAAGAAATGAGGTTTTTAGATTGTTACGGGACTGTTGGACATTACGTAACCCTCGTCCCTTTGACGACGTTACAACACGCTGTCTTATCAACGGCCATAACGGTTATGTTCCACAAGACCAAGGATGGGAAGTAATCCTAGTAAAACCAGAATGCATGACTTGTTTCTGGACGTATGAATTACGTGTCTTTATTGCCTTTGCTGAACGACTTGTGAACTAGCTAGAATTATCTTCACAACCATCTTGTATCAAATTTATTGTGTGCTATATTTCATGCTATATGTAAAATAAGCGGTATTGTAAGTTTGTAAAATATTGTGTAAAAGTTTGAACGCGAAATATTATTATAATCAGTTTTTCATATAGAATTATAGTAGTTGAATTGTATATTAGCTACTAAGTATGAACTTAACGGGTAGGTACTACCCGAATTTAAACTTATAAAACGCTAATATGAAGAAAAAGCTTTTATAAATGAGTTCATATTATGCTACGAAATACTATTAACTACTCTTAATATTCTGTATGATTAACTTGTTCCATTTGACTATTTTGAAGGAAATGGCACCGACTACTCGACACACCGTGAATATGAATGAAGAGGAATTCCGTACTTTTCTAGCTTCAAACATAGCCGCAGTACAGGCTGCGCTACATACCAACAATAACCTTGGATCTAGCAGTACAGGAAATCGTGTAGGATGCACCTACAAAGAATTCACTGCCTGCAAACCTTTGAAATTTGATGGAACCGAAGGACCGATCGGATTGAAACGGTGGACCGAGAAGGTCGAATCGGTGTTTAACATAAGTAAGTGTACTGAAGAGGACAAAGTGAAGTACGCTACGCATACCTTCACAGGTTCTTCGTTAACATGGTGGAATACCTATCTAGAGCAAGTGGGACAAGACGATGCGTACGCACTACCGTGGTCAGCATTCAAGCACTTGATGAACGAGAAGTACCGTCCCAGAACCGAGGTCAATAAGCTCAAGACAGAACTTAGAGGGTTACGAACCCAAGGATTTGATATTACCACGTACGAAAGACGATTCACAAAATTGTGCCTATTGTGTCCGGGAGCGTTCGAAGATGAGGAAGAGAAGATCGACGCGTTTGTGAAAGGATTACCGGAAAGAATCCAAGAAGATATAAGTTCACACGAGCCCGCCTCCATACAACAGGCATGTAGAATGGCTCACAACCTAGTGAACCAGATTGAAGAAAGAATTAAAGAACAGACTAATGAAGAGGCCAATGTGAAGCAAGTCAAAAGAAAGTGGGAGGAAAACGGTGATAAGAATCACCAATACAACAACAACAGCAATTACAACAATAATCGCAACAATTATCCCAACAATCGCAATATCAATCGCAACTACAACAAACGGCCCAACAACAACAACAACAACAACAACAACAACTACAACAATCATCCCAACAACAATAATAACCGCAACAACAACAACAATCAGAAGCAGCTATGCCAAAGGTGTGAAAAGTATCACTCGGGGTTCTGCACCAAATTTTTCAACAAGTGTAAAAGAAATGGTCATAGAACTGCGAAGTGTGAGGTCTACGGACCAGGGGTTAATAGAACGAAAGGAACAAGTGGTGTCGGAACGAGTAATGGCGGAGCAAGTAGTGTCGGAGAAAGTTATGCCAATGTAGTTTGTTATAAATGTGGAAAACCGGGCCACATTATTAGAAATTGCCCGAACCAGGAGAACACGAATGGACAAGGCCGCGGAAGAGTTTTCAATATTAATGCGGCAGAGGCACAGGAAGACCCGGAGCTTGTTACGGGTACGTTTCTTATTGACAATAAATCTGCTTACGTTTTATTTGATTCAGGTGCGGATAGAAGCTATATGAGTAGAGATTTTTGTGCTAAATTTGTTGTCCACTGACGCCTTTGGATAGTAAATTTTTACTCGAATTAGCAAATGGTAAATTAATTTCAGCAGATAATATATGTCGGAATCGAGAAATTAAACTGGTTAGCGAAACATTTAAGATTGATTTGATACCAGTAGAGTTAGGGAGTTTTGATGTGATAATCGGTATGGACTGGATGAAAGAAGTGAAAGCAGAGATTGTCTGTTACAAAAATGCAATTCGCATTATACGAGAAAAAGGAAAACCCTTAATGGTGTACGGAGAAAAGGGCAACACGAAGCTACATCTTATTAGTAATTTGAAGGCACAAAAACTAATAAGAAAAGGTTGCTATACTGTTCTAGCACACGTCGAGAAAGTACAAACTGAAGAAAAGAGCATCAATGATGTTCCCATTGCAAAAGAATTTCCCGATGTATTTCCGAAAGAATTACCGGGATTACCCCCACATCGATCCGTTGAATTTCAAATAGATCTTTTACCAGGAGCTGCACCAATAGCTCGTGCTCCTTACAGACTCGCACCCAGCGAGATGAAAGAACTGCAAAGCCAATTACAAGAACTTTTAGAGCATGGTTTCATTCGACCAAGCACATCACCGTGGGGAGCTCCTGTTTTGTTTGTCAAGAAGAAAGATGGTACATTCAGGTTGTGTATCGACTACCGAGAGTTGAACAAACTTACCATCAAGAACCGCTACCCACTACCGAGAATCGACGTCTTATTTGATCAACTACAAGGCTCGTCTGTTTATTCAAAGATTGACTTACGTTCCGGGTATCATCAAATGCGGGTGAAAGAAGATGATATTCCAAAGACTGCTTTCAGAACACGTTACGGTCATTACGAGTTTATGGTCATGCCATTTGGTTTAACTAATGCACCAGCTGTGTTCATGGACCTTATGAACCGAGTGTGTGGACCATACCTTAACAAGTTTGTCATTGTTTTCTTTGATGACATACTTATTTACTCAAAGAATGACCAAGAACACGGTGAACATTTGAGAAAGGTGTTAGAAGTATTGAGGAAGGAAGAATTGTACGCTAAATTTTCAAAGTGTGCATTTTGGTTGGAAGAAGTTCAATTCCTCGGTCACATAGTGAACAAAAAAGGTATTAAGGTGGATCCGGCAAAGATAGAAACTGTTGAAAAGTGGGAAACCCCGAAAACTCCGAAACACATACGCCAGTTTTTAGGACTAGCTGGTTACTACAGAAGGTTCATCCAAGACTTTTCCAGAATAGCAAAACCCTTGACTGCATTAACGCATAAAGGGAAGAAATTTGAATGGAAGGATGAACAAGAGAAAGCGTTTCAGTTATTGAAGAAAAAGCTAACTACGGCACCTATATTGTCATTGCCTGAAGGGAATGATGATTTTGTGATTTATTGTGATGCATCAAAGCAAGGTCTCGGTTGTGTATTAATGCAACGAACGAAGGTGATTGCTTATGCGTCTAGACAATTGAAGATCACGAGCAAAATTATACGACGCATGATTTGAAATTAGGCGCGGTTGTTTTTGCATTAAAGACTTGGAGGCACTACTTATATGGGGTCAAAAGTATTATATATACCGACCACAAAAGTCTTCAACACATATTTAATCAGAAACAACTGAATATGAGGTAGCGTAGGTGGATTGAATTGTTGAATGATTACGACTTTGAGATTCGTTACCACCCAGGGAAGGCAAATGTGGTAGCCGATGCCTTGAGCAGGAAGGACAGAGAACCCATTCGAGTAAAATCTATGAATATAATGATTCATAATAACCTTACTACTCAAATAAAGGAGGCGCAACAAGGAGTTTTAAAAGAAGGAAATTTAAAGGATGAAATACCCAAAGGATCGGATCAGCATCTTAATATTCGGGAAGACAGAACCCGGTATAGGACTGAAAGAATTTGGGTAACAAAATTTGGAGATATGAGAGAAATGGTACTTAGAGAAGCTCATAAAACCAGATACTCAATACATCCTGGAACGGGGAAGATGTACAAGGATCTCAAGAAACATTTTTGGTGGCCGGGTATGAAAGCCGATATTGCTAAATATGTAGGAGAATGTTTGACGTGTTCTAAGGTCAAAGCTGAGCATCAGAAACCATCAGGTCTACTTCAACAACCCGAAATCCCGGAATGGAAATGGGAAAACATTACCATGGATTTCATCACTAAATTGCCAAGGACTGCAAGTGGTTTTGATACTATTTGGGTAATAGTTGATCGTCTTACAAAATCAACACACTTCCTGCCAATAAGAGAAGATGACAAGATGGAGAAGTTAGCACGACTGTATTTGAAGGAAGTCATCTCCAGACATGGAATACCAATCTCTATTATCTCTGATAGGGATGGCAGATTTATTTCAAGATTCTGGCAGACATTACAGCAAGCATTAGGAACTCGTCTAGACATGAGTACTGCCTATCATCCACAAACTGATGGGCAGAGCGAAAGGACGATACAAACGCTTGAAGACATGATACGAGCATGTGTTATTGATTTCAGAAATAGTTGGGATCGACATCTACCGTTAGAGAATTTTCCTACAACAACAGCTACCATTCAAGCATTGAGATGGCGCCGTTTGAAGCACTTTATGGTAGAAAGTGCAGGTCTCCGATTTGTTGGAGTGAAGTGGGGGATAGACAGATTACGGATCCGGAGATTATACAAGAAACTACCGAGAAGATCATCCAAATTCAACAACGGTTGAAAACCGCCCAAAGTCGACAAAAGAGCTACGCTGACATTAAAAGAAAAGATATAGAATTTGAAATTGGAGAGATGGTCATGCTAAAAGTTGCACCTTGGAAAGGCGTTGTTCGATTTGGTAAACGAGGAAAATTAAATCCAAGGTATATTGGACCATTCAAGATTATTGATCGTGTCGGACCAGTAGCTTACCGACTGGAGTTACCTCAACAACTCGTGGCTGTACATAACACTTTCCACGTCTCGAATTTGAAGAAATGTTTTGCTAAAGAAGATCTCACTATTCCGTTAGATGAAATCTAAATCAACGAAAAACTCCAATTCATCGAAGAACCCGTCGAAATAATGGATCGTGAGGTTAAAAGACTTAAGCAAAACAAGATACCAATTGTTAAGGTTCGATGGAATGCTCGTAGAGGACCCAAGTTCACCTGGGAGCGTGAAGATCAGATGAAGAAGAAATACCCGCATCTATTTCCAGAAGATTCGTCAACACCTTCAATAGCTTAAAATTTCGGGACGAAATTTATTTAACGGGTAGGTACTGTAGTGATCCGAACTTTTTCATGTTTATATATATTAATTGAGATTGATATTTACATGATTAAATGTTTTCCACATGTTAAGCAATCAAACTTGTTAAGACTTGATTAATTGAAATATGTTTCATATAGACAATTGACCACCCAAGTTGACCGGTGATTCACGAACGTTAAAACTTGTAAAAACTATATGATGACATATATATGGATATACATATAGTTAACATGATACTATGATAAGTAAACATATCATTAAGTATATTAACAATGAACTACATATGTATAAACAAGACTACTAACTTAATGATTTTTAAACGAGACATATATGTAACGATTATCGTTGTAAAGACATTTAATGTATATATATCATATTAAGAGATATTCATACATGATAATATCATGATAATATAATAATTTAAAATCTCATTTGATATTATAAACATTACGTTAACAACATTTAACAAGATCGTTAACCTAAAGGTTTCAAAACAACACTTACATGTAACGACTAACGATGACTTAACGACTCAGTTAAAATGTATATACATGTAGTGTTTTAATATGTATTTATACACTTTTGAAAGACTTCAATACACTTATCAAAATACTTCTACTTAACAAAAATGCTTACAATTACATCCTCATTCAGTTTCATCAACAATTCTACTCGTATGCACCCGTATTCGTACTCGTACAATACACAACTTTTAGATGTATGTACTATTGGTATATACACTCCAATGATCAGCTCTTAGCAGCCCATGTGAGTCACCTAACACATGTGGGAACCATCAGTTGGCAACTAGCATGAAATATCTCATAAAATTACAAAAATATGAGTAATCATTCATGACTTATTTACATGAAAACAAAATTACATATCCTTTATATCTAATCCATACACCAACGACCAAAAACACCTACAAACACTTTCATTCTTCAATTTTCTTCATCTAATTGATCTCTCTCAAGTTCTATCTTCAAGTTCTAAGTGTTCTTCATATATTCTACAAGTTCTAGTTACATAAAATCAAGAATACTTTCAAGTTTGCTAGCTCACTTCCAATCTTGTAAGGTGATCATCCAACCTCAAGAAATCTTTGTTTCTTACAGTAGGTTATCATTCTAATACAAGGTAATAATCATATTCAAACTTTGGTTCAATTTCTATAACTATAACAATCTTATTTCAAGTGATGATCTTACTTGAACTTGTTTTCGTGTCATGATTCTGCTTCAAGAACTTCGAGCCATCCAAGGATCCGTTGAAGCTAGATCCATTTTTCTCTTTTCCAGTAGGTTTATCCAAGGAACTTAAGGTAGTAATGATGTTCATAACATCATTCGATTCATACATATAAAGCTATCTTATTCGAAGGTTTAAACTTGTAATCACTAGAACATAGTTTAGTTAATTCTAAACTTGTTCGCAAACGAAATTTAATCCTTCTAACTTGACTTTTAAAATCAACTAAACACATGTTCTATATCTATATGATATGCTAACTTAATGATTTAAAACCTGGAAACACGAAAAACACCGTAAAACCGGATTTACGCCGTCGTAGTAACACCGCGGGCTGTTTTGGGTTAGTTAATTAAAAACTATGATAAACTTTGATTTAAAAGTTGTTATTCTGAGAAAATGATATTTATTATGAACATGAAACTATATCCAAAAATTATGGTTAAACTCAAAGTGGAAGTATGTTTTCTAAAATGGTCATCTAGACGTCGTTCTTTCGACTAAAATGACTACCTATACAAAAACGACTTGTAACTTATTTTTTCCACAATAAACCTATACTTTTTCAGTTTATATTCATAAAATAGAGTTCAATATGAAACCATAGCAATTTGATTCACTCAAAACGGATTTAAAATGAAGAAGTTATGGGTAAAACAAGATTGGATAATTTTTCTCATTTTAGCTACGTGAAAATTGGTAACAAATCTATTCCAACTATAACTTAATCAACTTGTATTGTATATTATGTAATCTTGAGATACCATAGACACGTATACAATGTTTCAACCTATCATGTCGACACATCTATATATATTTCGGAACAACCATAGACACTCTATATGTGAATGTTGGAGTTAGCTATACAGGGTTGAGGTTGATTCCAAAATATATATAGTTTGAGTTGTGATCAATACTGAGATACGTATACACTGGGTCGTGGATTGATTCAAGATAATATTTATCGATTTATTTCTATACATCTAACTGTGGACAACTAGTTGTAGGTTACTAACGAGGACAGCTGACTTAATAAACTTAAAACATAAAAATATATTAAAAGTGTTGTAAATATATTTTGAACATACTTTGATATATATGTATATATTGTTATAGGTTCGTGAATCAACCAGTGGCCAAGTCTTACTTCCCGACGAAGTAAAAAATCTGTGAAAGTGAGTTATAGTCCCACTTTTAAAATCTAATATTTTTGGGATGAGAATACATGCAGGTTTTATAAATGATTTACAAAATAGACACAAGTACGTGAAACTACATTCTATGGTTGAATTATCGAAATCGAATATGCCCCTTTTTATTAAGTCTGGTAATCTAAGAATTAGGGAACAGACACCCTAATTGACGCGAATCCTAAAGATAGATCTATTGGGCCTAACAAACCCCATCCAAAGTACCGGATGCTTTAGTACTTCGAAATTTATATCATATCCGAAGGGTGTCCCGGAATGATGGGGATATTCTTATATATGCATCTTGTTAATGTCGGTTACCAGGTGTTCACCATATGAATGATTTTTATCTCTATGTATGGGATGTGTATTGAAATATGAAATCTTGTGGTCTATTATTATGACTTGATATATATAGGTTAAACCTATAACTCACCAACATTTTTGTTGACGTTTTAAGCATGTTTATTCTCAGGTGATTATTAAGAGCTTCCGCTGTCGCATACTTAAATAAGGACGAGATTTGGTGTCCATGCTTGTATGATATTGTGTAAAAACTGCATTCAAGAAACTTATTTTGTTGTAACATATTTGTATTGTAAACCATTATGTAATGGTCGTGTGTAAACAGGATATTTTAGATTATCACTATTTGATAATCAAGGTAAAGCTTTTTAAACCTTTATTGATGAAATAAAGGTTATGGTTTGTTTTAAAATGAATGCAGTCTTTGAAAAACGTCTCATATAGAGGTCAAAACCTCGCAACGAAATCAATTAATATGGAACGTTTTTAATCAATAAGAACGGGACATTTCAATTGACCTCAGTTCTGGGACGGTACTTCTCGTTCATCAAGTGCTTGAATGCTGACCACGGTAGTGCGTAAGCATCATCTTGTCCCACTTGCTCTAGAGAGGTATTCCACCATGTTAACGCAGTACCTGTGAAGGTATGCGTAGCGTACTTCACTTTGTCCTCTTCAATACACTTACTTATGGCAAACACCGATTCGACCTTCTCGGTCTACCGTTTCAATCCGATCGGTCCTTCGGTTCCATCAAATTCCAAAGGTTTGCAGGCAGTGAATTCTTTGTAGGTGCATCCTACACGATTTCCTGTACTGCTAGATCCAAGGTTATTGTTGGTATGTAGCGCAGCCTGTACTGCGGTTATGTTTGAAGCAAGAAAGGCACGAAATTCCTCTTCGCTCATATTCAAGGTGTGTCGAGTAGTTGGTGCCATTTCCTTCAAAATAGTCAAATGAAACAAGTTAATCTTACAGAATATTAAGAGTAGTCAATAGTATCTCGTAGCATAATATGAACTCATTTATAAAAGCTTTTTCTTCATATTAGCATTTTATAAGTTTAAATTCGGGTAGTACCTACCCGTTAAGTTCATACTTAGTAGCTAATATACAATTCAACTACTACAATTCTATATGAAAAACTGATTATAATAATATTTCGCGTTCAAACTTTTACACAATATTTTACAAACTTACAATACCGCTTATTTTACATATAGCATGAAATATAACACACAATAAATTTGATACAAGATGGTTGTGAAGATAATTCTAGCTAGTACACAAGTCGTTCAGCAAAGGCAATAAAGACACGTAATTCATACGTCCAGAAACAAGTCATGCATTCTGGTTTTACTAGGACTACTTCCCATCCTTGGTCTTGTGGAACATAACCGTTATGGCCATTGATAAGACAGCGTGTTGTAACGTCGTAAAAGGGACGAGGGTTATGTAATGTCCAACAGTCCTGTAACAATCTAAAAACCTCATTTCTTACCCCAATTACCGACTCCGTCACTTGTGGGAACGTTTTGTTTAATAGTTGTAGCCCGATGTTCTTGTTCTCACTTTGGTGAGAAGCGAACATTACTAACCCGTAAGCATAACATGCTTCTTTATGTTGCATGTTAGCCGCTTTTTCTAAATCACGAAGTCCTATATTCGGATATATTGAGTCAAAATAATTTCTTAACCCGTTGCGTAAAATAGCATTTGGGTTCCCAGCAATATATGCGTCAAAGTAAACACATCGTAACTTATGGATTTCCCAATGTGATATCCCCCATCTTTCGAACGAAAGCCTTTTATAAACCAAGGCATTCTTGGAACGTTCTTCAAATGTCTTACAAACTGATCTCGCCTTAAATAGTTGTGCCGAGGAATTCTGACCGACTCTAGACAAGATTTCATCAATTATGTCTCCGGGTAGGTCTCTTAAAATATTGGGTTGTCTATCCATTTTGTGTTTTTATACTGTAAAATAGACAAGAGTTAGATTCATAAAAAAAATACTTATTAATACAAGAAATTTTTACATATATCATAAAGCATAAGCACACTATATTACATATATTACACCACACGAATACAACTATCTTATTCTGACTCGCTCGTTTCTTCTTCGGTTTTGGTTCGTTTTGCCAAGTTTCTAGGGATATATGATGTTCCCCTAATACGAGCCGTCATTTTCCACATTGGTTTAGAAAAACCTGGTGGTTTAGAGGTTCCCGGGTTATTGTCACAACTTAAGAAATATGGGTGTTGACGATACATATAAAGTTCATCGGGTTTGGAATCAAATTTCTCTATTTTTATGCCCTTTCTCTTATTGTTCTCTTTTGCCTTATTAAATTGTGTTGGGGTAATTTCTATAACATCATCGGAATCCTTGCCGGGATCCGATTCATCAGAGAATTGGTAATCCTCCCAATACTTTGCTTCCTTGGCGGAAACACCATTGACCATAATTAACTTTGGTCGGTTGGTTGAGGATTTTCTTCTACTTAACCATTTTATTATTTCCCCCACTGGTTCTATTTCTTCTTCTGGTTCCGATTCTTCTTTCGGTTCCGATTCTTCTTCCGGTTCCGACTCTTCTTCCGGTTCCTCTTCGGGAACTTGTGAATCAGTCCACGAATCATTCCAATTTACATTTGACTCTTCATTATTATTAGGTGAGTCAATGGGACTTGTTCTTGAGGTAGACATCTATCACATAATATCAAACACGTTAAGAGATTAATATATCACATAATATTCACATGTTAAAAATATATAGTTTCCAACAAAATTTGTTAAGAAATCATTTTTCAAGTAAACACGGTCGAAGTCCAGACTCACTAATGCATCCTAACAAACTCGATAAGATACACTAATGCAAAATTCTGGTTCTCTAAGACCAACGCTCGGATACCAACTGAAATGTCCCGTTCTTATTGATTAAAAACGTTCCATATTAATTGATTTCGTTGCGAGGTTTTGACCTCTATATGAGACGTTTTTCAAAGACTGCATTCATTTTAAAACAAACCATAACCTTTATTTCATCAATAAAGGTTTAAAAAGCTTTACGTAGATTATCAAATAATGATAATCTAAAATATCCTGTTTACACGCGACCATTACATAATGGTTTACAATACAAATATGTTACAACGAAATAATTTTTTTGAATGCAGTTTTTACACAATATCATACAAGCATGGACTCCAAATCTCGTCCTTATTTAAGTATGCGATAGCGGAAGCTCTTAATAATCACCTGAGAATAAACATGCTTAAAATGTCAACAAAAATGTTGGTGAGTTATAGGTTTAACCTATATATTATCAAATCATAATAATAGACCACAAGATTTCATATTTCAATACACATCCCATACATAGAGATAAAAATCATTCTTATGGTGAACACCTGGTAACCGACATTAACAAGATGCATATTTAAGAATAACCCCATCATTCCGGGACACCCTTCGGATATGATATAAATTTTGAAGTACTAAAGCATCCGGTACTTTGGATGGGGTTTGTTAGGCCCAATAGATCTATCTTTAAGATTCGCGTCAATTAGGGTGTCTGTTCCCTAATTCTTAGATTACCAGACTTAATAAAAAGGGGCATATTCGATTTCGATAATTCAGCCATAGAATGTAGTTTCACGCACTTGTGTCTATTTTGTAAATCATTTATAAAACCTGCATGTATTCTCATCCCAAAAATATTAGATTTTAAAAGTGGGACTATAACTCACTTTCACAGATTTTTACTTCGTCAGGAAGTAAGACTTGGCCACTGGTCGATTCATTAACCTATAACAAATATGTACATATATATCAAAGTATGTTCAAAATATATTTACAACACTTTTAATACATTTTGATGTTTTAAGTTTATTAAGTCAGCTGTCCTCGTTAGTAACCTACAACTAGTTGTCCATAGTTAGATGTACATAAATAAATCGATATATATTATCTTGAATCAATCCACGACCCAGTGTATACATATCTCAGTATTGATCACAACTCAAACTATATATATTTTGGAATCAACCTCAACCCTGTATAGCAAACTCCAACATTCACATATAGAGTGTCTATGGTTGTTCCGAAATATATATAGATGTGTCGACATGATAGGTCGAAACATTGTATATGTGTCTATGGTATCTCAAGATTACATAATATACAATACAATTTGATTAAGTTATGGTTGGAATAGATTTGTCACCAATTTTCACGTAGCTAAAATGAGTAGTTTTTACCAATTTTGTTTTGCTCGCCATTTCTTCATTTCTAATCCGTTTTGAGTGATTTAAGCGGCCACGGTTTCGTATTGAACTTGACGTTATGAAACTAAACAGAAAAGGTATAGGTTTATAGTCGGAAATACAAGTTACATGTCATTTTTGAAAGAGGTAGTCATTTCCGTCGAAAGAACGACATCTTGATGACTGTTTTGAAAAACATACTTTCACTATGAGTTTAACCATGATTTTTGGATATGGTTTCATGTTCATAATAAAAATCATTTTCCCAGAAGTATAGCTTTTAAATCAAAGTTTTTCATAGTTTTTAATTATCCAAACCAAAACAGCCCCCGGTTGTAACTACGACGGCGTAAATCCGGTTTTATGTTGTTTATCGTGTTTCCGGGTATTAAATCATTAAGTTAGCATATCATATAGATATAGATCATGTGTATAGTTGATTTTAAAAGTGTAGTTAGAAGGATTAACTTTATTTGCGAACAAGTTTAGAATTAACTAAACTATGTTCTAGTGATTACTAGTTTACCACTTCGAATATGATATCTTTTTATGTATGAATCAAATGATGTTATGAACATCATTACTACCTTAAGTTCCTTGGATAAATCTACTATAAAAGAAAAAATGGATCTAGCTTCAACGGATCCTTGGATGGCTCGAAGTTCTTGAAGCAGAATCATGACACGAAAACAAGTTCAAGTAAGATCATCACTTGAAATAAGATTGTTATAGTTATAGAAATTGAACCAAAGTTTGAATATGATTATTACCTTGTATTAGAATGATAACCTACTATAAGAAACAAAGATTTCTTGAGGTTGGATGATCACCTTTTGGAAGTGAGCTAGCAAACTTGAAAGTATTCTTGATTTTATGTAACTAGAACTTGTAAAATTTATGAAGAACACTTAGAACTTGAAGTTAGAACTTGAGAGAGATCAATTAGATGAAGAAAATTGAAGAATGAAAGTGTTTGTAGGTGTTTTTGGTCGTTGGTGTATGTATTAGATATAAAGGATATGTAATTTTGTTTTCATGTAAATAAATCATGAATGATTACTCATATTTTTGTAATTTTATGAGATATTTCATGCTAGTTGCCAAATGATGGTTCCCACATGTGTTAGGTGACTTACATGGGCTGCTAAGAGCTAATCATTGGAGTGTATATATCAATAGTACATACATTTAAAAGCTGTGTATTGTACGTGTACGAATACGGGTGCATACGAGTAGAATTGTTGATGAAACTGAACGAGGATGTAATTGTAAGCATTTTTGTTAAGTAGAAGTATTTTGATAAGTGTCTTGAAGTCTTTCAAAAGTGTTTGAATACATATTAAAACACTACATGTATATACATTTTAACTGAGTCGTTAAGTCATCGTTAGTCCTTACATGTAAGTGTTGTTTTGACACCTTTAGGTTAATGATCTTGTTAAATGTTGTTAACCCAAAGTTTATAATATCAAATGAGATTTTAAATTATTATATTATCATGATATTATGATATATTAATTATATCTTAATATGATATATACATTTAAATGTCGTTACAACGATAATCATTACATATATGTCTCGTTTCGAAATCCTTAAGTTAGTAGTCTTGTTTTTACTTATGTAGTTCATTGTTAATACACTTAATGATATATTTAATTATCATATTATCATGTTATATATAATATAACAATGTATTAATATGCTTCATATATATTTAGTAAGACGTGGTTATAACGATAATCGTTATATGTATCGTTTCGAGTTTCATACGTCAATAGTCTCCTTTTTAAGTATATAACTTATTGTTACTATTTTAATGAGATACCTGATGATCATTATATCATGTTAAACATATATATTTATTCATTTATGTATCATCATGTCATATACAACTTATAGCGTTGGTGAATCATTGGTCAAACTGGGTAATCTGACGTTTACAAAATTTCCGTTTCAATTAACCAAGTCTTAACAAGTTTGATTTTCTTAACATGTTGGAAATATTTAATCATGTAAATATAGTTTTCATTAAACATATAATCATAGAAAGGTTCGGAAAAGTTCGGGTCACTACAAACCTTTTATATTTCACCATATTACCATCAGCGTTTAATCATCTAAAAACACAATTCTCCTAAAACCACCTCGGATTGATAAACGATGATTCAGATAACGTAGAATTAAATGCAGAGGGAATAGAAAAATTGTAGATGGTCTAAACGGCCAAAATTTTAATGATAAAGAAGGGAGTGTTAGGAACGCTCGATAGAAAATTTGGTACTGAAAAACAGATTGAGCAAACCATAAAGGAGACCAAGGCCAAATACAAGGACCATACCATATATTCAAAGAATCCAGGTAATTCTGGATCCGATGAAACCTCCAACGAATATCTTGCTCTGTACTCGTGTTAAAATCTTGCAGAAAATCTTTCTTCATCAACCATAGAACTTAGAATTTCAAAATATCATCATAAATATCTTCGATATTTTTGAAGATATTTTCATAAATATTCTCGTCTGAAATTATATACCTCTTCGTGCTATATGTATTACATTATATTGGAAATTTCTGTAAAGCCTAAGTATAAATTATGAATGATTTTGAAGTAGTGTTGGAAATTGATGCATGAGTTAGTATAATATAATGACACTTGATCAACGTGATTATATTACAGTATGTCATGCTGAGTTTCTAATGAAACATGATGATTCATAGACCATAACGTCATCATGTGCCATGTTACGCGACTTTTACATTCTATCTAATCTCTAAACATATCAAGAACATAATTTCTTGATAATTCTATCTTTTCTTTTGAATTCTGATAATTTAACCAATCAAGATCGTGCTATTACAATTTCTTTCTTAGAACATTAATCATGTTCATTCGAAACTTCATACCTACGAATTCTGGACCATTATTCGCTTACTTAAAGTCGAGAAGAGAAAACAAAAGGATGAGGAGGGTGGATTTATAATGAAATATCCGATAGAGCAATCAAAACATATTATCGCATTTAACCAATGAAGATCCTATTCCTTAATATCCGAAGAATCAAATTTTATTCAGATTTCAAAGATTTCTTTAAATCCCTTGAATTCCAGAAATCCATCGTGACTACGTCAAAAGTTAAATTTCTATCTCAAACTGTTGTGACAGCTACACTAGTACGCTTCACATAGTCTAATCGTTTTATCTATATTAGTCAATAATGATAAAACTCTATTTATCAACTCATATTCGTCATGAAAACATTTTTATTGTTAGCCATGACCACCTCACTTAAATTTTGGGATGAAATTTCTTTAACGGGTAGGTACTGTGACGACCCGGGAATTTCTGACGAAATTTAAACTTAATCTGTATATGGTTTCGATATGATAAGCAAAGTCTATTTAATTGAATCTCAAAAATTTTGAACTGTTGTTATGCATTCAATTAACCTTTGACCATTCCCGACGATTCACGAACAATTTATTTGTAATTAAACATGTAATTATATATATATATATATATATATATATATATATATATATATATATATATATATGTAAGTATATATGATAATTTAAAATAATAACATAGGGTTTAATCATGTGAATCAAAAAGGTAAGATAAGTGATAAAATAATTATGTTGTAATTTAAAAAGAATCTATATATAAATATATTTAATTTTTATGTATTATGATATGTGTATAGTGTATAAATATTAAATTACATATCATATAATTAGTAATTATTATAATATAGTAGTTAAATTGTGATATTAACATATCAAATGTAATTACAAATTAAAAATAAAATTTGTTACATTAAGAATATTATTTAATAATAATATTGATATGGATAATATTAATATTAAAACCAGTATTAGTTATATTATTATTTCCAATGTACAATATATATACATATATAGATGAAATTGATACATTTAATTTATTACATTATTATTAATATTATCATCATTGTTAATAACATTATCGTTATAACTAATAGTAAAATTTTAATTTTAGTTATTATGATTATTAGATATAGATAATATTATTAAAATATAAAAAATCTAATTATTATATAATACATATTATGTAGTTATATTACATGATCTATATTATGTAAACACTAGTATATTAAATATAGTTGTTATAATAATATTGTTATTTCTTTAAAAATTAATATCAATACTAGTGTCATTAATATCATTATTTAAAAAAAATTATAATATATAAATATGAAATTTGATATTATTATTACTAATATCACTACTAATCTAATTAGTAATATTATCATATCATTAATAATATTAGTATTATCAATTTTATTAAAAATCCTATTATTGTTATTATTAGAAAATAATATATTTTATTATTATTAACATTAATAACATAATTATTATCACTATTATTTATTAGTATTAATAATATAATTATAATATATTATTAGTTATTAATATTTATTATATAAATTATAAATCAAGGAAACAATTCGTACATTCAGTTTCATATCCAAATCAACTTTTCCAAAATTTTGTTTTCTATCTAATATTACAGATATCAGAATCAATTGAATGTACGAATTCACTTATCCCATTTTGTCTGTTGTAATATTTTCTCCATTTTATGTTTCTGATTGTTAACACCGTCGACATCCATACCCATTATACAATTTGATCAAATTAGGCTGTAAATCACTCGAGTTATTTTCCACTATCACTAACAACTTCACAAAATCAATTACATCAACCAAATACCCTGAAATCAGTTAAATTCATTAAGTTTCTTTTTAACAAATTGCACGACCCCTGTTCGTAACATTTTTTTAACAAAAACATTGAATTCAAATTCAATTTCAAAATCTAATAATGCATTTATGTTAGGATTCTCCTACTCAAACTATCTACAAAATTTGAAGTTCCAAATCTTTCTATCGATCACGAATTTTGAAGTCAAACTTTAATGTCAAAAAGTCAAAGGTAGTGTTCATTGAGAAATTCGTAAATTTTGTTATAGTTCTAGTTAAATTGATGCTTCAGTTAGTTTCTAGAGGATAAATTCAAACTTTTTCGTGTTATGATCGGGGACTATAACTGTCTCAAAATTTGAAATTGATTTGAGGTTTATACGAATATATTTTCCTTCTGTGTCAGTTATTTAATTTTAAATTTTCTGTTTAAAACCATTTAAATGAACTGGTGAATGTTACTGAGTAGCCTGGGAATCCATAAACTGTTGAGTAAATTTGGTTTTCTTCGAATGGGTCTCTGATTGAATCTTTGAATTTTGAAGAAGAAGAAGAAGAAGAACATTAAAAACCGGGTTAAATAAAATGGGATAGCGTTTTAAAACAGAAAATGGGCATCAGCCCAGATGGTTAAGTGTAGGTTCGGGGAGCAAGAGGTCTCAGGTTCGAGTCCGATTCAGGGCATTTTCTTTTTAGAAAAGCGTTTGAGGTAGTTTTTTTAATATATAAAAATTATTATTATTACCATTATTATTATTATTGTTAATATTAATTTTATTATTGTTGTTATTAATATTATAATTAATATTTGCTTGTATTATTATTTTTTGTTAGTATTATTAATATACATAATGAAACATAGGGTTATTATTATGATTATCGTTATTAATTAGTGTTATTATTACAAGAATTATAACTATTATTATTAATATCATTACTAATATATGTATTATTATTATTAACATGTTAAGGATTATTATTATTATCATTTATTAATATTACTAGTATTAACACTATTACTATTATTTATATTATTATTATTGTATCATTATTGTTATTATGAGTAGTATTATGGTTATTATTATTATTATCATTATTACTAACATTATTAGCATTTTTAGTATCCTTATTAAGTAATATTATTATTAACATTATCATTAGTATTATTATATGTAATACAATATTATTAATCTTACCATTTTAATATTATTATCAATATTATGAATATGATTAGTATTATTATCATAAAAATGATACAATTTATTAGTACTTTCATAAATATTGGTATTATTATCATTTTACAAATAGAAGGGCTATTAATATTAACATGAGCATATCATTAAGGTTATTATCATTATTTTTATCATTACAAATATTAACTTAGTAAAATTAGAACCAACGGATCTTCGGTCCAGCGGTACCGCGGTTACACTTGTGTACTCGCAGGACTAGAGGTCTCGGGTTCGAACCTCGTCACCCGCTCTAGGAATTTAAATATATTCCTTGAAGGTGGCCCAAAGGGAAGGTTTTACCGACCCGCTCCGGGACTAAGGTCCGGCCCGCCTGCCCCTCGGGTGTAGTGACCCGAATTTTTCCATGTTTATATATATTAATTGAGATTTATATTTACATGATTAAATGTTTCCAACATGTTAAACAATCAAACTTGTTAAGACTTGATTAATTGAAATATGTTTCATATAGACAATTGACCACCCAAGTTGACCGGTGATTCACGAATGTTAAAACTTGTAAAAACTATATGATGACATATATATGGATATATATATATAGTTAACATGATATTATGATAAGTAAACATATCATTACGTATATTAATAATGAACTACATATGTAAAAACAAGACTACTAACTTAATGATTTTTAAACGAGACATATATGTAACGATTATCGTTGTAAAGACATTTAATGTATATATATCATATTAAGAGATATTCATACATGATAATATCATGATAATATAATAATTTAAAATCTCATTTGATATTATAAACATTGGGTTAACAACATTTAACAAGATCGTTAACCTAAAGGTTTCAAAACAACACTTACATGTAACGACTAACGATGACTTAACGACTCAGTTAAAATGTATATACATGTAGTTTTTTAATATGTATTTATACACTTTTGAAAGACTTCAATACACTTATCAAAATACTTCTACTTAACAAAAATTCTTACAATTACATCCTCGTTCAGTTTCATCAACAATTCTACTCGTATGCACCCGTATTCGTACTCGTACAATACACAGCTTTTAGATGTATGTACTATTGGTATATACACTCCAATGATTAGCTCTTAGCAGCCCATGTGAGTCACCTAACACATGTGGGAACCATCATTTGGCAACTAGCATGAAATATCTCATAAAATTACAAAAATATGAGTAATCATTCATGACTTATTTACATGAAAACAAAATTACATATCCTTTATATCTAATCCATAAACCAACGACCAAAAACACCTACAAACACTTTCATTCTTCAATTTTCTTCATCTAATTGATCTCTCTCAAGTTCTATCTTCAAGTTCTAAGTGTTCTTCATAAATTCTACAAGTTCTAGTTACATAAAATCAAGAATACTTTCAAGTTTGCTAGCTCACTTCCAATCTTGTAAGGTGATCATCCAACCTCAAGAAATCTTTGTTTCTTACAGTAGGTTATCATTCTAATACAAGGTAATAATTATATTCAAACTTTGGTTCAATTTCTATAACTATAACAATCTTATTTCAAGTGATGATCTTACTTGAACTTGTTTTCGTGTCATGATTCTGCTTCAAGAACTTCGAGCCATCCAAGGATCCGTTGAAGCTAGATCCATTTTTCTCTTTTCTAGTAGGTTTATCCAAGGAACTTAAGGTAGTAATTATGTTCATAACATCATTCGATTTATACATATAAAGCTATCTTATTCGAAGGTTTAAACTTGTAATCACTAGAACATAGTTTAGTTAATTCTAAACTTGTTCACAAACAAAAGTTAATCCTTCTAACTTGACTTTTAAAATCAACTAAACACATGTTATATATCTATATGATATGCTAACTTAATGATTTAAAACCTGGAAACACGAAAAACACTGTAAAACCGAATTTACGCAGTCGTAGTAACACCGTGGGCTGTTTTGGTTTAGTTAATTAAAAACTATGATAAACTTTGATTTAAAAGTTGTTCTTCTGGGAAAATGATTTTTCTTATGAACATGAAACTATATCCAAAAATCATGGTTAAACTCAAAGTGTAAGTATGTTTTCTAAAATGGTCATCTAGACGTCGTTCTTTCGACTGAAATGACTACCTTTACAAAAATGACTTGTAACTTATATTTACGACTATAAACCTATACATTTTCTGTTTAGATTCATAAAATAGAGTTAAATATGAAACCATAGCAATTTGATTCACTCAAAACGGATTTAAAATGAAGAAGTTATGGGTAAAACAAGATTGGATAATTTTTCTCATTTTAGCTACGTGAAAATTGGTAACAAATCTATTCCAACCATAACTTAATCAACTTGTATTGTATATTATGTAATCTTGAGATACCATAGACACGTATACAATTTTTCGACCTATCATGTCGACACATCTATATATATTTCGGAACAACCATAGACACTCTATATGTGAATGTTGGAGTTAGCTATACATGGTTGAGGTTGATTCCAAAATATATATAGTTTGAGTTGTGATCAATACTGAGATATGTATACACTGGGTCGTGGATTGATTCAAGATAATATATATCGATTTATTTCTGTACATCTAACTATGGACAACTAGTTGTAGGTTACTAACGAGGACAGCTGACTTAATAAACTTAAAACATCAAAATGTATTATAAGTGTTGTAAATATATTTTAAACATACTTTGATATATATGTACATATTTGTTATAGGTTCGTGAATCGACCAGTGGCCAAGTCTTACTTCCCGACGAAGTAAAAATATGTGAAAGTGAGTTATAGTCCCACTTTTAAAATCTAATATTTTTGGGATGAGAATACATGCAGGTTTTATAAATGATTTACAAAATAGACACAAGTACGTGAAACTACATTCTATGGTTGAATTATCGAAATCGAATATGCCCCTTTTTATTAAGTCTGGTAATCTAAGAATTAGGGAACATACACCCTAATTGACGTGAATCCTAAAGATAGATCTATTGGGCCTAACAAACCCCATCCAAAGTACCGGATGCTTTAGTACTTCGAAATTTATATCATATCCGAAGGGTGTCCCGGAATGATGGGGATATTCTTATATATGCATCTTGCTAATGTCGATTACCTGGTGTTCACCATATGAATAATTTTAATCTCTATGTATGGGATGTATATTGAAATATGAAATCTTGTGGTCTATTGTTACGATTTGATATATATAGGTTAAACCTATAACTCACCAACATTTTTGTTGACGTTTTAAGCATGTTTATTCTCAGGTGATTATTAAGAGCTTCTGCTGTCGCATACTTAAATAAGGACGAGATTTGGAGTCCATGCTTATATGATATTGTGTAAAAACTGCATTCAAGAAACTTATTTTGTTGTAACATATTTGTATTGTAAACCATTATGTAATGGTCGTGTGTAGATAGGATATTTTAGATTATCATTATTTGATAATCTACGTAAAGCTTTTTAAACCTTTATTGATGAAATAAAGGTTATGGTTTGTTTTAAAATGAATGCAGTCTTTGAAAAACGTCTCATATAGAGGTCAAAACCTCGTAACGTAATCAATTAATATGGAACGTTTTTAATCAATAAGAACGGGACATTTCAGTTGGTATCAGAGCGTTGGTCTTAAAGAACCAGAATTTTGCATTAGTGTGTCTTATCGAGTTTGTTAGGATGCATTAGTGAGTCTGGACTTCGACCATGTTTACTTGAAAAATGATTGCTTAACAAACTTTGTTGGAAACTATATATTTTTAACATGTGAATATTATGTGATATATTAATCTCTTAACGCGTTTGATATTATGTGATAGATGTCTACCTCTAGAGCAAGTCCCATTGACTCACCTAATAATAATGAAGAGTCAAATGTAAATTGGAATGATTCGTGGACTGATTCACAAGTTCCCGAAGAGGAACCGGAAGAAGAGTCGGAACCGAAAGAAGAATCGGAACCGGAAGAAGAATCGGAACCGGATGAAGAAATAGAACCAGTGGGGGAAATAATAAAATGGTTAAGTAAAAGAAAATCCTCAACC
The DNA here is from genome assembly GCF_046630445.1 of Rutidosis leptorrhynchoides. Classification (NCBI taxonomy): domain Eukaryota; kingdom Viridiplantae; phylum Streptophyta; class Magnoliopsida; order Asterales; family Asteraceae; genus Rutidosis; species Rutidosis leptorrhynchoides. Next base: position 285,615,095 of record NC_092343.1, read on the forward strand.
AACCGACCAAGGTTAATTATGGTCAATGGTGTTTCCGCCAAGGAAGCAAAATATTGGGAGGATTACCAATTCTCCGATGAATCGGATTCCGACGAGAATTCCGATGATGTTATAGAAATTACCCCAACTGAATTTAAAATGGCAAAAGAAAATAATAAGGGAAAGGGCATAAAGATAGAGAAATCTAATTCCAACCCCGATTAACTTTATATGTATCGTCAACCCCCGAAGTCCTTAAGTTGTAACAATGACCCGGGAACCTCTAAACCACCAGGTTTTTCTAAACCAAGTGGAAACCGACGGCTCGTATTAGGGGAACATCATATATCCCTAGAAACTTGGCAAAACGAACCAAAACCGAAGAAGAAGAAACAAGCGAGTTGGAATAAGATAGTTGTATTCGTGTGGTGTAATATATGTAATATAGTGTGCTTATGCTTTATGATATATGTAAAAATTGCTTGTATTAATAAGTATTTTTTTTTATGAATCTAACTCTTATCTATTTTACAGTATAAAAACACAAAATGGATAGACAACCCAATATTTTAAGAGACCTACCCGGAGACATGATTGATGAAATCTTGTCTAGAGTCGGTCAGAATTCTTCGGCACAACTATTTAAGGCGAGATCAGTTTGTAAGACATTCGAAGAACGTTCTAAGAATGCCTTGGTTTATAAAAGGCTTTCGTTCGAAAGATGGGGGATATCACATTGGGAAATCCATAAGTTACGATGTGTTTACTTTGACGCATATATTGCGGGGAACCCAAATGCTATTTTACGCAACGGGTTAAGAAATTATTTTGACTCAATATATCCGAATATTGGACTTCGTGATTTAGAAAAAGCGGCTAACATGCAACATAAAGAAGCATGTTATGCTTACGGATTAGTAATGTGTAGCGACCCCGATAAATCGTCAAGTGACGGCGTCGGCTACGTGGGTCCCATTACCTGATTATAAGTCTTTAAGATAACGTTTGACCAAATATGTCGCCTTCATTTCAAATAAAGATTGTTTTCAAAGTTTACAAGAATTGTTCAACCAAAAGTTAAGTTACAAGGTTATAAGTACATTTGAAATCTAGGCGACACGGTTTAAAGTAAAGTCAAAAGACGCTCCAAGTAATGCATGTATACTCGACATCCAATGCAAGTATCAAATAGTGAGCGGAAGCATGTATCACATATCGTGCAAGACCTGAGAAAAACATAGAGAAATCTGTCAACGAAAACGTTGGTGAAATCATAGGTTTAGTAAGTAAATTGTATTGAACCACAAGGTTCTTTAAGAATTGCTCAACCAAAATCGTTCACATTCCAAAATAGTATTTGTATCACGAGCACCCAATTATCAAGGCTTAACCGAATCTTCCCTCTGAATTTTGAATTTAGTGTTAGAACTTACACTATACATTGTTGAAATTATATTTCATTCACTAACGGTAGCGAACCGTCTGAATGAGGGTTTGTTAAACCCGTATGGCCACACAACATAATTACACGCTTACACTTACACCCTGCAAGTGGAACTAATGATAATTGGATTGAGGACTTTTGTTCAAACTCGTATGCATCTTTGTATTCGTATTTGTTCACAATGTAAAAGCATGAAAAGTAAATAAGTATGAAATGTATGTGTTTCTCAGCCCACGATGTAAAGAATAAAAGTGATTGAAAAAGTGGGACTATGATCTCACCTTGAGTACAAGAGTTAATAAAGTACTTCAACAAGTAACCGTGTGCAAGGACAAGGCTAGTCTTGACCTAAACATATAGGTTATATCAATAACGGTAAACACAAACGGTCAAAGATGTTCAATTAGTCCTATGGCTCGTTACGACTCGATTATGAAGCATGTGAGTCAAATTGTCAAGTTTCATGCAAGATACAAGTATAGAATCATGTTAGAAAGATTGCATAATTAATTGGTTAAGTTTGACAAAAAGTCAAACTTGGTCAAAGTCAACGAAAAAGTCAACATGTTCGGGTCGGGTCTCGGACAAATTTTCTATGCTAGTTATTCATATATAAGCATGTTAGAACAAGTTGCATGCGAATTGGAAGTCTAAAACATGGCAAACATTTCACGTGAAACGGACATTGGAGACAGAAGCTGGGCACGGCTTATGCCGCGCCGCGGCCAGGACTGTCGCGCCGCGACAATGGCCGTGGCCTGGTCCCAGGCCTGTTTCACTTGTTCAAGGCTTGGTCAATTTTCAAACAAACGCAAAACTCAAACCGTAAACAACTAGAAGACGTATCTTATACCGTTGGAAAGCTCTTTTGACAAGGAACACAACTAAACATGTTTCACCAAACAAAAACATAATTTATAATAGCCGAAAACTCATCAAGTGATCATTAAACGTTCATTTTTAAGGTTTCAAGTTCTAAAAACGCATTTCATGATTCGGGCAACCAATTTACATGTATGATATGCCGTTTCGAAGGTAATCAAACACACATTGCAACTAAACACTTATCAACAACAATTCATAGCATTTGATGCACCAAAAGTTCATATAAAGCTTATCAACCCTAATCCAAAATCACCAAAATCACTAATCAAGTTTATGAAGTTTTACAAATCAACCTACGCATCAAAACGAAGCTAGTGATACTAGTAACACAATTAAAACATGAACTTTAACAATCAAACAACATTTAATCTTCCAAAATGCAAGATTAAGCAAACCCATTTCAAATGTTCAAACTAGTTACTCAAACAACAAATCGAGCAAGTAAATCATATATTCATGCTAGACACGAGCCATAGACACTAACTAACACCATTTCAAATCAAAAACACGAATTTATAGAAATCTAGAGTTTTTAGAAAGTTACCCAAACTCGATGAAATTGGTACCAAAATGTAGAGGATGAAGAGAGGATCACGAAAATGTAATTTGTTTTGAAGTTTGCTTCCAATCCCGAATTTAGATGATGATTTTACGAAGTTGGGGTTTGTGTGTGTGTTCTTGCTAGAGAGAAAGAGAGAGAGAGGGAGATGGTTGAATGGTGGTGATTGGGGTGGACTAGTTGACCTAGTCAACTAGTTTGCCCCGTGTCAATTTTAGTCCCTCGAGTTTAGAAGCGGGTGCGGGATTTAACCGATCGAATATTTTTAAATTACACGAGAGTACGGGAGACGTTACCTTCCAACAACGAGAATATTTAAAATGTTACATAACAAAGGATACGAATCTAGATACGAAGGGTATTATTTAAAAAGAAAAAGACGGGCGTTAAAATAATTTAACGGAAAAATGCGGGATGTTACATTATCCACACCTCAAAAGAAATTTCGTCCCGAAATTTAGTTGGAAGTAGTAGTCGATATCTCTTACTCGAGACTTTACGTGGTCAATGGTATGAATAAGTGAAAGTACGTCCTTGAGTGTTCCCATGAATTTGGATAGTCAGGGTTTTACGTTGTATTTGGGTTTAGTCTTACGATCCCCGGTTTCAACTGGTTTTTCCCTATGAAGAGAAGTTGTCATCGATAGTTGATGTATCTAGCAGGATTGCACGCTCCTGTTCCGCAGGACATGTTTCTAAGTTTGTTACTCGAAATGTAAGGTAAACGGAAACTTAATTGAGTCGGAAGTTCTAAACGGTAGGAAGCGGTTCCAATACGCCCCAAGGTTTCATAAAGTTCAATATTGCGGATATATCCTTTTCTCGATTTCTCAAAATGAATTACACCCTTCCAAGGTGCGGTTTCTCAATATTACACTGTTACACACAGGGATTTTGTGAGGTTTTCATCTAAGTTTGGTATAACTCTTCTGGCGACAATGGGTTGCCTCGAGCCCTTCTCGGACTTGAACGATCTCAATTGTTGTTTCTTGATGGAGTTCAAATTTCGGTGGTTGATGCTTTGGTTAAATGAACAGGGGTATGACATTAGCGGTCATATGGGGTTTCGGAAAGTGCGTGTGAACACACGAGTGGTAACTACTGTTGTAAGAGTGATCTACTAAAGGTGACAATACGAGTTTGTGACATGTCTTTCTAAGACATAAATCGTTCGTTTTCTCGGTTCGTCGGTTTGTGGGTGGTACGCGGTACTCATGTCTAAGCGGGTCTCCAAGATTTCTAGAAGTGAAGCGAGTATTTCGATACGGGATAATTGACAAAGATACACCGTGTTGGAATAGAATCTCTTTAAGATGTGCTTGAACAAGATAGTTAGGGTTCGTAAGTGTTCGTTAGGGCTATCCACCCTCGTGGCGAATACTAATGTAATATGAGGAATTTCTCTGTCCATGGAGAAATGTTACAAGGAGTTTCTTTAAACGGAAATGCGAGCGATAAAGATAGGGGTGAAATGAGGACTTAGAATTGGATGAGCTTACATCTCGAGGTTGCCATAACGTGCCTCTAGTTGTCAAAAGTTGAAGTCTGAAATAGAAACGAGATAGTACACGTAGTTGTATAGTTCGGGGTTGAATAATAGTTGGCCGATTATCAGGAACACAATGACATTAAGTCAAAGAAGAGTGAAGTATTATTGGATTGTGTGTTATCTTAAGTTCCAGTAATATCAGACGGTAACGGTGAAATATCAGAGGTGTGTAGTGTGGTACGTGATGACGAGAAAATTGATCGGATCCACAATTTAGTATTCGACTTCTTCGTGCAAAATAACGAATTTTTGTTACGTTAATTTTTGAGTCGAGAGAGTATGCCTTTCGGCGTTCATGTAGAAATATTTCCATGTTTGAGTTCCATCTGTTGCTATACGATTTTAACTAGAAATGTTGGTGTGAAGAATCACGCTCAAGGTTCGAACACGGAGAGGTTTAAAGTTTTCCCTTAGTGAGTTAACGAGTTTAAAAGTCGGGTAACACGAGAAAAGTCAGAAATGAATCTTCGGTGATAACAGGCGAGTTCTAAGATTTTACGAATACAAGTCTGAGTTGAGAGAGTTTCATGATCACGTGTGGCTTGATTTCGAGATTGATTGTAATGCCTTGACCATTAACATCATGGTCTAGAAAATTTGACTTCGTTTAACAGAAATTCTCACTCGGAGAATTTGGTATAGAGTTGCTCTTTTCTCAAAGTTCGAGCGTAAGATGATGATGTTGTTCGTTTGCCTTCTTTACTTGAATAAGTTAAGATGTCATCTATAAATGTGATAACAGATTTGTCTAGATAAGTTGCATACGTGGTTTAGGAGGTTCATGAATACGGACGAGCCTTGGATAAATCGAATGGTACTAAGAGGGATTTACAACTAACGTTGCGAGTTCGGAAAAGACTCAGGAGACATCGTCTCCCTTAACCCCCAATTGATGATAACCGGAACGGAGGTCGTTTTGGAATACACACGGGATTCATGCAAGAAATCATGAGGTCATGGATGCGAGGGAGAGGGTATCGGTTTCCAACCGAAAATTACTCAGTTCACGATAATCTATACAAGATGATGGGGAAACATTTTTTTTTTTTTTTTTTTTTTTTTAACGAATAGGTTCCGAGCTCCCTAGTTCTATAGGTGTCAAGTCAAAAGTCTTAACGTATATCCTCCAATAAAATTTATAGGCACACAATATTTTCCGTTGGTCACTTAAATTGCCTAAGTAATGTCTAGGGGAAAAAAGGTGAAGTGCAAAGAGTATGAGTCAGAGCCTTGTTTATAAAACGTCTAACGGTAACCGAATCGAATAAACATGAAACGTGAGAATTTCGAGAAGAAACATACCCGTCACTAGTCCATCGTCGTCTCGGGCATCCTAGGCGTTGATGTTGAAAGTTTAACGGCGTGCGTTGGGGTTGATTTTCTTATTTGGGCACGCACTCCTAAAATGACCCGGTTGGCCACATTCAAAACAAACACCCGTCTTGGGTGCATTGGGCTCCTTTTGAGCGACGGGAGCGGTATTCCTACAATCGTGGGCTACATGGCCACTTCTTTGACACTTCAAGCAAAAAGGTTTGCCACATTCACCTAAATGATGTTTGTAGCACTCGTTACAATACGGTAGGTGTCCGGTATAACCTTTCTTGTCGTTGGGGATGAAGGGCTTCTTGGCGGGGTTGTTGTAATTGCTTGATTGGGGGGCTTCCCATTTTCTTTTGTTGTCACCCGATTTATCCTCGGCTTTAGGTGCCGGCACTTCAATTTCGTCCACTGTTTCAATCAATTGGCGGGCCATATTCAAAGCCTCTTGGTGGTTAGCGGGTTTGGATGACATTACTCCTTGTTTGATGCTCTTGGGGAGACCATCCATGTAAAGTTCAACCCTTAAAGATTCGGGGTTCACAAGATTTGGGCACATCAAAGCAAGTTCGGAGAATCGTTGATTATATGCCTTTAGGTCATTCCCGACCGCTTTTAAAGTTCTTAGTTCGTGTTCGAGCTTACGGGTCTCTTCGCGCGGGAAGTATTCGGTGATCATCTTTTTCTTTAAGTCAGCCCATGAGAGTGTGTGGGCTTCATCGATACCCACCGACAGCACATACGTATTCCACCATGTGAGGGCGATACCGGCAAAAGTGTGGGTGGAATATTTGACTTTGTCTTGGTCCCGACAACCGCTTATGCTAAAAACGGCTTCTGTTTGCTCAAACCATCGGGTGAGCACAACCGGTCCTCCGGTCCCATCGAAGGTGTGAGGTTTGCACCCCATGAAAGTTTTGTAGGAGCAACTCTCGTTTGAATTACCGGCTCCATGGTTGTTGTGGTTGTGGTTGTTATTGATGTTGGAGGAGATACTAGCCATAGCCGCACCTATGGCGGTGGCTATCATGCGTTGAAAAGCTTGTTCGGAAGTTTCATTACGTGGCCCGCGACGGGGAGGCATTGTTCCTTCAAGACACAAGAATATCGTTGATTAGTATTCTCAATAATACTAATCATGATATGGAATGATGATGTAGAGAAAATTTTCCTTGACTCGCCTTAAATTCTTTATGTCATAATGTCGGAATGTCCATATGAATCACCGTAATATAATCCCGGAAATTATATTACCCTGATTCTCATGTGCATTTAACATTACTTCATAAAGTCAAGGTGGCGCGTCAACAAAATTTATCAATGTAAGATCAAGATCGAATACGAGTTAGATATGATAGAAGAGTTCGAGTATAAATGCACAAATAGTCAAGTAATTCCTACTTCTGTCTATATGCCGGTTGTAGTCTAGATTCACCTATGTACCCTATGACTCGGGGTGGACACAAATGAACTCTAAATCCCTACAACCAAGGCTCTGATACCACCTGTAGCGACCCCGACAAATCGTCAAGTGACGGCGTCGGCTACGTGGGTCCCATTACCTGATTATAAGTCTTTAAGATAACGTTTGACCAAATATGTCGCCTTCATTTCAAATAAAGATTGTTTTCAAAGTTTACAAGATTTGTTCAACCAAAAGTTAAGTTACAAGGTTATAAGTACATTTGAAATCTAGGCGACACGGTTTAAAGTAAAGTCAAAAGACGCTCCAAGTAATGCATGTATACTCGACATCCAATGCAAGTATCAAATAGTGAGCGGAAGCATGTATCACATATCGTGCAAGACCTGAGAAAAACATAGAGAAATCTGTCAACGAAAACGTTGGTGAAATCATAGGTTTAGTAAGTAAATTGTATTGAACCACAAGGTTCTTTAAGAATTGCTCAACCAAAATCGTTCACATTCCAAAATAGTATTTGTATCACGAGCACCCAATTATCAAGGCTTAACCGAATCTTCCCTCTGAATTTTGAATTTAGTGTTAGAACTTACACTATACATTGTTGAAATTATATTTCATTCACTAACGGTAGCGAACCGTCTGAATGAGGGTTTGTTAAACCCGTATGGCCACACAACATAATTACACGCTTACACTTACACCCTGCAAGTGGAACTAATGATAATTGGATTGAGGACTTTTGTTCAAACTCGTATGCATCTTTGTATTCGTATTTGTTCACAATGTAAAAGCATGAAAAGTAAATAAGTATGAAATGTATGTGTTTCTCAGCCCACGATGTAAAGAATAAAAGTGATTGAAAAAGTGGGACTATGATTTCACCTTGAGTACAAGAGTTAATAAAGTACTTCAACAAGTAACCGTGTGCAAGGACAAGGCTAGTCTTGACCTAAACATATAGGTTATATCAATAACGGTAAACACAAACGGTCAAAGATGTTCAATTAGTCCTATGGCTCGTTACGACTCGATTATGAAGCATGTGAGTCAAATTGTCAAGTTTCATGCAAGATACAAGTATAGAATCATGTTAGAAAGATTGCATAATTAATTGGTTAAGTTTGACAAAAAGTCAAACTTGGTCAAAGTCAACGAAAAAGTCAACATGTTCGGGTCGGGTCTCGGACAAATTTTCTATGCTAGTTATTCATATATAAGCATGTTAGAACAAGTTGCATGCGAATTGGAAGTCTAAAACATGGCAAACATTTCACGTGAAACGGACATTGGAGACAGAAGCTGGGCACGGCTTATGCCGCGCCGCGGCCAGGACTGTCGCGCCGCGACAATGGCCGTGGCCTGGTCCCAGGCCTGTTTCACTTGTTCAAGGCTTGGTCAATTTTCAAACAAACGCAAAACTCAAACCGTAAACAACTAGAAGACGTATCTTATACCGTTGGAAAGCTCTTTTGACAAGGAACACAACTAAACATGTTTCACCAAACAAAAACATCATTTATAATAGCCGAAAACTCATCAAGTGATCATTAAACGTTCATTTTTAAGGTTTCAAGTTCTAAAAACGCATTTCATGATTCGGGCAACCAATTTACATGTATGATATGCCGTTTCGAAGGTAATCAAACACACATTGCAACTAAACACTTATCAACAACAATTCATAGCATTTGATGCACCAAAAGTTCATATAAAGCTTATCAACCCTAATCCAAAATCACCAAAATCACTAATCAAGTTTATGAAGTTTTACAAATCAACCTACGCATCAAAACGAAGCTAGTGATACTAGTAACACAATTAAAACATGAACTTTAACAATCAAACAACATTTAATCTTCCAAAATGCAAGATTAAGCAAACCCATTTCAAATGTTCAAACTAGTTACTCAAACAACAAATCGAGCAAGTAAATCATATATTCATGCTAGACACGAGCCATAGACACTAACTAACACCATTTCAAATCAAAAACACGAATTTATAGAAATCTAGAGTTTTTAGAAAGTTACCCAAACTCGATGAAATTGGTACCAAAATGTAGAGGATGAAGAGAGGATCACGAAAATGTAATTTGTTTTGAAGTTTGCTTCCAATCCCGAATTTAGATGATGATTTTACGAAGTTGGGGTTTGTGTGTGTGTTCTTGCTAGAGAGAAAGAGAGAGAGAGGGAGATGGTTGAATGGTGGTGATTGGGGTGGACTAGTTGACCTAGTCAACTAGTTTGCCCCGTGTCAATTTTAGTCCCTCGAGTTTAGAAGCGGGTGCGGGATTTAACCGATCGAATATTTTTAAATTACACGAGAGTACGGGAGACGTTACCTTCCAACAACGAGAATATTTAAAATGTTACATAACAAAGGATACGAATCTAGATACGAAGGGTATTATTTAAAAAGAAAAAGACGGGCGTTAAAATAATTTAACGGAAAAATGCGGGATGTTACATTATCCACACCTCAAAAGAAATTTCGTCCCGAAATTTAGTTGGAAGTAGTAGTCGATATCTCTTACTCGAGACTTTACGTGGTCAATGGTATGAATAAGTGAAAGTACGTCCTTGAGTGTTCCCATGAATTTGGATAGTCAGGGTTTTACGTTGTATTTGGGTTTAGTCTTACGATCCCCGGTTTCAACTGGTTTTTCCCTATGAAGAGAAGTTGTCATCAATAGTTGATGTATCTAGCAGGATTGCACGCTCCTGTTCCGCAGGACATGTTTCTAAGTTTGTTACTCGAAATGTAAGGTAAACGGAAACTTAATTGAGTCGGAAGTTCTAAACGGTAGGAAGCGGTTCCAATACGCCCCAAGGTTTCATAAAGTTCAATATTGCGGATATATCCTTTTCTCGATTTCTCAAAATGAATTACACCCATCCAAGGTGCGGTTTCTCAATATTACACTGTTACACACAGGGATTTTGTGAGGTTTTCATCTAAGTTTGGTATAACTCTTCTGGCGACAATGGGTTGCCTCGAGCCCTTCTCGGACTTGAACAATCTCAATTGTTGTTTCTTGATGGAGTTCAGATTTCGGTGGTTGATGCTTTGGTTAAATGAACAGGGGTATGACATTAGCGGTCATATGGGGTTTCGGAAAGTGCGTGTGAACACACGAGTGGTAACTACTGTTGTAAGAGTGATCTACTAAAGGTGACAATACGAGTTTGTGACATGTCTTTCTAAGACATAAATCGTTCGTTTTCTCGGTTCGTCGGTTTGTGGGTGGTACGCGGTACTCATGTCTAAGCGGGTCTCCAAGATTTCTAGAAGTGAAGCGAGTATTTCGATACGGGATAATTGACAAAGATACACCGTGTTGGAATAGAATCTCTTTAAGATGTGCTTGAACAAGATAGTTAGGGTTCGTAAGTGTTCGTTAGGGCTATCCACCCTCGTGGCGAATACTAATGTAATATGAGGAATTTCTCTGTCCATGGAGAAATGTTACAAGGAGTTTCTTTAAACGGAAATGCGAGCGATAAAGATAGGGGTGAAATGAGGACTTAGAATTGGATGAGCTTACATCTCGAGGTTGCCATAACGTGCCTCTAGTTGTCAAAAGTTGAAGTCTGAAATAGAAACGAGATAGTACACGTAGTTGTATAGTTCGGGGTTGAATAATAGTTGGCCGATTATCAGGAACACAATGACATTAAGTCAAAGAAGAGTGAAGTATTATTGGATTGTGTGTTATCTTAAGTTCCAGTAATATCAGACGGTAACGGTGAAATATCAGAGGTGTGTAGTGTGGTACGTGATGACGAGAAAATTGATCGGATCCACAATTTAGTATTCGACTTCTTCGTGCAAAATAACGAATTTTTGTTACGTTAATTTTTGAGTCGAGAGAGTATGCCTTTCGGCGTTCATGTAGAAATATTTCCATGTTTGAGTTCCATCTGTTGCTATACGATTTTAACTAGAAATGTTGGTGTGAAGAATCACGCTCAAGGTTCGAACACGGAGAGGTTTAAAGTTTTCCCTTAGTGAGTTAACGAGTTTAAAAGTCGGGTAACACGAGAAAAGTCAGAAATGAATCTTCGGTGATAACAGGCGAGTTCTAAGATTTTACGAATACAAGTCTGAGTTGAGAGAGTTTCATGATCACGTGTGGCTTGATTTCGAGATTGATTGTAATGCCTTGACCATTAACATCATGGTCTAGAAAATTTGACTTCGTTTAACAGAAATTCTCACTCGGAGAATTTGGTATAGAGTTGCTCTTTTCTCAAAGTTCGAGCGTAAGATGATGATGTTGTTCGTTTGCCTTCTTTACTTGAATAAGTTAAGATGTCATCTATAAATGTGATAACAGATTTGTCTAGATAAGTTGCATACGTGGTTTAGGAGGTTCATGAATACGGACGAGCCTTGGATAAATCGAATGGTACTAAGAGGGATTTACAACTAACGTTGCGAGTTCGGAAAAGACTCAGGAGACATCGTTTTTATAAATGTGGAAAACCGGGCCACATTATTAGAAATTGCCCGAACCAGGAGAACACGAATGGACAAGGCCGCGGAAGAGTTTTCAATATTAATGCGGCAGAGGCACAGGAAGACCCGGAGCTTGTTACGGGTACGTTTCTTATTGACAATAGATCTGCTTACGTTATATTTGATTCGGGTGCGGATAGAAGCTATATGATTAGAGATTTTTGTACTAAATTAAGTTGTCCATTGACGCCTTTGGATAGTAAATTTTTACTCGAATTAGCAAATGGTAAATTAATTTCAGCAGATAATATATGTCGGAATCGAGAAATTAAACTGGTTAGCGAAACATTTAAGATTGATTTGATACCAGTAGAGTTAGGGAGTTTTGATGTGATAATCGGTATGGACTGGTTAAAAGAAGTGAAAGCAGAGATCGTTTGTTACAAAAATGCAATTCGCATTATACGAGAAAAAGGAAAACCCTTAATGGTGTACGGAGAAAAGGGCAACACGAAGCTACATCTTATTAGTAATTTGAAGGCACAAAAACTAATAAGAAAAGGTTGCTATGCTGTTCTAGCACACGTCGAGAAAGTACAAACTGAAGAAAAGAGCATCAATGATGTTCCCATTGCAAAAGAATTTCACGATGTATTTTCGAAAGAATTACCGGGATTACCCCCACATCGATCCGTTGAATTTCAAATAGATCTTGTACCAGGACACGTTACGGTCATTACGAGTTTATGGTCATGCCGTTTGGTTTAACTAATGCACCAGCTGTGTTCATGGACCTTATGAACCGAGTGTGTGGACCATACCTTGACAAGTTTGTCATTGTTTTCATTAATGACATACTTATTTACTCAAAGAATGACCAAGAACACGGTGAACATTTGAGAAAGGTGTTAGAAGTATTGAGGAAGGAAGAATTGTACGCTAAGTTTTCAAAGTGTGCATTTTGGTTGGAAGAAGTTCAATTCCTCGGTCACATAGTGAACAAAGAAGGTATTAAGGTGGATCCGGCCAAGATAGAAACTGTTGAAAAGTAGGAAACCCCGAAAACTCCGAAACACATACGCCAGTTTTTAGGACTAGCTGGTTACTACAGAAGGTTCATCCAAGACTTTTCCAGAATAGTAAAACCCTTGACTGCATTAATGCATAAAGGGAAGAAATTTGAATGGAATGATGAACAAGAGAAAGCGTTTCAGTTATTGAAGAAAAAGCTAACTACGGCACCTATATTGTCATTGCCTGAAGGGAATGATGATTTTGTGATTTATTGTGACGCATCAAAGCAAGGTCTCGGTTGTGTATTAATGCAACGAACGAAGGTGATTGCTTATGCGTCGAGACAATTGAAGATTCACGAACAAAATTATACAACGCATGATTTGGAATTAGGCGCGGTTATTTTTGCATTAAAGACTTGGAGGCACTACTTGTATGGGGTCAAAAGTATTATATATACTGACCACAAAAGTCTTCAACACATATTTAATCAGAAACAACTGAATATGAGGCAGCCTAGGTGGATTGAATTGTTGAATGATTACAACTTTGAGATTCGTTACCACCCGGGAAAGGCAAATGTGGTAGCCGATGCCTTGAGCAGGAAGAACAGAGAACCCATTCGAGTAAAATCTATGAATATAATGATTCATAATAACCTTACTACTCAAATAAAGGAGGCGCAACAAGGAGTTTTAAAAGAGGGAAATTTAAAGGATGAAATACCCAAAGGATCGGAGAAGCATCTTAATATTCGGGAAGACGGAACCCGGTATAGGGCTGAAAGGATTTGGGTACCAAAATTTGGAGATATGAGAGAAATGGTACTTAGAGAAGCTCATAAATCTAGATACTCAATACATCCTGAAACGGGGAAGATGTACAAGGATCTCAAGAAACATTTTTAGTGGTCGGGTATGAAAGCCGATGTTGCTAAATACGTAGGAGAATGTTTGACGTGTTCTAAGGTCAAAGCTGAGCATCTGAAACCATCATGTCTACTTCAACAACCCGAAATCCCGGAATGGAAATGGGAAAACATTACCATGGATTTCATCACTAAATTGCCAAGGACTGCAAGTGGTTTTGATACTATTTGGGTAATAGTTGATCATCTCACCAAATCAGCACACTTCCTGCCAATAAGAGAAGATGACAAGATGGAGAAGTTAGCTTGACTGTATTTGAAGGAAGTCGTCTCCAGACATGGAATACCAATCTCTATTATCTCTGATAGGGATGGCAGATTTATTTCAAGATTCTGGCAGACATTACTGCAAGCATTAGGAACTCGTCTAGACATGAGTACTGCCTATCATCCACAAACTGATGGGCAGAGCGAAAGGACGATACAAACGCTTGAAGACATGCTACGAGCATGTGTTATTGATTTCGGAAACAGTTGGGATCGACATCTACCGTTAGCAGAATTTTTCTACAACACAGCTACCATTCAAGCATTGAGATGGCGCCGTTTGAAGCACTTTATGGTAGAAAGTGCAGGTCTCCTATTTGTTGGAGTGAAGTGGGGGATAGACAGATTACTTGTCCGGAGATTATACAAGAAACTACCGAGAAGATCATCCAAATCGCCCAAAGTCGACAAAAGAGCTACGCTGACATTAAAAGAAAAGATATAGAATTTGAAATTGGAGAGATGGTCATGCTTAAAGTTGCACCTTGGAAAGGCGTTGTTCGATTTGGTAAACGAGGAAAATTAAATCCAAGGTATATTGGACCATTCAAGATTATTGATCGTGTCGGACCAGTAGCTTACCGACTTGAGTTACCTCAACAACTCGCGGCTGTACATAACACTTTCCACGTCTCGAATATGAAGAAATGTTTTGCTAAAGAAGATCTCACTATTCCGTTAGATGAAATCCAAATCAACGAAAAACTTCAATTCATCGAAGAACCCGTCGAAATAATGGATCGTGAAGTTAAAAGACTTAAGCAAAACAAGATACCAATTGTTAAGGTTCGATGGAATGCTCGTAGAGGACCCGAGTTCACCTGGGAGCTTGAAGATCAGATGAAGAAGAAATACCTGCATCTATTTCCAGAAGATTCGTCAACACCTTCAACAGCTTAAAATTTCGGGACGAAATTTATTTAACGGGTAGGTACTGTAGTGACCCGAACTTTTCCATGTTTATATATATTAATTGAGATTTATATTTACATGATTAAATTTTTCCAACATGTTAAGTAATCAAACTTGTTAAGACTTGATTAATTGAAATATGTTTCATATAGACAATTGACCACCCAAGTTGACCGGTGATTTACGAACGTTAAAACTTGTAAAAACTATATGATGACATATATATGGATATATATATAGTTAATATGATATTATGATAAGTAAACATATCATTAAGTATATTAACAATGAAGTACATATGTAAAAACAAGACTACTAACTTAATGATTTTTAAACGAGACATATATGTAACGATTATCGTTGTAAAGACATTTAATGTATATATATCATATTAAGAGATATTCATACATGATAATATCATGATAATATAATAATTTAAAATCTCATTTGATATTATAAACATTAGGTTAACAACATTTAACAAGATCGTTAACCTAACGGTTTCAAAACAACACTTACATGTAACGACTAACGATGACTTAACGACTCAGTTAAAATGTATATACATGTAGTGTTTTAATATGTATTTATACACTTTTTAAAGACTTCAATACAATTATCAAAATACTTCTACTTAACAAAAATGCTTACAATTACATCCTCGTTCAGTTTCATCAACAATTCTACTCGTATGCACCTGTATTCGTACTCGTACAATACACAGCTTTTAGATGTATGTACTATTGGTATATACACTCCAATGATCAGCTCTTAGCAGCCCATGTGAGTCACCTAACACATGTGGGAACCATCATTTGGCAACTAGCATGAAATATCTCATAAAATTACAAAAATATGACTAATCATTCATGACTTATTTACATGAAAACAAAATTACATATCCTTTATATCTAATCCATACACCAATGACCAAAAACACCTACAAATAATTTCATTCTTCAATTTTCTTCATCTAATTGATCTCTATCAATTTCTATCTTCAAGTTCTAAGTGTTCTTCATAAATTCTACAAGTTCTAGTTACATAAAATCAAGAATACTTTCAAGTTTGCTAGCTCACTTCCAATCTTGTAAGGTGATCATCCAACCTCAAGAAATCTTTGTTTCTTACAGTAGTTTATCTCTCTAATACAAGGTAATAATCATATTCAAACTTTGGTTCAATTTCTATAACTATAACAATCTTATTTCAAGTGATGATCTTACTTGAACTTGTTTTCGTGTCATTATTCTGCTTCAAGAACTTCGAGCCATCCAAGGATCCGTTGAAGCTAGATCCATTTTTCTCTTTTCCAGTAGGTTTAACCAAGGAACTTAAGGTAGTAATGATGTTCATAACATCATTCGATTCATACATATAAAGCTATCTTATTCGAAGGTTTAAACTTGTAATCACTAGAACATAGTTTAGTTAATTCTAAACTTGTTCGCAAAAAAAAGTTAATCCTTCTAACTTGACTTTTAAAATCAACTAAACACATGTTCTATATCTATATGATATGCTAACTTAATGATTTAAAACCTGGAAACACGAAAAACACTGTAAAACCGAATTTACGCCGTCGTAGTAACACCGCGGGCTGTTTTGGGTTAGTTAATTAAAAACTATGATAAACTTTGATTTAAAAGTTGTTCTTCTGGGAAAATGATTTTTCTTATGAACATGAAACTATATCCAAAAATCATGGTTAAACTCAAAGTGTAAGTATGTTTTCTAAAATGGTCATCTAGACGTCGTTCTTTCGACTAAAATGACTACCTTTACAAAAACGACTTGTAACTTATATTTCCGACTATAAACCTATACATTTTCTATTTAGATTTATAAAATAGAGTTTAATATGAAACCATAGCAATTTGATTCACTCAAAACAGATTTATAATGAAGAAGTTATGGGTAAAACAAGATTGGATAATTTTTCTCATTTTAGCTACGTGAAAATTGGTAACAAATCTATTCCAACCATAACTTAATCAACTTGTATTGTATATTATGTAATCTTGAGATACCATAGACACGTATACAATGTTTCGACCTATCATTTCGACACATCTATATATATTTCGGAACAACCATATACACTCTATATGTGAATGTTGGAGTTAGCTATACAGGGTTGAGGTTGATCCCAAAATATATATAGTTTGAGTTGTGATCAATACTGAGATATGTATACACTGGGTCGTGGATTGATTCAAGATAATATATATCGATTTATTTCTGTACATCTATGAAATGTCCCGTTCTTATTGATTAAAAACGTTCCATATTAATTGATTTCGTTGCGAGGTTTTGACCTCTATATGAGACGTTTTTCAAAGACTGCATTCATTTTTAAAACAAACCATAACCTTAATTTCATAAATAAAGGTTTAAAAATCTTTACGTAGATTATCAAATAATGATAATCTAAAATATCCTGTTTACACACGACCATTACATAATGGTTTACAATACAAATATGTTACATCGAAATCAGTTTCTTGAATGCAGTTTTTACACAATATCATACAAACATGGACTCCAAATCTTGTCCTTATTTTAGTATGCAACAGCGGAAGCTCTTAATATTCACCTGAGAATAAACATGCTTTAAACGTCAACAAAAATGTTGGTGAGTTATAGGTTTAACCTATATATATCAAATCGTAACAATAGACCACAAGATTTCATATTTCAATACACATCCCATACATAGAGATAAAAATCATTCATATGGTGAACACCTGGTAACCGACATTAACAAGATGCATATATAAGAATATCCCCATCATTCCGGGACACCCTTCGGATATGATATAAATTTCGAAGTACTAAAGCATCCGGTACTTTGGATGGGGTTTGTTAGGCCCAATAGATCTATCTTTAGGATTCGCGTCAATTAGGGTGTCTGTTCCCTAATTCTTAGATTACCAGACTTAATAAAAAGGGGCATATTCGATTTCGATAATTCAACCATAGAATGTAGTTTCACGTACTTGTGTCTATTTTGTAAATCATTTATAAAACCTGCATGTATTCTGATCCCAAAAATATTAGATTTTAAAAGTGGGACTATAACTCACTTTCACAGATTTTTACTTCGTCGGGAAGTAAGACTTGGCCACTGGTTGATTCACGAACCTATAACAATATATACATATATATCAAAGTATGTTCAAAATATATTTACAACACTTTTAATATATTTTGATGTTTTAAGTTTATTAAGTCAGCTGTCCTCGTTAGTAACCTACAACTAGTTGTCCACAGTTAGATGTACAGAAATAAATCGATAAATATTATCTTGAATCAATCCACAACCCAGTGTATACGTATCTCAGTATTGATCACAACTCAAACTATATATATTTTGGAATCAACCTCAACCCTGTATAGCTAACTCCAACATTCACATATAGAGTGTCTATGGTTGTTCCGAAATATATATAGATGTGTCGACATGATAGGTCGAAACATTGTATACGTGTCTATGGTATCTCAAGATTACATAATATAAAATACAAGTTGATTAAGTTATGGTTGGAATAGATTTGTTACCAATTTTCACGTAGCTAAAATGAGAAAAATTATCCAATCTTGTTTTACCCATAACTTCTTCATTTTAAATCCGTTTTGAGTGAATCAAATTGCTATTGTTTCATATTGAACTCTATTTTATGAATCTAAACAGAAAAAGTATAGGTTTATAGTCGGAAAAATAAGTTACAAGTCGTTTTTGTAAAGGTAGTCATTTCAGTCGAAAGAACGACGTCTGGATGACCATTTTAGAAAACATACTTCCACTTTGAGTTTAACCATAATTTTTGGATATAGTTTCATGTTCATAATAAAAATCATTTTCTCGGAATAACAACTTTTAAATCAAAGTTTATCATAGTTTTTAATTAACTAACCCAAAACAGCCCGCGGTGTTACTACGACGGCGTAAATCCGGTTTTACGGTGTTTTTCGTGTTTCCAGGTTTTAAATCATTAAGTTAGCATATCATATAGATATAGAACATGTGTTTAGTTGATTTTAAAAGTCAAGTTAGAAGGATTAACTTTTGTTTGCGAACAAGTTTAGAATTAACTAAACTATGTTCTAGTGATTACAAGTTTAAACCTTCGAATAAGATAGCTTTATATGTATGAATCGAATGATGTTATGAACATCATTACTACCTTAAGTTCCTTGGATAAACCTACTGGTAAAGATAAAAATGGATCTAGCTTCAATGGATCCTTGGATGGCTCGAAGTTCTTGAAGCAGAATCATGACACGAAAACAAGTTCAAGTAAGATCATCACTTGAAATAAGATTGTTATAGTTATAGAAATTGAACCAAAGTTTGAATATGATTATTACCTTGTAAATGATAACCTACTGTAAGAAACAAAGATTTCTTGAGGTTGGATGATCACCTTACAAGATTGGAAGTGAGCTAGCAAACTTGAAAGTATTCTTGATTTTATGAAACTAGAACTTTTGGAATTTATGAAGAACACTTAGAACTTGAAGATAGAACTTGAGAGAGATCAATTAGATGAAGAAAATTGAAGAATGAAAGTGTTTGTAGGTGTTTTTGGTCGTTGGTGTATGGATTAGATATAAAGGATATGTAATTTTGTTTTCATGTAAATAAGTCATGAATGATTACTCATATTTTTGTAATTTTATGAGATATTTCATGCTAGTTGCCAAATGATGGTTCCCACATATGTTAGGTGACTCACATGGGCTGCTAAGAGCTGATCATTGGAGTGTATATACCAATAGTACATACATCTAAAAGCTGTGTATTGTACGAGTACGAATACGGGTGCATACGAGTAGAATTGTTGATGAAACTGAACGAGGATGTAATTGTAAGCATTTTTGTTAAGTAGAAGTATTTTGATAAGTGTATTGAAGTCTTTCAAAAGTGTATAAATACATATTAAAATACTACATGTATATACATTTTAACTGAGTCGTTAAGTCATCGTTAGTCGTTACATGTAAGTGTTGTTTTGAAACCTTTAGGTTAACGATCTTGTTAAATGTTGTTAACCCAATGTTTATAATATCAAATGAGATTTTAAATTATTATATTATCATGATATTATCATGTATGAATATCTCTTAATATGATATATATACATTAAATGTCTTTACAACGATAATCGTTACATATATGTCTCATTTAAAAATCATTAAGTTAGTAGTCTTGTTTTTACATATGTAGTTCATTGTTAATATACTTAATGATATGTTTACTTATCATAGTATCATGTTAACTATATATATATCCATATATATGTCATCATATAGTTTTTACAAGTTTTAACGTTCGTGAATCACCGGTCAACTTGGGTGGTCAATTGTCTATATGAAACATATTTCAATTAATCAAGTCTTAACAAGTTTGATTGCTTAACATGTTGGAAACATTTAATCATGTGAATATCAATCTCAATTAATATATATAAATATGGAAAAGTTCGGGTCACAACAGTACCTACCCGTTAAATAAATTTCGTCCCGAAATTTTAAGCTGTTGAAGGTGTTGACGAATCTTCTGGAAATAGATGCGGGTATTTCTTCTTCATCTGATCTTCACGCTCCCAGGTGAACTCGGGTCCTCTACGAGCATTCCATCGAACCTTAACAATTGGTATCTTGTTTTGCTTAAGTCTTTTAACCTCACGATCCATTATTTCGACGGTTTCTTCGATGAATTGAAGTTTTTCGTTGATTTGGATTTCATCTAACGGAATAGTGAGATCTTCTTTAGCAAAACATTTCTTCAAATTCGAGACGTGGAAAGTGTTATGTACAGCCGCGAGTTGTTGAGGTAACTCTAGTCGGTAAGCTACTGGTCCGACACGATCAATAATCTTGAATGGTCCAATATACCTTGGATTTAATTTCCCTCGTTTACCAAATCGAACAACGCCTTTCCAAGGTGCAACTTTAAGCATGACCATCTCTCCAATTTCAAATTCAATATCTTTTCTTTTAATGTCAGCGTAGCTCTTTTGTCGACTTTGGGCGGTTTTCAACCGTTGTTGAATTTGGATGATCTTCTCGGTAGTTTCTTGTATAATCTCCGGACCCGTAATCTGTCTATCCCCCACTTCACTCCAACAAATCGGAGACCTGCACTTTCTACCATAAAGTGCTTCAAACGGCGCCATCTCAATGCTTGAATGGTAGCTGTCGTTGTAGGAAAATTCTGCTAACGGTAGATGTCGATCCCAACTGTTTCCGAAATCAATAACACATGCTCGTAGCATGTCTTCAAGCGTTTGTATCGTCCTTTCGCTCTGCCCATCAGTTTGTGGATGATAGGCAGTACTCATGTCTAGACGAGTTCCTAATGCTTGCTGTAATGTCTGCCAGAATCTTGAAATAAATCTGCCATCCCTATCAGAGATAATAGAGATTGGTATTCCATGTCTGGAGACGACTTCCTTCAAATACAGTCGTGCTAACTTCTCCATCTTGTCATCTTCTCTTATTGGCAGGAAGTGTGCTGATTTGGTAAGACGATCAACTATTACCCAAATAGTATCAAAACCACTTGCAGTCCTTGGCAATTTAGTGATGAAATCCATGGTAATGTTTTCCCATTTCCATTCCGAGATTTCGGGTTGTTGAAGTAGACCTGATGGTTTCTGATGCTCAGCTTTGACCTTAGAACACGTCAAACATTCTCCTACGTATTTAGCAACATCGGCTTTCATACCCGGCCACCAAAAATGTTTCTTGAGATCCTTGTACATCTTCCCCGTTCCAGGATGTATTGAGTATCTGGTTTTATGAGCTTCTCTAAGTACCATTTCTCTCATATCTCCAAATTTTGGTACCCAAATCCTTTCAGCCCTATACCGGGTTCCGTCTTCCCGAATATTAAGATGCTTCTCCGATCCTTTGGGTATTTCATCCTTTAAATTTCCCTCTTTTAAAACTCCTTGTTGCGCCTCCTTTATTTGAGTAGTAATGTTATTATGAATCATTATATTCATAGATTTTACTCGAATGGGTTCTCTGTCCTTCCTGCTCAAGGCATCAGCTACCACATTTGCCTTCCCCGGGTGGTAACGAATCTCAAAGTCGTAATCATTCAATAATTCAATCCACCTACGCTGCCTCATAATCAGTTGTTTCTGATTAAATATGTGTTGAAGACTTTTGTGGTCGGTATATATAATACTTTTGACCCCATATAAGTAGTGCCTCCAAGTCTTTAATGCAAAAACAACCGCTCCTAATTCCAAATCATGCGTCGTATAATTTTGTTCGTGAATCTTCAATTGTCTAGACGCATAAGCAATCACCTTCGTTCGTTGCATTAATACACAACCGAGACCATGCTTTGATGCATCACAATAAATCACAAAATCATCATTCCCTTCAGGCAATGACAATATAGGTGCCGTAGTTAGCTTTTTCTTCAATAACTGAAACGCTTTCTCTTGTTCATCATTCCATTCAAATTTCTTCCCTTTATGCGTTAATGCAGTTAAGGGTTTTGCTATTCTGGAAAAGTCTTGGATGAACCTTCTGTAGTAACCAGCTAGTCCTAAAAACTGGCGTATGTGTTTCGGAGTTTTCGGGGTTTCCCACTTTTCAACAGTTTCTATCTTTGCCGGATCCACCTTAATACCTTCTTTGTTCACTATGTGACCGAGGAATTGAACTTCTTCCAACCAAAATGCACACTTTGAAAACTTAGCGTACAATTCTTCCTTCCTCAATACTTCTAACACCTTTCTCAAATGTTCACCGTGTTCTTGGTCATTCTTTGAGTAAATAAGTATGTCATCAATGAAAATAATGACAAACTTGTCAAGGTATGGTCCACACACTCGGTTCATAAGGTCCATGAACACAGCTGGTGCATTAGTTAAACCAAACGGCATGACCATAAACTCGTAATGACCGTAACGTGTTCTGAAAGCAGTCTTTGGAATATCATCTTCTTTCACCCGCATTTGATGATACCCGGAACGTAAGTCAATCTTTGAATAAACAGACGAGCCTTGTAGTTGATCAAATAAGTCATCGATTCTCAGTAGTGGGTAGCGGTTCTTGATGGTAAGTTTGTTCAACTCTCGGTAGTCGATACACAACCTGAATGTACCATCTTTCTTCTTGACAAACAAAACAGGAGCTCCCCACGGTGATGTGCTTGGTCGAATGAAACCACGCTCTAAAAGTTCTTGTAATTGGCTTTGTAGTTCTTTCATCTAGCTGGGTGCGAGTCTGTAAGGAGCACGAGCTATTGGTGCAGCTCTTGGTACAAGATCTATTTGAAATTCAACGGATCGATGTGGGGGTAATCCCGGTAATTCTTTCGGAAATACATCAAGAAATTCTTTTGCGACGGGAACATCATTGATGCTCTTTTCTTCAGTTTGTACTTTCTCGACGTGTGCTAGAACAGCATAGCAACCTTTTCTTATTAGTTTTTGTGCCTTCAAATTACTAATAAGATGTAGCTTCGTGTTGCCCTTTTCTCCGTACACCATTAAGGGTTTTCCTTTTTCTCGTATAATGCGAATTGCATTTTTGTAACAAACGATCTCCGCTTTCACTTCTTTCAACCAGTCCATACCGATTATCACATCAAAACTCCCTAACTCTACTGGTATCAAATCAATCTTAAATGTTTCGCTAACCAGTTTAATTTCTCGATTCCGACATATATTATCTGCTGAAATTAATTTACCATTTGCTAATTCGAGTAAAAATTTACTATCCAAAGGCGTCAATGGACAACTAAATTTAGCACAAAAATCTCTACTCATATAGCTTCTATCCGCACCCGAATCAAATAAAACGTAAGCAGATTTATTGTCAATAAGAAATGTACCCGTAACAAGCTCCGGGTCTTCCTGTGCCTCTGCCGCATTAATATTGAAAACTCTTCCACGGCCTTGTCCATTCGTGTTCTCCTGGTTCGGGCAATTTCTAATAATGTGGCCCGGTTTTCCACATTTATAACAAACTACATTGGCATAACTTGCTCCGACACTACTTGCTCCGCCATTACTCGTTCCGACACCATTTGTTCCTTTCGTTCTATTAACCCCTGGTCCGTAGACCTCACACTTCGCCGCGCTATGACCATTTCTTTTACACTTGTTGCAAAATTTGGTGCAGAACCCCGAGGGATTCTTTTCACACCTTTGGCATAGCTACTTCTGATTGTTGTTGTTGTTGCGGTTATTATTATTGTTGGGATGATTGTTGTAGTTGCTGTTGTTGTTGTTGTTGTTGTTGGGCCATTTGTTGTAGTTGCGATTGATGTTCCGATTGTTGGGATAATTGTTGCGATTATTGTTGTAATTGCTGTTGTTGTTGTATTGGTGATTCTTATCACCGTTTTCCTCCCACTTTCTTTTGACTTGCTTCACATTGGCCTCTTCAGCAGTCTGTTCTTTAATTCTTTCTTCAATCTGGTTCACGAGTTTGTGAGCCATTCTACATGCCTGTTGTATGGAGGCGGGCTCGTGTGAACTTATATCTTCTTGGATTCTTTCCGGTAATCCTTTCACAAACGCGTCGATCTTCTCTTCCTCATCTTCGAATGCTCCCGGACAAAATAGGCACAATTCTGTGAATCGTCTTTCATACGTGGTAATATCAAATCCTTGGGTTCGTAACCCTCTAAGTTCTGTCTTGAGCTTATTGACCTCGGTTCTGGGACGGTACTTCTCGTTCATCAAGTGCTTGAATGCTGACCACGGTAGTGCGTACGCATCGTCTTATCCCACTTGCTCTAGATAGGTATTCCACCATGTTAACGCAGAACCTGTGAAGGTATGCGTAGCGTACTTTACTTTGTCCTCTTCAGTACACTTACTTATGGTAAACACCGATTCGACCTTCTCGGTCCACCGTTTCAATCCGATCGGTCCTTCGGTTCCATCAAATTCCAAAGGTTTGCAGGCAGTGAATTCTTTGTAGGTGCATCCTACACGATTTCCTGTACTGCTAGATCCAAGGTTATTATTGGTATGTAGCGCAGCCTGTACTGCGGCTATGTTTGAAGCTAGAAAAGTACGGAATTCCTCTTCATTCATATTCACGGTGTGTCGAGTAGTCGGTGCCATTTCCTTCAAAATAGTTAACTGGAACAAGTTAATCATACAGAATATTAAGAGTAGTTAATAGTATTTCGTAGCATAATATGAACTCATTTATAAAAGCTTTTTCTTCATATTAGCGTTTTATAAGTTTAAATTCGGGTAGTACCTACCCGTTAAGTTCATACTTAGTAGCTAATATACAATTCAACTACTACAATTCTATATGAAAAACTGATTATAATAATATTTCGCGTTCAAACTTTTACACAACATTTTACAAACTTACAATACCGCTTATTTTACATATAGCATGAAATATAGCACACAATAAATTTGATACAAGATGGTTGTGAAGATAATTCTAGCTAGTACACAAGTTGTTCAGCAAAGGCAATAAAGACACGTAATTCATACGTCCAGAAACAAATCATGCATTCTGGTTTTACTAGGACTACTTCCCATCCTTGGTCTTGTGGAACATAACCGTTATGGCCGTTGATAAGACAGCGTGTTGTAACGTCGTCAAAGGGACGAGGGTTACGTAATGTCCAACAGTCCCGTAACAATCTAAAAACCTCATTTCTTACCCTAATTACCGACTCCGTCACTTGTGGGAACGTTTTGTTTAATAGTTGTAGCCCGATGTTCTTGTTCTCACTTTGGTGAGAAGCGAACATTACTAATCCGTAAGCATAACATGCTTCTTTATGTTGCATGTTAGCCGCTTTTTCTAAATCACGAAGTCCAATATTCGGATATATTGAGTCAAAATAATTTCTTAACCCATTGCGTAAAATAGCATTTGGGTTCCCCGCAATATATGCGTCAAAGTAAACACATCGTAACTTATGGATTTCCCAATGTGATATCCCCCATCTTCCGAATGAAAGCCTTTTATAAACCAAGGCATTCTTGGAACGTTCTTCGAATGTCTTACAAACTGATCTCGCCTTAAATAGTTGTGCCGAAGAATTCTGACCGACTCTAGACAAGATTTCATCAATCATGTCTCCGGGTAGGTCTCTTAAAATATTGGGTTGTCTATCCATTTTGGGTTAGTTAATTAAAAACTATGATAAGCTTTGATTTAAAAGTTGTTATTCCGAGAAAATAATTTTTATTATGAACATGAAACTATATCCAAAAATTATGGTTAAACTCAAAGTGGAAGTATGTTTTCTAAAATGGTCATCCAGACGTCGTTCTTTCGACTGAAATGACTACCTTTACAAAAACGACTTGTAACTTATTTTTCCGACTATAAACCTATACTTTTTCTGTTTAGATTCATAAAATAGAGTTCAATATGAAACAATAGCAATTTGATTCACTCAAAACGGATTTAAAATGAAGAAGTTATGGGTAAAACAAGATTGGATAATTTTTATCATTTTAGCTACGTGAAAATTGGTAACAAATCTATTCCAACCTAACTTAATCAACTTGTATTTTATATTATGTAATCTTGAGATACCATAGACACGTATACAATGTTTCGACCTATCATGTCGACACATCTATATATATTTCGGAACAACCATAGACACTCTATATGTGAATGTTGGAGTTAGCTATACAGGGTTGAGGTTGATTCCAAAATATATATAGTTTGAGTTGTGATCAATACTGAGATACGTATACACTGGGTTGTGGATTGATTCAAGATAATATTTATCGATTTATTTCTGTACATCTAACTGTGGACAACTAGTTGTAGGTTACTAACGAGGACAGCTGACTTAATAAACTTAAAACATCAAAATGTATTAAAAGTGTTGTAAATATATTTTGAACATACTTTGATATATATGT
This sequence comes from Rutidosis leptorrhynchoides, assembly GCF_046630445.1. Classification (NCBI taxonomy): domain Eukaryota; kingdom Viridiplantae; phylum Streptophyta; class Magnoliopsida; order Asterales; family Asteraceae; genus Rutidosis; species Rutidosis leptorrhynchoides. The sequence continues at coordinate 285,641,730 of NC_092343.1, forward strand.
ACATATTTGTTATAGGTTCGTGAATCGACCAGTGGCCAAGTCTTACTTCCCGACGAAGTAAAAATCTGTGAAAGTGAGTTATAGTCCCACTTTTAAAATCTAATATTTTTGGGATGAGAATACATGCAGGTTTTATAAATGATTTACAAAATAGACACAAGTACGTGAAACTACATTCTATGGTTGAATTATAGAAATCGAATATGCCCCTTTTTATTAAGTCTGGTAATCTAAGAATTAGGGAACAGACACCCTAATTGACGCGAATCCTAAAGATAGATCTATTGGGCCTAACAAACCCCATCCAAAGTACCGGATGCTTTAGTACTTCGAAATTTATATCATATCCGAAGGGTGTCCCGGAATGATGGGGATATTTTTATATATGCATCTTGTTAATGTCGATTATCAGGTGTTCACCATATGAATAATTTTTATCTCTATGTATGGGATGTATATTGAAATATGAAATCTTGTGGTCTATTGTTACGATTTGATATATATAGGTTAAACCTATAACTCACCAACATTTTTGTTGACGTTTTAAGCATGTTTATTCTCAGGTGATTATTAAGAGCTTTCGCTGTTGCATACTTAAATAAGGACGAGATTTGGAGTCCATGCTTGTATGATATTGTGTAAAAACTCCATTCAAGAAACTTATTTTGTTGTAACATATTTGTATTGTAAACCATTATGTAATGGTCGTGTGTAAACAGGATATTTTAGATTATCATTATTTGATAATCTACGTAAAGCTTTTTAAACCTTTATTGATGAAATAAAGGTTATGGTTTGTTTTAAAATGAATGCAGTCTTTGAAAAACGTCTCATATAGAGGTCAAAACCTCGCAACGAAATCAATTAATGTGGAACGTTTTTAATCAATAAGAACGGGACATTTCATCGGGATGGTTTAAGGGTTGGATCCTCAGAGTGTGGTTCGGGTTTCCTACCCGAAAGTGCGTGTGTGTGTGCAAATGATGACTAGGCTTCGGTCCGGACTGATGCAAGCTTGCCTTTAAAAAAAAAAAAACTTAGTAAAATTAGAACCACTGTTTTGATAAACAAAATAAATACATAAATATATATATTTAACACGTATAACATAACAAAATTTATACTTTATATATATATATATATATATATATATATATATATATATATATATATAAATGAATAAATAATAATTAATGAAATATATAATGTCACGTCCTCCAGATAGGGCCTAGAAGAATAACGTGACTTAATATATCAAATCACAGTTGTATAAACATGAACGACTCTATATGAGACGTTTTATTGAGTTTTGCCGCGGAAGATAAATAGATTACATTAAATGTTTTTAAATGAATTGGTAAGTAATGCATGAAGACTCCAAGCATGGCAAGCAATCATCATCAAAGCAGCAGAGATACAGCGAAAGCAATATTTAAGTACCTGAGAATAAACATGCTTAAAAAGTCAACACGAGGTTGAGTGAGTTCAAAGGTTTGTCATAAACAATAATTTCAGTAATAGATATAGACCACAAGATTTAGTTTGTAAAGTTGATCTCCTGCAGGATCAAAAGTTAAGCCAGTGCGTGATATTTAGACTAAATGTTGTTTGCCCCGTGACAAGTTGTTCTGTACTTGTCGTTTAATTTCATTATCAAGTAATACAAAGACTTAGTCAAGTGTATCGGGGACGTTACTCCCGATAGGCCTATCCCCAATAATTAAGAATGCAGCAGCAATTAAAAATATCACTGTAGGGACTTAGTCGGACATATCCGGGTATATCATAGTTTAATAGTTGGTACTTGTGTCTAACGTATAAAACAGTTATAAAAGTTGCGCATGTATTCTCAGCCCAAAAATATATATAAAAAGGGAGCTATGAAAACTCACGATACGATACGATAGTTTGTAGGATATGCGTATGATAGTACTGAACAAGTTTAGAGTTGTCCTCGGATTCATGAACCTATATCAAGTATATATATTAACACATATACTCGTAATCGAATAAGTTTATTTGGTTCAATTGTTATATTTTTCTGTATATATACTTTTATATATATTCTGTTTATAAGTATTCATTTGATAAAATAATATTAATAATGTTAACGAATAAAGAGTTGTATTATTTTGTAATAACAATAATAATACTAGTAGTAAAAATAATAATCATAATAAAGTTCTAAAAATAATATTAATAATAATATTATAGTTTTGATGATAGCAAAAATGTTAATTTTTGTAAAAATGATAATAATAATTTTAATAATAACAATACTAATAATAATAATAATTATACTTATGTTAAAAATGAGAATAATAATAATAATAATAAAAATAATTTCAATAAAAATCATAATGCTAATAATAATCTAGATGGTAATACTAAAAGAGTTATTAATGATAATATTAGTAATAATTTTATTGATAGTAATAACAATTAATAATAATACAAATCATAGTAATATTGATAATAATAATAATAAAATAATACTTTTAGTAATAAAAATGATAATTTTATTAGTAATGATGTTACTAATAACTTTTAATGATAATACTAACAATATTATTAGTATTAATAATAGTAATAATAATGGTAATGATAATAATAATCATATTAATGATAATGATAATTATAATTATAATATTAAGTTTAGTATTAGCATGAATATAATAATAATAATAATAATAATAATAATAATAATAATAATAATAATAATAATAATAATAATAATAATAATAATAATAATAATAATAATAATAATAATAATAATAATAATAATGAAAATAGAGTTTAAAACTACCTTTGAAGTTTTTCTAAAAAGAATATGCCCGAGACGGGACTCGAACCCGTGACCTCTCAAAACCCGTCAACACCCTAAACCATTCTGCTATCTCAATTTTTCTGTTTTAAATCCACAACCAAATTTATTTAACCTTTTATTCCACTGCTACTTCTTCTTCTTCAAATATTAATCGACCAGAGAACTTTTATAATCAAAACAATGATTTATATTTTTGTCTAAGACTTGTAAACAACATAAAAACTAGAAATTGGTGTTTGAAAAATCGAAAAAAAAATAATATATAGCAGCAGCAGGTAGCTGTTCGAAAAAAAAATAAAAGAACTCAAAATTGGATTTTGATTTTGGGAACGTTTTAGACAAACCTTATAACATGAATTATGTTTAAAATCACTCTTAGAAACTTTATCAATCATCAATTTAACTGGAATCATAACAAATAACATGAATTTGATTGAAGAACATTAGTTGACTTTTAAAAACCAAAACTTTGACTCGTGAATTTGAATTCGATACTAGGAATTGGAAGCTCTAATTTTGCAAAAAGATTTAGTAAATGATTCCTAATGCTACTGCACTTATAGATTTTCAAATGGCTTCTGAATTCAAAGTTTTTGAAAAATGAATAAGAACAGAGGTGTATGAACTTTTTATTTATTTTTCTGTTTCTTTTCCAATTACTGCAGCTATAGGTAGTATTTATATTACGTTTATGATTAGTAAGAGACTATTAAACCTAATCTAATTGATTTGTTTGGATAACTGTAATAGAAATCGACTAGATCACAACAAGGTTTCAAGCAAGATAAATAATAATAAAAAAATAGACAGCAGCTACAATCATCTTAAAATATTTTAAAAGCAGATTTTTGATGAAATAATGCAGTTCACGATCTTAAATAAAAAATAAAAAGCAGTCCACTAAAATCTAAAAAAAATTCGACCTAAATTAGGTATTAGGTTTCCGATTCTTTTATATATATATATATATATATATATATATATATATATATATATATATATAATACTAATAACAATAATCATACTAATAATGATAATAACATTGATAAAATAATAATAATAATAAACTTAAAAATAATGTAAATTTTAATAAGTTTAATAATAATAGTGGTAATAATAATAAAAATAATAATTATACTTGTAAATGATAATGATTAATGATATAAAATGATATTAATAATAATATTAATATAACGAATAATTACTAATGCATAATTATTTACGAATAATTGTTCGTGAATCGTCGGAATTGGTCAAAAGGTAATTGAGTTCATGAAAACAGTTTTAAAATTTGATACGCATGATAACATACTATGCTTAATGTGTCGAATTCATATAAAGATTAGGTTTAATTTTAGTCGAAAATTTCTGGGTTGTCATAGTACCTACCCGTTAAAAGAAATTTCGTCCCGAAATTTAGTTGTTGTCATCGGTCGGCGTTGTTTGTAAATAGATGATGATATTTACGTTTTTATTTGGTTTTCACGTTCCCAGGTATACTCGAGCCTTGCGTGAATTCCAACAGATAGAATATTGTATTGTTTTAAGGGTTTAAATTATACGAACCATATTTTCTACAAGTTCTTCTATGAAGTGCATTTTATCTGTAATGCGGAGGTTATCTAAAGGATTTAACAAGAGTGTTATTGACTTAGATTTTCTTAGAAGAGATAAGGATACTATACAAACATTTCAGTAATTTGGATACATGAAATGTGTTATGAATAATATTGAGCTTATTTAAAACTTTGAGTGTTTATGCCACAATATTAGTGCAGACAAAATAGAAAGGAGTTCATGAAAATCACAGTCATTATATTTGATAGATATCGTCATTGTTGACAATAAGAATAATTAATGATGAATATGAGTTGAAAAATAGAGTTTTATCAACATTATGTAATACGGATGAAACGATTCGATTACAGGAAGAGTATAAACGAAGCTATCGTAAAAGATTGAAATGAGGAAATTAAATGTTCGCCTTAACTTTTGACGTAGTCACGATTGATTTCCGAAATTTAAGGGATTTAAAGAAATCTTCGAAATCTATAAGATTTGATTCTCCGGTAATTACGGATATTAGGATTTCTTTGATTAAATGCGGTAGATAGCCTCGATTATTGTGTCTGAAATTTCGCTATAAATTAGCTTCTTCCATTTCATTATCTTCACCACTTCTATACTTTCTTTCTTAATTCATACTTCAAAAGATTGTGAAAATGCTCAATCCAGTTCTTGTTCTTGACCACATATTGGTTATCGCCACAATCATCCTTCTTTTACAACTCCCACCAGAGGAGTCTGTTTACTTCTACTATGCTCTAGGAATTATAGTTTTTATTATTCTCCCGTGTCTTTATATTTCTATACGCATTGATATACACGATTTGTAATTTCAGTGTTGTTATCGGGCTTTATATTTTCCCTTATATGTCGGAGCTCTTTGCCTTTTTATTCTCCTCTCAACTCTAAGTAAAGCGAGTAATGGTCCAGAATTTGTAGGTATGAAGTTTCGAATGATCATAATATACAAAGCAGAAAGAAAGGTAATAGCACCATTTGATTTGTCAAATTACCAGAATATCCGGAAAAGATAGAACTATCAAGAAAATATGTTCTTGATATCTTTAGAGATTTAAGTAGAATGTAAGAGTCGTGTAACATGGCAAATGATGATTATAAAGTCTATGAATCATCATCTTCCATTAAAAAAAATTTAGCATCACTTACTGTAATATAATCACGTTGGCCTGACGTCATTATATTATACTAACTCATGCTTCAATTCCCAACACTTCTTCAAAACATTTATAATTTAAACTTGAATTTTACATTATATAGAAACTAAAACAGTTTCCTTTATGATGTGATAAAGATATCGCAAAGAGACAATTAATTGCGGACAAAAATCGTTATGAAGATATCTTCAGAAATATAGAGGATATTTATAACGAAAGATACGATGATATCTTAGAATTTCTAAGATCGAATGATAATGAGGAAAATTCTTCCGTAAAGATTTAGATTGCGTAAAAAGATCTTCTGTGGTTTTCATCAGAAATCGAATCATCTAGATTCTTTGATTACAGGTTTAGTCCTTGTGATTTGTCCACAGCTTCCTTCATGGTTTGAGCATTACATTTTCCAGTTCTAAATCTGAGCTTTTGCAATGCGTCATTCTTTATCATCAAACTTTTGGCCATTTAGACCATCTATAGCTTTTGCTGCTTCATCATCATTATCAAGGTTAACGAATCTGAATCATTGATTATCAATCCGAGATGGTTTCAAGAAATTTTATTTTTAGATGATTAAATGCTGATTGTAATCGTCAATGGATCTAATGGTTAACGAATAGGCGTTGTTGATTTCAAAAGTAATGAATGATAATTTCGGTGGTTTGATATGATAATTCATCATAGAATATGAACAAATACAATTCATGAGAATCAGAATTGAAGAATGTATAATGTAACATATTAATGTGAGATATAAATATTTCTAGGGTATTACCTACCCGTTAAAATATTTTCACAATTAACAGTTTGTACAAAAGAGTTTTAATTACAGTCTTTATGAAAATATACATACATATATATTTTCCTTCAGATGTAATCATGGATTTAATGAGTTAATATAATATTAAACTCATTTGATTTATGGTTGAAACGAGAATGAATAATCTCCAAAACCTTAGAGATTACATAATTGCCGCGAAATATTTCGTTAATGAAGTTATGAATCAATACATTCATCGTTACACTTGATTTATTATGAAATGAAGTTTATTGTGTTGAAGCAGTGATTAACAATTGTTAAGTCATTATCGAAGGGTGTACTTCATAGCATATTAGTGATATGAATTAACCAAGTAGTACATACTAGTTAAGATTCACACGTAATTGCTTAGTACGATAAGATTTATTATTGTTCCAAATCATATATATATATATATATATATATATATATATATATATATATATATATATATATATATATATATATATATATATATATATATATATATAAAGTATACATATATAATTCTTCACGAAGAATGAGTCAATACATCTTAACTCATTATTACTAATATTCCTTGGTATCTATGGGGCATATGATATTGATGCTTGAGGTAACTAGTGTGATTTTGAGGCATGGAATGCTGATGTTGTTGTTGGTGAAGCTGATGCTGTTGGTGGTGATGCTGATGTTGCTTACGGTGTTGGTGATGTTGGTAGTACGGATGGTACTAGTGGTGCTGGTTATGCTGCTGGTGCTGCTGATGCTTTTAGATATCGCACCGTATTCTCCAGAGCCACCACTCGAGCGCGAAACTCGTTGACTTCTTCTACTATTCCGGGATAATTGGCGGTTGGAACAAGGGGATGAATAAGATCTAAAATCTTCGATATTATATAATCGTGACGGGATACCCTGGAAAGAAGAGAGAAAATGGTGTTTCGAACTGGTTCGCCAGTAAGTGCTTCAGGTTCTTCGCCAAGAGGTGAATTCGGTTGGTGGAATGGATCACTTTCTTCTTGCCTCCATTGATTGAGTTGACTACGAACCCACCCCCAATTCATCTAGAAAAGATGATGGCTGATTGGTTCGTTTGTTCCGGTTACGCTGCCATTGGAGCTCGAGGAGTTCAAGAAATTCATATTATGTATTTGGAATAGGGTTTGATATGAAATGGGTGTTGAATATTGAATGATAGATTTGTCTCCTTGAATACGTATTTATAGCATAAAGATTTCCATAATTTACGGAGGAAATTTAGGAAAAGTGGTAGACAAAGTTTACTGGGATATATATGATAAGATATGATTTTGTCCGTAGATCATCTATGCAATAATCGCAGTATGACGTGTCGAGACTTTAATTATTAAACAAATGCTTTCCAACAAGGATTGATAGATATACTTTCGATTAAAGACTTTCAATTCGTAGTGGCCTATTCAGGTCTAGGGGCTTGAGCTATAGGGTCCTTTAAACCGGTAATCCAAACCCTTCCATTCTTGAGTTTCGTAGACGCCACTAGTCAAGAAAATTCAATGATCAAAATAACGAGAAAGAAAAGATTTTGAAAGTAATGAATATAAATAGTAGGGATTTCAAGAATCGTGGATAACATTTCATGTAATACATATGTAATACACAAAACCATGATAGATGACAAAGGAATATCGAGAATTTCAATAATCATGAGTGACAGCCCTCGGTGTTCGTAATGATAGGGTTCATGCTAGTCATCCTAAAAGAATGAGGTTACAAGCGTTCTAAGGAAGACGTAAGGTAAGAGGTAAAAGTATAGATAACAGATAGCAAGATAATAAGAGATAGACAATTAAAACTAAGGCAGGAAAGGCTATAGTCCTAAAGATTGCTAAGGTACCCTAGCTAACATGTAAGGCACACATAAAATGAAATCCTGGTTCTCTATAACAGCCTGCTCTGATACCAATCTGTCACGTCCTCCAGATAGGGCCTGGAAGAATAACGTGACTTAATATATCAAATCATAGTTGTATAAACGAGAACGAATCTATATGAGACGTTTTATTGATTTTTACAGCGGAAGATAAATAGATTACTTTAAATGTTTTTAAATGAATTGGTAAGTAATTCATGAAGACTCCAAGCATGGCAAGCAATCATCATCAAAGCAGCAGATATACAGCGGAAGCAATATTTAAGTACCTAAGAATAAACATGCTTAAAAAGTCAACACGAGGTTGAGTGAGTTCATAGGTTTATCATAAACAATAATTTCAGTAATAGATTTAGACCACAAGATTTAGTTTGTAAAGTTGATCTCCCGCAGGATCAAAAGTTATGTCAGTGCGTGATATTTAGACTAAACATTGTTTGCCCCGTGACAAGTTATTCTGTCCTTGTCGTTTAATTTCATTATCAAGTAATACAAAGACTTAGTCAAATGTATCGGAGACGTTACTCCCAATAGGCCTATCCCTAATAATTAAGAATGCTGCAGCAATTAAAAATATCACTCTAGGGACTTAGTCGGACATAGCCGGGTATAGCATAGTTTAATAGTTGGTACTTGTGTCTAATGTATAAAACAGTTATAAAAGTTGCGCATGTATTCTCACCCCAAAAATATATATGAAAAGGGAGCTATGAAAACTCACGATACGATACGATAGTTTGTAGGATATGCGTATGATAGTACTGAACAAGTTTAGAGTTGTCCTCGGATTCACGAACCTAGATCAAGTATATATATTAACACATATACTCGTAATCGAATAAGCATATTTGGTTCAATTGTTATATTTTTCTGTATATATACTTTTATATATATTCTGTTTATAAGTATTCATTTGATAAAATAATATTAATAATGTAACGACCCTGGAATTTCCAAAGTTTATTTATTAATAATAATTATTATTAATACGTATGATTAAACGAATGTACGTTATTACATTTACATGTTGCCATGATTGCCCGAACTTGACTTTTAAGTGCCCGAAACGTCTTTGTGACACCCGGAACTTGCACGAATAATATTTTTAGATATTATTTACATTCATGATTAAATTTATTAATCATTTTAATTAACTAAGGCTATTAGTTAGTTACTTGGGCTTTAATTGGTTTAACTTGTGATTTATTTGAACTCGGGCTTTGTTAGTGTAATGGACACTTGACTTTGGGCTTACAAGCCCACCCTACATTATTAATGGACCCTTTAGCCCACTCTTTCAAGTGTAAGTATCATTTAGAACATGGAACTAGCTAGTTAAGAGATATAGAATCTAGTTGCTCATTATCCCCATGTGAACACCCATTTTACCCAACTTTTGTAAACTTTTCATGCTAATAACCAAAGAGCAACTCCCCCCTCCCTTTTTGCTGCAGAAATCTCGTGGCCTTTAGGCCATTATATGGAGTTTTTGTTTCATATTTCATTACTTCAACACTCTCATTCTCCAAAACACACTTCAACTTGCACTTCAACTTTCCTTTCTTTTTCTCTCTAGATTGTAAGCATTATGAACTTCTTTTCTTCCTTTCTTTTCTTACAAAACTGAATTTATACACCTTAAATCATCATCATCTTTGTTGTTTGATTACTTGTTAGTTATAGTTGTTTACTTACTTGTTGTTGTTGCATACTTGTTACAAGAATCAACTTTCTAGTTAGATTCTCCTTTTATCTTGTAATTGCAAGAACACTCAAGAACATAGCTTACTAGTTATGATTCTACATATACTTTCTTAAAAGATTGCAAGTTCATGTGTTGATTAAACTCATACTTGAAGTTCATGAAGTAAACTTTAAAGTTTACTTTCTAAGGATCAAACTTTGGTTTGAATCTTTAAAGTATGAACAACCATGAACAAACTACATGTTTACTTAGTTACTTCTTCATTTATTGCACTTTAATTTCATGTAGTTAGTTTATTTTCAAGTTTAGAGTTCAATATTTCTATTATAGTTCATGTAAGTGTCAAACCTAAGACTTTGATGTAACTTTGGTTCATCAAACTACATGCAACTCTTAAGTGAGTTGTGCTTCATGTCTTAGACTTGCACTAGGGTTATGATGGTCAAGACTTGGTTAAGATGATGTATATACATCAATGAGTTGTACACTTGAAGCTATATGCATCAAGGATGAGAACCATGATGAACATCAAGCACCAAGACCACCGGAACCCTTTTAAACTCACTGTTCTGTCCAAAACCTACTGACCTGATGATTCTGGAACAGACCAGTAGACCTGGGCTGTTCTAACCTTGATTTTTAGATAGAACTTTTCGATTAGATAACTTTTCATATAAGACTCGTCTTAGTCCGAGTTACGGTTTAGAGTCTACGGCCCTCCGAGCGTCACTATGTCCATTTACTTTTCTGTTTTCTGTGTACAGTTTCAGTTTTTCTGGTTTCTGTAATAGACCAGTACACCTGGGCTACTGTAAATTTGATTTTCATATATCTCAGTTCGTGTAGATAACTTTTCATATAGGACTCGTCTTATTCCGAGTTACGGTTTAGGATTTATGGCCCTCCGATCGTTACTATGTCCTTTAACGTTGTGCAGAAATTTCTGACCTACTCGCACTTAGACAGTCGCCACGGTCAAACCAAGACGAGTTTGCTTCTGTAAATTTTACCACACTTAAGGGACTCATAGATGGAGCCATGGCCACTGGTCTCACCTTAATTCAATAAGGGTAGAGGCCGTGGTGACTGACTGAAGTCCGACTTTGTTGAAAACTACTTTCATAAACGAAACTTACTTTACGCCTTTTGTTTAATGATGATTGATGATGACCCTTAAGACCTTAAATACATACTTTTAAACCTATTAAGACGATTTACTGACTTAGTACTATTTGACTTAGGTTGAGGACTTCGGACCATTTACTTGCACACCTTTCCCGACTACTACTTTACCGCTACATATCATTGTGAGTTATAGCATTCCCTTTTTACTTTAACTATTTTGGGAACTGAGAATACATGCGCATTTTACGTTTTACATACTAGGCACGAGTACTTAAACTTATATATGTGTGGGTTATACAATGGCATAAACATTCCCTTTAGCTCGGTAACGTTTAATCATTGGTTTATGAACCGGTGAACGCGAATCTTAGATATGGATCCATAGGGTTTGACATCCCCACTCGGGCTAGTCGCGCTAGCAGTCAACGAGTGTTTAATACTTCGTAAACATACGCACTCGCCAAGTGTAATTTCAGGGGGTATTTTAAACGTTAAGTTAGTTACCAAGTGCCCACGGTTAACATATACTTTATCATACTGTTTTGAAACGCTCTTTGTAGCACTGAAATCTCGTGGCCTACCTTACATACTGTTATACTTAAACTATAGCTCACCAACCTTTGTGTTGACGTTTTTAAGCATGTATTTCTCAGGTGCTTGAGGTTGCTTCCGCTGTGTACTAGTCGTGCTGTAGAACCCGCTGCTTAGAGTTGTTATCGTATGACTACTTATCTTGCATTCAAACTTATTTACTTTTGAAACTATGTTATGTAACGACCTTTGGGGTCACGTACACTTATTATTTGCTTCTACTTAGTGAAGCATGCTTTTGAAATGTAAAACATTTGATGTCGGTTATGACATCACCTTTTTATCATGAATGCAACTTCTTTAATTACAGCATATAGTACTTAACCTTGTAATGATCCTGTTGCTGATGATTCGTACACGATGGTTTTGTACGGGGCATCACAAATAATGTTAACGAATAAAGAGTTGTATTATATTGTAATAACAATAATAATACTAGTAGTAAAAATAATAATCATAATAAAGTTCTAAAAATAATATTGATAATAATAATATAGTTTTGATGATAGCAAAAATGTTAATTTTTTGTAAAAATGATAATAATAATTTTAATAATAACAATACTAATAATAATAATAATTATACTTATGTTAAAAATGAGAATAATAATAATAATAATAAAAATAATTTCAATAAAAATGATAATACTAATAATAATCTAGATGGTAATACTAAAAGAGTTATTAATGATAATATTAGTAATAATTTTATTGATAATAATAACAATTAATAATAATACAAATCATAGTAATAATGATAATAATAATAAAATAATACTTTTAGTAATAAAAATGATAATTTTATTAGTAATGATGTTACTAATAACTTTTAATGATAATACTAACAATATTATTAGTATTAATAATAGTAATAATAATGGTAATGATAATAATAATCATATTAATGATAATAATAATTATAATATTAAGTTTAGTATTAGCATGAATTATAATAATAATAATAATAATAATAATAATAATAATAATAATAATAATAATAATGATAATAATAATAATAATAATAATAATAATAATAATAATAATAATAATGAAAATGGAGTTGAAAACTACCTTTGAAGTTTTTCTAAAAAGAATATGCCCGAGACGGGACTCGAACCCGTGACGTCTCGAAACCCGTCAACACCTTAAACCATTCTGCTATCTCAGTTTTTCTGTTTTAAATCCACAACCAAATTTATTTAACCCTTTATTCCATTGCTACTTCTTCTTCTTCAAATATTAATCGACCAGAGAACTTTTATAATCAAAACAATGATTTATATTTTTGTCTAAGACTTGTAAACAACATAAAAACTAGAAATTGGTGTTTGAAAATCGAGAAAAAAAAATAATATATAGCAGCAGCAGGTAGCAGTTCGAAAAAATAAAAGAACTCAAAATTTGATTTTGATTTTGGGAACGTTTTAGAAAAACCTTATAACACGAATTATGTTTAAAATCACTCTTAGAAACTTTATCAATCGTCAATTTAACTGGAATCATAACAAAAAACGCGAATTTGATTGAAGAACATTAGTTGACTTTTAAAAACCAAAACTTTGACTCGTGAATTTGAATTCGATACTAGGAATTGGAAGCTCTAATTTTGCAGAAAGATTTAGTAAAGGATTCCTAATGCAACTGCACTTATAGATTTTCAAATGGCTTTTGAATTCGAAGTTTTTGAAAAATGAATAAGAACAGAGGTGTATGAACTTTTTATTTATTTTTCTGTTTCTTTTCCAATTACTGCAGCTATAGGTAGTATTTATATTACGTTTAGGATTAGTAAGCGACTATTAAACATAATCTAATTGATTTGTTTGGATAACTGTAATGGAAATCGACTAGATGACAACAAGGTTTCAAGCAAGATAAATAATAATAAAAAATGGAAAGCTGCTACAATCATCTTAAAATATTTTAAAAGCAGATTTTTGATGAAATAATGCAATTCACGATGTTAAATAAAAAATAAAAAACAGTCCACTAAAATCTAAAAAAAATTCGATCTAAATTAGGTATTAGGTTTCTAATTCTTATATATATATATATATATATATATATATATATATATATATATATATATATATATATAAATTATTAATAAATATAATACTAATAACAATAATTATACATAATGATAATAACATTGATAAAATAATAATAATAATAATAATAAACTTAAAAATAATGTAAATTTTAATAAGTTTAATAATAATAGTGGTAATAATAATACAAACAATAATTATACTTGTAAATGATAATGATTAATGATATAAAATTATATTAATAATAATATTAATATAACGAATAATTACTAATGCATAATTATTTACGAATAATTGTTCGTGAATCGTCGGAATTGGTCAAAAGGTAATTGAGTTCATGAAAAAAGTTTTAAAATTTGATACGCATGATAACATACTATGCTTAATGTGTCGAATTCATATAAAGATTAGGTTTAATTTTAGTCAGAAATTTCTGGGCTGTCATATATAAGTTACTTATATAAAAGTTATATCACTAATAATAATACATACATAATTGTTCGATTACAAGTATATGCATTAATATATATACAAATGATATAGGTTCATGAATCCAAGGTCAACTATACACTTGTTCAATGTCGTCATATGTATTTTTACTACGAAATACAGTATGGTGAGTTTCATTTGCCCCCTTTTAAATGCTTTTACAATATATATTTTTGGGACTGAGAATACATGCGCTGCTTTATAAATGTTTGACTAAATAGACACAAGTACTTAAAACTACATTCTATGACTGGATTATTAAACCGAATATGCCCCTTTTTAGTCTAGTAATCTAAGAATTATGGATCAGACACCCTAATTGACACGAATCCTAAAGATAGATCTGTTGGGCCCAACAAGCCCCATCCAAAGTACCGGATGCTTTAGTACTTCGAATTTATCATGTCCGAAGGGAGTCCCGGAATGATGGGGATATTCTATATGCATCTTGTTAAGGTCGGTTACCAGGTGTTCACCATATGAATGATTTTTATCTCTATGCAGTTTGCGAAATGCTTGATATGAGATTATGTTTATGAGAAATTAAAATATGAAATCTTGTGGTCTATTAAAAATATGGAATTTATGGATTATGATAAACTAATGAACTCACCAACCTTTTGGTTGACACTTAAAAGCATGTTTATTCTCAGGTATGAAAGAAATCTTTCGATGTGCATTTTTTTATTTTAGAGATATTACTTGGAGTCATTCATGACATATTTCAAAAGACGTTGCATTCGAGTCGCTGAGTTCATCAAGAATTTTATTAAGTCATTATAGTTTGGATATAATATGAAATGGTATGTATGCCTGTCAACTTTCGATGTAATGAAAGTTTGCCTTTTAAAAGCGAATGCAATGTTTGTAAAACATATCATATAGAGGTCAGTACCTCGCAATGTCACCAAATGTAATGTATTCGTCCAGATGGATTAGGACGGGTCATGAAACTTACCGAAAGTTCCTCGCGCATCCATGAGTGCATAAATCATCCACATGCGATGAACATATCATTCAAACATATACAAACATGGACACTGGCAACCTCATGATGAACTCAACGTGTAGGTTGATCTCTCCTATATAACACCCAATAGGGACGCACTGGCTCCAAATATACATGGCATCACATAACAAGAAGTTATCACATAGCCATAAACAACTAATGATAAATAGCATGTTAATCACAATAATATAGGCAATCATAGAATAACATGCTAATCAATAGTACCGGTCTCCAGATAGTCCCACTCACCAATTACCAGCTACCGAAGGATCTCATAGGTCTAACCTTTCTGAGAATTCTCTTCATCTTTATCATCTGAACAAAGATAACATAAGTCAGTCATTTCATTCTATAATAGTGCTAATACAACAGAAATGTTAACAACACGGTCTAGGTCTAACGACCCCTTATAAGGCTACATACTTTTTCAATTACAGGGTTTTACACACCCTCACGTATGGCATATGTGACGACCAGGAAATTTCTGACCAAATTTAAACTTAATCTTAATATGAATTCGACAAGATAAGCAAAGTCTATAAAGTTGAGTCTCAAAAAGTTTGAACTATTTCATATATATTCAATTGACCTTCGATCGCTCTCGACGATTCACGAACAATTAATTGTAAATCGATATGTGTGTATGTATATATAAATAATAATTCAAAATATAATTTGAAGTATTATATGTTGTTGTTATTAAAAATTAATAAAATAAAAATAGGATATCATAATAATTATTATTTAAAATATATCTCTATATATAATAAAGTATATTAAAAATAAATATTAAATGATTGTAATACTCGTTTGATGTTTCGATTGATATTAAGCAATTTAATTTCAACTTATATAGTTTTAAAATAAACAGTGATCCGAAAATGAGTAATATAAATTTTAGGCTTATTAAAAATGTATTTAGGAACTATTTGTTGAATTTCAAAACTTTTTATATTTTACTTAGGGGTTGGGAGTGAATAATTAACGTAATTTTTATTTAATAGTTAATGACTGAATTTTATACCATAATGACCAAAATAAATAAATATAGTTAATTTAAAAATATGGGATTTTTCCGAAGACTTTTTATCCACCCCTGATTAACAACGGAGCACGATTTAATACAGGTGTAAACTGTCGGCAGAATAGGGACTTGATATATTTGGTGCACATTTGTTATCATATTTAAATATTATATTTCTATATTACTATCAAACTTATATATAGATACATTTACATATGCATAAAACTTATACCCGAAACCACACCACAATATCACCATAGCCACCAATTAAAGTTGGTATCAGAGCGGTGATCTTAGCGATCCAGATCTTGCATTAGTGTGTCTAACTAGTAGTTGTTAGGATGCATTAATGAGTCTGAACTTCAACCGTTTCTGCATGTCAAAAGTTTTACTTATCATTTCGTGTCGAAAATTACCTGCTTATCATTCATAGTCTAGACACATCTTACTGCATTGATTACATGAATAGTGTATAGACAAAATTCATATCTTAGCGTATCTGCTAATTCATATCTTAGCGTATCTGTTATTGTAAACTTTTCCTAGGATATTCCCTAAATTCCTCTGTAATCTACGAAATCTTTTGTTCTATATAAATATTCTATGTAATTAGAATATAATCTTGGATAGTCGGAAATCATTTCATATTGAAAAATCCTTTATGATGGGAATCAATAGAACAACAAGTTCTTAATGTTAACATGATCACAAAACCAATTGATTTAGAGTTATAGCAAGCGGAAGCATAATTATAAAGAAAACAAGTTTATATGTTTAACCATTTAAATTCCCATGTAGATATCAAGTCATGAACATATGCTTACATATAATAACAACGAAGTAAGATTATACCTCCTCAAGATTAATTGAGGACTGAATTTGATGAGTAAGATGATGATGAAAAACAACCTCTAACTTGAAGCCTCAAGTGTGCAATACCCACAAGCCTTTTAGGCACCAACACCACCTTTGATTAGTTAGGATTTTTGACATTTGAATGAGTTAGTTACCAAGCAAGAAACCCTCTCTATTTGCTCTCTAAAATTTGGCCAGCAGCACTACTAGGTGAAAGTAAGAGTTTTTTGAACTTATGAGAGCAAAACTTGAGTCAAAACCTTGGTTAAAGAAACTTGCATGCACATATGGAGATGTGTTCTTAAAAGTAACAAAAATAACAAGCATGGGTGGTGTCTTGGAGCCCTAAAAAAGTCCACCCATGTGTGTTTTATATCAAGAATTGTAATTTTATAAAACTTGTATAAAACATAATGCATTTGTTAAGTTACTTGTATTTTATAAACCATTTTATAAAATATAACACAACACAATTATTTAAACCTATAAATAATTAAATCCATATCATATATAAATTATCCAAATAATTTATCTCAAGTGATTATATTTTAGAAAACCCATTTTCTAAAATCCAAGTGTCGCATATTTATTTAACGATCCAATTGTTAAGATAAATACATATAAAGTGTCAGTAAGCTTGTTATTGGGTATGACCCGACTTGGATCATAACATATTAGCCACAATGATTTAATATGTCTCTCGGGCATATGAAATACCTTCAATCTCCCACTTGCACGAGAAACATAAGAAATTAATGCAAGTGATGGATACCACCTAACGACCGTCCATCATCCCCAATATGTTATGACTTTGAGCCATTCAATAACATCATCCCTTTCGAATTCCCATCTCGAATATGAATATGTGAATCTTTCATTTATCCTTTCATCCTAGATGTCATGTTAAATCCAAGAGACACAGAGTGATCACTCTCTTCTAGATTTAACTTTATCAGGCCTTAGACATCTGACTCTCAACGAATAAGAGGGACACATTCCATCTTGACTACATACATCCTAGATATATACTTTGTATCACACCTGAGCTCTTCCTTATGAACTACCATATTTCAGAATAGCGAAGGAAAAAATCAAGGCATAATTGTAACAACCCAGCCCATTTGCCAAACAAACACGCGAAATAAATTTTTTTTTTTAAAACAGTATAGTGCGTGGCGCGCACACCTTAAGGTGCGAGGTGTGCACAAGCCCCAACAGCTTCTGTCCAGAATTGCAATTTTTCAAATAAAGATCTCCCACTTCCCGACATATTTAGACGAAACGCTTTTCACCACATGTTAATATATGTAAAACTAACACGAATCAATCATAAAACAAGTTTTACAAAACGGGGCCCACATCGGCCGTTTTACGAGTTTTGTACAAATCATGAGTTTCGACCACATTAGTTTAATTTCCAAATGACACTATGAGCATGGTGTTTGGGGGTTAAACTACCCAAATCTCGGTCAAACTCCAAAAGCTATCATATCCCAAAAACATCCCCTAAACAACAAACGGGATCTCTAATCCAATCGAATGTCCTTACCCTTGTCAATGCCGGAGCCTATAAAAAGATAAACAATGAGAGGGCAATCAAGGCTTAGTGAATGCAATAATTATACATATACATATATAATATACCTACTTGCATACACTTACACACACCGTACTAATCGCTAGCAATCACAATTAGCATACAAACTCCAAGTATAAGCAAATAACCTCCAAAAACTACAACTAGCATAATCAATAGCATATTCACCAAAATAATATATTATGCTATACAACAACTTATACACAAGCTATATGGTTAACCATAAACGCGTCATGGTGCTACCGGCTCCGTGGTTCACACCATACGCAATGCTATAACGCTACTGGCTCCGTGGTTTACGTCACTACGCATTTGAGTCATACTCTTTTATAGTGCTACCTGCTCCGTGGTTCACACTTCGGTGCTACCGGCTTCGTGGTTCACACCTAATTTTTATAGTGCTACCGGCTCTGTGGTTCACACTTTGATGCTACCGGCTCCGTGGTTCACATCACAACACAAGCACCATGATGCTACCGGCTCCGTGGTTCATATCATAGTACACTCGTACACACTATGGCACTCCCAGCTTCGTGGGTCAAACCATAGCATACAAATAAATACACCATATACATACATGTATAATTACTCCACTCACCTTATCGATTTGGTGACGATTTTATACCTCCACAAGCTTCAAAGCAAGGTACCTAATATAATAAGTACTCAATTAACACACAAGCTAGTTGGACTTAATACCAACAATCCACACATGTGCATTTAATGACTTAATGCATTAAACCACCCATTTACTCCAAACCGTCCATTTAAGGTCAAGACCATCACGAACCACCAAAAGCTAGTGATTAAGGTACAACAACCCTAACTATTACATAATTAGGGTATTTCATACACATCTTTCCCAACTAGGTCAATTATTACCCATTTGACCATTTTAAGGTTAACACACCCATTTCGGGTCATCCACTAACCCAATCAACCCCCATTTGCTTATTAACTAGGTGTGCTAGTAATTAACTAACTAATTATGACTCATAAGTCCATTTATCATTTCAAAACCCTAGGTTAGTCATCCTTGAGTCCTCATGACCCAATCTTACCCAAGAACACCTAAAATCACCAAATATGAGTTTTATGTTCATCACTAACCCAAACCCTAACCCTTAGACAAATTAAAATAAGGAAATCAAGATTAGAGCATACCACCACAATCACAACGTAGCTTGTGATGAGATGAATAACTTTAACACACGCAGTTTGGCTCGAAATCAACTTCTTCCTCCTTGATTTGAGCTTTCTCTCACTCAAATGGGTTTCTCACTCTAGAACATTTAATTGGATAGATGAAGTGGTTGGTGGAAATGTTTAAAGTGTTTCATCCACCACACAACTGGCCATTTACAGCCTTGAACTCGTCCACATGTGAAAAGACCACAATACCCATCATTTATCATTTAATTAAAAAGCAGAAAACTGTGTACAGGGCTAGTGCGCGGCGCGCTCCCTTAAGTGTGCGCGGCGCGCACGAAGGCCTGGACAGTTTCTGACCTCAGTTTCAATACACAATATTACCCACACTCTATGTAGCATATTTACACTGCTGTACAATAATAATTTGGGTCTTACAACTCTCCTCCACTTATATCAGAGCGCGTCCTCGCGATCCAAGCTGCATGACAAGAGGGAAGATAAACCAACACAAATTCTTCGGGCTCCCATGTAAACTTGGAACCATTACTACGACGCCATTGTACTTTAAAAGTTCTCACTTCCTTATTCCAGAACCGCTTGACCTTCTCATCGAGTATAGCAATCGGCTCCTCAACATACTCTAACTTATTGTTTAGCTCAATCTCTTCTAATGGTACCCATGAAGAATCATCCGCAAGACACTTACGGAGATGGGAAACATGAAATGTATTATGGATCCCCGCAAGCTCTTCAGGTAATTCCAAAAGATACGCTACCTCACTAACACGAGCTAAAATTTTAAAAGGACCAATAAACCGAGGAGCTAACTTTCCCCGTTTTCGAAACCGAATAACACCTTTCCATGGCGAAACTTTAAGCATCACCATGTCACCTTCTTGGAACTCAATTTGTCGTCTACGCTTATCGGCATACTCCTTTTGTCTATCTTGAGCCTTTTTCAAATGAGCCCGAATCATATCAATCTTGCTATTCGTCTCCAAAATCAAATCGGTACTCCCGATCTCTCTTTGTCCCACTTTACCCCAACAAATCGGAGTTCAACACCTCCGCCCATAAAGCATCTCGTAAGGTGGTATCCCGATACTAGTATGATAAATATTATTATACGAGAATTCCACCAAAGGTAAGTGCTCATCCCAACTACCACCGAAATCAATAATACACGCCCGTAACATATCCTCCAATGTTTGATTCGTACGTTCGGTTTAACCATCCGTTTGAGGATGATACGCCGTGCTCAATTTCAATTGTGTACCCATATCTTCATGAAACTTCTCCCAAAATCGAGATGTGAAATGGGTATCTCGATCCAAAATAATAGATAGAGGAACCCCGTGTCTCGCTATCACCTCCTTGATAAACAACTTAGCCAAAGTCTCCGATGATATCGCTTCCCGAATGGGAAGAAACAAGGCACTCTTCGTCAATCGATCAACTATTACCCAAATCGAGTCAAATTGGGTTCTCACCGTCTTTGGTAACTTTGTGATGAAATCCATGGTAATGTGCTCCCATTTCCATTTCGGGATTTCTAACGGTTGTAACTTACCATACGGATTTTGGTGCACGGCTTTAACTTGCAAACACGACGCATTGTTCAACATACATTACGACATCACGTTTCATGCCCGACCACCAATACTCCTTTTTCAAATCAAGATACATTTTTGTCGTGCCCGGATGAATGGAATACTTTGACTTATGTGCTTCATCAAGTAGCACCCGTCGATGATCACTCATTTTAGGCACCCACACTCTTCCTTGAAAAGATAACAAACCATGCGGACCTAAGGTAATAAACTCCGTTTGACCCACGATTCGTTCCTCATGCTTATTGTTAACAAAAGCTTCAATTTGAGTCTCGCCAAGCTTTACAAGAAAATCGTTAGTAATAATCATGCGTAACGATCCTACTCGTATCTCCGGATGTTGACTCTTTCGACTTAACGCATCCGCGACCACATTCGCCTTACCCGGATGATAAAGTATTTCACAATCATAGTCTTTCACCACAAACATCCATCTACGTTGACGATAATTCAAATCTCATTGATCAAAAAGATGTTTTAAGCTCTTGTGATCTGAATAAATCGTACACTTGACACCATACAAGTAATGGCGCCAAATTTTTAACGCATGAACAACCACCGCCAACTCAAGATCATGAGTCGGATATCTCATTTCGTGTTCCTTTAATAGTCGAGAGGCATACACGATGACTTTACCTCGTTGCATTAGAACACAACCGATCCCATTTAAAGACGCATCACAATAAACCGTCATGTCTTCTACACCTTCCGGCAACACTAAAACCGGAGCTTGACATAACTTCTCTTTTAGCAATTGGAAAGCAATTTCTTGCTCGTTTTCCCAATTAAATCTCGCGTTCTTTCTCGTTAACTTTGTCAAAGGAGAAGCGATTTTGGAAAAGTCTTGGATAAACCGATGATAATAACCGGCCAATCCGAGAAAACTTCGGATTTCCGTAGGCGTAGTCGGTCGCCCCCAACTCGTCACCGTCTCTATCTTCCCCGGATCTACTTGAATACCATCCTTGTTCACAATATGGCCAAGGAATTGAACTTCCCTTAGGTAAAATTCACATTTGGAGAGTTTTACATACAACTTCTCCTTCCGCAACATCTTCAACACACCACGTAAATGATGTTCATGTTGCTTCATACTCTTCGAATAGACGAGTATGTCATCAATGAACACAATTACCAACTTGTCCAACATAGGTTGGCACACTCGATTCATAAGATCCATGAATGCCGCCGGTGCATTCGTAAGACCAAAACGCATAACTACAAACTCAAAATGCCCATAACGCGTTCGAAAAGCCGTTTTCTCAGTATCTTCCTCACGGACCCGCATTTGGTGGTAGCCGGACCGTAGGTCAATCTTAGAGAAATACGTTGCACTTTGGAGTTAGTCAAACAAATCGTCAATTCGAGGCAATGGATAACGATTCTTTATCGTCACTTTGTTCAACTCCCGATAATCGATGCACATCCTCATACTACCATCCTTCTTCTTTACGAATAATACCGGAGCGCCCCATGGTGAAGCACTCGGTCGAATAAAACCCTTTACAAGAAATTCTTGGGTTTGATTTAACAACTCTTGCATCTCCGTTGGTGCTAAATGATAGGGAGTTTTAGCAATGGGGGTAGCCCCCGGAACCAACTCAATGCGAAATTCAACTTGTCTTTGCGCCAGAACACCCGGTAACTCATCAGGAAAAACGTCTTCAAATTCATTTACCACCAGAATTTCACGAATGGGTGGTGGCTCATCACGAGTATCGGCAACATGGGCAAGTAAAGCCATGCCACCACTAACAAGGAAACAACGTACCCGTGCAAAAGTGCATATCGGCACAAGTCTTCTTCGCTTATCGCCATGAATAATTAACTCTCCCCTACTTGGGGTCTTCACACGAATAGATTTTTCATGGCATGCAATATCGGCTCTATAACGATCGAGCCAATCCATACCAACGACAATATCAAAATCACCCAAAGTCATCGGGATGAGATCAATTTTAAAGTTTTCGGCACCAAACACAACATCACAATTTTTACACACATCAACCACTACCACCGTCTTGCCATCCGCTATTTCAACTTCTACCGGACGATTTAACTTAGCTAACGGTTTATTAAGTTTAGGCACAAACTTTGGTGACACAAACGACAAGTTAGCACCACTATCAAAAAATATCCGTGCCGGATTAAAGTTAACCATGAAAGTACCTGAGACAACTTCGTTAGATTGTTTCACTTCGTCATTGGTCATCAAAAAATTGCGACCCCTAGCTGTACCCGCCGCCTTCTCCAACTTCTTAACATGTTCACCCCGCAAATAAGGGCATTCCGGCCTTCGGTGCCCTTCTTTACAACAATTGTAACAAGTGAGCTTTGGTGTTGATGATGCATTTGTACAAAACCCCTGGACGCACCCTTCTTCACACTACCAACACTCTCACTAGCACCCTTACTCTTTTTGTTAGATTGACTAGTAGCTTCAAACTTTCTTTTGCCAAAAGTGAAGCCACTCTTTCTCAACACTAGTGCCTCAAAACCTTTGGCCATATTAAACAACTCATCGAAGCTTTTCACCACGTTCACACTAATCTTCTCTTGATAACTATCATTCAAGATTCGATAGAAATCTTCATTCAACATTTTATCATTCCAGATATACTCCGGGCAAAATTGGTTCTTTGACAAGAAAATGGATTTGAGAGTGTTCAAATCCATCAACCCTTGCCTCAAGGCACGCAACTCATCTTTAAGCCTTGTAAGATCGGCCGAAGTTCGGTACTCCTTAAAAACTACGCCTTAAACTCATCCCAAGTGAAGTATATGCATTGTTCTTCACCATAGAGTTGGATTTTCGCGTCCCACCACAATTTGGCATCACCCCGCAACATACTACACCCGTACCTTGTCTTCTTATCGAGAGGGCATTCACAAGTACGGAAAGCCCCCTCCATATCGGAGATCCAATGGGCACTTTTAAGAGGGTCTCGTTCACCATCAAAGGTGGGAGGTTGAGAGTCCTTGAAATTCTTATAGAAGAAATCCCGTCTCCCCGCATTATCTTCTTATAGAACAAGCTTAACTTGTTCCTTAACCACATTGACTAGTTGCTCGTCGATCATATCTAGAAACATCTTTTTAACGTCTTTGAGAAACTCCGCTTTTTGACGTTTAAAGATGGCCTCAACTTTGGCCGTGAACTCAACGTCCTCACTCGTACTTCCGTCATTGGTGTCGTGTCCATTTATCATCTTCATTCTATAAAACGGAATAGATTAAACAACGAAAACAAAAGGACATAACACACACACACATATATATATATATATATATATATATATATATATATATATATATATATATATATATATATATATATATATATATATATATATATATATATATATATATATATATATATATATATCACACCACCCCATCTTGCTCGACAATCGTCGTACATTGCTTGTTTGACATGAATTGAACCCGTAACAATGGTAGCTAATCATTGTTACGCGACCGCGTCGCATTAACTTGCTAGTATATCGTCTATCTCGCTTGATGATTGCTAAATACAACACAAAAACAATTAGTGCAAGGTTAGTTAACATAAACCTAAGCACTAACAATTCCCGATCCGACCCAAAGTCCTACAAGTCCCGCATAAGGCGCACACCCAATAAAGTCTAAGTCTAGGCACCTATCTCAAGTTGCCTAAATCCCGTAGACCATGCTTTGATACCACTTGTAACAACCCAGCCCATTTACCAAACAAACACGCGCAATAAATTTTTTTTTAAAACAGTATAGTGCGCGGTGCGCAGACCTTAAGGTGCGCGGCGCGCACAAGCTCCAACAGCTTCTGTCCGAAATTGCAATTTTTTAAATAAAGATCTTCCACTTCCCGACATATTTAGACAAAACGCTTTTCACCACATATTCATATATGTAAAACTAACACGAATCAATCATAAAACAAGTTTTACAAAACGGGGCCCACATCGGCCATTTTACCAGTTTTGTACAAATAATGAGTCTCGACCACATTAGTTTAATTTCCAAATGACACTATGAGCATGGTGTTTGGGGGTTAAACTACCCAAATCTCGGTCAAACTCCAAAAGCTATCACATCCCAAAAGCGTCCCCTAAAAAACAAGTGGGATCTCCAATCCAATCGAATGCCCTTACCCTTGTCAAAGCCGGAGCCTATAAATAGATAAAAAACGAGAGGGTAAGCAAGGCTTAGTGAATGTAATAATTATACATATACATATATAATATACCTACTTTCATACACTTACACATACCGTACTAATCGCTAGCAATCACAATTAGCATACAAACTCCAAGTATAATCTAATAACCTCCAAAAACCGCAACTAGCATAATCAATAGCATATTCACAAAAATAATATATTATGCTATACAACAACTCATACACAAGCTATATGGTTAACCATAAACGCGTCATGGTGCTCCCGGCTCCGTGGTTCACACCATACGCAATGCGATGACGCTACCAGCTTGGTGGTTCACGTCACTACGCATTTGAGTCATACTCTTTTATAGTGCTACCTGCTCTGTGGTTCACACTTCGGTGCTACCGGCTCCGTGGTTCACACCTAATTTTTATAGTGCTACCGGCTCCGTGGTTCACATCACAACACATGCACCATGATGCTACCAGCTCTGTGGTTCACATCATAGTACACTCGCACACACTATGGCACTCCCGGCTCCATGGGTCATACCATAGCATACAAATAAATACACCATATACATACATATATAATTACTCCAATCACCTTATCAATTTGGTGACGATTTTATACATCCACAAGCTTCAAAGCAAGGTACCTAATATAATAAGTACTCAATTAACACACAAGCTAGTTAGACTTAATACGAACAACCCCCACATGTGCATTTAATGACTTAATGAATTAAACCACCCATTTACTCCAAACCGTCCATTTAAGGTCAAGACCATCACGAACCACTAAAAGCTAGTGATTAAGGTACAACAACCCTAACTATTACACAATTAGGGTATTTCATACCCATCTTTCCCAACTAGGTCAATTATTACTCATTTGACCATTTTAAGGTCAACACACCCATTTCAGGTCATCCACTAACCCAATCAACCCCATTTGCTTAATAACTAGGTGTGCTAGTAATTTACTAACCAATTATAACTCATAAGCCCATTTATCATTTCAAAACCCTAGGTTAGTCATCCTTGAGTCCTCATGACCCAATCTTACCCAAGAACACCCAAAATCACCAAATATGGGTTTTATGTTCATCACTAACCCAAACCCTAACCCTTAGACAAATTAAAATAAGGAAATCAAGATTAGAGCATACCACCACAATCACAACGTAGCTTGTGATGAGATGAACAACTTTAACACAAGCGGTTTGGTTCGAAATCCACTTCTTCCTCCTTGATTTGAGCTTTCTCTCACTCAAATGGGTTTCTCACTCTAGAACATTTAATTGGAGAGATGAAGTGGTGGGTGGAAATGTTTAAAGTGTTTCATCCACCACACAACTGGCCATTTACAGCCTTGAACTCGTCCCCATGTGAAAAGACCACAATACCCTTCATTTATCATTTAATTAAAAAGCAGAAAACTGTGCACAGGGCTAGTGCTTGGCGCGCTCCCTTAGGTGTGCTCAGCGCGCTCCTTTAGGTGTGCGCGGGGCGCACGAAGGCATGGACAGTTTCTGACCTCAGTTTCAATACACAATATTACCCACACTCTATGTACCATATTTACACTGCTGTACAATAATAATTTAGGTCTTACAATAATACTTAGTGAATATCCAAACCCAATATGTATCTCAGGTCAGAGGATACAATGATATTCACCTTTACTCAAGATTACATGTGATCATCCACAAAGGCTCCATTTAGTAAATCTTGAGGGCGGGTCTTCCAATATTTGTATCCCATAAATATCTATGAACCTTGGTGGCAACCTTTCCCCACATTCATCTGGAGAATGTATACCAATCCAAGTTCATAATATTCTAAACCTCACACTTGTTCCCACAAATGTGATCGACTACGGAATTTAGAATAATTACTTATTCATGGATAAAATATGCAAAATAGGAACATGACTCAAGATTAATAAATTAACACCATAATTATATTAATGAGTTTGAACCACTTCATCCCGTTACAATACATAAAACAAATCACAACCAATCACTAGAATATCGAAGCCCTAATGCACTAACATGCCCTTAATGTTTTGCACCATATAAGAGTTTCGTGAGTGGATCCGCTATATTAAGATCTGTGTGAACTTTGCGAATACATATCTTTCCCTTTTCAACTTCATCCCTTATGTAGTTGAATCTCTGCTCAATGTGACGGGTCTTTTGGTGAGCACGAGGTTTCTTGATTTGAGCAATCGCACCCTCATTGTCACAAAAGATTTCAAGAGGGTCCTGAATGGAAAGGACAACTCCTAAGTCATCGATGAATTTCTTCATCCATGCAGCTTCTTGAGCTACCAATGAGGCGGAAATGTACTCTGACTTTGTAGTGGATAATGCAACAACATCCTGTTTTGAACTATTTCAAGAGACCGCACCTCCATTTAATGTGAAGACATAACCGGATTGTGATCGAGAATCATCTCGATCAGTTTGGAAAGTTGCGTCCACATAACCCTTTACTGCGAGTTCCTCCTCACAAGACCCATATATTAGAAACATATCATTAGTCCTCCAAAGGTATTTCAATATACTTTTGACAGCAATCCAATGACTATTTCCTGGGTTATTCTGGTATCTACTTGTTAGGCTAAGAGCGCATGACACATTCGCTATAGTGCATATCATTGCATACATGATTTACCCAATGGCTGATGCATATGGGACTTTCTTCATTCTCTCCTGTTCATCTTTCGTGGTAGGGCACTGAGATGAACTGAGAAGCGTTCTTCTTTGAATAGGTGCCAAACCTTTCTTAGAGTTCTCCATCTTGAACCTTTTTAAGATCTTTTCAATGTATGCATTTTGATACAAACCTATCAGTTTCTTGGATCTATCCCTGTAGATCCCAATCCGCAAAATGTATTGTGCTTCTCCAAGATCCTTAATGAAGAACCATTTGTTTAGCCAAGTTTTAACAGCTTGCATTGCCGGAATATCATTTCCAAATAACAATATATCATCCACATATAGTACAAGGAATATGGTAGTGCTCCCACTAGCTTTCTTGTATACACAAGCTTCATCACCATTTTTAATGAAGCCAAATTTCTTGGCCCTCTCATTAAAACGATGATTCCACATTCTAGATGCTTGTTTCAATCCGTAGATTGACTTCTTTAACTTGCATACCTTTTTAGGATATTTCGGATCAACTAAACCTTCAGGCTGAACCATACTCAAGATATCCATTTAGGAAAGCGGTCTTGACATCCATTTGCCATATTTCATAATCATAATAAGCAGTAATGGCAAGTAATATCCTAATAGACTTTAGCATTGCCACAGGCAAAAAAGTTTCATCATAGTCAACCCCTTGAGTTTGAGTGAAACCTTTTGCTACAAGTCTAGCTTTATATGTATCCAAGTTTCCATGTATGTCAGTTTTCATTTTGAAAAGCCATTTACAATCAACTAGCCTTGAGCCAGTAGGTTATGCAACAAGTTCCCAAACTTGGTTGTCATACATGGATTGCATCTCAGCATTCATGGCTTCCTACCATTTATCTTTATCAACCCTTGATAAAGCATCTTGGTAGTTTGTTGGTTCATCCAAATTAACCACATAGCAACCGTCCATGAGAAACCCATATCTCTCAGGTGGATTACTAATCCTACCAGATCTACGAACGTCTTGTACACTTTGATCATTCTCAACATTTTCATGTTGAATGCTAGTGTCAACCAATTGTGTATCATCTATTTGATCTTGAACCTCTTCCAGATCTATCTTCCTTTCACTATTACCTTCCATTAGGAACTTAGTTTCAAGGAATTCAGCCTTCCGAGCAACAAATACATTCTGCTCGAATGGATCATAGAAATAATATCCCATATCATCCTTGAGATATCCTATGAAGATACACTTCGTGGATTGAGCATTCAACTTATTAGGGACGTAACGCTTAGGATAAGCTTCACATCCCCATACCTTTAAGTATGACAGAGATGGAGGTTTTCCAAACCACATCTCATGAGGAGTTCGTTCCACTTTCTTGGTTGGGGCTATATTTAGAATACGAGCCACGGAGCATAGACAATAACCCCAAAATGATAGAGGTAACAAGCTTCTAGCCATCATAGATCGAACCATATCCATTAGGGTTCGGTTCCTCCTTTCAGAAACTCCATTAAGTTGGGGTGTTCCAGGAAGAGTGAGTTGCGAGATAATCCCACAACTTTTAAGATGATCTTGGAAAGCATCGCTTAGGTATTCACCTCCTCTATCCGTACGAAGTACCTTGATTGTCTTATTGAGTTGATTTTCTACTTCGTTTTGATATTCCTTGAATGCTTCAAAAGTTTCGTCCTTATGTCTTAACAGGTGGACATATCCGAAACGACTGAAGTCATCAATGAAAGTAACGAAGTATCTTTCACCATTTCTAGTCATGGGCTTAAAGGGTCCACATACATCCGAGTGTATTAATCCCAATAAGTCTTTAGCCCTTTCATAGGTCCCTTTGAAAGGTGCTTTAGTCATTTTGCCTGGTAAACAAGATTCACATACATCAAACGTGTCTAGTTCATTTGATTTCAAAAGTCCATTCTTTTGAAGTGTATGCATTAGTTTCTTGTTTATGTGACCAAGGTGACCATGCCATAAGTAGGAATCACTCAAATCCCTTTTGAGTTTCTTGGTGTTTGCATGGAACATTGAGCTATTGTATGATGTGTCATCATGAACCAATTCATAAATACCATTCAAAGGTGAAGCCTTAAAATAGAAACATTATCTAAAGAAACATGGATATCATCATCGATGAAATTGAAATCAAAACCACATTGTCTTAAACGGGAAATAGAAATAATGTTTCGAGTCAAATCAGGAGCATACAAAACATTTTTCAAAACAAGCTCCAACCAAGTTTGTAGCTTTAAAACAATGTCTCCTTGAGCTTCTTCGTGGACCTTTGCACCATTTCCCATGAAGAGACTTGTTGTTCCCGCTCCTTATTTACTTCTTTTGAACCCCTGAAAAGAATTGCAAATATGAGTTCCACATCCTGTGTCTAATACCCATGTATTATAAGAAGTAATACTAAGCTCAATGTATACCATATATACATTACCTGAAGTTTGCCCTGCATCCCTCTTTTCTTTCAAATCCTTAAGGTAGATCGGGTAGTTGCGTTTCCAGTGACCCATCTCACCGCAACCAAAGCACGGATCTTCTTTGAGGTTTGCTTTACCAGCAACCTTTTGCTTCTTGTTATTATTGGTTTGGGTAACCATCTTCCCCTTTCCCTTGCCCTTGCCTTGGTAGGCGGGTCCTTTCCTCTTAGCCACCTTTGGCTTAAAAGTGTTATTGTTTTTGGACCCGCCTTCATTGATCATAAACATGGGTGAAGCCCTTTTACCCATGCTTGCTTTGGCCGTCTTAAGCATGGCATGTAATTCGCCAATGCTCTTATCCCAACCATTCATATTGTAATTCAATACGAATGTGTCAAACCTTTTTGATAAATAATTAAGGATAAGGTCTGTGGCTAATTCATTAGACACGTTTCAATTTAGACGGTTTGCTCGATTAATTAGGCTTTTCATCTTAAGGACATAAGATGAAACGGATTGGGAGTCGTCCCTCCGACATGCATGAAGCGCTCGAACCGTTTCGAAGCGCTCGACACGAGCTTGTTGAAGGAACATCTCCTTTAATTGTGTGATCATGTCATATGCACTATGATGCTCGAAGTCTTTTTGGAGTTCGGGTATCATAGTCCCAAGCATAAGGCAAGCGACTAGCACCGAATCGGTGCAATACTTATCCCAATAAGCCATGCCTTCCATATCATCCTCGTCGGGTTGATCGGGAATGGGGTCTTCCAACACATACGCCCTATCCTTAAGTTTGAGGACAATTCTTAGATTGAGAAACCAATCCATAAAATTCGTATGGTTGAGTTTTTCCTTTTCGAGGATAGACCTCAACGATAGGTTGTTAAAGTTGATTGGTGCATTTGGAATGTTGTTGTTATTGGCGGCCATCTACAAAATTTAACAAAGTTGTTTAAGTATCAATTTTAATTTAACAATCAATACCCATTAAATCCAATTGATATTTATTAAATTTTAAAATCCAACGGTAAACCAAATTTCGGTTAGGTGACCTTTATCCCGTCATTTGATTTAGCTAGGTAGTCATTATATGACAATTGTAATCCTTTTGCAACTTCTAAGTTATGGGATCATGTAA
Organism: Rutidosis leptorrhynchoides; assembly: GCF_046630445.1. Taxonomy (NCBI): domain Eukaryota; kingdom Viridiplantae; phylum Streptophyta; class Magnoliopsida; order Asterales; family Asteraceae; genus Rutidosis; species Rutidosis leptorrhynchoides. The sequence goes on from NC_092343.1 coordinate 285,673,590, forward strand.
TCCTTTTGCATGGCATATTTATCCCATCAACGCCTATTTGTTCTTCATGCTTCGGTGACCCTAAGTTCATGATTCCCAAATCAAGTCGTCCTACTTGTGTAAACGTGTAAATTTAACATACAAGTGGTTAGCTGACCTTTATCCCACAAGTGTGCAAAATTCACCTTAATCATATTAGTTTGCTCATAACGGTTAGGTGACCTTTATCCCATTATGAGTTCCCTAATATGTTTAAGTGTCACATAAAAGGATGACGTTTAACTTGTTAATAAGGGATTTTTAAGTTTTCATTAATTCTAGTTTGAGAAAACTTTTACACCATACACCAACATGCATTTAGTGTATGGTTTATTTGAAAATCCATTTTTAATGTTATGTAATAAAGCCAATTTCGTTACTTTGAAAATAAACCAATTTATTATGTTTTAATAACCAATTATTAAAATCCTTTTAGCCAATTTTAATTTAACCATTTAAATTATAGTTTTTGTACTTTGCATGTTGTTAATAATTTCTAATTTAACCAATTAGATTATAGGTTTGTTTTGTCGATTTTCTTGTAGCAACCATACATACTGATGTGTAATTTCGTACTCTAAATTATTAGCTAAATACCTATCGATTATCACACAATACAGGCAACTATAACCAGTTCGTGTAGTAATTAAACAAGTATTTGACCAATTCGTTCCACAGAGAGCAGATAATTGAAAACTTGAACTATTAATTATTCTAAGATTTAAAAGGGGTTTTTTTGTTGTAAAACTGATTAAACGCGAAAGTAAATTAAACTTAATTCAATAAGAAGCAAAGGTATCCACTTAGCTACAATTCCCTAGGCTAGGATTGCTCGTTTAAACTTGTTAAGTAAACAATTACGATGATGTGACACTGTATTTATCTGTCGATTCCTACAGTTTAAGACTAATAACCTACGTATAACTGTCGTTAACCTAGAGTTACTAACCAATTCACAATGATATTACTCAAGATTACAATCTAACTTAGGTTGGTTTGGTGTCCCTTACAACCTCACAATTACTGCAACTAATTTCAAGCTCAACCACTATACGATTAATTTTATTATCGGTGTCCCTCATAAAATCTCACGTATTCCTAAATTATTCACGTTCAATAATCTAGTAAAAGCTATTAATCAATTTAACTGTCGTTAGTTAATTAATAACTTCCGTGATCTAACAATCAATAAGCTTTAATAATGGTGGATCTTAGCTAGATATAAACTTGTGTAATTTTAATTAATTGTTGTTAACCAAAAGATCGCAATCCATCACCTAGGTTCATGCATCTAAGTGAATACTAAATATTTAGCTACTCATGGTAAAACAAAGAACAAATAAATAAGAAGAACAATTAAACATAATCATTGAATTGAATGAAGAACAAATTAATAAAAGTAATAAAAGTTAATACAAAGATTAAACTAACCAAGAATGATATTGTAGCTTAAACCCTTGTAAAATAATGAAAGAAAGACAAAGAAATTCGTAACTAATGTTGTTGTGGAAGAAAATTCATAAAATAAAACTGCATACCCTAAATTGGGGTAAAATTCGTCTATTTATAGAATCTGGAAAAACAGCTGAAACCGACTCATGTCGCGTTCCGCGACATACCATCGCGATCCGCGACATCCTCATCGCGTAACGCAATGAACTGGGAGGCGATATAGCAGACTCAGACGCGACAGATTGGTCAGAATGCCCTTTTTTCCATGTCGTGTTCTGATGCACTTTGTCACGTATCATGATGACCAAAACGCGATAAACCTTATCCTGAAGCGATGGAAACTGATTTTTTCACCCGAGGCACATTTATCTTCAACTCTAACTTCGTTTTGGCTATATCTTCAATAAAATCAACAATAATGAGCCAACGAACCATATCTTGACACTTTCTTCAATTTAAACTCAAATAACTCGATATCTCCATCAAAGTCTTCAAAATACCAACAAATGGAACAAGATAACGCCCAAAATATATGTATGAAAATGGCGTTATCAAAATCCCTCACACTTGAACCTTGCTTGTCCTCAAGCAAGTCAATCTCGAAACAATAACTGTACGTATAATCTTCAACAAAATTCCGCATGATTCAAGCCTTCAAGTCAATCCTCCACAAGCTCTCGTACTCTTCATCTTTTCACGAATAAGCTTATTTCCTCACAAAAAAATTTCTCACATTCCTGTCACTTAAAAAACAACATACAAACCATCAAACGCACCCCCCTTTCTCCCCCCATTTTCATTCAAACACATTTCAAAAACAAAATCCTAAGTGGCCCTTATTGCAAACAAATTTTCATAAAATATCCTTTCTAGGTCATGAATTGAGATGTAAAGACAATTTGGGTTGAGAACTCAAACTCCAAAAATTTCCATAACTTTACTTCTTAACAAAAACCTTTCATCTCAAAGCCTAAACTCTTTTCACTTAACTTTCCCTAAAAATCACATTACTAGGCTTTCAATATCCTTCTTTTCTTTGCATCAATCAACCCTTAAGACCTACTTTCCAACCTCAATAACTAATCACCAACAAACATTCAAATACAATTGGTGTAAAATGATTACAAATGATAAAAACAATCTTACGTTATAAGGTTTAGTATTCGTAACATGACCCTTATTCGCATCAAGATAGCCTACTAACAATATTTAAGGCGCTATTGCAAATACCAATACTTCACAATTTAATCAAAGATCCAGTTATAAATAGATTCATACCTGTGTTTATGTAGGGAAATCCGTTTAACTTTTTAACTCTCTTGATTCCATTTCATGCTGATAATTTCTAAATATGCAAGCTATCCACATACTGGTCACATCTCTCTTATCCAAAGTACCCCGCAAAGGTAACTCTTCCCAAGGTCTAGTCTTACTAGGCATTTCCCACATCATGAGCCAAAGATGATCACTGCTGCATAAATATGAGACGAGTACCTAAAGATGATCACCTTGCCTTGAGATAGTAACGTCCTTGACCCGTGTAGCGAACCTTCAAACAACCGATCCCAAACCGGAAAAAGGTCTTAGGTGGTTAGGTGATCTAGCACCCCAAAGGATCTATCGGCTCGAGTCTTAGAAACTACTACTTAAGCTCGGATCTCATAAGCATTTTTTCTTTTTTTTTCATTTTTTTTAATGAATAGTACTCTCTTTGAATGTCTTCTTCGTCTTTAATTTGTGACTTTGTAGAACCCGCAATGTATGATGTAACGGATGGATAATGATGTGATCGATGATGATGAATGATTTGTTGTAGGAAGTCTTTAACTCATGACATAAAGCAATACCATTCACACCATAGTCGGTAATAGCCACCCCTTAAAGGGTCCATTGGAGTCAGAGATTTGTGATTTTTCCTCTTCAAGCTTACATACCTAGCACTTATGAGCATAACACTTCTTTAAGAGAGTCAAAAAGCCATAAATACAAAATATGAAGCCATTTATATCCTAATCTCAAATTAAACCATTTTTCTCGCATTTTACCCTAAAGCCCTAAATACCGTTATTCTTCATTTCTTGACACAAATAAGTTGCATTGTCATCTTTGAAACAAATACTAAACTAGATAAAATAAGATTAAATTTTTAACATTTTTAACCAAATTTATCCAACATTTATCCCTTTTTACTTTCACCTTTCATCAATTATCTTTCCTCAAGCATTTATATACTCAAAATTCCTAAGTTATGGTCAAAAAGGTCATTCATAATTAACAAACCACTAACAATTTGCTTAAAACTAATAAACCTCACCGGCCAAAACCAAAAATTCCAAGTCAACCCCTAATCACTACGGGTGCTCTCATGGGTAAACATCTCAATTATAACCTTAAAAAGTTTAAAAACTCCACAACTTTTGACCACTAGGCAATTAAAACATGCAAAAATTTCAAAAATCCGCGAGAATTTATCTCTCCCTCCACACTTAAGATCATGTAATGCCCTCATTTACATGAAATCAGAAAATCAAAAATAAATTCGAGAGGACAAAATAGTGAAAAAGGGAAAAACAAAAAAAAAACAAAAAAACCCGGATTTTTAGATCCGTAGATCGCGGAAAGACGGTGCACGATGGCGCTGAACTTACTGCTAGCATAAGAACATCGGCATCCACTCGATCACCAAAACATCATAATCAAGTAAGGTGTTGAACTTACTGCCAGACTTTGAAAAATAATAAAGCACAACCACCGTGGAACCTGAAACGAAAACATACATACCATAACTAATGGGGTGGTACCACCACGGTACCGAAACGCCCCATTTAAAATCCAACGTATTAAGTTTAAACACTAACAACTACCATCATCCTAATTAAGATTACAGTCATCCAAAAAAAAAAATTTAAACGATATTAAAAAGTTTTTGTGTTGCTTGTCACCACACGATCACCACCGCATCCAATCACCAAGGGTTATACCCTCCATAAGAGCCATCATACTGCCCACCATAAGGACCTCCACCACCTAACCGACCTCCCTGGTTACCTTCATCATACTGAGAACTAGAACCTGCTCCTCTTCGTCGGACCATATCCTCCCAAACTTCCTGAGCTGCTGTGCGATCATACACCTGATAAGGACCTGTCGACTCCGGAGTCCATGGAACACGAGTGCCATAAGGAGTAAAGATGGTATTAGGAGAAACAAGCACCATGTTGTGTCGATGCCAATCGTGATGATACGTAACCTCACTAATGCCATATGCAATCTGACTTTCCGAGCGTGCTCGGGTTTCCTCATTATAAAGCTGCATATTACGCATCTGTTCCATTAAATCCCGGTTTGTAAAACGTTGACCCCCGACACCTTGACTCGCATCTTGACCACCCTCGGCCATCTCTTCATCCTCCTCATGTGCCCCCTGCGCATCTCGGGGACGACGACGACGAACTCTATATGGAATAACCTGACCATGCTCAATAGATATTACTCTTGCTCCTCGAAAAACATTTTCTCCTAACACAACTGCCTCAGTAATAATTCGCTCCATATCCGATCTATCAATCTCAAAAAACCGATGCAATCCCCGTGATAAAATGACCACCTCTAATTGGACTTCCCGCAGAACAAATTCCACTACCCTGATGTTTAAGAAAATAAGCCACTCCATAAGCAACCGAAGCAGGTGTCTTGGTTCGGAATTGGTTCACATACCAAAGGTCTGGTAAAGAGACCTTCTCGTTCCCACTTCTTCGATGTGTAATAGTATGCGCAACCATTAGTTGAATTGCACGAAGAGCGAGATCCATGATATGAACACAAGGACAGTTACTCGGGCTCCATTCAGAATCAGAAGCAATATCCCCCCAAACTCTAGCTGCATCAAATTCACGAGGATCAATCATATCAATTACCCTTTCAGCACCCCAAAGATAATCTCGAAAACTAACTCGTGTGCGTTCTTCATCGGTATAAATTCCCAAACAAGTAGCCAACTGAAATAATGACATAGAGCGGTTAACCCCACCCAAACGAAAAGTCATAAACGTTGGATCATCAATGTTTTCAGGGTGAAGGTTCATCACATATGTAGCGTAAAATTCAATAACCAACTCCCGGTAAACTACTTCTGTAACGACCCTACTTTTTCCGTTATCTTTTACCGTTAACTATTTAACGATCGTTAATTGTTATTCGTGCCACGTCATTTCTATGACCTATATTATTATTTTTGTAATAATATATTAATTATTATGTGTTATATGAATATTTGTATTCATATTTTAAATTATACGTTCCTACGAGTCGCGGATTTCTATCCGGCGAATCTTTTCGGTTTTCAAACCAACGGTCGAACTTTTGGAATTTTTAAGTCCTAATTATTTTAAATATTATATTTTGATGTCATATGATTATATATAGTGTTTATATATTTTATTCGTCGCGTACTTATTATCTCTCCGAAAAATCAATCGCGTAGCGGCGTTTTCGCGTTTCGGGTTTCGTTCGGGCGTTCGGGCCACTAGGATTTTGTCATTTATCAAATTGGGCCACTATGGGGCCCACCCCATTCAGTTTTTGGCCGAAAATCCCTTAAGGAGGGGAGTATTTTGTCAAACTTGCAAACTAGTGACCATTACTCTAAACTTCACTACTTACTCTCATTTCTAACCTAATCATCTTATTTTTTTTCACCTCCTTCCTCCCTATCCTCCCATGAACGTCCCCTTTCATCATCATCATCACCATTTCATCATCAAATCAAGGTTAAGAATTAGGGCTTTCAACATAAACGGATTCCTCTCATCGTTCTCTACGCGTCTATATCACTTGATTATTGATTAGGGTATAAACCCTAACCCTAGATTTTTAATTTTTCTTTATTTTTCTGTATTTTGATTATATTTTATTAGTATGATGATTATTAGTTGTTGTAATGTTGATTGTATTCGTAGAATTACTAGATTGCATATTTTTCGGTTTGATAAAATTGGAACAGCAGCTTTTTCGTGTGTTTCTGATATTGTAACTGATGTTGATCATAAAATAAAGTATATAAACGAGTTCCTCTCATCAAGACATTAATTTTAGACTCCGGATTCATGTCCTTTCGATTCCCGGAGCCCTAGATATGCTTAATTTGATATTTGGTAAAGATTGAAAGGTGTTATGGGCAAGAACAAGGTATGGTCCGACTTTGTGATCATCCTTGGTGTCTTTAGGGTGTGTCATTTGGTTAGGACTGATGGTGGGATGAATTTTCATGTTCGGGTCACCTAAATCCGAGCCACGGTTCACCCGTTGTGCCTAAATCACTGTTTTGAGTAAATTGAATTCCCAAGTGTTGTCATGGCTGATATCCACGACCTAGGGACTGTTCTTGGAGTGTTCTTGAGTACATAATTGTGTCGGGTGGTTTGAGTAGGCGGAGATGCATATGTGGCTCGCCCGAAACCGACACCCGGGGCTCAAGATACGACCCGATGAACTTTTAAACTTAAAACTTATGGTTAATGATTAAACTTATGTTAAAATGAATGGCTTTCATTATTAATAAATTACTTATGATAAAAGAAGTAATTATTATTATTTAAGACTTATGATATAAATATTTATTATATCATTTAATTATTAATTATGATTTAATTAACATTTTAATTAAACTTATGATTAATAATACTTTTATTATTAAAGAAAAATACTTATGATAAGTATTAAATTTATTTTTGAGAAATTATTATAAGACTTATAATAAATATTAAATAATTATTTAATTATTGTAAGACTTAATTATTATTTAATTATGATTTAATTATTAAATACTTATGATTTAATAATTTTAATTAGAAACTTATGATATAATTAATAATTAATTATTAATTTATAATACTTATGATATGAATTAAAATTCATTATTAATTAATAAAACTTATATAATGATTAATATTTAATTAATTAATTAAATACTTATGTTATACTAATTATAACATTTTAACTTATATTAACTTTAATAATTCATTTTATTTAATTAAACTTATGTTATGACATAACTTTACACTTTTGACTTTAATAAACATTATAACCTATGTTATTATTATAACTTACACTTTTAAAATTAATGTTGACTATGTTTGACCAAGGTTGACTTTTGAGTTGACTTTCGGTTGACTTTGGCTTTCAGTTGACTTCTGTTGACTTTCTAAATAAGGAAACTTTCCGAACTTCAAAACTTTCTAAAAATAGAACTTTCTAAATTTGGAAACTTTCCAAAAATAGAAACTTTCCAAAAATAGAAACTTTCCAAAAATAGAAACTTTCCAAAAATAGAAACTTTCCTAAAATAGAAAACTTTCCAAAAATGGAAACCTGCTAAAAATAGAAACTTTCTAAAAATAGAAAGTGTGTGTCCTTATGCTGTTCCAATCAAACCGATGCTTGCTGAGTAATGTTCTATGTCTACTTGCAACATGTACAATAGCTATCATACTAAGACTTGACCTAAGTTAGTTATTTATTTCGACCTGCTTTATTTATAGGTCGGCGTTGTGATCTTTCTTGATCACTTTACTTTACTTGCTGTTCGCTTGTTTGTGAGATTTCTTCAGTTGCTATTTAAGGTGAGTTATAGTCCCATTTTTCTATTTAAATCTTTTGGGATGAGAATACATGCAATTTATTTTATATTTTGGACAAGTGGAAGTTGGTTTAAATTATTCATTGTGAGTTGAACAAAAATATTCCCTAGTCTGGTAACTGTAATCATTGGTTTCTACCGGTGAACGCGAATCCTACGGATAGATCTATCGGGTTTGACAACCCCATTTCGAGCTAGTCGCGCTAGCAATTTATAATCGGAATGTTTAGTACTTCGTATTTAGTTGAAGATACACTTGTTCGGTGTATATTATTTATTGTGTTTGGCAAGGGTAAATAAAGGGTTAAGTGGTTACCAGGTGGCTCACGGAAAATGGAATAATGTTTTATTATATGTTTTCTAGCATATAATTTGGTGGTTTAAAAGGAGTTTTATGTTTTCAAACATAAATTTTTATTGTTTAAATTAAATATTGTTTGCAATATTAAACCTATAATTCACTCAACATTTTTGTTGACAGTTACTCGCATGTTTTATTCTCAGGTTTATGATTGACTGCTTCCGCTGTGCTTAGAGGGTCTGCATATTTATGATGGCAGCCTTTGTTAAACATTAACTTGCATTCTATTTTGTTACATTAAAAAGTGGATGTTGTTGACTTTGTTTGGTCAACATTTGGTTAAAGTATTTATGTATAGTTTTTCTAAACTTATACAATTTAGTAGATTTTCTTTATAGGAAATCATTTTTAAATAAAGAATGCAAGGTTGTTTTATAAAATTCATATAGAGTTTCGATCAAGCTGTGGGACCAAGTGACGGAGCCGTTAAGTGCTTTGACGGAGTCGTCACAGTTGGTATCAGAGCTCTGGTTGTAGGGAATTAGGCTGCATTGATGTCGTTACCCGGGTCAATAGGGTGCATTAGTGAGTCTAGTCTACAGCCCGGCCTATTATATATTATTATATGTGATTATTTGTGTCGTGTTGGTATGTATATTGTTATCATACATACATTTCTATTATGTTCTGAATCCGGGAGGAACTCCCATTCCGATTTAAACGTATTCTCCGACTCATGCGAGTTCATCTTTTAAAGGAACACCTCGGTTAGTGAAACCGAGGGGGTGTCATTCTTGACTTCTGGAATTCTCGACATTTCTATGTCATAATTAGTGTTTATTGATATAACGTTTAAGTTACATTGCGTGTTCTAGAATTCTCGGCATTTCTATGTCATCTATTATGGTTATGTATATAACGTTTGAGTTATATTACGCGAGATGTCATTCTTGACTTCTAAATGCTCGGCATTTCAATGTCAGCTATTATGTTTAGGTATATAACATTTTTGTTATATTACGTGCATTTGTACCGTTGTGCCTATGTGCTTTGGTTGTTGAAACGGAAAACGTCATTCTTACTTTTAGAGATTCTTGGTACTTCGAAGACATTTTTATGTCATTGTTACTCCTATTCATTACTTTCGATGTCTTTGTCTCTTGTGCTATCCTTAGCACATTGTTAAGAAATTGTTTTAGGGAAATTGTGTTGAAATTCGAGGTTGACCACGTGTCCTGACCTTATGTAGTGATATTGGAATGGAACTATGAGTTAGTGAAATATAATGGCGTCAGGCCAACGTGATTATATTACGTTAATTCATAAAAAGTCCCAATATTGTGACATGAGGAATAGAAAGCGAGTCAAAGAAAATTTATACACCACTCATTCGGAAATTCTAACGTTGTTACATGAGTAAGGAAGATACTCATTATCTTATTTATTGATATACGAGAGACTCGTCTTTACCGAACTACTTACCCCATGTTTTATCATTTATAACTCGCTTGTTAGTGACAGCTTCGCACGTGAATAGTTTTGACCCAAGGACTTGTGTTCTGATAAAAGTCAAAACAATATTTAACTCGTTGTTTTCATGACCTCGTAGCATTTATTGATTAGATGTCGCAAGACGATTCAAGTCCTTCACCCGAGCTACAACGATCTTACTTCAACTCGTAACCTCTGTAATGCGGATACCCTGCTTTTCATAAAAAAAAATTTACACATTTGTGTAATTGGGCGGTTCTCACGAGATTTATGGGCGAATAGAAGTAATGAAATATTTTGTTATGTATACAATTTATAAAATCATATATGTACGTATGAATTCAAATGGACAAATTTACCCTTACATATTTTGGCTAGTATACATTAATTTATACCTTCAAAATTATTTTAAAACCACTCTTATTGAGTTGTCTAGTTAACTCAAATTGATTTACGTAAAATGGTACACGTTGTACATACTTCTAAATTTACTAAGAGCTTCGTTCCATTTATGGGGTTACATCAGACGTTTAAAGTTTTTTTTTCAAAACTTCTTTGATTGACTACATTAGAATTTTCGCATTACTCTACAGAGTGTTTGGATCACAGTTCTTCTCATCCTCCGTTAAGGATGAAATTTACCATTAAGTTCGTTGATAGGAATTCTTACACCAGTTTGGATGCCGGTTTTATAGAATTTGTTGGAAAGTCTTTGCGTCCATAAAATTTTCCCTCTTATGGTTAGACATGGCCGAAGCGCAGACCGATAAATCAAGTTTCTGGGGTGCACTCGATGGTCACCCTATTGTAGAAAAGGCGTTAGGTGGGTTTCTACCCCAACTGTTGTTATAATGGGTATCATGGATATATATTACTCTAGACCGTTTGAGTAGTTTCTACTCTCAATTTTCACTGTCAACCGCAACACCCTCGTAAACATCAATCCTAGGATTCAATACTTTGAGGTACACGAAATTATTTTTGGAGATTCATCTCACTTGGAGTCGACCATTCTTTATAACCCATGATTCGCGTTCTTTTCATCTATACATAAATTGAAGAAGAAGGAGGAATCCTAGATTTTCTCGCTCATTGTAACAGGAAGCTCACTCTCGTTGAAATATCACACCTAACGTACCTCTTCCTTTCGGAAATATAATGAAAATTTACTTTGGAGTCCATGATCCTCGGTTAACTCCTTTGAGAGAATTGCCTTAAATATCTATGCTACCGATGTGACTACTCCATATTTATTTCTTCCTTCATTATTGCAACTTTATTTCATCCGTCCCAGTTCGTCCCCTTGGGGAGCTCCCATTTTGTTTGTTGAGAAGAAAGATGGTTCGTTTCGTTTGTGTATTGATTATCGTGAATTGAACGAGCTTACTGTTAAAAACCGTTACCCTCTTCCGAGAATTGATGATCTGTTCGATCAACTTCAAGGTTCGTCCGTTTACTCTAAGATTGATCTTCGTTCCGGTTATCACCAATTGCGCGTTAAAGAAACTGATATTTCGAAAACCGTTTTTCGTACCTGTTATGGTCACTTCGAATTCTTTGTTATGCCGTTCAGATTGACAAATGCACCTGCTGTGTTCATAGACCTCATGAACCGTGTGTGTAGACCCTATCTGGACATATTCGTTATTGTTTTTATCGACGACATCCTTATTTATTCTAAGAGTGATGAAGAACACGAAGAATATTTGAAGTTGGTGCTTGATTTATTGAGAAAAGAAGAGTTGTACGCTAAGTTCTCTAAGTGTAATTTCTGATTAAGAGAAGTTCAATTCCTTGGATATATTGTTAGTAAACAAGGAATACTAGTTGATCCCGCCAAGATTGAGGCAATTGAAAAGTGGGAAATTCCGAAAATTCCTACTCAGATTCGCCAGTTTCTAGGATTAGCAGGCTATTATAGAAGGTTCATTCAAGATTTTTCACGAGTAGCGAAACCTCTGACTGCTTTAACGCATAAGGGGAAGAAGTACGAGTGGAAGAGTGAACAAGAGTCTGCTTTCCAAACTCTGAAGAAGAAGTTAACTTCTGCACCGATATTATCACTACCTGAGGGTAATGATGATTTTGTTATCTATTGTGATGCTTCGTGTCAAGACTTTGGTTGTGTTTTGATGCAACGAAAGAAAGATATTGCGTACGCGTCACGTCAGTTGAAGATTCACGAGCAAAATTATGTAACCCATGATTTAGAGTTGAGAGCTATTGTGTTTGCGCTTAAGATTTGCAGACATTATCTATATGGGGTCAAAGGTACATTGTACACTGATCACAAAAGTCTTCAACATATTCTTGATCAGAAACAGTTAAATATGAGGCAACGAAGATGGGTTGAGACGTTAAATGATTATGATTGCGAACTTTTATATCATCCGGGAAAGGCCAATGATGTGGCTGATGCATTAAGTCGTAAAGAAAGGGCTGAACCTCGCAGGTTTAGGGCCTTGAATATGACAATTCAAACAAACCTCGCTAGGCAGATCCTTGAGGCACAATAAGAAGCCTTGAAGGAGGAAAATTTTGTAACGGGAAGGTCCGAGGCTTGAGTAAACAGTTAGAGGTACAAACCGATGGTACTCGGTATTTTGCGGGATGCCTTTGGGTTCCGAAGTTTGGTGATCTACGAAAACTTGTTTTAGATGAGGCTCATAAGTCTAGGTACTCTATTCATCCTGGTTCAGGAAAGATGTATCATGATCTTAAGGAGCTGTATTGGTGGCCTAATTTGAAAGCTGATGTGGCTACGTATGTGGCTAAGTGTTTGACCTGCGCTAAGGTTAAAGCTGAACATCAGAAACCGTCTGGACTTTTGGTGCAACCTGAAATTCCCGAGTGGAAGTGGGAAGGTATTAAGATGGAATTTATTACGAAGTTACCAGGAGTTGTGGGTGGTTATGATACTATTTGGGTGATTGTTACCGACTCGCTAAGTCAACTCTTTTCTTGCCAATTAAGGAAACATATTCAATGAAGAAGTTTACTCGTTTGTATTTGAAGGAGATTATTTCGAGACATGGTGTTCCCGTATCGATTATGTTGGACTGAGGCAGTCCTAACAAGGTGCTCTAGGAACTAAATTGGATATGAGCACCGCTTATCATCCACAGACGGATGGTCAGAGTGAAAGGACCATTCAAACGTAGAAAACATGTTAAGAGCGTGTGTTATTGATTTTGGAAATGGGTGGGATAAATATTTGCCGCTGGATGAGTTTTCTTATAACAGCAGTTATCATGCAAGTATTAAAGCCGCACCATTTGAAGCTCTGTATGGTAGAAAGTGTAGGTCTCCTGTCTGTTGGAATGAGGTTGGGGATGCTCAACTCACATGACCAGAGATCATTCACGAGACTACCGAGAAGATTGCACAGATTAAGGAAAGATTGAGAACTGCCAGGAGTAGGCAAAAGAGTTATGCTGATAAGAGAAGGAACGATATCGACTTTCAGGTCGGTGATCGTGTTATGTTGAAAGTTTCACCTTGGAAGGGTGTGGTACGTTTTGGTAAAAGGGGAAAGTTGAATCCTCGATTTGTTGGACCTTTTGGGATTATTGAGAGAGTTGGACCAGTGGCTTATCGTTTGAAATTGCCACAAGAACTCAGTGCTATTCGTGACGTTTTTCATGTATCGAATTTAAAGAAGTGTTTGGCCGAGGCCAATGAAACTATTCTTTTTGATGAACTTCATGTTGATAAGCAACTTTATTTTATTGAAGAACCTGTTGAAATTATGGACCGAGAGGTAAAGACTCTTAAGCAGAGTAAAATTCCTATTGTTCGAGTTAGATGGAACACCGGACGCGGTCCCGAGTTCACTTGGGAGCGTGAAGGTCAGATGAAGCAGAAGTAACCGCATTTGTTCCCAGATGCCGAGGAAACCCCTGCACCTGCTTAAATTTCGGGACGAAATTTCCGTAACGGGAAGGTACTGTAACGACCCTACTTTTTCCGTTATCTTTTACCGTTAACTATTTAACGATCGTTAATTGTTATTCGTGCCACGTCATTTCTATGACCTATATTATTATTTTTGTAATAATATATTAATTATTATGTGTTATATGAATATTTGTATTCATATTTTAAATTATACGTTCCTACGAGTCGCGGATTTCTATCCGGCGAATCTTTTCGGTTTTCAAACCAACGGTCGAACTTTTGGAATTTTTAAGTCCTAATTATTTTAAATATTATATTTTGATGTCATATGATTATATATAGTGTTTATATATTTTATTCGTCGCGTACTTATTATCTCTCCGAAAAATCAATCGCGTAGCGGCGTTTTCGCGTTTCGGGTTTCGTTCGGGCGTTCGGGCCACTAGGATTTTGTCATTTATCAAATTGGGCCACTATGGGGCCCACCCCATTCAGTTTTTGGCCGAAAATCCCTTAAGGAGGGGAGTATTTTGTCAAACTTGCAAACTAGTGACCATTACTCTAAACTTCACTACTTACTCTCATTTCTAACCTAATCATCTTATTTTTTTTCACCTCCTTCCTCCCTATCCTCCCATGAACGTCCCCTTTCATCATCATCATCACCATTTCATCATCAAATCAAGGTTAAGAATTAGGGCTTTCAACATAAACGGATTCCTCTCATCGTTCTCTACGCGTCTATATCACTTGATTATTGATTAGGGTATAAACCCTAACCCTAGATTTTTAATTTTTCTTTATTTTTCTGTATTTTGATTATATTTTATTTGTATGATGATTATTAGTTGTTGTAATGTTGATTGTATTCGTAGAATTACTCGATTGCATATTTTTCGGTTTGATAAAATTGGAACAGCAGCTTTTTCGTGTGTTTCTGATATTGTAACTGATGTTGATCATAAAATAAAGTATATAAACGAGTTCCTCTCATCAAGACATTAATTTTAGACTCCGGATTCATGTCCTTTCGATTCCCGGAGCCCTAGATATGCTTAATTTGATATTTGGTAAAGATTGAAAGGTGTTATGGGCAAGAACAAGGTATGGTCCGACTTTGTGATCATCCTTGGTGCCTTTAGGGTGTGTCATTTGGTTAGGACTGATGGTGGGACGAATTTTCATGTTCGGGTCACCTAAATCCGAGCCACGGTTCACCCGTTGTGCCTAAATCACTGTTTTGAGTAAATTGAATTCCCAAGTGTTGTCATGGCTGATATCCACGACCTAGGGACTGTTCTTGGAGTGTTCTTGAGTACATAATTGTGTCGGGTGGTTTGAGTAGGCGGAGATGCATATGTGGCTCGCCCGAAACCGACACCCGGGGCTCAAGATACGACCCGATGAACTTTTAAACTTAAAACTTATGGTTAATGATTAAACTTATGTTAAAATGAATGGCTTTCATTATTAATAAATTACTTATGATAAAAGAAGTAATTATTATTATTTAAGACTTATGATATAAATATTTATTATATCATTTAATTATTAATTATGATTTAATTAACATTTTAATTAAACTTATGATTAATAATACTTTTATTATTAAAGAAAAATACTTATGATAAGTATTAAATTTATTTTTGAGAAATTATTATAAGACTTATAATAAATATTAAATAATTATTTAATTATTGTAAGACTTAATTATTATTTAATTATGATTTAATTATTAAATACTTATGATTTAATAATTTTAATTAGAAACTTATGATATAATTAATAATTAATTATTAATTTATAATACTTATGATATGAATTAAAATTCATTATTAATTAATAAAACTTATATAATGATTAATATTTAATTAATTAATTAAATACTTATGTTATACTAATTATAACATTTCAACTTATATTAACTTTAATAATTCATTTTATTTAATTAAACTTATGTTATGACATAACTTTACACTTTTGACTTTAATAAACATTATAACCTATGTTATTATTATAACTTACACTTTTAAAATTAATGTTGACTATGTTTGACCAAGGTTGACTTTTGAGTTGACTTTTGGTTGACTTTGGCTTTCAGTTGACTTCTGTTGACTTTCTAAATAAGGAAACTTTCCGAACTTCAAAACTTTCTAAAAATAGAACTTTCTAAATTTGGAAACTTTCCAAAAATAGAAACTTTCCAAAAATAGAAACTTTCCAAAAATAGAAACTTTCCAAAAATAGAAACTTTCCTAAAATAGAAAACTTTCCAAAAATGGAAACCTGCTAAAAATAGAAACTTTCTAAAAATAGAAAGTGTGTGTCCTTATGCTGTTCCAATCAAACCGATGCTTGCTGAGTAATGTTCTATGTCTACTTGCAACATGTACAATAGCTATCATACTAAGACTTGACCTAAGTTAGTTATTTATTTCGACCTGCTTTATTTATAGGTCGGCGTTGTGATCTTTCTTGATCACTTTACTTTACTTGCTGTTCGCTTGTTTGTGAGATTTCTTCAGTTGCTATTTAAGGTGAGTTATAGTCCCATTTTTCTATTTAAATCTTTTGGGATGAGAATACATGCAATTTATTTTATATTTTGGACAAGTGGAAGTTGGTTTAAATTATTCATTGTGAGTTGAACAAAAATATTCCCTAGTCTGGTAACTGTAATCATTGGTTTCTACCGGTGAACGCGAATCCTACGGATAGATCTATCGGGTTTGACAACCCCATTTCGAGCTAGTCGCGCTAGCAATTTATAATCGGAATGTTTAGTACTTCGTATTTAGTTGAAGATACACTTGTTCGGTGTATATTATTTATTGTGTTTGGCAAGGGTAAATAAAGGGTTAAGTGGTTACCAGGTGGCTCACGGAAAATGGAATAATGTTTTATTATATGTTTTCTAGCATATAATTTGGTGGTTTAAAAGGAGTTTTATGTTTTCAAACATAAATTTTTATTGTTTAAATTAAATATTGTTTGCAATATTAAACCTATAATTCACTCAACATTTTTGTTGACAGTTACTCGCATGTTTTATTCTCAGGTTTATGATTGACTGCTTCCGCTGTGCTTAGAGGGTCTGCATATTTATGATGGCAGCCTTTGTTAAACATTAACTTGCATTCTATTTTGTTACATTAAAAAGTGGATGTTGTTGACTTTGTTTGGTCAACATTTGGTTAAAGTATTTATGTATAGTTTTTCTAAACTTATACAATTTAGTAGATTTTCTTTATAGGAAATCATTTTTAAATAAAGAATGCAAGGTTGTTTTATAAAATTCATATAGAGTTTCGATCAAGCTGTGGGACCAAGTGACGGAGCCGTTAAGTGCTTTGACGGAGTCGTCACAACTTCATAAATCCCAAAGAAAGCAACCCAATCATTATACACATTACTGCGCCATTCCAACTGCAAATACTCCATAACCGTAGCATGTAAACCTCCCCTTTGCAAAACATTCCAATCAACCACCCAATGTGGTTCAAATTCTTTCCGAATCAATTCTTGAACATCCGCCTTTCTTTGCTTAATAACCTCCGATCGACCATTAAACCTTCACATGTAACTCTGTTTGAGGAATTGGAGGTTGCGGTTGAACCTCCTCAGCTGCACCGACTGCAGCACTGGAACTTGAAGCACCCCTAGCATTACTCCTCCTGTCTGAAAAGCACATACAATGACAAACAAAAAGATATATCCCAAAGGACATGTTAGCGTTAGCGATAACCTGCATTCTCTCAAAACTATACCTAAGGCACATAATGTCAATGGTCACTTAAAAACATTCCAAAAGCATAAATCATATAAAACTCAAACAACTATCATGCATTTAGAACCAATTTCTCAACTTTCATACGTACAAAATCATGTAAGCAATTTTAACACATGGACGTCAAATCAAGACACATACATTAATGCAACAACTTCATCCTCTCAACAAGATATGTAACTATAACCAAATAAATCAACAATCAAACATATAGTCATGTAATACATATCATCAGCACATGTTAAACACAGTACAAAAGTCAAACTGAGTCAAACCCAGTCAACTAAGTCAAAATCCCCAATTACACATGAACTCTAGAAATCAAAATCAAAATCTAGACAATTCAAGCATGAATTCATGGTATTTATACTCAACTAACAATCATACAACATTCAAAACATATCAATTTAACTCACAAAACCAAAACCCCCAATTAATCATACCTAAGAACCCTAGAAATCAAAGAATGAAATTATAGAATAATGGGCATGAAAATCGAAGCAATAACATGTGAAGCATACATAATTTCCAAATAAAATCGAGCAATAACACATAAACACACCCCCACACTTGTTTTTCTCTTAAACCCTAATGAAATTCGAAATTAATCATGAGAAAAAGATGAAAACAAGCAAGAAAATGTTAAATCATACCCTAGCCATGATGTTATTGTGGATTAAATGAAGATTCGCGAGGAAATTGAAGGTTTAATTGATGGGTTATGGTGTATTGGTAGCAGAAAATACGAGATGGATAAAAAGAATTAAGTGGTGGTGACAAAAAGAACTGGAAAAAACGTATTTAATCCAATTCTACTGAACGCGTCGCGTTTCGCGACAAGGTGTAGCGTTACGCGACAAGCTAGATTCAAACGCGACAACTACGCTTTAAAGGCGACAACTTATGGGGTCCGTTCTGACCATTCTGTCGCGTTTTGATGGGGTTTGTCACGTTTTGGTGACTTTTTTTTTTCTTTCCAGATTTTATACTTTTTTTTGGATTTTTCATGGTTTACTAATTAAATCAAAAATACACACAAATTACCTAACAAAGAAAAAAAACAACAATACAAAACTCTACACGATTTGATTTTTTTAACGAGTCATTTTCTCGACTCATGGCCACGTTCATGTGTCTTTCGGGTAGAGGGTGAGGTCCTCCCTCTCGGGGTTATCGAATGCCTCGTGATACAATTTTAACCTATGACCATTCACCTTAAAGCTTCTACCCTCGTTATCTAACAATTCCACGTGCATGACCGAAAAAACTTTCTTCACCACGAATGGACCGGACCATCGTGACCTAAGCTTTCCGGCGGAGAATTTGAACTTAGATTGAAATAAGAAAACTTTATCGCCCGGTTCAAATTCTTTTCTCATTTTCAAACGCGCATCATGCCATAACTTCGTATTCTCCTTATAAATGCGCGAATTCTTATAAGCATGGATTCGCAATTCCTCAAGTTCATGAATTTGCAAAAACTGATGTTCTCCCGCTTCCTTAAGGTCCGTATTACACTGTTTAAGTGCCCAATATGCCTTATGCTCCACTTCAACCGGCAAATGACACGCTTTTCCATAAATGAGAGGGAATGGTGTAGTACCAATTGGCGTTTTTGTAACGACCCGGATTTTTCCGATCGTTTTACACTTATAAGATTAATATTTACATAAATTAAACCTTACCAACATGATAAGCAATCTAAATTGTTGAGACTTATGTTTTTGAAAAGAGTTTTACACAACGTTTGACCGTCCAATTTGACCGATGATATCACGAACTATAAAACATACGATAATTATACGTTTGTGTATATATATGTATTTTTATATATTTAACATGATCTAAGAATGTTTTAACATCTCATTGTGTACTAATAACAATGAGTTATAAGTATATTTTGAGACTACTAACTTAAGTTTTCAAAACGATAACTATATGTGACGTTCTTCGACTTAAATACTTAAAACTTATAATGCTTATACATGTATCGTATAGATGTGTATTTTATCACTTTTAAAGGATTTATATACATAAAACAATATAAGTATATTTACAAAAGATAGCTATATTTGAATCCTCGTTCCGTTTTCTCAAGATTTTTATACGTATATCTAGGGTATATATACCCGTATCATACCCAGCTTCTATACATATTTACTATTGGTATATACACATCACAATCACTTTATTAGCAGCCATGAGTCAGCCAATTTTGGATCTTAGCATGCATGATTAATCAATTTGGCATATTACAAGACTTTTGCACAATATTACAAATTTATACATCTTTTCACCACCATTTATACTCCATTCCATTTTCATTTTTACTACACATTTTCTCTAACCAAAAACACACTCTTAGGAACCTTAAGTTTTCTACACAATCTCAGCAAATAACCATGAAGATCTAGCTTCAAAAACAACCCTTAATCATCATAAGAAAATTCATTCAAGAACACTTCAAAAATCCTTCCAAGTAAACAAGTTTACTTCCAACCTTTCAATCCAACTCCACCACTCTTTTGATTCTAGGATTTTTCTCATCTCTTACAGTAACTTTGTCCAAGTAACTTTGTAGTGACCCGAACTTTTCCATGTTTATATATATATTAAATGAAATTGTTATTTACATGATTAAGTGTTTCCAACATGTTAAGCAATCAAACTTGTTAAGACTTGATTAATTGAAATAGGTTTCATATAGACAATTGACCACCCAAGTTGACCGGTAATTCACGAACGTTAAAACTTGTAAAAACTATACGATGACATATATATGGTTATATATATAGTTAATATGATTTTATTATAAGTATGTATCTCATTATGTATTTTAACAATGAGTTATATACATAAAAATGAGACTATTAATTTAAGAAACTCGAAAACGATATATATAACGATTATCGTTATAACAATGTCTTACTAGGTACATATGAATCATATTAAGATATTGATACACTTGGTTAATTATGTTAAATGATAAGTAAATATATTATTAAGTATATTAACAATGAAATACATATGTAAAAATAAGACTACTAACTTAATGATTTCGAAACGAGACATATATGTAACGATTATCGTTGTAACGACATTTAACTGTATATATATCATACTAAGATATGTTATATATCATAATATCATGATAATATAACAATTTAACATCTCATTTGTTATAATAAACAATGGGTTAACAACATTCAACAAGATCGTTAACCTAAAGGTTTCAAAACAACATTTACATGTAACGACTAACGATGACTTAACGACTCAGTTAAAAGGTATATACATGTAGTGTTTTAATATGTATTCATACACTTTTGAAAGACTTCAAGACACTTATCAAAATACTTCTACTTAACAAAAATGCTTACAATTACATCCTCGTTCAGTTTCATCAACAATTCTACTCGTATGCACCCGTATTCGTACTCGTACAATACACAGCTTTTAGATGTATGTACTATTGGTATATATACTCCAATGATCAGCTCTTAGCAGCCCATGTGAGTCACCTAACACATGTAGGAACCATCATTTGGCAACTAGTATGAAATATCTCATAAAATTACAAAAATATGAGTAATCATTCATGACTTATTTATATGAAAACAAAATTACATATCCTTTGTATCTAATCCATACACCAACGACCAAAAACACCTACAAACACTTTCATTCTTCAATTTTCTTCATCTAATTGATCTCTCTCAAGTTCTATCTTCAAGTTCTAAGTGTTCTTCATAAATTCCAAAAGTTCTAGTTTCATAAAATCAAGAATACTTCCAAGATTGCAAGTTTACTTCCAAGTTTTCTAAATGCATTCCAAGTAATCATCCAAGATCAAGAAACCTTTGTTACTTACAGTAGGTTATCTTTCTAATACAAGGTAATAATCATATTCAAACTTTAATTCAATTTCTATAACTATAACAATCTTATTTCGAGTGAAAATCTTACTTGAAATTGTTTTCGTGTCATGATTCTGCTTCAAGAACTTTCAAGCCATCCAAGGATCCTTTGAAGCTAGATCTATTTTTTCTCATTTCCAGTAGGTTTATCCAAGGAACTTGAGGTAGTAATGATGTTCACAACATCATTCGATTCATACATATAAAGCTATCTTATTCGAAGTGTGAGGTCTACGGACCAGGGGTTAACAGAACGAAAGGAACAAATGGTGTCGGAACGAGTAATGGCGGAGCAAGTAGTGTCGGAGCAAGTTATGCCAATGTAGTTTGTTATAAAAGTGAAAAACTGGGCCACATTATTAGAAATTGCCCGAACCAGGAGAACACGAATGGACAAGGCCGCGGAAGAGTTTTCAATATTAATGTGGCTGAGGCACAGGAAGACCCGGAGCTTGTTACGGGTACGTTTCTTATTGACAATAAATCTGCTTACGTTTTATTTGATTCGGGTGCGGATAGAAGCTATATGAGTAGAGATTTTTGTGCTAAATTAAGTTGTCCATTGACGCCGTTGGATAGTAAATTTTTACTCGAATTAGCAAACGGTAAATTAATTTCAGCAGATAATATATGCCGGAATCGAGAAATTAAACTGGGTAGCGAAATATTTAAGATTGATTTGATACCATTAGAGTTAGGGAGTTTTGATGTAATAGTTGGCATGGACTGACTGAAGAAGGTGAAAGCAGAGATCGTATGTTATAAAAATGCAATTCGCATTGTACGAGAAGAAGGAGAACCCTTAATGATGTACGGAGAAAAGGGAAACATGAAGCTACATCTTATTAGTAATTTGAAGGCACAAAAACTAATAAGAAAAGGTTGCTATGCTGTTCTAGCACACGTCGAGAAATTACAAACTGAAGAAAAGAGCATCAATGATGTTCCCGTCGCAAAAGAGTTTCCCGATGTATTTCCGAAAGAATTACCGGGACTACCTCCACATCGATCTATTGAATTTCAAATAGATCTTGTACCAGGAGCTGCACCAATAGCTCGTGCTCCTTATAGACTCGCACCCAGCGAGATGAAAGAACTGCAAAGCCAACTGCAAGAACTATTAGAACGTGGTTTCATTCGACCAAGCACATCACCATGGGGAGCTCCTGTTTTGTTTGTCAAGAAGAAGGATGGTACATTTAGGTTGTGTATTGACTACATATAGTTGAACAAACTTACCATCAAAAACCATTATCCACTGCCGAGAATTGACGACTTATTTGATCAAATACAAGGCTCGTCGGTTTATTTGAAGATCGATTTACGTTCTGGATATCATCAAATGCGAGTAAAGGAGGATGATATTCCAAAAACTGCTTTTAGGACGCGTTATGGTCATTACGAGTTTATGGTTATGCCGTTTGGATTGACTAACGCACCAGCTGTGTTCATGGACCTTATGAACCGAGTGTGTGGGCTATATCTTGACAAGTTTGTCATTGTTTTCATCGATGACATACTTATTTACTCAAAGAATGATCAAGAGCATGAAGAACATTTGAGAAAAGTGCTAGAAGTATTGAGGAAAGAAAAACTGTACGCTAAGTTTTCAAAGTGTGCATTTTGGTTGGAAGAAGTTCAATTCCTCAGTCACATAGTGAACAAAGAAGGTATCCAGGTGGACCCGGCAAAGATCGAAACCGTTGAAAAGTGGGAAACCCCAAAAACTCCGAAGCTTATACGTCAATTTTTAGGATTGGCTGGTTACTACAGAAGATTCATCCAAGATTTCTCTAAAATAGCAAAACCCTTGACTGCATTAACACATAAAGGGAAGAAATTTGAATGGAAGGATGAACAAGAGGAGGCGTTTCAATTATTGAAGAAAAAGCTAACTACGGCACCTATATTGTCATTGCCTGAAGGGAATGATGATTTTGTGAGTTATTGTGACGTATCAAAGCTAGGTCTCGGTTGTGTATTAATGCAACGAACGAAGGTGATTGCTTATGCGTCTAGACAATTGAAGATTCACGAGCAAAATTATACGACGCATGATTTGGAATTAGGCGCGGTTGTTTTTGCATTAAAGACTTGGAGGCACTACTTATATGGGGTTAAAATTATTATATATACCGACCACAAAAGTCTTCAACACATATTTAATCAGAAACAACTGAATATGAGGCAGCGTAGGTGGATTGAATTGTTGAGTGATTACGACTTTGAGATTCGTTACCACCCGGGGAAGGCAAATGTGGTAGCCGACGCTTTGAGCAGAAAGGACAGAGAACCCATTCGAGTAAAATCTATGAATATAATGATTCACACTAACCTTACTACTCAAATAAAGGAGGCGCAACAAGGAGTTTTAAAAGAGGGAAATTTAAAGGATGAAATACCCAAAGGATCGGAGAAGCATCTTAATATTCGGGAAGACGGAACCCGGTATAGGGCTGAAAGAATTTGGGTACCAAAATTTGGAGATATGAGAGAAATGGTACTTAGAGAAGCTCATAAAACCAGATACTCAATACATCCTGGAACGGGGAAGATGTACAAGAATCTTAAGAAACATTTTTGGTGGCCAGGTATGAAAGCCGATATTGCTAAATATGTAGGAGAATGATTGACGTGTTCTAAGGTCAAAGCTGAACATCAGAAACCATCAGGTCTACTACAACAACCTGAAATCCCGGAATGGAAATGGGAAAACATTACCATGGATTTCATTACTAAATTGCCAAGGACTGCAAGTGGTTATGATACTATTTGGGTAATAGTTGATCGTCTCACCAAGTCAGCATACTTCCTGCCAATAAGAGAAGATGACAAGATGGAGAAGTTAGCACGACTGTATTTGAAGGAAGTCGTCTCCAGACATGGAATACCAATCTCTATTATCTCTGATAGGGATGGCAAATTTATTTCAAGATTCTGGCAGACATTACAGCAAGCATTGGGAACTCGTCTAGACATGAGTACTGCCTATCATCCACAAACTGATGGGCAGAGCGAAAGGACGATACAAACGCTTGAAGACATGCTACGAGCTTGTGTTATTGATTTCAGAAACAGTTGGGATCGACATCTACCGTTAGCAGAATTTTCCTACAACAACAGCTACCATTCAAGCATTGAGATGGCGCCGTTTGAAGCACTTTATGGTAGAAAGTGCAGGTCTCCGATTTGTTGGAGTGAAGTGGGGGATAGACAGATTACGGGTCCGGAGATAATACAAGAAACTACCGAGAAAATCATCCAAATTCAACAAAGATTGAAAACCGCCCAGAGTCGACAAAAGAGCTACGCGGACAGTAAAAGAAAAGATATAGAGTTTGAAATTGGAGAAATGGTCATGCTTAAGGTTTCACCATGGAAAGGCGTTGTTCGATTTGGTAAACGGGGGAAACTAAATCCAAGGTACATTGGACTATTCAAGATTATAGATCGTGTCGGACCAGTAGCTTACCAACTGGAGCTACCTCAACAACTCGCGGCTGTACATAACACTTTCCATGTCTCAAATTTGAAGAAATGTTTTGCTAAAGAAGATCTCACTATTCCGTTGGACGAAATCCAAATCAATGAAAAACTTCAATTCATTGAAGAACCCGTCGAAATAATGGATCGTGAGGTTAAGAGACTTAAACAAAACAAGATACCGATTGTTAAGGTTCGATGGAATGCTCGTAGAGGACCCGAGTTCACCTGGGAGTGTGAAGATCAAATGAAGAAGAAATACCCGCATTTATTTCCAGAAGATACGTCAACACCTCCAACTACTTAAAATTTCAGGACGAAATTTATTTAACCGGTAGGTACTGTAGTGACCCGAACTTTTCCATGTTTATATATATATTAAATGAAATTGTTATTTACATGATTAAGTGTTTCCAACATGTTAAGCAATCAAACTTGTTAAGACTTGATTAATTGAAATAGGTTTCATATAGACAATTGACCACCCAAGTTGACCGGTGATTCACGAACGTTAAAACTTGTAAAAACTATACGATGACATATATATATGGTTATATATATAGTTAACATGATTTTATTATAAGTATGTATCTCGAAAACGATATATATAACGATTATCGTTATAACAACGTCTTACTAGGTACATATGAATCATATTAAGATATTGGTACACTTGGTTAATTATGTTAAATGATAAGTAAATATATTATTAAGTGTATTAACAATGAAATACATATGTAAAAATAAGACTACTAACTTAATGATTTCGAAACGAGACATATATGTAACGATTATCGTTGTAACGACATTTAACTGTATATATATCATACTAAGATATATTATATATCATAATATCATGATAATATAACAATTTAACATCTCATTTGTTATAATAAACAATGGGTTAACAACATTCAACAAGATCGTTAACCTAAAGGTTTCAAAACAACATTTACATGTAACGACTAACGATGACTTAACGACTCAGTTAAAATGTATATACATGTAGTGTTTTAATATGTATTCATTCACTTTTTAAAGACTTCAAGAAACTTATCAAAATACTTCTACTTAACAAAAATTCTTACAATTACATCATCGTTCAGTTTCATCAACAATTCTACTCGTATGCACCCGTATTCGTACTCGTACAATACACAGCTTTTAGATGTATGTACTATTGGTATATACACTCCAATTATCAGCTCTTAGCAGCCCATTTAAGTCACCTAACACATGTGGGAACCATCATTTGGCAACTAGCATGAAATATCTCATAAAATTACAAAAATATGAGTAATCATTCATGACTTATTTACATGAAAACAAAATTACATATCCTTTATATCTAATCCATACACCAACGACCAAAAACACCTACAAACACTTTCATTCTTCAATTATCTTCATCTAATTTATCTCTCTCAAGTTCTATCTTCAAGTTCTAAGTGTTCTTCATAAATTCCAAAAGTTCTAGTTTCATAAAATCAAGAATACTTCCAAGATTGCAAGTTTACTTCCAAGTTTTCTAAATCCATTCCAAGTAATCATCCAAGATCAAGAAACCTTTGTTAATTACAGTAGGTTATCTTTCTAATACATCATATTCAAACTTTAATTTAATTTCTATAACTATAACAATCTTATTTCGAGTGAAAATCTTACTTGAAATTGTTTTCGTGTCATGATTCTGCTTCAAGAACTTTCAAGCCATCCAAGGATCCTTTGAAGCTAGATCTATTTTTCTCATTTCCAGTAGATTTATCCAAGGAACTTGAGGTAGTAATGATGTTCATAACATCATTCGATTCATACATATAAAGCTATCTTATTCGAAGGTTTAAACTTGTAATCACTAGAACATAGTTTAGTTAATTCTAAACTTGTTCGTAAATAAAAGTTAATCCTTCTAACTTGACTTTTAAAATTAACTAAACACATGTTCTATATCTATATGATATGCTAACTTAATTATTTAAAACCTAGAAACACGAAAAACACCGTAAAATCGGATTTACGCCGTCGTAGTAACACCGCGGGCTGTTTTGGGTTAGTTAATTAAAAACTATGATAAACTTTGATTTAAAAGCTGTTATTCTGGGAAAATGATTTTTATTATGAACATGAAACTATATCCAAAAATTATGGTTAAACTCAAAGTGGAAGTATGTTTTCTAAAATGGTCATCTAGACGTCGTTTTTTCGACTGAAATGACTACCTTTACAAAAACGACTTGTAACCTATTTTTCTGACTATAAACCTATACTTTTTCTATTTAGATTCATAAAACAGAGTTCACTATGAAACCATAGCAATTTGATTCACTCAAAACGGATTTAAAATGAAGAAGTTATGGGTAAAACAAGATTGGATAATTTTTTTCTCATTTTAGCTACGTGAAAATTGGTAACAAATCTATTCCAACCATAACTTAATCAACTTGTATTGTATATTATGTAATCTTGAGATACCATAGACACGTATACAATGTTTCGACCTATCATGTCGACACATCTATATATATTTCGGAACAACCATAGACACTCTATATGTAAATGTTGGAGTTAGCTATACAGGGTTGAGGTTGATTCCAAAATATATATAGTTTGAGTTGTGATCAATACTGAGATATGTATACACTGGGTCGTGGATTGATTCAAGATAATATTTATCGATTTATTTCTGTACATCTAACTGTGGACAACTAGTTGTAGGTTACTAACGAGGACAGCTGACTTAATAAACTTAAAACATCAAAATATATTAAAAGTGTTGTAAATATATTTTGAACATACTTTGATATATATGTATATATTGTTATAGGTTCGTGAATCAACCAGTGGCCAAGTCTTACTTCCGAGGAAGTAAAAATCTGTGAAAGTGAGTTATAGTCCCACTTTTAAAATCTAATATTTTTGGGATGAGAATACATGCAGGTTTTATAAATGATTTACAAAATAGACACAAGTACGTGAAACTACATTCTATGGTTGAATTATTGAAATCGAATATGCCCCTTTTTATTAAGTCTGGTAATCTAAGAATTAGGGAACAGACACCCTAATTGATGCGAATCCTAAAGATAGATCTATTAGGCCTAACAAACCCCATCCAAAGTACCGGATGCTTTAGTACTTCGAAATTTATATCATATCCGAAGGGTGTCCCGGAATGATGGGGATATTCTTATATATGCATCTTGTTAATGTCGGTTACCAGGTGTTCACCATATGAATGATTTTTATCTTTATGTATGGGATGTGTATTGAAAAATGAAATCTTGTGGTCTATTATTACGATTTGATATATATAGGTTAAACCTATAACTCACCAACATTTTTGTTGACATTTAAAGAATGTTTATTCTCAGGTGAATACTAAGAGCTTCCGCTGTTGCATACTAAAATAAGGACAAGATTTGGAGTCCATGTTTGTATGATATTGTGTAAAAACTGCATTCAAGAACTGATTTTGATGTAACATATTTGTATTGTAAACCATTATGTAATGGTCGTGTGTAAACAGGATATTTTAGATTATCATTATTTGATAATCTACGTAAAGCTTTTTAAACCTTTATTTATGAAATAAAGGTTATGGTTTGTTTTAAAAATGAATGCAGTCTTTGAAAAACGTCTCATATAGAGGTCAAAACCTCGCAACGAAATCAATTAATATTGAACGTTTTTAATCAATAAGAATGGGACATTTCAAACTTGAGGTAGTAACCTTATTCATAATCTTATTCAATTCATATTCATATAGCTATCTTATTTTGTGGTATAAAATTTTAACAACAAGAACATAGTTTGAATGATTTCAAACTTGTTCGCAAACTAAATAGATCCTTCTAACTTAACTTTTAAAACACTTCAAGACCTATAATATATCATAATTATATGCTAACTTAACAAGATATAACTTGGTTTTACAAAGAACATCTTAAAAACTGAATCTACGTCGTCGGAGTGCAACCGGGGGCTATTTTGGGTTGGATAATTAAAAACCATCTTAAGCTTTGAATTGGAAGTTCATATTCTGGAAAAATGATATTTCTTATGAATATGTTAACACATAAAAATTTCATGGTTTAACTCAAAGTGTAAGTATTTTTAGAAAAATGATCATTAAATGTTGTTTTTATGATGGAAAATGATCACTTTCATAAGTGTCACCAAAGTTTGACCTATAACCTGTGATTTTGAATACAACCTAAGGTATTTTCAGTTCATATTCTTAAAATTTGACTCGATCCAAGGAAGTGGCAAGTTGAACCAATAAAAACGGAGTTGTAATGTAGAAACTACGACTAAAACAAGATCGGGTATGCGAAGCTAGTTTAGCTACGAAAATATTTGGAGAAAAATTAAATTAATCATATATTTCTAATTAATATGATATTTCATATATATTTACTTATGATTTGATTTTATATATTTCATGACCACCCGTAAACAACACGAGAAGATTAATCATAAGACCTCATGATTGTACGCAACACGTCATTTGACAACACGGTACTTTATGTACGCAACACATCATTTGACAACATGGTACCATGGGTCAAGATTAATTCTTATCAATACGAATACGATGGGGTCTTTATTTATTTTATTGAGCAACTAATTGTGGACCACTAACATCGGACTGCTAACTACGGACTAAGAAAATATTAAAAGTATTAAAAGTATATATATATATATATATATATATATATATATATATATATATATATATATATATATATATATATATATATATATATATAACGATTACTTAAAAAGAAAATATGTTGATATATTATATATATGGTTAGGTTCGTGATATCTATCGGAGACCAAGTCGTGATAAATACCTTCAAGGCAAAAGTGAGTATATAGTCCCACTTTTAAACTCTAAATATTTCGGGATGAGAATACATGCATTTTATGATTTACGTTATGGACACAAGTGATTAAAAATATATATTCTATGTTGAGTTGTACCACTGGCATACTTCCCTGTAACTTGGTAACTATTATTTACATGAGGTATTGTAACGCGGATCCTGTTGATAGATCTATCGGGCCTGACAACCCCAACCGGACTGGACGACCAGTATTCAACGGTTGCACAGTACTTCGTTTCGGTGACTACACTTGGTACGGTGTAGTAAGATTTCATAATAAAGGGAATATGCGACGTTGATTAAATGTTAAGTATGATTATCAAGTGCTCAACAACTTAGAATATTTTTATTAAAACGTTTATATATGAAATCTTGTGGTCTATATTTATAACGCTGCCGGCATTAAACCTATATCTCACCAACTTTATGTTGACGTTTTAAGCATGTTTATTCTCAGGTTATAACTAAAAGCTTCCGCTGCAACATGTTGAATTTAAGCAAGATCTTGAGTATGCATATTTGTGTCAAAAATAAAACTGCATATCGGAGGATTTGTAATGTAAAATATGTTGGAAGTCGTATTGTTATTATCACATGTAAAGTTTGTAAGTCTAAGATTATCGCTAAACGATAATCATTATTAAGTTGTTTAAACCTTGTATTTGTAATAAAAGCTATGGTTTGTATTGTAAAAACGAATGCGATGAAATCATATGTTATTGTATTCATCCTTATGGTTAAGGTCGGGTTATGACATGTGGTATCAGAGCGTTGGTCTTAGAGAACCAGAAAATTTGCATTAGTGTGTCTTATCGAGTTTGTTAGGATGAATTAGTGAGTCTGGACTTTGACCGTGTTTGATTTCGAAAACTATTGCTTATCCTTGTTGGTTAAAAATTAATATGTAAATATTATGTGGTATTAACGTGCTAGTTGTTATGTGATAGATGTCTGGCTTAGAACTTATTATCACATTCAGCGACTCCGAACCAGAATCTTCAGATGGTGTTCGAGTCATTAACCTATCCGATGATGAAAACGACACCTTTGGGGAAGACTCACAAGTTCCGGATGAATCAATTGAAGAGGAACCAGAAAGTGATCCTGAGGAGGAAGAAATACAGGAAATTACGAAAGACAAGTTCGAACGAGGAAAGAAACGAAAGGCTACTGAAATGGAAAATCCAAATCCCGAGTCTAGAGAGAATGTTGTCGCACCAATTCCACCAGATACTTCCACACCTATTCCCGCTATTCCTATTAGTTCTATCCCGACATCCAGTTCTTCGGTTCCTCATCCAAAACGCAGGGAGACAACCAGGATAACCTTTAAGCGATTTCTTTGAACACAAACGCTTTGGGTTAAATGATGCGCTGTTGTTTTAAACTATGGGATCATATAACATTTTGTATAATATTACTAGTGTGGTTTGCTTAATGTTTGATGTAAGATAAGCATATGTAAAATAGTGAAGTGTGAAATGCAATAATTTTCCATGGTTGAGTATTATTTGGGTGATAGTAATTGATTTCTGTACTAAGCTATTAAGTATGAACTTTAACGGGTAGGTACTACCCTAGATATAATTATAAAACGCTAATAAGAAGAAAAGGCTTTTATAATGATAATTGGTTCATATTATTAATAAGCTACAATGTACTGTAAATACATACTACATCTATAATATTCCATGTGAATAATTATTTTTTTTCATTCTTATTGAAGATTATGGCGCGATTGAGCCGAATGACGGAACAAGAAATCCAGGAACTCATCAATCAGCGAGTGAACGACAGAATGCTATGGGTCGAGGCTACAAGAGGTGCTGCAGTTAACCCAAATCCTCGTGTGGGGTGCACTTACAAAACTTTTCAAGGTTGCAAGCCCTCATCATTCAGTGGAACAGAAGGACCGGTTGGTTTAACCCGGTGGATCGAAAAGATTGAGTCTGTGTTTAAAATCAGTGGTTGTATTGAGAAGGACATGACCAGTATGCATCGTGCACCCTACAAGATAGTGTACTCACATGGTGGAAAAACTATGTGAAGGCCGTAGGAGGAGATGTAGCTTATGATACTCCTTAGGAAGAATTCAAAACAATGCTAATCAACGAATATTGTCCAAGGAACGAGGTTAGGAAGTTGGAAGCTGAATTACGAAGCCTGAAAGTTGTTGGTACTGAACTCACCAACTACAATCAGCAATTCATGGAATTAGCTTTGCTATGTCCCGAATTGGTACCAATCGAAGAACGGAATATTGAACTGTACAAAGATGGTTTGCCTAAAAAGGTCACGGCAAATGTTACAGCATCCAAACCCAAGACTATTCATGAAGCTATCACCATGGCAAACGAGTTGATGGACCAGATTATTCTGGATAAGAACACCGATGTCAAGACATCGGGAAATAAAAGAAAGTGGGAAGGTAATCATCAACAATCCAACAAGAAACAAGAAACCACGTAAGGTGCGGGTAGCGGTTCAAACTCAGGTTACAAAGGACGAAATCCTTTATGTAACAGATGCCACAAACATCACTCTGGTTATTGTAATGTGGTGTGCAACAATTGTAATCGAAAAGGTCATCTTGCTGAAGATTGTAGGGTTCCCGCTACAAATACAAATGGTACCAAGACTCCTGCCACCAATGCAAATAGAACTGCCTTGGCCACTGTTACTTGTTATGGGTGTGGGAAACAGGGTCATTATAATAGTCAGTGCCCGAATCCAGAGAAGAATAATGGATCTGCACGTGGAAGAGCATTTGATATTAATGCTAGAGAGGCGTATGAAGACCCGGAGCTTGTTACGGGTACGTTTACCATTAATAACTTATCCGCATCTATTATATTTGATACTGGTGCCGATAGAAGTTACGTGTGTAGAGACTTTCACGCTAAATTGAATTGTTCATCATTACCTCTAGATGCTAAGTACATGATTGAGTTAGCTAATGGTAAACTAATTAAAGCCGATAAAATTTGCCGTGATTGTAAAATAAATTTAGCCGGAGAAACATTTAAGATTGATTTGATACCCGTAGAATTAGGAAGTTTTGATGTAATAGTCGGCATGGAATGGATGTCTAAAATAGGAGCTGAAGTTGTGTGCGCCAAGAAGGCAATTCGCATTCCTCGTAAGGATAGAACGCCATTAATGATTTATGGAGAGAAGGGTAACTCAAAGCTAAAACTCATTAGTTGTTTGAAAGCTCAAAAGTGCTTGAAGAAAGGGTGCTATGCTATCCTAGCACATGTTAATAAAGTCGAAACGAAGGAAAAAGTGAAGAGCATCAACGACGTGCCTGTGGCAAGAGATTTTCCTGAAGTATTTCCGGAAGAGTTTCCGGGATTACCTCTATTTAGATCTGTAGAATTTCAAATAGATCTAGTACCAGGAGCTGCACCAGTGGCTCGTGCTCCATATAGACTTGCACCATCTGAGATGAAAGAGTTACAAAGCCAGTTACAAGAATTACTGGACCGTGGTTTCTTTCGACCGAGCACTTCACCGTGGGGAGCTCCGATTTTATTCGTTAAGAAGAAAGATGGATCTTTCCGAATGTGTATAGATTATCATGAATTAAATAAGTTAACTATCAAGAATCGGTATCCAATACCGAGAATTGATGACTTATTTGATCAATTGCAAGGATCATGTGTTTACTCGAAAATCGACCTAAGGTCGGGCTATCATCAACTACGCGTCAAAGAAAAAGATATTCCGAAAACTGCTTTTCGGACACGCTACGGTCATTATGAATTTTTGGTCATGCCATTTGGGTTGACTAATGCGCCAACTGTATTCATGGACCTCATGAATCGAGTTTGTAGTCCGTATTTAGATAAGTTTGTTATCGTTTTCATTGATGATATTCTTATCTATTCCAAGAGTGAGCAAGAGCATGAGCAGCATTTAAGGTTGGTGTTAGAATTATTAAGAAAAGAACAGTTATACGCCAAATTTTCTAAGTGTGCATTTTGGTTGAAAGAAGTGCAATTTCTTGGCCACGTTGTTAGTAGCAAAGGAATTCAGGTTGATCCAGCTAAAATTGAGGCCATTGAAAAATGGGAGACTCCTAAGACACCAACGCAGATACGCCAATTTTTGGGTTTAGCTGGTTATTATAGAAGGTTTATTTAAGATTTTTCCCGAATAGCTAAACCATTAACAGCGTTAACGAAAAAAGGGAAGAAGTACGAATGGACTTCTGAGCAAGAGAGTGCATTTCAATTACTGAAGAAGAAGTTGACTACAGCACCTATTTTATCGTTACCTGAAGGGAACGATGATTTTGAGATATATTGTGACGCTTCGCGACAAGGTTTTGGTTGCGTCCTTATGCAACGGAAGAAAGTTATAGCATACGCATCCCGACAATTAAAGATTCACGAGTGGAATTATACGATGCATGATTTATAATTGGGAGCAGTAGTGTTTGCATTGAAGATATGGAGACACTATTTATATGGGGTTAAATGTACTGTGTTTACTGATCATAAAAGCCTTCAACATATTTTTGATCAGAAACAGCTGAACATGAGGCAACGTAGGTGGGTCGAGCGGATAAACGACTATGATTGTGAGATTCGCTATCATTCCGGGAAAGCGAATGTAGTGGCCGACGCTCTAAGCAGAAAGGAATGGGAACCAATTCGAGTACGAGCAATGAACATAAAAATTCGCATGAATCTCAACTCATAAATCAAAGAGGCTCAACGAGAAGCTCTTACTAAAGAAAACATAGGAAATGAAATAATGAAGAAGTATGAGAAGCAACTCGTTATACGGGAAGACGGAATTCGATATTTTGCAAACCGTATTTGGGTACCGAAGTTGGGTGGATTAACGAAGTTGATATTGAACGAGGCACATAAAACAAGATACTCGATACATCCTGGAGTTGGAAAGATGTATCAAGATCTTAAGACGCATTATTGGTGGCCTAATTTAAAAACAGATGTTGCAACATATGTTGGGGAATGTTTAACTTGTTCCAAAGTCAAAGCAGAACTCCAGAAGCCGTCAGGGTTACTTCAACAACCAGAAATCCCAGAATGGAAATGGGATGGTATTACCATGGATTTCATCACAAAGTTACCTAAGACTGCCTAGGGTTATGACACCATTTGGGTAATAGTTGATCGTCTCGCCAAATCTGCACATTTCTTGCCTATAAAGGAAACGGACAGAATGGAGAAACTATTACGATTATACATAAAGGAAATTGTTTCAATGCATGGAATACCTATTTCCATTATATCCAATCGTGATAGTAGATTTACATCAAAGTTTTGGCAATCACTACAGGAGGCCCTGGGAACCCGTTTGGATATGAGCACCGCATATCATCCGTAAACTGACGGGCAGAGTGAAAGAACAATTCAGACTCTTGAAGACATGCTCAGGGCATGTGTGATCGATTTTGGAAACGGATGGGATAAATATCTACCATTAGCAGAATTCTCGTATAATAATAGTTATCATGCTAGCATTAAAGCTGCACCATTCGAAGCACTGTATGAAAGGAAGTGTAGATCCCCTATCTGTTGGAATGAAGTAGGAGATCGACAATTAACTGGTCCCGAGATCATCCATGAAACTACTGAGAAGATAGTGCAAATCAAGGAGAGATTGAAAACAGCCCGTAGTCGCCAAAAGAGCTACGCCGATGTTCGAAGGAAACCATTAGAGTTTCAGATCGGTGACATGGTTATGCTAAAGGTGTCACCTTGGAAAGGTGTAATACGTTTTGGAAAAAGGGGTAAACTGAACCCAAGGTATGTAGGCCCGTTCAAGATCATCGAACGCATCGGACCGGTAGCTTATCGATTCGAGTTACCACAACAACTCGCCGGGGTACATAATTTATTTCACGTCTCAAACCTCAAGAAATGTCTTGCAAAGGAAGATCTCACCATTCATCTTGAAGATATCCAAGTCGATGAGAAACTACAATTCATAGAAGAACCAGTCGAAATCATGGACCGTGAAGTTAAATGGCTCAAGCAGAGTAACATACCAATCGTTAAGGTTCGTTGGAATGCTCGAAGAGGTCCCAAGTTTACTTGGGAACGAGAGGATCAGATGAAACAAAAGTACCCACATTTGTTTCCCGAGAACGCAAAATAGGTACATGATGTCAAAGCTAAGGTATAAGAAATAGTTTATATTTTACTAGGAAAAACTATTAAATACGATACAATTTTACACAAGAGAATGGATATACTTAAACCTTGCTACAGCACTTATAGGCAGTGTACCTAATCGTAAAGTAGTGTAGTTTTTAGTAAGTCCGGTTCGTTCCACAGGGAAATCTTTAAACAAAGCTTAACGCTATATTAGTTTACTTTTATAAAAATACAAACATATATATAAGTAATATTATTATTATAAAGGGGGGTTTTTACCGTTTAATGACCGGTTTGTCGATTTTAAGTGCGATAATTAAAAGTGCGATTAAATAACAATAAATAAAAGTGCGATAATTAGAAGTGAATTAAATATAAAATAAAGGAAATTAAATATGAAATAAAAGAATTATGCTTATTTAAACTTCCGTAATCATGATGTTTGACGTGTTGATTTTAGTTTTATGCCCATGGGTTAATTGTCCTTTGTCCTGGATTATTTAATATGTCCGCCTGGTTTTTGTCCATAACAGTCCATCAGTCATAAATATAAAATGCGAGTGCCCTCGTCAAATTATTATTATACCCGAAGTTAAATATTCCAACTAATTGGGGATTCGAATTGTAACAAGGTTTTAATACTTTGTTTAATGAATACACCAGGTTATCGACTGCGTGTAAACCAAGGTTTTACTACTTTGTTAACAATTACACCAATTACCCTTGAATGTAATTTCACCCCTGTTTTAATTATTCTAGTGGCTATTAATCCATTCCCGTGTCCGGTTAAATGAACGATTATTCGTACATATAAATACCCCCCCCCCCCCCATCGTGTCCGATCGAGTGTATATGGTAATTTATAGGGACGTCCAATTGTAAATCTTTATATTAACATTAACAAACTATCATTTAGTTAAACAAATATAAAGCCCATTAATAGCTCATAGTCTAATTTCCACAAGTGTCGTTCTTTTGTCCAAACCCCAATTATGGTACAAAGCCCAATTACCCATTTTTAGTAATTAGCCCAACATCATGATTACTTCATTTTAAATAAGCATAATAATAACTTAGCTACGAGACATTAATGTAAAAAGGTTGAACATAACTTACAATGATTAAAAATAGCGTAGCGTTACACTGACAGAATTTCGACTTATACACTCAAAACACTCCTTAACATAACCTTATTATTATTATTAATTAAAATTAAAATTATAATTAAATTTATTTATGTATTACAAAAGAGAGATGGAAAGATATATTATAGTGTACATAAAATGGATCACGAACTCGCTTTAAATAGAATGTGGCCTGGAAAAGCCCCTCATGCGAGTCGCATGAAAATGGGCATAGGGCCATGCGAGTCGCATGGCCATGAATTCCAGCTCACATTCGTTTGGCTCCTAGCTTGTCGACATAATTTAATAATAATAAATATATAAATAATTTTAATAATTATTTATATATTTATATTATATTTATATGCATAGTTGAGTAGATAATTTTAGTCCGTTACGTCGGGCGTTTCTTCTAGGCTCAGGTCCCGGTTCCGGATTTTCGGACGTCCTCGCGTACTATTTTATATCGTGTACTTTGCGTCTTGTAACTTGTACTCTTGTTATTTTGAGACGTTCCTCATCAATAATTTGAACCTTTTTGATTGAATCTTGTACTTTTTAGCTTTTTGGACCTTTCCGTCTTCAATTTGTCGAATCTGCCTTTTATCTTCACTTTTTAATTTTTAAACGAATAGTGCTTGTAAATCGAACAATATCAACTAAAATCTTGTCTTTCTTGGGGAATAATGCTGTAAAATATGTGTTCATTTTTGGCATTATCAATATTCCCACACTTAAGCGTTGCTTGTCCTCAAGCAATATAGTCTTGAAACACTTGAATCACTTCTTTATTCTTCACACTTTGTACATAAGTGACTTCAATACAGCGGTATAAACAATGAAAGTAACGATGTGGTTTAAAGGTGGGTGTATCTTTTATAGTTGCCTCGGGTTTAGGTCAACGACACTTGCAATCAAATAGCCGATTTGCTTTCGGTTTCCAAAGCAAAGTGCACATTTGAAAGGTGGTTTACAGTCCCACATGACTATAAAAATTTAGATCCTTAAGGAAATTGGATCTTTATGAAAACATTTGATCTTTTGAAAATTCAAGCTAGATTTTACCCTAGACAAGTTTTCTGATTTGATCCATCATCGGTGTTGCAAAATATATCTGTGGATCAATATTTTGGCTAAAACTTTTAGGCTCGTGTAATCCACTGCTATCCCTGTATCGGAAAGCACACGTCCAGTTTACTTGTTCCGTATATTACCTTTCGGTAAACTACCGTCCGGTTGTAAAGGAAAGCGATGAACAAGAAACTGTTAAGGCAATGTCCAGTGACATGCAGATGATTATGGTCTTTTTAACGTGTCGGATGCTAGAACTATCCTTGGTAGGAGCAATAGTAAAGATCATCCTATAATTTTTCGGTCTGGCACAAGGTCCTGTCTCCGACCATGCTATGCAACCACCGTTCTTACGGTTGACACCCGATTTGGTTCAGGTGACCTAATGAATTCCAGGTGAATTCCTAGGATTTTACGTTCAATGGTAATGAACGCATTGAAAATGGATTTTCAGAAAACAAATTGGTTTGTAATTTTGATCAAAATATTTTCTCGTTCAAGCTCGAGTTTAGATATCATTGAATTCCATGAGTTTGAATTCTCAATCTTTAAGGTCAATCTCAAGGATTGAGTAATATCAGGCTTAAAAGTTGATTTTTAATCTTTAAGGAGATTATCCTTTATGGGGATCTGATTCATTAGTCTTATCAAGCTAATTTGCACGGTGCCTCCCCATTGTACGAGATAAATCCTTCTCATGGTTAGGATAAATCTGACCACTTGGCGACCCTGTTTGATGCTGAGGTCCGTGGATTTCCAGCCGATTTTAGTGATGACTTTTCTAGATTTTTCGTCAACCTACAGCTGGTCTGGACGACAACTTCATGACCTAAATCAAGAAGCGCGTGTCTTTTTCGGAAGACTTTACTTCCTTTTAATGATGGAATTGATTCATCGTGTAGATCCATCTCTCTTTGATAGTTTCATTGGATAAAACAGTTGATTATCGTTCAAAACAAAAGTATTTTCAATTGTTTGTACAAAAATATGTGATATATGTTTTGAATGACTTGGTAAACTTTTCCCACACTTGGCTTTTATTTATGTTTTTCTTTGCCTTTTTCTCTTCTATTCCATTCTTATTAAATGAATTCTAACATTTTGGTTGTTTCTCAATTTATGTCCTTTCCGAGGTAACGATAATTTCGGCTCAATGACCTAGTTTTCATCGTTCATAAATATGTATAAACATGATTTTGAATTCATTTTGTTAAAAATTTTGAAAAATTTACTAGAAGTGGGTAGTTAGTATATAAGACTAGGGCTGTTCCTTGTTATCGGAGAGCACTAGATTCTAACACAACTACTGCGTTACTAGCATTTTTAATGGTAACCAAGTGTTTAAATCAAAAATTTTTAAAAATCCGAAAGAATTTAACCCCTTCCCACACTTAAGATCTTGCAATGCCCTCATTTGCAAGAAATCAGAAACAATTTAAATTATTGAGGGTTATTAGCGTAGAAAAATGATTAAATTTTACCAAAGTTTCAAACATATTGTCGTTTGATTATTGAATGATAAATGGTGCACATCATTTGTTCATTCCGTCTTGTTGTTATTTCACATATATTTTGCATCTTGTCGTCAGAATTACTTGCTTTTGCTGAACTTAATGCCAGTCTTTGAAAACGCGTTGTTTTATCCTGTTTGTGCATAACATAAAATACATACAATACAAATATAATCATACATGCAATTTGAAATGGAACTTTGGCATCCCACTTTCAAACTATAAGAAAAATATTAGTACACAATAATAATAGAAATATCAAACATTACATAAATGTAATAAAATGTTAAGTGTTTAAAATAATAAAAATATAAATTACCAACTTATCTCTACTGATCAGGAGGTGGGTTAGGAGGATAATTAGGATAGGGATCCCAATTCATGTTCGGATCAGGGTTCCATGGCTGTTGATAGGTGAACTGGTATGCTGCGTCATAATCATATAAGTCATAGGGCGGTCTCATTTCTGGCTGGTGTGCAGGATAGAATGCGGGTCGGGTCGGATAATAAATCTCATTAGGCTGCAGCCGGCTTATGATTTAGAGCTAATGATAATCCCATCGGTGATGCTCTCGTTGCCGGGAATGCTCGTAATCATTCCGGCGTTGCCACGCCTCGTACTGCATATGCCTATCATCGTTCGTCATGTATTCTTCCTCCATACGAACGCCTAAATCAAGAGCAGTCTCCCGAACAACTTCCATAATGTTGTTCGCCTCCTCCATTTCGTCATCCGAACCTCTTTCTACCTGTCGCTGGTGTCCCTCGTATCGATATACCCGATTACGTCTCATCAATAAAACCTTTGCACCCTGATAGACGTGTGAACTTATAGTTTCACCTTCGTCCTCTATTTCTACCATTGGACCCCCTCGGTTCTTGTCAACACCTAAATACTCTCCAATGAGAGTAATGAAAATACCACCACCTATAATACTCCCCGATTTCATCCCCCCAACTACATTAGATAGATAATAACCAACACAATAGGGAATGTTAACGAAACTCCTCGGGTCTCTAATACACTTAAGGTAGAATAAATCATTTAAAGTCAATTTCTCCTTATTCTTACCCCTTTGTGTAATTGTGTTTGCTAAGAATCGATGTATCACCCGGAGTTCAGCTCTATCAATATCTAAGTATGTATGTCCCCCACCAGCTTGAAACTCATTAAAATGGGACATATGCCTCCAGACGGCGTTAACATTAAATTCCCTATCTACCCTTTCTCCTTGGGCAATCAGGCCATTACAGTCGGGGCTCAAAAGTTCAGCAGGGGTGTAAATCTGTAAGGCCCTGGCTAAATCTATCATGGACATTCTGTACATGCGTCCACCTAACAGAAATCTAATAAAGCTTCTATCATCTAACCTCCTAACATCACTGTTTAACTTAATAGTACTAAGTAATTCTATAAACCATTCCCTATATATGGTTCTACGAATGGAAAATAGGCGCATCCAATCGTTAAACTGAGAATTACCATACCTTTGCACCAATAATTCCCGAATCGGTTCGGCAAGGTCAACTGTTTCCAAAGGTACCCAGTCAATTGCCCTTGGCATTTCAACACCCTTAAAGTAGAGAATGTGCATGTTCTTTTGATAATCTGGATACTCTATCCAACATCGATCAAATCTCAGATTTGGGTGTAACTGATCTTCATTAATGTCTGAGCTCAGAATCATTTGATGTGGAGCGAATTGACGAAACTGATTCATGAATAATTGATCTTGATCGTGATATGGAATATGTTGATCCTCATGTTGTTCTTCTTCTTCTTGCACTTGTTGTTCTTGTTCATAAAACATTTCCGGTTCGGGCTCTGGTTGTCTGGACGATGATGCACCGTCCGTATCTGTATTTCTCTGCAAAACACATTAAACACAAAAATTGTGCATCCAAATATGCATTAGTGTTAGCAAAATAATAACTTGAAACAATTATGATGACATGTTCAATTCATAACACATTTTATACATATTTTCCTAACAATAATAATTCTACACTTTTACATACGAAAATGTATACAATGTTTTATCACATTTAAACTCTTAAACATGTCAACAATAATCATTATAGCAATTAAACACTTATTACATGGCATTCAAATCAAACTCATGTTCATTTTCATATTTCGTCAAGTCTACACTTTTTCAAATAAGTACATAAGAAAATGTTCATCAAGTTTTTAATCATTCATCTCAAATTATATGCCAAACTAATCACTACTAGCAATTAAACAAGTTTAAATTGGCCTTTACATCAAATTATCCAAGTTCATGAATTTTTTAGACTTAAAAAGTCTACTTTAATTCTCAAAAACATGTTTAGGCTCAAAGTTTGGATCAATTAACTACCTAAACATGTTACACTACTTAATTTAGCAACAATTCATGACAAAAATCGGCCATAACCTGTTTATATCAAAAAGCCTCAAATTACTCAAGAACACAAACCCTAGATTCTTAAAAATTTGAAGTTTTTAGCTTCAATTCATGTTAAATAGCTTCAATCTAGGATATTCATGCATAATATAACAACAATTTAAGTCTAATTACACTAGAATTTAACAAAATCAAAATATAAAATTTATAGCTCAAGAACACAATAATTCGAATTTAAAGAGATTAGGGGTGAAATCTTTACCGTGTTCCTGAAGGGGTTGAACCTACTGAATCTAGGCATGATTATTGTGAAATTTTTGCAAGAAATTTGGTGAAAATTGTTGAAAAATTGAGAGAGTTTGGGAGGTTTTCGTATGTGTTTGTGTGTGTATTGTGAGAGACAGAAGCAGATCGACTGAATTCTTGTACCTGGCCTGTTTTTAACAGCCATGCGAGTCGCATGGTATTGTGCCTATCCCCATGCGAGTCGCATGGGGTTAAATTCCAGATTTTTTTTTTTTTTTTTTTTTATAAAATCTTATACTTTTAAAACATAAAATTTAATAAAATTTTAAAAATTTTGTTTCTTTTTAAGACGAGGTCGTTTCGGGACGATGCCCTAGTCCGTCCCTCGACAAAATTTTAAAATTTTGTCATTTTCAAGCGATTGTTTTAAAAGCTTAGATTTTTGGGTTTTTTTTAATTTTTTTGGCATACTTTAAATCAATAAGATTAAAAATAATGATAATAAAAATTCTCGTCCCGCCCTTGGGTAAAGCAATTTCGACTCAACGGTCTAGTTTTCAACTCACGATGAATTTTAAAAATCATATTTTTAACTTAATGAGATAAAGTAAATTTTTGTTTTTAAAATCACACAACTTAAATTAAAAATGCATAAAATTAAAAATTAATATTTTAAAAATTAAAGATGCAATATATCATTAATATTTTTATATATTGATTTTGTAAGCTTATATTAAATATTAATTTATAAAATATTTAAAAACTTAAAGATATTTATATTATAAGATTTATAATATTAAATATATATATAAGTTTTAAAGCAAGGTAAAAATAAAATTAAAAATCTTTTTGGACTTTTATCCCACTTTAATCAATCAAA
Organism: Rutidosis leptorrhynchoides; assembly: GCF_046630445.1. NCBI lineage: Eukaryota > Viridiplantae > Streptophyta > Magnoliopsida > Asterales > Asteraceae > Rutidosis > Rutidosis leptorrhynchoides. The sequence continues at coordinate 285,716,815 of NC_092343.1, forward strand.
TATTATCAAAAATATGTGCCCCTCTTTTGGGTAAAGTAATTTTAGTTCCGTAACCTAATTTTACTCATGACGAATTTTTGAAATATTTTGGTTTGATTGATTAAAGATATTTATACCTTAAGAATAAACGTTAAATTTCGCAGTGATGTAATAAATTTTTGAATGATATCAATAATTTCGGTCGCCAAACCTAATTTTATTCAATACCAATTTAATACTTTTTAGCGAACAAATTAGCGTTTATTATCAAAAGGTTAAAAAATAAAAAAAATAAAAATAAAAACTGTACCGACATACCTGTGAGATAGATTTCTTAGTTATATGATCTATCCCATTCATAAGATAGTCGGTTTAATTGGTTTTCCATGGCTACATAGGCGTAACCTCGAGCATTCAGTGTCTTTTCTTCTAAACATATGAACGGTCCGTCTCTGCATAAAGTAACAAATTCGGTATTTGAATAGGTTTGATTATTTGAACATTTACCTCCATGTGACCATTTTCCGCATTTGTGACATCGTTCTAGGTGTCGTGCTCTTCGTTTCGCTGCGGATTTTGATTTTCCTTTACCAAATTGTAACTTATTATCTTCGCATCTGGATTTTTTTCTAACTCCGTCCATTCTTTCTCTGATTACTGATACTAATTCACTCGGTAGTATGTCATTATTACGTTTAGTGATCAAAGCGTGTAGCATTAGACCATGGTTTAGTTCACAGGCAGTCTTCATTTTGTAAAAACCTAAAAAAAATAAAAATTCAGAATGGGGGGAGAAGACTAGTTCTTTAGGGTCTGCTAGGGAAAGACCATACGTGTTCCATTTTCGAGAACTACACGAAAACAGACAATCTAACTCTAACAGAAATACATATTATCCTTTAAAGACTTGATTCTCCCCACACTTAGTTAGCTGTGGTGTCGAAATTGTGATTAACTTCGTTGTCGACTTCCATCGGACCATGTATGTAATGTTTAACTCTGTGACCATTAACTTTAAATTCAATCCCATTTGAATTTATCAATTCTATCGTTCCGTATGCGAAAACTCTTTTGACTATGAATGGTCCAGACCATCTTGATTTCAATTTTCCAGGAAATAGCTTGAATCGTGAATTGAAAAGAAGAACTCTGTCTCCTTCTTTAAATTCTTTTGAACTTCTGATTTTTTTATCATGCCATTTCTTCGTTCTTTCTTTATAGATTAACGAATTTTCGTATGCTTCATGTCTTAATTCTTCTAATTCATTTAGTTGACTTAATCGTAGACGTCCGGCTTCATGTAAATCAAGATTACATGTCTTCAAAGCCCAAAATGCTTTGTGTTCAATTTCTACTGGAAGATGACATGCTTTTCCATAAACAAGTCTAAAAGGTGTGGTTCCAATTGGGGTTTTGTAGGCTGTTCTAAAAGCCCAGAGTGCATCCTCCAATTTAATGGACCATTCCTTCGGATTTGATCCTACGGTTTTCTCTAGAATACGTTTTAAAGCTCGGTTGGTATTTTCAACTTGTCCACTTGTTTGTGGATGATATGCGGTGGAGATTTTATGAGTTACTCCATATCTTTTAAGAACTTTCTCAAGTTGATTATTACAGAAATGAGTACCCCGATCACTTATTAAAGCTTTCGGTGTTCCAAACCTTGCAAAAAGACGTTTTAAAAAGTTGACTACAACTCGTGCATCGTTAGTTGGGAGAGCTTGTGCTTCCGCCCATTTAGATACATAATCAATGGCTACGAGTATATATAGATTATTATGAGATTTTGGAAATGGACCCATAAAGTCAATACCCCAAATGTCAAATACTTCACATACTTGGATGACATTTTGTGGCATTTCATCACGTTGACTTATTTTTCCGGCCCTTTGACATGCATCACAGGATTTGCAAAGAAGGTGTGCGTCTTTGTAAATTGTAGGCCAATAGAATCCAGCATCATAAACTTTTCTTGCTGTTAGTTGAGGCCCATAATGCCCTCCTGTTGGTCCTGTGTGACAATGGTTTAAAATTTTACTAGCTTCATCTCCAAATACACATCGGTGTATTATTCCATCGGGACAACTTTTAAACAGATGTGGATCTTCCCAGAAATAGTGTTTTATATCACTGAAGAATTTCTTTCATCTTTGGTACGATAATCCTTTTTCAAGGAATCCACAAACTAAGTAGTTTGCATAGTCTGCAAACCATGGGATTTCATTATAATCTATCTTCAATAGATATTCATCAGGAAAGTTGTCTTGTATGGCAGATTCATTTAGAACTTCTAATTCGGGATTTTCAAGACGAGAAAGATGATCAGCGGCGAGATTTTCTGCTCCTCTTTTATCTCGGATTTCAATATCAAACTCTTGTAAGAGTAAGATCCAACGGATTAATCTTGGTTTAGCATCTTGTTTTGAAAATAGGTATCTAAGAGCAGAATGGTCGGTATAGACCACCGTTTTTGCTAGAACGAGATATGATCGAAATTTGTCAAAAGCAAAGACAATAGCAAGGAGTTCTTTTTCAGTAGTTGTATAGTTCGTTTGTGCTCCTTGTAACGTCTTACTAGCATAATATATAGGTTGAAATCGTTTTTCAATCCTTTGTCCTAAAACGGCTCCCATTGCAAAATCACTTGCATCGCACATTAGTTCAAATGGTAGATTCCAATTTGGTGTTATCATGATCGGCGCATTAGTGAGTTTCTCTTTAAGAATATTAAAAGATTTGATACACTCATCTGAAAAGATGAATGGCGCATCCTTTTCTAGGAGTTTATTCATAGGAGTGGCAATTTTAGAAAAATCTTTTATGAAACGTCGGTAAAAACCTGCATGCCCTAGAAAACTCCTAACTCCTCTAACATTGGTGGGATGTAGAAGTTTAGCAATTACTTCTACTTTAGCTCTATCCACTTCAATTCCTTCTTTTGAAATTTTATGTCCAAGAACGATGCCTTCTTTAACCATGAAATGGCATTTCTCCCAATTAAGTACTAGATTTGATTTTTCGCATCTAATTAGCATTCGTTCCAGATTAACTAGACATGATTTAAATGTATCACCGAAGAATGAAAAGTCATCCATGAAAACTTCCATGCATTCTTCTATCATGTCGTGAAAAATCGCCATCATACACCTTTGAAAGGTTGCAGGGGCGTTACAAAGTCCAAATGGCATGCGTTTGTAAGCAAAAGTACCATAAGGGCACGTGAATGTGGTTTTCTCTTGGTACTCGGGTGCTATTGGAATTTGAAAATATCCGGAAAATCCATCTAGAAAACAATAGTAACTATTTCCGGCTAATCTTTCCAACATTTGATCTATGAAAGGTAAGGGAAAGTGATCTTTTCTGGTGGCATCATTTAATTTTCTATAATCAATACATACACGCCATCCTGTTACAGTCCTAGTAGGAATAAGCTCATTTTTCTCATTTGTAATGACAGTCATGCCACCCTTCTTTGGCACGCATTGAACTGGGCTTACCCATGGACTATCAGAAATTGGATATATCAAACCTGCATCTAGCAGTTTAATAATCTCCTTCTTAACTGCATCTTGCATATTAGGATTTAGTCTTCGTTGGCGTTGCACATACGTTTTATGACCTTCTTCCATAAGGATTTTATGTGTGCAATACGAAGGACTTATTCCTTTAATATCATGAATCTTCCATGCAATGGCTGGTTTATGAGCTTTCAACACAGAAATGAGTTGTGATTTCTCATTTTCAGTAAGAGAAGACGATATTATTACAGGTAATTCAGATTCACCATGTAAATAAGCGTATTCCAAATGGTTTGGAAGTGGCTTTAACTCTAATTTTGGAGGTTCTTCTATCGATGATTTGTATCGATATCTGTCTTCTTCTTTTAGCATTTAAATTTCTTCTGTTGTTGGTTCATATCCATTAGCTATAAGTGTAGCTAACATTTCAGCTTCATCAATTGGTTCATTACCTTCTCCTAAAGAACATTCTCCTGTTCCTTGTAATTCTGGAAATTCTTCTAATAATTCTGCATGTGCATCTATAGTTTGAATATAATAACATGTATCATCTGCAGATTGTGGTTGTTGCATTGCTCTATCAACTGAAAAGGTAACACTCTCATCCTCTATACTTAGGGTCAGTTTCTTACCGAACACGTCTATCATTGCTTTAGCCGTGTTTAAGAATGGTCTTCCTAATATGAGAGGAACTTGAGAATCTTCTTCCATGTCCAGAACAACAAAATCTACTGGAAATACTAAAGTACCAACTTTAACTAGCATGTTCTCCATTATCCCTCTAGGATATTTTATTGATCTATCGGCTAGTTGTATGCTTATTCTGGTTGGTTTCAATTCTCCAAGGTCTAGTTTAGCGTATAGTGAATACGGCATTAGATTTATACTAGCACCTAAGTCTGCCAATGCTTCTATTGAACTAAGACTACCCAGAAAACATGGAATTGTGAAACTTCCTGGATCAGATAGTTTTTCTGGTATCTTATTCAACAGCACTGCTGAACAATTAGCATTCATAGTAACAGCCGAGAGTTCTTCCATTTTCTTTCTATTTGAGATTAGATCTTTCAAGAATTTAGCATATCTAGGCATTCCTGAAATCACATCAATGAAAGGAAGATTTACATTTATCTGTTTAAACATATCCAAGAATTTGGATTGCTCGGCTTCAAGTTTTTCTTTCTTCATTTTACTTGGATAAGGAAGTGGTGGTTGATATGGTTTAACATAAGGTTTAGCCTTAGCTGTGTTATCTTCATTAACCTTTTCAACTACCGGTTCTTTTTCCTTATCTTGATCAGGTTGTGGTTCTTGTGGAGTAGGAATGGCTTCATCAGAAGTTACAGGTATTTCAGGTGGTTGAAGTGTTGTACCACTTCTTGTGGTAATGGCTTTAGCTGTTTCATTTCGGGGGTTAGCGTTTGTATCACTAGGTAGACTTCCCGGTTTTCTTTCACCTATTAACCTTGCTAGGTTACTTACTTCTTGTTCCAGATTTTGAATAGAAGCTTGTTGATTTCTAAATGCTTGAGCATTTTGTTCATTGGTTTGTTTCTGAGATGTGAAAAACTGCGTTTGAGTTTCAACTAGCTTCGTCATCATATCTTCTAAATTCGGCTTTTTATCATCGGTTTGTTGTGGTGGTTTGTTTTGAAAATTTGGTCTTTGCTGACTGTAATTATTATTGGATAATTGTTGATTGCTAGGACCTTGTTGGTTGTTGTATGGAATATTTCGGTTATAATTCTGGTTTTGATTGTAAATTGGTCTTGGCGGTTGATAATTATTCTGATAATTATTTCCAGGCCTTTGGTTTATGTATGAAATATTCTCTCTTTGTTCCATTGTTAATTCAATACTGAGACAATCTTTTGTCAAATGTGGTCCTCCACACTGCTCACAACTAATTCGTATTGAGTGAATATCTTTAGTCATCTTTTCCATTCGTCTCTCCACAGCATCTATCTTTGCGGAAATGGAATCTAAGTCATGGCTAGAATCGGCTCTAGCTGCTTTAGATGATCTAATGATATCTTTTTCTTGGTGCCACTCATGTGAGTGGGAAGCAGTGTTATCAATAATTTTGTAAGCATCAGTTTCGGTTTTCTTCATAATAGAACCACCAGCTGTTATATCTATGTCTTTTCTTGTAGTGATGTCGCATCCTTGGTAGAATATTTGTACTATTTGACAGGTGTCTAAACCATGTTGCGGACATCCTCTTAATAACTTTCCATATCTTGTCCACGCCTCATATAGAGTTTCATTTGGTTTCTGTGTAAACGTAACAATTTCTGCTTGAAGTCTTACGGCTTTAGATGCAGGAAAGAATTGTTTAAGAAATTTGTCAACTAAAACATCCCATGTATCGATCGCCCCTTCAGGTAATGATTCCAACCAATCTTTGGCTTCTCCCTTTAAAGTCCAGGGAAATAACATGAGATATATCTGTTCATCCTCCACTTCTCGGATTTTAAATAGTGTGCAGATCCTATTAAAGGTACGTAGATGTTCATTTGGATCTTCCTTCGGCGTACCACTAAATTGGCATTGATTAGTCACCATGTGTAGAATTTGTCCTTTGATTTCATAATCTGGCGCATTAATGTCTGGAAGAGTAATTGCGTGACCTTGGCCAGTGCGTTTAGCTCTCATTCGGTCTTCCATACTTAAAGGTTCCAGATTCTCCATAATTGAATTTGTTGAATCGGTATCACTAGATGATTCTGATTTAATGGTTCGTTCCTCAACAATCTCTGTTTGAATGATTGGTGGCTCCGGAGGAAAGTTTAGTGGTTCAGGATCTACGAACCGTTCCTGAATATTCTCCGGATTCTCAATTGTGAGGTCGGGTTCAAAAAATGGATTATCGGAAATTTGAACTGAAGTACTTGGTCGACTGGATGACGATTCTAAAGAAAAATCAATGGCGGATATATTTGCTAAATGTCTTGATCGAGTTACAGGTGGTGAACGTACAAAAGGTGGTGAACGTACAAAAGGTGATGAACGTCTTGCTCGGTGCATTCACTGAATATCCTATTAGTTTTTAAAAGGAAAGAAAAATTATAATAAGTTATCCAACCAATAGACTTTTCTGATTTTGCCCACGTTTCGAATAGCCAAAAGATGCAGCAGAGGGGCTGGATTCGTTTGGTCTCAATATAATTGAGGACTGTTTGGCTCCAATAACCCGGTCCACGTACAAATCCAACTATTACTACGAACCAGAAAATTTTGATGTCTATTAATTTAACCACTTAAAATAAATTTTCGTAATTTTAAGAAAATTAGATAAGAAGTAGAATAAAAATCTATGTCCTAAAACTAGAATAGCGAGAAATAAGAAAGAAAAAGAGTTCGTCGAAAAAGAGTTCGTCGAAAAAGAAAAAATGGTTGAAAAATAAAAGGTGATGGAAAAAATAAAAGAAACTTATAAAAACTTAAAAATACTTGACTAACCTAACCTTATTACTACAACTAACTTAAAATTATAATCGCAAATTGAAATTACTAATTGGAATGATAATTGATACATAGTAAAAAGTCGTCTAAAAATATTAAAGCTTACAGGAAAAACTAAATCCCAAATGGAAATAACTTAAAAAGAAACTAAAACTTAAAAAGGTGTCGCAAAATTCCAAAGCACCTAAATCTTAGTCTAAAGAAAAAGCACTTAAGGGATTTTACGGCAAAGCCTAAAAATCTAGGAGTAAAAATGACTATGGCAAAAACTAAGTTTAAAATTAAATATGAGCTAAAAATACAAAAGTTACGCTAAAACAATTAAAAAGGGACAAAATATAAAAATATACAAAAAGTTGTAAAAAGTACAATTTTTATAAAAATATTATTTTTATATTATTTAATTTATTAAACTATTAATTTTACAATTTAATTAAACTAATTTAACTAAAATATAAATTAAATAAAACTTAAATTAAAAATAAACTTAATTATAATATTAATAATAATTAGGGTTAATAATAATAATAATTAATAATAATCCGTAATAAATGCTGAATTAGGGCTTCTGTCGGCGTGTCAGGTTATCTCCGCGAGTTGCGGTAATTAAAACTTCAAACCCCGCGACTCGCGGGGTTCCAAAATTCAGATGACAGCTTATTTCTTCAACGCGTTTTTCTTTATTTATTTATTTATTTTATTTTCTGTTTTTAATTTTTTCTGTTTATAAAAAAAAATAATATGTGTATAAATAAAACTTATATTTAAAACTTAAATAAAAATAGAATTACTTTATAATTTTAATAAATAAAATGCTTAAAACTAGATTTATATATATATCTTTTTTTTATTTTATTTTTTTTAAAATAAAAACAAAATACTTAAATAAAACTTATGTTTTTATAAGATAAAAATAAAGAAACTTTATAAAACTTAAATATTTAACAAAATCTTAAAAATACTTATATTTTTGTTTTTCTTTTTATATTTTCGAATATTTAAAACGTACTTTTATAAAAACGATTTTTAATAGAAGTAAACTAAATTTTTTTTTTTTTTTATATTAGCGTTGCGCTTCCGGCGTTTAAGAGTGTTCCCCGGCAGCGGCGCCAAAAATACTTGATGTCAAAGCTAAGGTATAAGAAATAGTTTATATTTTACTAGGAAAAACTATTAAATACGATACAATTTTACACAAGATATTTATTTATTTATAGAATGGATATACTTAAACCTTGCTACAACACTTATAGGCAGTGTACCTAATCGTAAAGTAGTGTAGTTTTTAGTAAGTCCGGTTCGTTCCACAGGGAAATCTTTAAACAAAGCTTAACACTATATTAGTTTACTTTTATAAAAATACAAACATATATATAAGTAATATTATTATTATAAAGGGGGGTTTTTACCGTTTAATGACCGGTTTGTCGATTTTAAGACTTTAGTCGCAGTTAAAACCTAATGTAAAATATAAAATAAATACAAGACTTAAATTAAAGCGTAAAGTAAATAACGATAATGAAATTGCGAATAATAATAGTGCGATAAAATAAACTTACAATAATTAAAAAGTACGATAATTAAAAGTGCGATTAAATAACAATAAATAAAAGTGCGATAATTAGAAGTGCAATTAAATATAAAATAAAGGAAATTAAATATGAAATAAAAGAATTATGCTTATTTAAACTTCCGTAATCATGATGTTTGACGTGTTGATTTTAGTTTTATTCCCATGGGTTAATTGTCCTTTGTCCTGGATTATTTAATATGTCCGTCTGGTTTTTGTCCATAACAGTCCATCAGTCATAAATATAAAATGCGAGTGCCCTCGTCATATTATTATTATACCCGAAGTTAAATATTCCAACTAATTGGGGATTCGAATTGTAACAAGGTTTTAATACTTTGTTTAATGAATACACCAGGTTATCGACTGCGTGTAAACCAAGGTTTTACTACTTTGTTAACAATTACACCAATTACCCTTGAATGTAATTTCACCCCTGTTTTAATTATTCTAGTGGCTATTAATCCATTCCCGTGTCCGGTTAAATGAACGATTATTCGTACATATAAATACCCCGCCCATCGTGTCCGATCGAGTGTATATGGTAATTTATAGGGACGCCCAATTGTAAATCTTTATATTAACATTAACAAACTATCATTTAGTTAAACAAATATAAAGACCATTAATAGCTCATAGTCTAATTTCCACAAGTGTCGTTCTTTTGTCCAAACCCCAATTATGGTACAAAGCCCAATTACCCATTTTTAGTAATTAGCCCAACATCATGATTACTTCGTTTTAAATAAGCATAATAATAACTTAGCTACGAGATATTAATGTAAAAAGGTTGAACATAACTTACAATGATTAAAAATAGCGTAGCGTTACACGGACAGAATTTCGACTTATACACTCAAAACACTCCTTAACATAACCTTATTATTATTATTAATTAAAATTAAAATTATAATTAAATTTATTTATGTATTACAAAAGAGAGGTAGAAAGATATATTATGGTGTACATAAAATGGATCACGAACTCAATTTAAATAGAATGTGGCCTGGAAAAGCCCCTCATGCGAGTCGCATGAAAATGGGCATAGGGCCATGCGAGTCGCATGGCCATGAATTCCAGCTCACATTCGTTTGGCTCCTAGCTTGTCGACATAATTTAATAATAATAAATATATAAATAATTTTAATAATTATTTATATATTTATATTATATTTATATGCATAGTTGAGTAGATAATTTTAGTCCGTTACGTCGGGCGTTTCTTCTAGGCTCAGGTCCCGGTTCCGGATTTTCGGACGTCCTCGCGTACTATTTTATATCGTGTACTTTGCGTCTTGTAACTTGTACTCTTGTTATTTTGAGACGTTCCTCATCAATAATTTGAACCTTTTTGATTGAATCTTGTACTTTTTAGCTTTTTGGACCTTTCCGTCTTCAATTTGTCGAATCTGCCTTTTATCTTCACTTTTTAATATTTAAACGAATAGTGCTTGTAAATCGAACAATATCAACTAAAATCTTGTCTTTCTTGGGGAATAATGCTGTAAAATATGTGTTCATTTTTGGCATTATCAGTACAACTTTAAAATTTCGGGACGAAATTTATATAACGGGTAGGTACTGTAACGACCCGGATTTTTTCGATCGTTTTACACTTATAAGATTAATATTTACATAAATTAAACCTTATCAACATGATAAGCAATCTAAATTGTTGAGACTTATGTTTTTGAAAAGAGTTTTACACAACGTTTGACCGTCCAATTTGACCGATGATATCACGAACTATATAACATACGATAATTATACGTTTGTGTATATATATGTATTTTTATATATTTAACATGATCTAAGAATGTTTTAACATCTCATTGTGTACTAATAACAATGAGTTATAACTATATTTTGAGACTACTAACTTAAGTTTTCAAAACGATAACTATATGTGACGTTCTTCGACTTAAATACTTAAAACTTATAATGCTTATATATGTATCGTATAGATGTGTATTTTATCACTTTTAAAGGATTTATATACATAAAACAATATAAGTATATTTACAAAAGATAGCTATATTTGAATCCTCGTTCCGTTTTCTCAAGATTTTTATACGTATATCTAGGGTATATGTACCCGTATCATACCCAACTTCTATACGTATTTACTATTGGTATATACACATCACAATCACTTTATTAGCAGCCATGAGTCAGCCAATTTTGGATCTTAGTATGCATGATTAATCAATTTGGCATATTACAAGACTTTTGCACAATATTACAAATTTATACATCTTTTCACCACCATTTATACTCCATTCCATTTTCATTTTTACTACACATTTTCTCTAACCAAAAACACACTCTTAGGAACCTTAAGTGTTCTTCAAAATATCAGCAAATAACCATGAAGATCTAGCTTCAAAAACAACCCTTAATCATCATAAGAAAATCCATTCAAGAACACTTCAAAAATCCTTCCAAGTAAACAAGTTTACTTCCAACCTTTCAATCCAACTCCACCACTCTTTTGATTCTAGGATTTTTCTCATCTCTTACAGTAACTTTGTCCAAGTAACTTGCGGTAGTAACCTTATTCATAATCTTATTCAATTCATATTCATATAGCTATCTTATTTTGTGGTATAAAATTTTAACAACAAGAACATAGTTTGGATGATTTCAAACTTGTTTGCAAACTAAATAGATCCTTCTAACTTAACTTTTAAAACACTTCAAAACCTGTAATATATCATAATGATATGCTAACTTAACAAGATATAACTTGGTTTTACAAAGAACATCTTAAAAACTGAATCTACGTCGTCGGAGTGCAACCGGGGGCTGTTTTGGGTTGGATAATTAAAAACCATCTTAAGCTTTGAATTGGAAGTTCATATTCTGGAAAAATGATATTTCTTATGAATATGTTAACACATAAACATTTCATGGTTTAACTCAAAGTGTAAGTATTTTTAGAAAAATGATCATTAAATGTTGTTTTTATGATGGAAAATGATCACTTTCATAAGTTTCACCAAAGTTTGACCTATAACCTGTGATTTTGAATACAACCTAAGGTATTTTCAGTTCATATTCTTAAAATTTGACTCGATCCAAGGAAGTGGCAAGTTGAACCAACAAAAACGGAGTTGTAATGAAGAAACTACGACTAAAACAAGATCGGGTATGCGAATCTAGTTTAGCTACGAAAATATTTGGAGAAAAATTAAATTAATCATATATTTCTAATTAATATGATATTTCATATATATTTACTTATGATTTGATTTTATATATTTCAGGACCACCCGTAAACAACACGAGAAGATTAATCATAAGACCTCATGATTGTACGCAACACGTCATTTGACAACACGGTACTTTATGTACGCAACACGTCATTTGACAACATGGTAACATGGGTCAAGATTAATTCTGATCAATACGAATACGATGGGGTCTTTATTTATTTTATTGAGCAACTAATTGTGGACCAGTAACATCGGACTGCTAACTATGGACTAAGAAAATATTAAAAGTATTAAAAGTATATATATATATATATATATATATATATATATATATATATATATATATATATATATATATATATATATATATATATATATGTAACGATTACTTAAAAAGAAAATATGTTGATATATTATATATATGGTTAGGTTCGTGATATCTATCGGAGACCAAGTCGTGATAAATACCTTCAAGGCAAAAGTGAGTATATAGTCCCACTTTTAAACTCTAAATATTTCAGGATGAGAATACATGCATTTTATGATTTACGTTATGGACACAAGTGATTAAAAATATATATTCTACGTTGAGTTGTACCACTGGCATACTTCCCTGTAACTTGGTAACTATTATTTACATGAGGTATTGTAAACGCGAATCCTGTTGATAGATCTATCGGGCCTGACAACCCCAACCGGACTGGACGACCAGTATTCAACGGTTGCACAGTACTTCGTTTCGGTGACTACACTTGGTACGGTGTAGTAAGATTTCATAATAAAGGGAATATGCGACGTTGATTAAATGTTAAGTATGGTTATCAAGTGCTCAACAACTTAGAATATTTTTATTAAAACGTTTATATATGAAATCTTGTGGTCTATATTTATAACGCTGCCGGTATTAAACCTATATCTCACCAACTTTATGTTGATGTTTTAAGCATGTTTATTCTCAGGTGATAACTAAAAGCTTCCGCTGCAACATGTTGAATTTAAGCAAGATCTTGAGTATGCATATTTGTGTCAAAAATAAAACTGCATATCGGAGGATTTGTAATGTAAAATATGTTGGAAGTCGTATTGTTATTATCACATGTAAAGTTTGTAAGTCTAAGATTATCGCTAAACGATAATCATTATTAAGTTGTTTAAACCTTGTATTTGTAATAAAAGCTATGGTTTGTATTGTAAAAACGAATGCAGTTTTTGAAAAATGTCGCATATAGAGGTCAATACCTCGCGATGAAATCATATGTTATTGTATTAGTCCTTATGGTTAAGGTCGGGTTATGACAGTTTTATACGCAGTTCGAAATGCCCATAGCGCGTCATTCAACTTCCGGTTCCAAATCTTAGGATTGTTTTTCACCGTTCTTTCAAGAATGCGTTTTAGTGCGCGGTTAGTATTCTCAACTTGGCCACTCGTTTGAAACGGTGGGTTACTCCATACCTCTTAAGCACCTTCTCGAGTAGTTGATTTGCAAAGTGCGTACCGCGATCACTAATCAAGGCTTTTAGAAGCCCGAAACGCGAAAAGAGATTTTTAAGGAAGTCAACGACGACTCTTGCGTCATTAGTAGGCAAAGCTTTGGCCTCCGCCCACTTTGACACGTAGTCAACCGCCACAAGGATGTATTTGCATTTGTTGGATGCGGGAAAGGGTCCCATGAAGTGTAGTGACCCGAACTTTTCCATGTTTATATATATTAATTGAGATTGATATTTACATGATTAAATGTTTCCAACATGTTATGCAATCAAACTTGTTAAGACTTGATTAATTGAAATATGTTTCATATAGACAATTGACCACCCAAGTTGACCGGTGATTCACGAACGTTAAAATTGTAAAAACTATATGATGACATATATATGGATATATATATAGTTAACATGATACTATGATAAGTAAACATATCATTAAGTATATTAACAATGAACTACATATGTAAAAACAAGACTACTAACTTAATGATTTTTAAACGAGACATATATGTAACCATTATCGTTGTAAAGACATTTAATGTATATATATCATATTAAGAGATATTCATACATGATAATATCATGATAATATAATAATTTAAAATCTCATTTGATATTATAAACATTGGGTTAACAACATTTAACAAGATCGTTAACCTAAAGGTTTCAAAACAACACTTACATGTAACGACTAACGATGACTTAACGACTCAGTTAAAATGTATATACATGTAGCGTTTTAATATGTATTTATACACTTTTGAAAGACTTCAATACACTTATCAAAATAATTCTACTTAACAAAAATTCTTACAATTACATCCTCATTCAGTTTCATCAACAATTCTACTCGTATGCACCCGTATTCGTACTCGTACAATACACAGCTTTTAGATGTATATACTATTGGTATATACACTCCAATGATCATCTCTTAACAGCCCATGTGAGTCACCTAACACATGTGGGAACCATCATTTGGCAACTAGCATGAAATATTTCATAAAATTACAAAAATATGAGTAATCATTCATGACTTATTTACATGAAAACAAAATTACATATCCTTTATATCTAATCCATACACCAACGACCAAAAATACCTACAAACACTTTCATTCTTCAATTTTCTTCATCTAATTGATCTCTCTCAAGTTCTATCTTCAAGTTCTAAGTGTTCTTCATATATTCTACAAGTTCTAGTTACATAAAATCAAGAATACTTTCAAGTTTGCTAGCTCACTTCCAATCTTGTAAGGTGATCATCCAACCTCAAGAAATCTTTTTTTCTTACAGTAGGTTATCATTCTAATACAAGGTAATAATTATATTCAAACTTTGGTTCAATTTCTATAACTATAACAATCTTATTTCAAGTGATGATCTTACTTGAACTTGTTTTCGTGTCATGATTCTGCTTCAAGAACTTCGAGCCATCCAAGGATCCGTTGAAGCTAGATCCATTTTTATCTTTTACAGTAGGTTTATCTAAGGAACTTTAGGTAGTAATGATGTTCATAACATCATTCGATTCATACATATAAAGCTATCTTATTCGAAGGTTTAAACTTGTAATCACTAGAACATAGTTTAGTTAATTCTAAACTTGTTCGCAAACAAAAGTTAATCCTTCTAACTTGACTTTTAAAATCAACTAAACACATGTTCTATATCTATATGATATGCTAACTTAATGATTTAAAACCTGAAAACACGAAAAACACCGTAAAACCGGATTTACGCCGTCGTAGTAACACCGCGGGCTGTTTTGGGTTAGTTAATTAAAAACTATGATAAACTTTAATTTAAAAGTTGTTATTCTGAGAAAATGATTTTTATTATGAACATGAAACTATATCCAAAAATTATGGTTAAACTCAAAGTGGAAGTATGTTTTCTAAAATGGTCATTTAGACGTCGTTCTTTCGACTGAAATGACTACCTTTATAAAAATGACTTGTAACTTATTTTTCCGACTATAAACCTATACTTTTTCTGTTTATATTCATAAAATAGAGTTCAATATGAAACCATAGCAATTTGATTCACTCAAAATGTATTTAAAATGAAGAAGTTATGGGTAAAACAAGATTGGATAATTTTTCTCATATTAGCCACGTGAAAATTGGTAACAAATCTATTCCAACCATAACTTAATCAACTTATATTGTATATTATGTAATATTGAGATACCATAGACACGTATACAATGTTTCGACCTATCATGTCGACACATCTATATATATTTCGGAACAACCATAGACACTCTATATGTGAATGTTGGAGTTAGCTATACAGGGTTGAGGTTGATTTCAAAATATATATAGTTTGAGTTGTGATCAATACTGAGATACGTATACAATGGGTCGTGGATTGATTCAAGATAATATTTATCGATTTATTTCTGTACATCTAACTGTGGACAACTAGTTGTAGGTTACTAACGAGGACAGCTGACTTAATAAACTTAAAACATCAAAATATATTAAAAGTGTTGTAAATATATTTTGAACATACTTTGATATATATGTATATATTGTTATAGGTTCGTGAATCAACCAGTGGCCAAATCTTACTTGCCGACAAAGTAAAAATCTGTGAAAGTGAGTTATAGTCCCACTTTTAAAATCTAATATTTTTGGGATGAGAATACATGCAAGTTTTATAAATGATTTACAAAATAGACACAAGTACGTGAAACTACATTCTATGGTTGAATTATCGAAATCGAATATGCCCCTTTTTATTAAGTCTGGTAATCTAAGAATTAGGGAACAGACACCCTAATTGACGCGAATCCTAAAGATAGATCTATTGGGCCTAACAAACCCCATCCAAAGTACCGGATGCTTTAGTACTTCGAAATTTATATCATATCCGAAGGATGTCCCGGAATGATGGGGATATTCTTATATATGCATCTTGTTAATGTCGGTTACCAGGTGTTCACCATATGAATGATTTTTATCTCTATGTATGGGATGTGTATTGAAATATGAAATCTTGTGGTCTATTGTTACGATTTGATATATATAGGTTAAACCTATAACTCACCAACATTTTTGTTGACGTTTAAAGCATGTTTATTCTCAGGTGAATATTAAGAGCTTCCGCTGTCGCATACTTAAATAAGGACGAGATTTGGAGTCCATGCTTGTATGATATTGTGTAAAAACTGCATTCAAGAACCTTATTTTGTTGTAACATATTTGTATTGTAAACCATTATGTAATGGTCGTGTGTAAACAGGATATTTTAGATTATCATTATTTGATAATCTACGTAAAGTTTTTTAAAACCTTTATCTATGAAATAAAGGTTATGGTTTATTTTAAAAATGAATACAGTCTTTGAAAAACGTCTCATATAGAGGTCAAAACCTCGCAACGAAATCAATTAATATGGAACGTTTTTAATCAATAAGAACGGGACATTTCAGTTGGTATCAGAGCGTTGGTCTTAGAGAACCAGAATTTTGCATTAGTGTGTCTTATCGAGTTTGTTAGGATGCATTAGTGAGTCTGGACTTCGACCGTGTTTACTTGAAAAATGATTGCTTAACAAATTTTGTTGGAAACTATATATTTTTAACATGTGAATATTATGTGATATATTAATCTCTTAACACGTTTGATATTATGTGATAGATGTCTACCTCTAGAACAAGTCCCATTGACTCACCTAATAATAATGAAGAGTCAAATGTAAATTGGAATGATTCGTGGACTGATTCACAAGTTCCTGAAGAGGAACCGGAAGAAGAGTCGGAACCGGAAGAAGAATCCGAACCGGAAGAAGAATCGGAACCAGATGAAGAAATAGAACCGGTGGGGGAAATAATAAAACGGTTAAGTAAAAGAAAATCCTCAACCAACCGACCAAGGTTAATTATGGTCAATGGTGTTTCCGCCAAGGAAGCAAAATATTGGGAGGATTACCAATTCTCCGATGAATCGGATTCCGACGAGAATTCCGATGATGTTATAGAAATAACCCCAACTGAATTTAAAAAGGCAAAAGAAAATAATAAGGGAAAGGGCATAAAAATAGAGAAATCTAATTCCAACCCCGATGAACTTTATATGTATCGTCAACCCCCGAAGTCCTTAAGTTGTAACAATGACCCGGGAACCTCTAAACCACCAGGTTTTTCTAAACCAATGTGGAAAATGACAGCTCGTATTAGGGGAACATCATATATCCCTAGAAACTTGGCAAAACGAACCAAAACCGAAGAAGAAGAAACAAGCGAGTCGGAATAAGATAGTTGTATTCGTGTGGTGTAATATATGTAATATAGTGTGCTTATGCTTTATGATATATGTAAAAATTGCTTGTATTAATAAGTATTTTTTTATGAATCTAACTCTTGTCTATTTTACAGTATAAAAACACAAAATGGATAGACAACCCAATATTTTAAGAGACCTACCCGGAGACATGATTGATGAAATCTTGTCTAGAGTCGGTCAGAATTCTTCGGCACAACTATTTAAGGCGAGATCAGTTTGTAAGACATTCGAAGAACGTTCCAAGAATGCCTTGGTTTATAAAAGGCTTTCGTTCGAAAGATGGGGGATATCACATTGGGAAATCCATAAGTTACGATGTGTTTACTTTGACGCATATATTGCGGGGAACCCAAATGCTATTTTATGCAATGGGTTAAGAAATTATTTTGACTCAATATATCCGAATATTGGACTTCGTGATTTAGAAAAAGTGGCTAACATACAACATAAAGAAGCATGTTATGCTTACGGATTAGTAATGTTCGCTTCTCACCAAAGTGAACAAGAACATCGGGCTACAACTATTAAACAAAACGTTTCCACAAGTGACGGAGTCAGTAATTGGGGTAAGAAATGAGGTTTTTAGATTGTTACGGGACTGTTGTACATTACGTAACCCTCGTCCCTTTGACGACGTTACAACACGCTGTCTTATCAACGGCCATAACGGTTATGTTCCACAAGACCAAGGATGGGAAGTAATCCTAGTAAAACCAGAATGCATGACTTGTTTCTGGACGTATGAATTACGTGTCTTTATTGCCTTTGCTGAACGACTTGTGTACTAGCTAGAATTATCTTCACAACCATCTTGTATCAAATTTATTGTGTGCTATATTTCATGCTATATGTAAAATAAGCGGTATCGTAAGTTTGTAAAATATTGTGTAAAAGTTTGAACGCGAAATATTATTATAATCAGTTTTTCATATAGAATTGTAGTAGTTGAATTGTATGTTAGCTACTAAGTATGAACTTAACGGGTAGGTACTACCCGAATTTAAACTTATAAAACGCTAATATGAAGAAAAAGCTTTTATAAATGAGTTCATATTATGCTACGAAATACTATTAACTACTCTTAATATTCTGTATGATTAACTTGTTCCATTTGACTATTTTGAAGGAAATGGCACCGACTACTCGACACACCGTGAATTTGAATGAAGAGGAATTCCGTACTTTTCTAGCTTCAAACATAGCCGCAGTACAGGCTGCGCTACATACCAACAATAACCTTGGATCTAGCAGTACAGGAAATCGTGTAGGATGCACCTACAAAGAATTCACTGCCTACAAACCTTTGGAATTTGATGGAACCGAATGACCGATCGGATTGAAACGGTGGACCGAGAAGGTCGAATCGGTGTTTGCCATAAGTAAGTGTACTGAAGAGGACAAAGTGAAGTACGCTACGCATACCTTCACAGGTTCTGCGTTAACATGGTGGAATACCTATCTAGAGCAAGTGTGACAAGACGATGCGTACGCACTACCGTGGTCAACATTCAAGCACTTGATGAACGAGAAGTACCATCCCAGAACCGAGGTCAATAAGCTCAAGACAGAACTTAGAGGGTTACGAAGCCAAGGATTTGATATTACCACGTACGAAAGACGATTCACAGAATTGTGCCTATTGTGTCCGGGAGCATTCGAAGATGAGGAAGAGAAGATTGACGCGTTTGTGAAAGGATTACCGGAAAGAATCCAAGAAGATATAAGTTCACACGAGCCCGCCTTCATACAACAGGCATGTAGAATGGCTCACAAACTAGTGAACCGGATTGAAGAAAGAATTAAAGAACAGACTGCTGAAGAGGCCAATGTGAAGCAAGTCAAAAGAAAGTGGGAGGAAAACGGTGATAAGAATCACCAATACAACAACAACAGCAATTACAACAATAATCGCAACAATTATCCCAACAATCGCAACATCAATCGCAACTACAACAAACGGCCCAACCACAACAACAACAACAACAACAACAACAACAACAACAACAGCAACTACAACAATCATCCCAACAACAATAATAACCGCACCAACAACAACAATCAGAAGCAGCTATGCCAAAGGTGTGAAAAGTATCACTCGGGATTCTGCACCAAATTTTGCAACAAGTGTAAAAGAAATGGTCATAGCGCGGCAAAGTGTGAGGTCTACGGACCAGGGGTTAATAGAACGAAAGGAACAAATGGTGTCGGAATGAGTAATGGCGGAGCAAGTAGTGTCGGTGCAAGTTATGCCAATGTAGTTTGTTATAAATGTGGAAAACCGGGCCACATTATTAGAAATTGCCCAAACCAGGAGAACACGAATGGACAAGGTCGTGGAAGAGTTTTCAATATTAATGCGGCAGAGGCACAGGAAGACCCAGAGCTTGTTACGGGTACGTTTCTTATTGACAATAAATCTGCTTACGTTTTATTTGATTCGGGTGCGGATAGAAGCTATATGAGTAGAGATTTTTGTGCTAAATTAAGTTGTCCATTGACGCCTTTGGATAGTAAATTTTTACTCGAATTAGCAAATGGTAAATTAATTTCAGCAGATAATATATGTCGAAATCGAGAAATTAAACTGGTTAGCGAAACATTTAAGATTGATTTGATACCAGTAGAGTTAGGGAGTTTCGATGTGATAATCGGTATGGACTGGTTGAAAGAAGTGAAAGCAGAGATCGTTTATTACAAAAATGGAATTCGCATTATACGAGAAAAAGGAAAACCCTTAATGGTGTACGGAGAAAAGGGCAACACGAAGCTACATCTTATTAGTAATTTGAAGGCACAAAAACTAATAAGAAAAGGTTGCTATGCTATTCTAGGACACGTCGAGAAAGTACAAACTGAAGAAAAGAGCATCAATGATGTTCCCATTGCAAAAGAATTTCCCGATGTATTTCCGAAAGAATTACAGGGATTACCCCCACATCGATCCGTTGAATTTCAAATAGATCTTGTACCAGGAGCTGCACCAATAGCTCGTGCTCCTTATAGACTCGCACCCAGTGAGATGAAAGAACTGCAAAGCCAATTACAAGAACTTTTAGAGCATGGTTTCATTCGACCAAGCACATCACCGTGGGGAGCTCCTGTTTTGTTTGTCAAGAAGAAAGATGGTACATTCAGGTTGTGTATTGACTACCGAGAGTTGAAAAACTTACCATCAAGAACCGCTACCCACTACCGAGAATCGACGACTTATTTGATCAACTACAAGGCTCGTCTGTTTATTCAAAGATTGACTTACGTTCCGGGTATCATCAAATGCGGGTGAAAGAAGATGATATTCCAAAGACTGCTTTCAGAACACGTTACGGTCATTACGAGTTTATGGTCATGCCGTTTGGTTAAACTAATGCACCAGCTGTGTTCATGGACCTTATGAACCGAGTGTGTGGACCATACCTTGACAAGTTTGTCATTCTTTTCATTGATGACATACTTATTTACTCAAAGAATGACCAAGAACACGGTGAACATTTGAGAAAGGTGTTAGAAGTATTGAGGAAGGAAGAATTGTACGCTAAGTTTTTAAAGTGTGCATTTTGGTTGGAAGAAGTTCAATTTCTCGGTCACATAGTGAACAAAGAAGGTATTAAGGTGGATCCGGCAAAGATAGAAACTGTTGAAAAGTGGGAAACCCCGAAAACTCCGAAAGACATACGCCAGTTTTTAGGACTAGCTGGTTACTACAGAAGGTTCATCCAAGACTTTTCCAGAATAGCAAAACCCTTGACTGCATTAACGCATAAAGGGAAGAAATTTGAATGGAAGGATGAACAAGAGAAAGCGTTCCAGTTATTGAAGAAAAATCTAACTACGGCACCTATATTGTCATTGCCTGAAGGGAATGATGATTTTGTGATTTATTGTGATGCATCAAAGCAAGGTCTCGGTTGTGTATTAATGCAACGAACGAAGGTGATTGCTTATGCGTCTAGACAATTGAAGATTCACGACAAAATTATACGACGCATGATTTGGAATTAGGCGCGGTTGTTTTTGCATTAAAGACTTGGAGGCACTACTTATATGGGGTCAAAAGTATTATATATACCGACCACAAAAGTCTTCAACACATATTTAATCAGAAACAACTGAATATGAGGCAGCGTAGGTGGATTGAATTATTGAATGATTACGACTTTGAGATTCGTTACCACCCGGAGTAGGCAAATGTGGTAGCCGATGCCTTGAGCAGAAAGGACAGAGAACCCATTCGAGTAAAATCTATGAATATAATGATTCACATAAATCTTACTACTCAAATAAAGGAGGCGCAACAAGGAGTTTTAAAAGAGGGAAATTTAAAGGATGAAATACCCAAAGGGTCGGAGAAGCATCTTAATATTCGGGAAGACGGAACCCGATATAGGGCTGAAAGGATTTGGGTACCAAAATTTGGAGATATGAGAGAAATGGTACTTAGAGAAGCTCATAAAACTAGATACTCAATACATCCTGGAACGGGGAAGATATACAAGGATCTCAAGAAACATTTTTGGTGGCCGGGTATGAAAGCCGATGTTGCTAAATACGTAGGAGAATGTTTGACGTGTTCTAAGGTCAAAGCTGAGCATCAGAAACCATCAGGTCTACTTCAACAACCCGAAATCCCGAAATGGAAATGGGAAAACATTACCATGGATTTCATCACTAAATTGCCAAGGACTGCTAGTGGTTTTGATACTATTTGGGTAATAGTTGATCGTCTTACCAAATCAGCACACTTCCTGCCAATAAGAGAAGATGACAAGATGGAGAAGTTAGCACGACTGTATTTGAAGGAAGTCATCTCCAGACATGGAATACCAATCTCTATTATCTCTGATAGGGATGGCAGATTTATTTCAAGATTCTGGCAGACATTACAGCAAGCATTAGGAACTCGTCTAGACATGAGTACTGCCTATCATCCACAAACTGATGGGCAGAGTGAAAGGATGATACAAACGCTTGAAGACATGCTACGAGCATGTGTTATTGATTTCGGAAACAGTTGGGATCGACATCTACCGTTAGCAGAATTTTCCTACAACAACAGCTACCATTCAAGCATTGAGATGGCGCCGTTTGAAGCACTTTATGGTAGAAAGTGCAGGTCTCCGATTTGTTGGAGTGAAGTGGGGGATAGACAGATTACGGGTCCGGAGATTATACAAGAAACTACAAAGAAGATCATCCAAATTCAACAACGGTTGAAAACCGCCCAAAGTCGACAAAAGAGCTACGCTGACATTAAAAGAAAAGATATAGAATTTGAAATTGGAGAGATGGTCATGCTTAAAGTTGCACCTTGGAAAGGCGTTGTTCGATTTGGTAAACGAGGGAAGTTAAATCCAAGGTATATTGGACCATTCAAGATTATTGATCGTGTCGGAACAGTAGCTTACCGACTTGAGTTACCTCAACAACTCGCGGCTGTACATAACACTTTCCACGTCTCGAATTTGAAGAAATGTTTTGCTAAAGAAGATCTCACTATTCCATTAGATGAAATCCAAATCAACGAAAAACTTAAATTCATCGAAGAACCCGTCGAAATAATGGATCGTGAGGTTAAAAGACGTAAGCAAAACAAGATATCAATTGTTAAGGTTCGATGGAATGCTCGTAGAGGACCCGAGTTCACCTGGGAGCATGAAGATCAGATGAAGAAGAAATACCCGCATCTATTTCCAGAAGATTCGTCAACACCTTCAACAGCTTAAAATTTCGGGACGAAATTTATTTAACGGGTAGGTACCGTAGTGACCCGAACTTTTTCATGTTTATATATATTAATTGAGATTGATATTTACATGATTAAATGTTTCCAACATGTTATGCAATCAAACTTGTTAAGACTTGATTAATTGAAATATGTTTCATATAGACAATTGACCACCCAAGTTGACCGGTGATTCACGAACGTTAAAACTTGTAAAAACTATATGATGACATATATATGGATATATATATAGTTAACATGATACTATGATAAGTAAACATATCATTAAGTATATTAACAATGAACTACATATGTAAAAACAAGACTACTAACTTAATGATTTTTAAACGAGACATATATGTAACGATTATCGTTGTAAAGACATTTAATGTATATATATCATATTAAGAGATATTCATACATGATAATATCATGATAATATAATAATTTAAAATCTCATTTGATATTATAAACATTGGGTTAACAACATTTAACAAGATCGTTAACCTAAAGGTTTCAAAACAACACTTACATGTAACGACTAACGATGACTTAACGACTCAGTTAAAATGTATAGACATGTAGTGTTTTAATATGTATTTATACACTTTTGAAAGACTTCAATACACTTATCAAATTACTTCTACTTAAAAAAAATGCTTACAATTACATCCTCGTTCAGTTTCATCAACAATTCTACTCGTATGCACCCGTATTCGTACTCGTACAATACACAGCTTTTAGATGTATGTACTATTGGTATATACACTCCAATGATCATCTCTTAGCAGCCCATGTGAGTCACCTAACACATGTGGGAATCATCATTTGGCAACTAGCATAAAATATCTAATAAAATTACAAAAATATGCGTAATCATTCATGACTTATTTACATGAAAACAAAATTACATATCCTTTATATCTAATCCATAAACCAACGACCAAAAACACCTACAAACACTTTCATTCTTCAATTTTCTTCATCTAATTGATCTCTCTCAAGTTCTATCTTCAAGTTCTAAGTGTTCTTCATATATTCTACAAGTTCTAGTTACATAAAATCAAGAATACTTTCAAGTTTGCTAGCTCACTTCCAATCTTGTAAGGTGATCATCCAACCTCAAGAAATCTTTGTTTCTTACAGTAGGTTATCATTCTAATACAAGGTAATAATCATATTCAAACTTTGGTTCAATTTCTATAACTATAACAATCTTATTTCAAGTGATGATCTTACTTGAACTTGTTTTCGTGTCATGATTCTGCTTCAAGAACTTCGAGCCATCCAAGGATCCGTTGAAGCTATATTCATTTTTCTCTTTTACAGTAGGTTTATTCAAGGAACTTAAGGTAGTAATTATATTCATAACATCATTCGATTCATACATATAAAGCTATCTTATTCGAAGGTTTAAACTTGTAATCACTAGAACATAGTTTAGTTAATTCTAAACTTGTTCGCAAACAAAAGTTAATCCTTCTAACTTGACTTTTAAAATCAACTAAAAACATGTTCTATATCTATATGATATGCTAACTTAATGATTTAAAACCTGAAAACACGAAAAACACCGTAAAACCGGATTTACGCCGTCGTAGTAACACCGCGGGCTGTTTTGGGTTAGTTAATTAAAAACTATGATAAACTTTGATTTAAAAGTTGTTATTATGAGAAAATTATTTTTATTATGAACATGAAGCTATATCCAAAAATTATGGTTAAACTCAAAGTGAAAGTATGTTTTCTAAAATGGTCATCTAGACGTCGTTCTTTCGACTGAAATGACTACCTTTACAAAAACGACTTGTAACTTATTTTTCTGACTATAAACCTATACTTTTTCTGTTTAGATTCATAAAATAGAGTTCAATATGAAACCATAGAAATTTGATTCACTCAAAACGGATTTAAAATGAAGAAGTTATGGGTAAAACAAGATTGGATAATTTTTCTCATTCTAGCTACATGAAAATTGGTAACAAATCTATTCCAACCATAACTTAATCAACTTATATTGTATATTATGTAATCTTGAGATACCATAGACACGTATACAATGTTTCGACCTATCATGTCGACACATCTATATATATTTCGGAACAACCATAGACACTCTATATGTGAATGTTGGAGTTAGCTATACAGGGTTGAGGTTGATTCCAAAATATATATAGTTTGAGTTGTGATCAATACTGAGATACCTATACACTGGGTCGTGGATTGATTCAAGATAATATTTATCGATTTATTTCTGTACATCTAACTGTGGATAACTAGTTGTAGGTTACTAACGAGGACAGCTGACTTAATAAACTTAAAACATCAAAATATATTAAAAGTGTTGTAAATAAATTTTGAACATACTTTGATATATATGTATATATTATTATAGGTTCGTGAATCAACCAGTGGCCAAGTCTTACTTCCCGACGAAGTAAAAATCTGTGAAAGTGAGTTATAGTCCCACTTTTAAAATCTAATATTTTTGGGATGAGAATACATGCAGGTTTTATAAATGATTTACAAAATAGACACAAGTACGTGAAACTACATTCTATGGTTGAATTATCGAAATCGAATATGCCCCTTTTTATTAAGTCTGGTAATCTAAGAATTAGGGAACAGACACCCTAATTGACGTGAATCCTAAAGATAGATCTATTAGGCCTAACAAACCCCATCCAAAGTACCGGATGCTTTAGTACTTCGAAATTTATATCATATCCGAAGGGTGTCCCGGAATGATGGGGATATTCTTATATATGCATCTTGTTAATGTCGGTTACCAGGTGTTCACCATATGAATGATTTTTATCTCTATGTATGGGATGTGTATTGAAATATGAAATCTTGTGGTCTATTGTTACGATTTGATATATATAGGTTAAACCTATAACTCACCAACATTTTTGTTGACGTTTAAAGCATGTTTATTCTCAGATGAATACTAAGAGCTTCCGCTGTCGCATACTTAAATAAGGACAAGATTTGGAGTCCATGCTTGTATGATATTGTGTAAAAACTGCAATCAAGAAACTTATTTTGTTGTAACATATTTGTATTGTAAACCATTATGTAATGGTCGTGTGTAACAGGATATTTTAGATTATCATTATTTGATAATCTACGTAAAGTTTTTTAAAACCTTTATCTATGAAATAAAGGTTATGGTTTATTTTAAAAATAAATGCAGTCTTTGAAAAACGTCTCATATAGAGGTCAAAACCTCGCAACGAAATCAATTAATATGGAACGTTTTTAATCAATAAGAATGGGACATTTCATGAAGTCTATCCCCCAAATGTCAAATATCTCACAAACTTGAATACTCGTTTGAGGCATCTCATCTCTTTTGGAGATGTTTCCCTCCCTTTGGCAAGCGTCACAAGTTTTGATAAAGGCACTAGCATCTTTGAAAATGGTAGGCCAATAGAATCCCGAATCGAAGATTTTCTTAGCCGTATAATTAGCTCCAAGATGCCCACCTGTGGGTCCTTGGTGACAATGCTCTAGAATTTGTCGAGCTTCCTTCCCATAAACACAACGACGAATCACTTGATCCGCCCCAATTCGAAAAAGATGTGGGGCATCCCAAAAGTAAAACTTAATATCCGCAAAGAATTTCTTCTTTTGTTGGTAACTTAAACCTTTGGAAAGAATGCCCGCGGCTAGATAATTAGAAATATCGGCGAACCAAGGAGTTTCAGATTCAATTTCGATACCCATAAGGGACTCATCGGGGAATGTATCATGAATGTCTGATTCATTGAGTTCCTCTAGGTTTGGATTTTCAATACGAGATAAATGATCCGCGACTAAATTTTCGGCACCCTTTTTATCCTTGATCTCAATGTCAAATTCTTGGAGAATAAGAATACAACGAATGAGTCTAGGCTTAGCATCTTGTTTAGAGAACAAGTACTTAAGGGCCGAATGATCGGTGTAAAAGACCGTTTTAAACAACACCAAATATGACATAAATTTATCAAACGCAAAGACGACCGCAAGGAGCTCCTTTTCTGTTGTGGTATAATTTAATTGAGACCCTGTAAGTGTCTTACTCGCGTAATAAATAGGTTTAAAGTGATTAACGTGGCGTTGACCTAAAACCGCGCCTAACGAGAAATCACTAGCATCACACATAAGCTCGAAAGGTTGAGACCAATCGGGAGATACCATGATAGGAGCGTGTGTGAGCTTCTCTTTCAAGAAGTTGAAAGCGTTCTCGCATTCGATATTAAAGTCGAAAGGAACGTCCTTCTCAAGGAGTTTAGTCATTGGTCGGACAATCTTAGAGAAGTCCTTAATGAACCGTCTATAGAATCCCGCATGACCAAGAAAACTACGAATGGCTTTAACGTTTGTAGGTTTGGGAAGGCCTGAAATAACATCAATTTTGGCCTTATCAACCTCAATACCTGCACAAGAGATTTTGTGCCCTAAGACAATGCCTTCCTTCACCATGAAGTGGCATTTTTCCCAGTTAAGAACAAGGTTTGATTCCTCGCACCTTTTGAGCACTTTTTCAAGATTAACAAGACACGAATTGAAAGAGTCTCCAAAGACAGAAAAATCGTCCATGAAAACTTCCATGAAGTCCTCGATCATGTCATGAAAGATGGCGACCATACACCTTTGGAAGGTGCTCGGGGCATTACATAGCCCGAATGGCATTCGCCGATAAGCAAAGGTACCGAAAGGACAAGTAAATGTGGTTTTATCTTGGTCCTTCGGATCCATTGGGATTTGGAAGTAGCCTGAAAATCCATCTAGGAAACAATAGAACTCCCTTCCCGCTAAACGCTCAAGCATTTGATCAATAAATGGAAGCGGGAAGTGGTCCTTCCTAGTGGCGTCGTTCAAACGACGATAATCGATACAAACTCTCCATCCCGTGACAGTACGAGTACGGACAAGTTCGTCCTTCTCGTTGAGAACAACAGTCGTGCCTCCCTTTTTGGGTACAACTTGAACAGGGCAAACCCACGGGCTGTCCGAGATGGGATAAATTAACCCGGCATCGAGCAATTTAACCACCTCTTTTTTAACGACCTCTTTCAAATTCGGGTTTAGACGACGTTGCCTTTGCACCACGGGTTTAAAATCATCTTCCATTAGGATTCGATGAGTACAAAAGGCCGGATTGATGCCCGTTATGTTCGAGGTTTTCCAAGCTATTGCCCTTTTGTGGGATTTAAGAACGGAAACCAACCGACCTTTTTGGTCGCTGGTAAGTGTCGAAGAAATAATAACCGATAATTGGGATGTACTTTGAAGATAAGCATATTCCATGTGAGGTGGAAGCTCCTTAAGCTCCAAGGTGGGCGGTTCTTCGAGAGATGTTTTGATGCGGAATTCATTTTTCAACCGGATAGTTTCAAATGATTCCGATTCTTTAAGATCATCCTCTTTTAGCAACTCCTCCAGCTCAACTTCCGGGTCGAAGTCACCGTTGACTTCACCCATCATGATTACATCCGACGTGTCTACACTTAACAATTCCTGCAAATCATGCTCAACACAATCGTCAATAACATCAATAGCAAAACATTCATCATCGGTTGAAATAGGGTGTCTCATGGCTTTATTAATGTGACAAATCACCCTCTCATTCCCAACACCTAAGCTAAGTTGTTCTTTTTGAATGTGGATGATAGCATCAGCGGTGTTAAGGAATGGTTGACCTAGAATAGTGGGCACCTTAGTGTCCTCTATCATCTCTAAGATCACAAAATCAACTGGAAATACAAGTGGCTCAACTTTACTAATATGTCCTCGGCTATTCCAATGGGGGTATTAAAAGAGTGTTTCGCTAAGCGAATCCCCATTCTCGTAGATTTCAAGTCTCCTAGGCCGAGTTTAAGATATAACGAATATGGCATAAGGTTAACACTGGCACCTAAGTCGGCAAGTGCGTCGTACACATCCAAATTACCCATAGCGCAAGGAATAAGAAAACTACCCGGGTCGCCCAATTTTGGAGGCATCTTATTCTTTTTTAAGATGGCCGAACATTCCTTATGGAGGAATGTGGCAGATACCTCATGGTACTTCCCTTTCTTGAAGATTAGATCTTTGAGAAACTTCCCATAGTTAGGCATCCCTTGGATCACTTCCATGAGTGGCATGTTCACGCTAATCTGTTTAATCATGTTTGAAAATTTCTGATATTGACTAGCGAGCTTATCCTTTTTTAACGCTTTCGGGTAAGGAATTGGTGCTTTGTATTCCTTCAACGGCGGTGATTTAGTTATGATCTCCAGCGGATCATCTTCCTTTTTCTCTTCGTCAAGCAACTTTTCTAACTCGGGCTCTTCCTCCTTTTCCTCCTCATTAATAGGTACCTGCAAAACATTAGAAGAAACAATAGGAGAAGAATTCGGAGTCTCCTTATTAGTAAACAAACCACTTCGAGTGGTTATAGCATTCACGTGTTCATTTCTAGCTGGCACCTTGTTGTTGGGATTGGATTGCGTATTAGCTGGGAGAGCACCCGGCGGTCTCTCTGATAAAGATTGAGCAATACGCCCCACATCCCGTTCCAAGTTCTGAATCGAAGCCTGCTGATTTCTAACTTGCTGTTTTGTAGATTCCCCATCTTGCCTCAAAGCAGTGATACTCTCGTCCGTTTTCATGATAAAACCCCTTAGCAATTCTTCCAACGGAGGCATCTTATTCTCTGGCTGCTGAACTGGTGGCATAGGCTGCTGGAAATTCCTAGGTGGTGCTTGCGGATTTCTATTATTAAACCCAGGCGGCCTGTACGGATATACCTTCTGATTGCCCTGATAAACTGGATTACCACTCTGATAATTGTTACCGCCCATGTTATTTGC
Organism: Rutidosis leptorrhynchoides; assembly: GCF_046630445.1. Lineage (NCBI taxonomy): Eukaryota > Viridiplantae > Streptophyta > Magnoliopsida > Asterales > Asteraceae > Rutidosis > Rutidosis leptorrhynchoides. The sequence continues at coordinate 285,746,900 of NC_092343.1, forward strand.
CTGATTGAAAAACTGTCTCCCACCCGAAAATTCATTAAGGGCAAAATCACCCTTCTTAACATAACCCAGATAATTAGCCTGTTCCTCCATTGATGCTTGATCACAATCTTTGGCAAGATTCTGTCCTTGGCATAATTCACAACCCACCTTCATAGCATGCATCTCTTTAGTCATCGATTCCATTTGTCTTTTAACAGTTACTAGTTGTGCTCTAACCGATGCGAGCTCATCACTAGTTTCGGTACTAGCGACATGAGAAGAGTGAGAAACATCTAATTCTTGATGCCAATCATACGAATGCGTGGCAGTATCTGAGATGATTTCGTAATGGTCATCTGAAGTCTTTTTCATCAAAGAACCACCTGCAGCAATGTCAAGTTCTTTCCTTATTGGCACATTAACACCTTTGTAGAAAATTTGGACCTTATTGAAGTTGTTCAACCCGTGTTGAGGACAATTACGTAACATTTTTCCGAATCGTGTCCAAGCATCATAAAGTATCTCATGTGGCTTCTGAACAAAGTGATTAATTTCGCTCTGCAGTTGAGCGGCCTTTGCAGCTGGAAAGAAACGTTGCAGAAACTTATCTTCCATTGTAGCCCAACTATCAATTTCACCTTCAGGCAATGAGTCTAACCAATCCTTGGCGTCATCTTTCAAAGACCAAGGAAAAACCCTCAAATAGATAACTGTCTCCGCGATTTTTGCAATCTTGAACAAGTTGCAAATGCTTTTAAAGTTCCGAAGATGCTCAAATGCATCCTATTTTGGTGTACCCCTGAACTGACATTGATGAGTTATCATATTAAGAATCTGTCCCTTGACTTCAAAATCTGTAGTGACTGGTAGTTGTCTGATGGTGTGTCCGTTACCAGCCCTTGTAGCTTTCATCAATGCTTCCATAGTCTGTCCTGCTGCTCCTTCAGCCATGTTAAGTTCTTCCTTAATATACTCAAAATCCGGAATATAAGAAGGTAACTCAGCGAAATCCTCGGCGATTTCCTGTTCTTCTTTAGCTTTGTTGCGTGTGTAGTAAACTCTAGACGGTTCCAGAGTTATTTGTACCTAACCTGCGATCACACCACAACAAAACCGCGCGTAAATCTAAACAAAAATAGTAAAACAGAAAAAATAACTTTTGCAAGAATTGCTTCTCACAAAAGGATCGAATAATCAAAAGCTTAACCAAATTCCCAATAATTACACCGCTCCCCGGCAGCGGCGCCAAAAAGTTGATGTGTAATTTTGTACTCTAAATTATTAGCTAAATACCTATCGATTATCACACAATACAGGCAACTATAACCAGTTCGTGTAGTAATTAAACAAGTATTTGACCAATTCGTTCCACAGAGAGCAGGTAATTGAAAACTTGAACTATTAATTATTCTAAGATTTAAAAGGGGTTTTTTTGTTGTAAAACTGATTAAACGCGAAAGTAAATTAAACTTAATTCAATAAGAAGCAAACGTATCCACTTAGCTACAATTCCCTAGGCTAGGATTGCTCGTTTAAACTCGTTAAGTAAACAATTATGATGATGTGACACTGTATTTATCTGTCGATTCCTACAGTTTAAGACTAATAACCTAAGTATAACTGTCGTTAACCTAGAGTTACTAACCAATTCACAATGATATTACTCAAGATTACAATCTAACTTAGGTTGGTTTGGTGTCCCTTACAACCTCACAATTACTACAACTAATTTCAAGCTCAACCACTATACGATTAATTTTATTATCGGTGTCCCTCATAAAATCTCACGTATTCCTAAATTATTCACGTTCAATAATCTAGTAAAAGCTATTAATCAATTTAACTGTCGTTAGTTAATTAATAACTTCCGTGATCTAACAATCAATAAGCTTTAATAATGGTGGATCTTAGCTAGACATAAACTTATGTAATTTTAATTAATTGTTATTAACCAAAAGATCGCAATCCATCACCTAGGTTCATGCATCTAAGTGAATACTAAATATTTAGCTACTCATGGTAAAACAAAGAACAAATAAATAAGAAGAACAATTAAACATAATCATTGAATTGAATGAAGAACAAATTAATAAATGTAATAAAAGTTAATACAAAGATTAAACTAACCAAGAATGATATTGTAGCTTAAACCCTTGTAAAATAATGAAAGAAAGACAAAGAAAATTCGTAACTAATGTTGCTGTGGAAGAAAATTCGTAAAATAAAACTGCATACCCTAAATTGCGGTAAAATTCGTCTATTTATAGAATCTGGAAAAACAGCTGAAACCGACTCATGTCGCGATCCGGGACATCCTCATCGCGTAACGCGATGAACTGGGACGCGATATAGCAGACTCAGACGCGACAGATTGGTCAGAATGGCCTTTTTTCCATGTCGTGTTCTGATGCACTTTGTCACGTATCACGATGACCAAAACGTGATAAACCTTATCCTGAAGAGATGGAAACGGATTTTTTCACCCGAGGCACATTTATCTTCAACTCTAACTTCGTTTTGGCTATATCTTCAATTAAATCAACAATAATGAGCCAACGAACCATATCTTGACACTTTCTTCAATTTAAACTCAAATAACTCGATATCTCCATCAAAGTCTTCAAAATACCAACAAATGGAACAAGATAACGCCCAAAATATATGTATGAAAATGGCGTTATCACATACAATCCATAATCAAACAAATAAACAACCATGCATGCAAAAATAATATGTTCACAATCAAGCCTTTTTGTAGGCATTTTGTTTAGCCGAAAACAAAATGCCACCGGTCAAAGGGTCAAATCACAAAGTAGGAGATTTTACATCTCCCACTAAATCTTGCAGCCAAATACAATCTTCTTGTGTTCTTCTTTTTCTTCTTGTATCTTCATCTTGTTACAAAATATATCCTAATACATTTTATCTAGAAAATGAAATACAACCTAGTCTATTTTACATACCTAATATAAAATAAATAACATAACCAAAATAATATTATTACAAACCAAATTGAATGAATATTACAACCACATTGAAAGATTAACAAATCAACCAAACAAACATTCATTCAAACACAAGGTCTTGGCTATGATTGTGAACATCAATATATCAACAAATATTAACCAAATGGTAAACCCAAAACCACCTTTTGGACCCTCCAAGATTCGGCCTAATCTATATACCCACCCAAATCCATTAATTTTTGCATTCTACTTTCATGCATGTTAATAGAATGCAAAGTTGGTGGGTTTTAAAGACCATATATAAGAAGCATATTTCATAGACTTCGGCTCTAGATACCATTGATGGGAATCAACATAACAACAAGTTTTTAATTGTCACACCCCCCAAAATGGACCAGGGGTAATTGTGACCAATCATATCATAACACAGTTGTATAAACGAGAACGACTCTATATGAGACTTTTTAAATAAAACCTTTGTTAATAAAACAGCGGAAGCAGTAATACATGTTTACATTATTATTAAAACGTAAAATAAATGTTTATGAACTAAAATATAATATGTGATGTGGACTCCATGCAAGCATCAAATCTATCATCACAAAGTTGCAAACAGCTAGCTCAATCATCACCTGAGACAAAACATGCTTAAAGTGTCAACCAAAAAGGTTGAGTGAAATTCACAGGTTTATAAATAATATCCAAAGTTTTAGACCACAAGATTTAGTTTAAAGTTGATTGATATAGAAATATCAATCTAAAAGTGTTGCTGCATTTGGTAATATCGCTACTAAACAAGTTTACCCTATGACACCTTGTACTGTCAGTGTCGTGGAATCATTATTATGTAACCAAAGACCAACGGTCGAATGGTTAGAGACGTTACTCTCAATAGGCCTACTTACAATAATTAAGTTTGCATTTAAACATAGCAATTGACGATATTACGGTAGGGATTTAGCATGAATCAAAGCATGACAACATAGTTAATAATTTAGTACTTGTGTCTAAGTGTAAAATAGTTATAAAGAAAGCATGTGTCTCACCCCAAAAGTTATAAATAGTTAAGTAAACAATAAAAGTGGGGCTATGAAAATCACCTTAGTAGCACAAAAGAGTATTCCACGAAAGAATTGAACGGAAGGACGTGACCGAGATCTCAACCTAGAGATAGAACGTATGATCAGACATTGCCTAACAGACAATAGTATATAGTACTATATTGATAGTAATGGTTCACTAAAGAATTTCCATTTTTGAAAAGTTACTATTTATGGAATGTTTCCACTTATAGTAATTTTCCAATTTTAGAAAGTTCGGGTTATTCTTTAGCAAGACGTTGTATAACTTTACTCAAACTTCATTGCTATCAAATAAGTCAGGAATGACCCGATGTAACCGGGGGCCCAGGACTCTTGACCAGAATCTAAGTCATGGCATTCGAGATCCACAAACTTACCCATAAATGGCAACCTAGACATCATTCACTTACGACCGTGAGTAGCGATGAAGTTCACATGAATTGTACATTATCTTTGATTAACCTTCACTTTAGGTTTATATGTTATTATATATGTTATATTATATTTATTAATGTATTAACAATTTTATTATTTTATATTATATACTATAAGTTATTATTATTAAATTAGTATAGTTATAAAATAAGTGTTTATTAATAATTTATTGTTATTAACTTACATTATAAGCATTATACTTTATTATATAGTATACTTAGTTATTAACCGTAAGTTATAATAATAATATTAATTTAGTATATGTAATATACTTATGTTAATCGAAAATCATACTAATATATGTTAATTCGAATATTAATTCATTAAATATTATATTTATAATTTTTATAAACTTAGTTAATTATACAATTCCGTAGGATATTTTATAAAAATAATTTTATCAAGTTTTTGTATTTATTTCCCACTTTTCTTTATATATATACTCGATTTATATTAATCAAATTTAATTAGGTAATAAATATTAAATCAACCTAAATAAATAATTTTATATTTTTTACAGGTTCTATATTATGTAAAAATGTTATAAAAATTATTAAATCAAATTTTATATCAAAATATTATTTATTTAATGTTTTATAATTATTTAACCATTGTAATCGGTCTATAATTAAATAAATAGGAAAAATAATTTAAAATTAATTTTTATATTTTTTTAAAGTATCTAGTAATGCTACTAATCATAAAAAATTTTATAAAAATATTTAATACACGTTTGTATTTATTTTGTATTTTCTTTATTATATCTCTCGGTTTAGAATAATGCAAAAGTAAATTCTTTTTAAATACTAATCGTCCCATTTATTTAATTTTTATAATTTTCACTTGTTTACAAAAGTATAATAATCTAAAAAAAAATTATAATTATTTTTATTACTGATTAATATTTTATTACGAATTTTATATTGTTTTTATGTTTAAATACTACATAATTCGTATTTAATTATAAATAATATTCCATAAATTATCAAAATTATTTTTATACATCATAATACTTATAATACTAATTATAACATGTAAAAATAATTTATATATATTAAATTCGAATTTTTAAAGAATATACAAAAAAATAAAAGCAATTCGATAAAAATATAGAAAATACCTCAAGTACTTTCCCAAGTTTGTGAGAGAGTTTTTCCAAAGATTTGATACAAGTTTTTATGAAATGGAAGTGGGTATTTATAGGGAAAAAATGGTTGGTGAAAAGAAAAAATATAAATAAAATAAAGGTGCCAATTTTGACAAAAAATAAAAACATGTTAAAAATGTTTTTAATAAGTTTTTGTTTTTCAAAATATTTAGTCAAAATTCATGGGCTCATTATTTAATTTATAAAAAAAATCTCTTTTTTTTATAAGCTATATATATATATATATATATATATATATATATATATATATATATATATATATATATATATATATATATATATATATATATATATATAATGATTAAAATAACTTATCATTTAATTAATAATTATGTTTCATATAGTTTTAAATATAATACACATTAATATTAATATTAACTAAAGTTATTTTATATAATTAGTGTAAACTTTAGTTAACAAAAAGTGTCGACTAAAAATAAATATTTGATCAATGTCAAATTTAATTATATATTACGTATGGATAACAACCCTATAGTCAAATTAGTCAATTCAGGTATGGAAATATGAGGGTTGTTATAGTACCTACCCGTTAAAAGAAATTTCATCCCGAAATTTAGTTGTTGCCATTAATCGGTGTTGTTCGTACATAGAAGAGGATATTTTCGTTTTATTTGGTTTTCACGTTCCCAGGTATGCTCGGGGCCTTGCGTGAATTCCAACGGATAGAATATTGTTCTGTTTCATGAATTAAAATCATACAAACCATAATTTCTACAAGTTCTTCTACGAAGTGCATTTTATTATTAATGCAGAGATCATTCAAAATGATGATGTTATACAGGTCATTTCAATAAATTGGATATATAAAATGTGTTATGAATAATATCGAGCTCATTTAAACCTTGAGCGTTTATGCCACCACGCTAGGGTAGAAAAAATAGAGAGGAGTTCATGAAAATCATATTCGTGAAATTTGATAGAGATTGTCATTCTTTACAACAAGAATGATGAATATGAGTTGAAAATATTGTTTTATCAACATTAGGTAATATGGATAAAACGATTCGATTATAGGAAGAGTATAAATGAAGTTATCTTAAAAGTTTGAAATAAGAAAATATCAGTTTGCCTTAACTTTTGTCATAATTAAAGGTGATTTCCGAAATTCAAGGGATTTAAAGGAAATCTTTATAATCTGTATAAGATTTGATTCTCCGGTAATTAAGGAAATTAAAATTGCCTTGATTGTTGTGTCTAGAATTTTGCTATAAATTAGCTTCTTCTGTTTCATTATCTTCACCACTTCTATACTTTCTTTCTCGATTCATACTTCCAAAGATTGTGAAAATGCTCCATCCAGTTCTTATCCTGGATATTTTTCTGACTATCGTTTCTGTCATTCTTCTTTTTCATTTACCCCCGAGGAATCTGTTTACTTCTACAATTACCTTGGGGTTATAGTGTTTTTAATTCTCCCGTGTCTTTATGTTGCTATACACATTGATATACACGGTTTGTAATTTCCGTGTTGTTATCGGGCTTTATATTTTCCCTTATATGTCGGAGCTCTATGCTCTTGTTTTTCCTTCCCGACTTCAAGTTAAGTGAATAATGGTCTAGAATTCATAGGTATGGAGTTTCAAATGATCATAATATACAAAGCAGAAGGAAAAGTAATAGCACGATTTAATTTGTCAAATTACTAGAATTACTAAGGATAGAACTATCCAGAATATATGTTCTTGATATGTTCAGATGTTAAGTGTAGTGACCCGAACTTTTATGAACCTTTCTATGATTATATGTTTAATTAAAACTATATTTACATGATTAAATGTTTCCAACATGTTAAGCAATCAAACTTGTTAAGACTTGGTTAATTGAAACGGAAATTTTGTAAACGTCTGATTACCCAGTTTGACCAATGATTCACGAACGCTATAAGTTGTATATGACATGATGATACATAAATGAATAAATATATATGTTTAACATGATATAATGATCATCAAGTATCTCATTAAAAATAGTAACAATAAGTTATATACTTAAAAGGGAGACTATTGACGTATGAAACTCGAAACGATACATATAACGATTATCGTTATAACCACGTCTTACTAAATATATATGAAGCATATTAATACATTATTATATTATATATAACATGATAATATGATAATTAAATATATCATTAAGTGTATTAACAATGAACTACATAAGTAAAAACAAGACTACTAACTTAAGGATTTCGAAACGAGACATATATGTAACGATTATCGTTGTAACGACATTTAAATGTATATAACATATTAATTTATCATAATATTATGATAATATAATAATTTAAAATCTCATTTGATATTATAAACTTTGGTTTAACAACATTTAACAAGATCGTTAACCTAAAGGTCTCAAAACAACACTTACATGTAACGACTAACGATGACTTAACGACTCAGTTAAAATGTATATACATGTAGTGTTTTAATATGTATTCATACACTTTTGAAAGACTTCAAGACACTTATCAAAATACTGCTACTTAACAAAAATTCTTACAATTACATCCTCGTTCAGTTTCATCAACAATTCTACTCGTATGCACCCGTATTCCTACTCGTACAATACACAGCTTTTAGATGTATGTACTATTGGTATATACACAGTGTTTTTAATCAATTAACAAGGAGTTTTAAAAGAGGGAAATTTAAAGAATGAAATACCCAAAGGATCGGAGAAGCATCTTAATATTCGGGAAGATGGAACCCGGTATAGGGCTGAAAGGATTTGGGTACCAAAATTTGGAGATATGAGAGAAATGGTACTTAGAGAAGCTCATAAAATCAGATACTCAGTACATCCTGGAACGGGGAAGATGTACAAGGATCTCAAGAAATATTTTTGGTGGCCAGGTATGAAAGCTGATGTTGGTAAATACGTAGGGCAAGGTTTGACATGTTCTAAGGTCAAAGCGGAGCATCAGAAACCATCAGGTCTACTTCAACAACCCGAAATCCCGGAATGGAAATGGGAAAACATTACCATGGATTTCATCACTAAATTGCCAAGGACTGCAAGTGGTTTTGATACTATTTGGGTAATAGTTGATCGTCTCACTAAATCAGCACACTTCCTGCCAATAAGAGAAGATGACAAGATGGAGAAGTTAGCACGACTGTATTTGAAGGAAGTCGTCTCCAGACATGGAATACTAATCTCTATTATCTCTGATAGGGATGGCAGATTTATTTCAAGATTCTGGCAGACATTACAGCAAGCATTAGGAACTTGTCTAGACATGAGTACTGCCTATCATCTACAAACTGATGGGCAGAGTGAAAGGACGATACAAACGCTTGACGACATGCTACGAGCATGTGTTATTGATTTTGGAAACAGTTGGGATCGACATCTACCGTTAGTAGAATGTTCCTACAACAATAGCTACCATTCAAGCATTGAGATGGCTCCGTTTGAAGCACTTTATGGTAGAAAGTGCAGGTCTCCGATTTGTTGGAGTGAAGTAGGGGATAGACAGATTACGGGTCCGGAGATAATACAAGAAACTACTGAGAAGATCATCCAAATTCAACAACGGTTGAAAACCGCCCAAAGTCGACAAAAGAGCTGCACCGACATTAAAAGAAAAGATATAGAATTTGAAATTAGAGAGATGGTCATGCTTAAGGTTGCACCTTGGAAAGGTGTTGTTCAATTTGGTAAACGAGGGAAATTAAATCCAAGGTATATTGGACCATTCAAGATTATTGATCGTGTCGGACCAGTAGCTTACCGACTTGAGTTACCTCAACAACTCGCGGCTGTACATAACACTTTCCACATCTCGAATTTGAAGAAATGTTTTGCTAAAGAAGATCTCACTATTCCGTTGGACGAAATCCAAATCAATGAAAAACTTCAATTCATTGAAGAACCCGTTGAAATAATGGATCGTGAGGTTAAGAGACTTAAACAAAACAAGATACCGATTGTTAAGGTTCGATGGAATGCTTGTAGAGGACCCAAGTTCACCTGGGAACGAGAAGATCAGATGAAGAAGAAGTACCCGCACTTATTTCCAGAAGATGAGCCAACACCTCCAATCGCTTAAAATTTCGGGACGAAATTTATTTAACTGGTAGGTACTGTAGTGACCCGAACTTTTCCGAACCTTTCTATGATTATATGTTTAATGAAAACTATATTTACATGATTAAATGTTTCCAACATGTTAAGCAATCAAACTTGTTAAGACTTGGTTAATTGAAACGGAAATTTTGTAAACGTCTGATTACCCAGTTTGACCAATGATTCAAGAACGCTATAAGTTGTATATGACATGATGATACATAAATGAATAAATATATATGTTTAACATGATATAATGATCATCAAGTATCTGATTAAAAATAGTAACAATAAGTTATATACTTAAAAAGGAGACTATTGACGTATGAAACTCGAAACGATACATATAACGATTATCGTTATAACCACGTCTTACTAAATATATATGAAGCATATTAATACATTGTTATATTATATATAACATGATAATATGATAATTAAATATATCATTAAGTGTATTAACAATGAACTACATAAGTAAAAACAAGACTACTAACTTAAGGATTTCGAAACAAGACATATATGTAACGATTATCGTTGTAACGACATTTAAATGTATATATCATATTAAGATATATTAATATATCATAATATCATGATAATATAATAATTTAAAATCTCATTTGATATTATAAACTTTGGGTTAACAATATTTAACAAAATCGTTAAACTAAAGGTCTCAAAACAACACTTACATGTAACGACTAACGATGACTTAACGACTCAGTTAAAATATATATACATGTAGTGTTTTAATATGTATTCATACAATTTTTGAAAGACTTCAAGACACTTATCAAAATACTTCTACTTAATAAAAATGCTTACAATTACATCCTCGTTCAGTTTCATCAACAATTCTACTCGTATGCACCCGTATTCCTACTCGTACAATACACAACTTTTAGATGTATGTACTATTGGTATATACACTCCAATGATCAGCTCTTAGCAGCCCATGTTGAAATGTCCTGTTCTTATTGATTAAAAACGTTCCATATTAATTGATTTCGTTGCGAGGTTTTGACCTCTATATGAGACGTTTTTCAAAGACTGCATTCATTTTAAAACAAACCATAACCTTTATTTCATCAATAAAGGTTTAAAAATCTTTACGTAGATTATCAAATAATGATAATCTAAAATATTCTGTTTACACACGACCATTACATAATGGTTTACAATACAAATATGTTACAACAAAATAAGTTTCTTGAATGCAGTTTTTACACAATATCATACAAGCATGGACTCCAAATCTCGTCCTTATTTAAGTATGCGATAGCAGAAGCTCTTAATAATCACCTGAGAATAAACATGCTTAAAACGTCAACAAAAAATGTTGGTGAGTTATAGGTTTAACCTATATATATCAAATCATAATAATAGACCATAAGATTTCATATTTCAATACACATCCCATACATAGAGATAAAAATCATTCATATGGTGAACACCTGGTAACCGACATTAACAAGATGCATATATAAGAATATCCCCATCATTCCGGGATACCCTTCGGATATGATATAAATTTCGAAGTACTAAAGCATCCGGTACTTTGGATGGGGTTTGTTAGGCCCAATAGATCTATCTTTAGGATTCGCGTCAATTAGGGTGTCTGTTCCCTAATTCTTAGATTACCAGACTTAATAAAAAGGGGCATATTCGATTTCGATAATTCAACCATAGAATGTACTTTCACGTACTTGTGTCTATTTTGTAAATCATTTATAAAACCTGCATGTATTCTCATCCCAAAAACATTAGATTTTAAAAGTGGGACTATAACTCACTTTCACAGATTTTTACTTCGTCAGGAAGTAAGACTTGGCCACTGGTTGATTCACGAACCTATAACAATATATACATATATATTAAAGTATGTTCAAAATATATTTACAATACTTTTAATACATTTTGATGTTTTAAGTTTATTAAGTCAGTTGTCCTCGTTAGTAACCTACAACTAGTTGTCCACAGTTAGATGTACAGAAATAAATCGATAAATATTATCTTGAATTAATCCATGACCCAGTGTATACGTATCTCCGTATTGATCACAACTCAAACTATATATATATTTTGGAATCAACCTCAACCCTATATAGCTAACTCCAATATTCACATATAGAGTGTCTATAGTTGTTCCGCAATATATATATATAGATGGGTCGACATGATAGGTTGAAACATTGTATACGTGTCTATGGTATCTCAAGATTACATAATATACAATATAAGTTGATTAGGTTATGGTTGGAATAGATTTATTACTAACTTTCACGTAGGTAAAATGAGTAGTTTTTATCAATCTTGTTTTACTTGCCATTTCTTTGGTGAGACGATCAACTATTACCCAAATAGTATCAAAACCACTTGCAGTCCTTGGCAATTTAGTGATGAAATCCATGGTAATATTTTCCCATTTCTATTCCAGGATTTCAGGTTGTTGAAGTAGACCTGATGGTTTCTTATGCTCAGCTTTGACCTTAGAACACGTCAAACATTCGCCTACGTATTTAGCAACATCGGCTTTCATACCCGGCCACCAAAAATGTTTCTTGAGATCCTTGTACATCTTCCCCGTTCCATGATGTATTGAGTATCTGGTTTTATGAGCTTCTCTAAGTACCATTTCTCTCATATCTCCAAATTTTGATACCCAAATCCTTTCAGCCCTATACCGGGTTCCGCCTTCCCGAATATTAAGATGTTTCTTCGATCCTTTGGGTATTTCATCCTTTAAATTTCCCTCTTTTAAAACTCCTTGTTGCGCCTCCTTTATTTGAGTAGTAAGGTTAGTGTGAATCATTATATTCATAGATTTTACTCGAATGGGTTCTCTATCCTTCCTGCTCAAGGCGTCGGCTACCACATTTGCCTTCCCCGGGTGGTAACGAATCTCAAAGTCGTAATCATTTAACAATTCAATCCACCTACGCTGCCTCATATTCAGTTGTTTCTGATTAAATATGTACTGAAGACTTTTGTGGTCGGTATATATAATACTTTTGACCCCATATAAGTAGTGCCTCCAAGTCTTTAATGCAAAAACAACCGCGCCTAATTCCAAATCATGCGTCGTATAATTTTGTTCGTGAATCTTCAATTGTCTAGACGCATAAGCAATCACCTTCGTTCGTTGCATTAATACACAACCGAGACCTTGCTTTGATGCGTCACAATAAATCACAAAATCATCATTCCCTTCAGGCAATGACAATATAGGTGCCGTAGTTAGCTTTTTCTTCAATAACTAAAACGCTTTCTCTTGTTCATCCTTCCATTCAAATTTCTTCCCTTTATGCGTTAATGCAGTCAAGGGTTTTGCTATTCTGGAAAAGTCTTGGATGAACCTTCTGTAGTAACCAGCTAGTCCTAAAAACTGGCGTATGTGTTTCGGAGTTTTCAGGGTTTCCCACTTTTCAACAGTTTCTATCTTTGCCGGATCCACCTTAATACCTTCTTTGTTCACTATGGGACCGAGGAATTGAACTTCTTCCAACCAAAATGCACACTTTGAAAACTTAGCGTACAATTCTTCCTTCCTCAATACTTCTAACATCTTTCTCAAATGTTCACCGTGTTCTTGGTCATTCTTTGAGTAAATAAGTATGTCATCAATAAAAACAATGACAAACTTATCAAGGTATGGTCCACATACTCGGTTCATAATGTCCATGAACACAGCTGGTGCATTAGTTAAACCAAACGGCATGACCATAAACTCGTAATGACCGTAACGTGTTCTGAAAGCAGTCTTTGGAATATCATCTTCTTTCACCCGCATTTGATGATACCCGGAACGTAAGTCAATCTTTGAATAAACAGACGAGCCTTGTAGTTGATCAAATAAGTCATCGATTCTCGGTAGTGGGTAGCGGTTCTTGATGGTAACTTTGTTCAACTCTCGGTAGTCGATACACAACTTGAATCTACCATCTTTCTTCTTGACAAACAAAACAGGAGCTCCCCACGGTGATGTGCTTGGTCGAATGAAACCACGCTCTAAAAGTTCTTGTAATTGGCTTTGCAATTCTTTCATCTCGCTGGGTGCAAGTCTGTAAGGAGCACGAGCTATTGGTGCAGCTCCTGGTACAAGATCTATTTGAAATTCAATGGATCGATGTGGGGGTAATCCCGGTAATTCTTTCAGAAATACATCGGGAAATTCTTTTGCGATGGGAACATCATTGATGCTCTTTTCTTCAGTTTGTACTTTCTCGACGTGTGCTAGAATAGCATAGCAACCTTTTCTTATTAGTTTTTGTGCCTTCAAATTACTAATAAGATGTAGCTTCGTGTTGCCCTTTTCTCCGAACACCGTTAAGGGTTTTCCTTTTTCTCGTATAATGCGAATTGCATTTTTGTAACAAACGATCTCTGCTTTCACTTCTTTCAACCAGTCCATACCGATTATCACATCAAAACTCCCTAACTCTACTGGTATCAAATCAATCTTAAATGTTTCGCTAACCAGTTTAATTTCTCGATTCTGACATATATTATCTGCTGAAATTAATTTACCATTTGCTAATTCGAGTAAAAATTTACTATCCAAAGGCGTCAATGGACAACTTAATTTAGCACAAAAATCTCTACTCATATAGCTTCTATCCGCACCCGAATCAAATAAAACGTAAGCAGATTTATTGTCAATAAGAAACGTACCCGTAACAAGCTCCGGGTCTTCCTGTGCCTCTGCCGCATTAATATTGAAAACTCTTCCGCGGCCTTGTCCATTCGTGTTCTCCTGGTTCGGGTAATTTCTAATAATGTGGCCGGGTTTTCCACATTTATAACAAACTACATTGGCATAACTTGCTCCGACACTACTTGCTCCGCCATTACTCGTTCCGACACCATTTGTTTCTTTCGTTCTATTAACCCCTGGTCCGTAGACCTCACACTTCGCCGCGCTATGACCATTTCTTTTACACTTGTTCCAAAATTTGGTGCAGAACCCCGAGTGATACTTTTCACACCTTTGGCATAGCTGCTTCTGATTGTTGTTGTTGTTGCGGTTATTATTGTTGTTGGGATGATTGTTAAAGTTGCTGTTGTTGTTGTTGTTGTTGTTGTTGTTGTTGTTGTTGTTGTTGTTGTTGTTGTTTTTGTTGTTGTTGTTGTTGGGCCGTTTGTTGTAGTTGCGATTGATGTTGCAATTGTTGGGATAATTGTTGCGATTATTGTTGTAATTGCTGTTGCTGTTGTATTGGTGATTCTTATCACCGTTTTCCTCCCACTTTCTTTTGACTTGCTTCACATTGGCCTCTTCAGTAGTCTGTTCTTTAATTCTTTCTTCAATCTGGTTCACTAGTTTGTGAGCCATTCAACATGCCTTTGTATGGAGGCGGGCTCGTGTGAACTTATATCTTCTTGGATTCTTTCCGGTAATCCTTTCACAAACGCGTCGATCTTCTCTTCCTCATCTTCGAATGCTCCCGGACACAATAGGCACAATTCTGTGAATCGTCTTTCGTACGTGGTAATATCAAATCCTTGGGTTCGTAACCCTCTAAGTTCTGTCTTGAGCTTATTGACCTCGGTTCTGGGACGGTACTTCTCGTTCATCAAGTGCTTGAATGCTGACCACGGTAGTGCATAAGCATCATCTTGTCCCACTTGCTCTAGATAGGTATTCCACCATGTTAACGCAGAACCTGTGAAGGTATGCGTAGTGTACTTCACTTTGTCCTCTTCAGTACACTTACTTATGGCAAACACCGATTTGACCTTCTCGGTCCACCGTTTCAATCCGATCGGTCCTTCGGTTCCATCAAATTCCAAAGGTTTGCAGGCAGTGAATTCTTTGTAGGTGCGTCCTACACGATTTCCTGTATTGCAAGATCCAAGGTTATTGTTGGTATGTAGCGCATCCTGTACTGCGGCTATGTTTGAAGCTAGAAAAGTACGGAATTCCTCTGCATTCATATTCACGGTGTGTCGAGTAGTCGGTGACATTTCCTTCAAAATAGTCAAATGGAACAAGTTAATCATACAGAATATTAAGAGTAGTTAATAGTATTTCGTAGCATAATATGAACTCATTTATAAAAGCTTTTTCTTCATATTAGCGTTTTATAAGTTTAAATTCGGGTAGTACCTACCCGTTAAGTTCATACTTAGTAGCTAATATAAAATTCAACTACTACAATTCTATATGAAAAACTGATTATAATAATATTTCGCGTTCAAACTTTTACACAATATTTTACAAACTTACAATACCGCTTATTTTACATATAGCATGAAATATTTCACACAATAAATTTGATACAAGATGGTTGTGAAGATAATTCTTACTAGTACACAAGTCGTTCAGCAAAGGCAATAAAGACACGTAATTCATACGTCCAGAAACAAGTCATGCATTCTGGTTTTACTAGGATTACTTCCCATCCTTGGTCTTGTGGAACATAACCGTTATGGCCGTTGATAAGACAGCGTGTTGTAACGTCGTCAAAGGGACGAGGGTTACGTAATGTCCAACAGTCCCGTAACAATCTAAAAACCTCATTTCTTACCCCAATTACCGACTCCGTCACTTGTGGGAACGTTTTGTTTAATAGTTATAGCCCGATGTTCTTGTTCTCACTTTGGTGAGAAGCGAACATTACTAATCTGTAAGCATAACATGCTTCTTTATGTTGCATGTTTGCCGCTTTTTCTAAATCACGAAGTCCAATATTCGGATATATTGAGTCAAAATAATTTCTTAACCCATTGCGTAAAATAGCATTTGGGTTCCCCGCAATATATGCGTCAAAGTAAACACATCGTAACTTATGGATTTCCCAATGTGATATCCCCCATCTTTCGAACGAAAGCCTTTTATAAACCATGGCATTCTTGGAACGTTCTTCGAATGTCTTACAAACTGATCTCGCCTTAAATAGTTGTGCCGAAGAATTCTGACCGACTCTAGACAAGATTTCATCAATCATGTCTCCGGGTAGGTCTCTTAAAATATTGGGTTGTCTATCCATTTTGTGTTTTTATACTTTAAAATAGACAAGAGTTAGATTCATAAAAAAAAATACTTATTAATACAAGCAATTTTTACATATATCATAAAGCATAAGCACACTATATTACATATATTACACCACACGAATACAACTATCTTATTCCGACTCGCTTGTTTCTTCTTCTTCGGTTTTGGTTCGTTTTGCCAAGTTTCTAGGGATATATGATGTTCCCCTAATACGAGTCGTCGTTTTCCACATTGGTTTAGAAAAACCTGGTGGTTTAGAGGTTCCCGGGTCATTGTTACAACTTAAGGACTTCGGGGGTTGACGATACATATAAAGTTCATCGGGGTTGGAATTAGATTTCTCTATTTTTATGCCCTTTCCCTTATTATTTTCTTTTGCCTTTTTAAATTCAGTTGGGGTAATTTCTATAACATCATCGGAATTCTCGTCGGAATCCGATTCATCGGAGAATTGGTAATCCTCCCAATATTTTGCTTGCTTGGCGGAAACACCATTGACCATAATTAACCTTGGTCGGTTGCTTGAGGATTTTCTTTTACTTAACCGTTTTATTATTTCCCCCATCGGTTCTATTTCTTCATCCGGTTCCGATTCTTCTTCCGGTTCCGATTCTTCTTCCGGTTCCGACTCTTCTTCCGGTTCCTCTTTGGGAACTTGTGAATCAGTCCACGAATCATTCCAATTTACATTTGACTCTTCATTATTATTAGGTGAGTCAATGGGACTTGTTCTAGAGGTAGACATCTATCACATAATATCAAACGCGTTAAGAGATTAATATATCACATAATATTCACATGTTAAAAATATATAGTTTCCAACAAAATTTGTTAAGCAATCATTTTTCAAGTAAACACGGTCGAAGTCCAGACTCACTAATGCATCCTAACAAAATCGATAAGACACACTAATGCTAAATTCTGATTCTTTAAGACCAACGCTCGGATACCAACTGAAATGTCCCGTTCTTATTGATTAAAAACGTTCCATATTAATTGATTTCGTTGCGAGGTTTTGACCTCTATATGAGACGTTTTTCAAAGACTGCATTCATTTTAAAACAAAGCATAACCTTTATTTCATCAATAAAGGTTTAAAAAGCTTTATGTAGATTATCAAATAATGATAATCTAAAATATCCTGTTTACGCACGACCATTACATAATGGTTTGCAATACAAATATGTTACAACAAAATAAGTTTCTTGAATGCAGTTTTTACACAATATCTTACAAGCATGGACTCCAAATCTCGTCCTTATTTAAGTATGCGACAGCGGAAGCTCTTAATAATCACCTGAGAATAAACATGCTTAAAACGTCAACAAAAAATGTTGGTGAGTTATAGGTTTAACCTATATATATCAAATCATAATAATAGACCACAAGATTTCATATTTCAATACACATCCCATACATAGAGATAAAAATCATTCATATGGTGAACACCTGGTAATCGACATTAACAAGATGCATATATAAGAATATCCCCATCATTCCGGGACACCCTTCAGATATGATATAAATTTCGAAGTACTAAAGCATCCGGTACTTTGGATGGGGTTTGTTAGACCCAATAGATCTATCTTTAGGATTCGCGTCAATTAGGATGTCTGTTCCCTAATTCTTAGATTACCAGACTTAATAAAAAGGGGCATATTCGATTTCGATAATTCAACCATAGAATGTACTTTCACGTACTTGTGTCTATTTTGTAAATCATTTATAAAACCTGCATGTATTCTCATCCCAAAAATATTAGATTTTAAAAGTGGGACTATAACTCACTTTCACAGATTTTTACTTCGTCGGGAAGTAAGACTTGGCCACTTTGATTCACGAACCTATAACAATATATACATATATATCAAAGTATGTTCAAAATATATTTACATTACTTTTAATACATTTTGATGTTTTAAGTTTATTAAGTCAGCTGTCCTCGTTAGTAACCTACAACTAGTTGTCCACAGTTAGATGTACAGAAATAAATCGATAAATATTATCTTGAATCAATCCACGACCCAGTATATACGTATCTCAATATTGATCACAACTCAAACTTTATATATATTTTGGAATCAACCTCAACCCTGTATAGCTAACTCCAATATTCACATATAGAGTGTCTATGGTTGTTCCGCAATATATATATATATAGATGGGTCGACATGATAGGTCGAAACATTGTATACGTGTCTATGGTATCTCAAGATTACATAATATACAATATAAGTTGATTAGGTTATGGTTGGAATAGATTTATTACTAACTTTCACATAGGTAAAATGAGTAGTTTTTATCAATCTTGTTTTACTCGCCATTTCTTCGTTTCTAATCCGTTTTGAGTGATTCCAGTGGCCACGGTTTCGTATTGAACTTAACTTTATGAATCTAAACAGAAAAAGTATAAGTTTATAGTCGAAAAACTAAGTTACAAGTCGTTTTTGTAAAGGTAGTCATTTCAGTCGAAAGAACGACGTCTAGATGACCATTTTAGAAAACATACTTCCACTTTGAGTTTAACCATAATTTTTTGATATAGTTTCATGTTCATAATAAAAATCATTTTCTCAGAATAACAACTTTTAAATCAAATTTTATCATAGTTTTTAATTAACTAACCCAAAACAGCCCGCGGTGTTACTACGACGGCGTAAATCCGGTTTTACGGGGTTTTTCGTGTTTCCAGGTTTTAAATCATTAAGTTAGCATATCATATAGATATAGAACATGTGTTTAGTTGATTTTAAAAGTCAAGTTAGAAGGATTAACTTTTGTTTGCGAAAAAGTTTAGAATTAACTAAACTATGTTCTAGTGATTACAAGTTTAAACCTTCAAATAAGATAGCTTTATATGTATGAATCGAATGATGTTATGAACATTATTACTACCTTAAGTTCCTTGGATAAACCTACTGGAAAAAAGAAAAATGAATCTAGCTTCAACGGATCCTTGGATGGCTCGAAGTTCTTGAAGCAGAATCATGACACGAAAACAAGTTCAAGTAAGATCATCACTTGAAATAAGATTGTTATAGTTATAGAAATTGAACCAAAGTTTGAATATGATTATTACCTTGTATTAGAATGATAACCTACTGTAAGAAACAAAGATTTATTGAGGTTGGATGATCACCTTACAAGATTTTTAGTGAGCTAGCAAACTTGAAAGTATTCTTGATTTTATGTAACTAGAACTTGTAGAATTTATGAAGAACACTTAGAACTTGAAGATAGAACTTGAGAGAGATCAATTAGATGAAGAAAATTGAAGAATGAAAGTGTTTGTAGGTGTTTTTGGTCGTTGGTGTATGGATTAGATATAAAGGATATGTAATTTAGTTTTCATGTAAATAAGTCATGAATGATTACTCATATTTTTGTAATTTTATGAGATATTTCATGCTAGTTGCCAAATGATGGTTCCCACATGTGTTAGGTGACTCAAATGGGCTGCTAAGAGCTGATCATTGGAGTGTATATACCAATAGTACATACATCTAAAAGCTGTGTATTGTACGAGTACGAATACGGGTGCATACGAGTAGAAGTATTTTGATAAGTGTATTGAAGTCTTTCAAAAGTGTATAAATACATATTAAAACACTACATGTATATACATTTTAACTGAGTCGTTAAGTCATCGTTAGTCGTTACATGTAAGTGTTGTTTTGAAACCTTTAGGTTAACGATCTTGTTAAATGTTGTTAACCCAATGTTTATAATATCAAATGAGATTTTAAATTATTATATTATCATGATATTATCATGTATGAATATCTCTTAATATGATATATATATACATTAAATGTCTTTACAACGATAATCGTTACATATATGTCTCGTTTAAAAATCATTAAGTTAGTAGTCTTGTTTTTACATATGTAGTTCATTGTTAATATACTTAATGATATGTTTACTTATCATAGTATCATGTTAACTATATATATATATCCATATATATGTCATCATATAGTTTTTACAAGTTTTAAAGTTCGTGAATCACCGGTCAACTTGGGTGGTCAATTGTCTATATGAAACATATTTCAATTAATCAAGTCTTAGCAAGTTTGATTGCTTAACATGTTGGAAACATTTAATCATGTAAATATCAATCTCAATTAATATATATAAACATGGAAAAGTTCGGGTCACTACACATGTGAGTCACCTAACACATGTGGGAACCATCATTTGGCAACTAGCATGAAATATCTCATAAAATTATAAAAATATGAGTAATCATTCATGACTTATTTACATGAAAACAAAATTACATATCCTTTATATCTAATCCATACACCAACGACCAAAAACACCTACAAACACTTTCATTATTCAATTTTCTTCATCTAATTGATCTCTCTCAAGTTCTATCTTCAAGTTCTAAGTGTTCTTCATAAATTCTACAAGTTCTAGTTACATAAAATCAAGAATACTTTCAAGTTTGCTAGCTCACTTCCAATCTTGTAAGGTGATCATCCAACCTCAAGAAATCTTTGTTTCTTACAGTATGTTATCATTCTAATACAAGGAAATAATCATATTCAAACTTTGGTTCAATTTCTATAACTATAACAATCTTATTTCAAGTGATGATCTTACTTGAACTTGTTTTCGTGTCATGATTCTGCTTCAAGAACTTCGAGCCATCCAAGGATCCGTTGAAGCTAGATTCATTTTTCTATTTTCCAGTAGGTTTATCCAAGGAACTTAAGTTAGTAATGATGTTCATAACATCATTCGATTCATACATAAAAAGCTATCATATTCGAAGTGGTAAACTAGTAATCACTAGAACATAGTTTAGTTAATTCTAAACTTGTTCGCAAATAAAGTTAATCCTTCTAACTACACCTTTAAAATCCACTATACACATGATCTATATCTATATGATATGCTAACTTAATGATTTAAAACCCGGAAACACGATAAACACCATAAAACCGGATTTACGCCGTCGTAGTTACAACCGGGGGCTGTTTTGGTTTGGATAATTAAAAACTATGAAAAACTTTGATTTAAAAGCTATACTTCTGGGAAAATGATTTTTCTTATGAACATGAAACCATATCCAAAAATCATGGTTAAACTCAAAGTGAAAGTATGTTTTTCAAAATAGTCATCAAGATGTCGTTCTTTCGACGAAAATGACTACCTCTTTCAAAAACGACTTATAACTTGCATTTCCTACTATAAACCTATACCTTTTCTGTTTAGTTTCATAAATTCAAGTTCAATATGAAACCGTGGCCGCTTAAATCACTCAAAACGGATTAGAAACGAAGAAATGGCAAGCAAAACAAAATTGGTAAAAACTACTCATTTTAGCTACGTGAAAATTGGTAACAAATCTATTCCAACCATAACTTAATCAACTTGTATTGTATATTATGTAATCTTGAGATACCATAGACACGTATACAATGTTTCGACCTATCATGTCGACACATCTATATATATTTCGGAACAACCATAGACACTCTATATGTGAATGTTGGAGTTAGCTATACAGGGTTGAGGTTGATTCCAAAATATATATAGCTTGAGTTGTGATCAATACTGAGATATGTATACACTGGGTCGTGGATTGATTCAAGATAATATATATATATCGATTTATTTCTATACATCTAACTGTGGACAACTAGTTGTAGGTTACTAACGAGGACAGCTGACTTAATAAACTTAAAACATCAAAATGTAATAAAAGTGTTGTAAATATATTTTGAACATACTTTGATATATATGTACATATTTGTTATAGGTTCGTGAATCGACCAGTGGCCAAGTCTTACTTCCCGACGAAGTAAAAAATCTGTGAAAGTGAGTTATAGTCCCACTTTTAAAATCTAATAATTTTGGGATGAGAATAATGCAGGTTTTATAAATGATTTACAAAATAGACACAAGTACGTGAAACTACATTCTATGGTTGAATTATCGAAATTGAATATGCCCCTTTTTATTAAGTCTGGTAATCTAATAATTAGGGAACAGACACCCTAATTGACGCGAATCCTAAAGATAGATCTATTGCGCCTAACAAACCCCATCCAAACTACCGGATACTTTAGTACTTCGAAATTTATATCATATCCGAAGGGTGTCCCGGAATGATGGGGATATTCTTAAATATGCATCTTGTTAATGTCGGTTACCAGGTGTTCACCATATGAATGATTTTTATCTCTATGTATGGGATGTGTATTGAAATATGAAATCTTGTGGTCTATTATTATGATTTGATAATATATAGGTTAAACCTATAACTCACCAACATTTTTGTTGACGTTTTAAGCATGTTTATTCTCAGGTGATTATTAAGAGCTTCCGCTATCGCATACTTAAATAAGGACGAGATTTGGAGTCCATGCTTGTATGATATTGTGTAAAAACTGCATTCAAGAAACTTATTTCGTTGTAACATATTTGTATTGTAAACCATTATGTAATGGTCGCGTGTAAACAGGATATTTTAGATTATCATTATTTGATAATCTACGTAAAGCTTTTTAAACCTTTATTGATGAAATAAAGGTTATGGTTTGTTTTAAAATGAATGCGGTCTTTGAAAAACGTCTCATATAGAGGTCAAAACCTCGCAACGAAATTAATTAATATGGAACGTTTTTAATCAATAAGAACGGGACATTTCATTAAGTAGAATGTAAAAGTCATGTAACATGGCAAATGATGATTATAAAGTCTATGAATCATCATCTTCCATTAAAAATTTAGCATGACTTACTGTAATATAATCACGTTGGCCTGACGTCATTATATTATACTAACTCATGCTTCAATTCCCAACACTACCTCAAATCATTCAAAATTTAAACTTGTATGTTATAGAAATATAGAAACTAAAATAGTTTTCTTTATTATGTAACACAGATAGTGCGAAGTGATAAATAATTTCGGACAAGAATAGTTATGAAGGTATCTTTAGAAATATAGAGGATATTTATAACAAAAGATACGATGATATCTTAGAATTTTCTAAGATCCAATGATAATGAGGAAAATTCTTCTGTAAGGATTTAGAATGCGTAAGGAGATCTTTTGTGGTTTTCATCAGAATTCGAATCATCTAGATTCTTTGATTACAGGTTTAGTCCTTGTGATTTGTCCATGGTCTCCTTCATGGTTAGCATAATCCGTTTTTCAGTTCTAAATCTGAGCTTTTTCAATATGTCATTCTTTATCATCAAACTTTTAGCCATTAAGACCACCTATAGCTTTTGCTGCTTCGTCAGCATTCTCAAGGTTAACGAATCTGAATCATTGATTATCAATCCGAGGTGTTTTCAATAATTTTGAATTTGAAGAGTTTAAGCGTAGGATGTAACCATCAATGGTTCTAATTTTGGTGGTTTGACGTGATAATTCATCACAAAATACGAATGAATATATATATGAATTTAGTAATCTTTAGGAAGATAACACCTGCTAAAGCTTTACTTGGATTCTGATATGTCAAAATTAGAATATGTAATTGAATTTGTACGAAAATAGTTGTTCTTTAGTGAACGGATACATATATCTTGTGAATGTAAGTAGTATAGTTACTGATTATTGAATCAGGATTGAAGAATGTACAATGCAACATATTAATGTGAGATATAAATATTTCTCGGGTATTACCTAACCATTAAAATATTTTCACAATTAACAGTTTGTACAAAAGAACTTTAATTATAATCTTTATGGAGATATACGTTCATATATGTATTCTTCGAATATAATATAGATTTAATGAGTTAATATAATATTAAAATCATTTGATTTGCGGTTGGAACAAGAATAAATAATCTTCAAAACTTGAGAGATTACATAATCGTCGCGGAATATTTCTTTGATGGAGTTATGAATCAATACTTCATCGTTCATTGTTATTGATATACCTCGGTATATGATGTTGGTGCTCGTGGATTTATTGTGAAATTCACAAGGCACGAATAATGTTTTCTAGAAAGTTTTGAGTACATCGAAAATGGAAGTGTAAAATCAAACATGTATTTGAATAATACACTTGATTTAATATGAAAATGGAGTTTATTGTGCTGAATCAGTGATTAACGATTGTTAAGTCATTAACGAAGGATGTACATCATAGCATATTAGTGATATGAATTAACCGAGTAGTATTTACTAGTTAAGATTCACACGTAATAGCTTAGTACGAAAAGATTTATTATTGTTACAAACCATATATATATAAAGTATACATATATAATTCTTCAGGAAGAATGAGTCAATACATCTTAACTCATTATTACTAATATTCCTTGGTATCTATGGGGCGTATGATGTTAATGTTTGAGGTACTTAGTGTGATGTTGAGGTGTGGAATGCAGATCTTGTTGTTGGTGAAGCTGATGCTGTTGGTGGTGATGCTGATGGTACTGGTGGTGCTGGTTATGCTGCTAGTGCTCGTAAGTTTTGCACCATATTTTCTAAAGCCACTACTCGAGCGCGAATTGTAGTGACCCGAACTTTTCCATGTTTATATATATATATTAAATGAAATTGTTATTTACATGATTAAGTGTTTCCAACATGTTAAGCAATCAAACTTGTTAAGACTTGATTAATTGAAATAGGTTTCATATAGACAATTGACCACCCAAGTTGACCGGTGATTCACGAACGTTAAAACTTGTAAAAACTATACGATGACATATATATAGTTATATATATAGTTAACATGATTTTATTATAAGTATGTATCTCATTAGGTATTTTAACAATGAGTTATGAGTTATATACATAAAAATGAGACTATTAATTTAAGAAACTCGAAAACGATATATATAACGATTATCGATATAACAACGTCTTACTAGGTACATATGAAACATATTAAAATATTGATACACTTGGTTAATTATATTAAATAATAAGTAAATATATTATTAAGTGTATTAACAATGAAATACATATGTAATGATGTTCATAACATCATTCGATTCATACATATAAAGCTATCTTATTCGAAGGTTTAAACTTGTAATCACTAGAACATAGTTTAGTTAATTCTAAACTTGTTCGCAAATAAAAGTTAATCCTTCTAACTTGACTTTTAAAATCAACTAAACACATGTTCTATATCTGTATGATATGCTAACTTAATGATTTAAAACCAGGAAACACGAAAAACACCGTAAAACCGGATTTACGCCGTCGTAGTAACACCGCGGGCTGTTTTGGGTTAGTTAATTAAAAACTATGATAAACTTTGATTTAAAAGTTGATATTCTGGGAAAATGATTTTTATTATGAACATGAAACTATATCCAAAAATTATGGTTAAACTCAAAGTGGAAGTATGTTTTCTAAAATGGTCATCTAGACGTCGTTTTTTCGACTGAAATGACTACCTTTACAAAAACGACTTGTAACTTATTTTTATGACTATAAACCTATACTTTTTCTGTTTAGATTCATAAAATAGAGTTCAATATGAAACCATAACAATTTGATTCACTCAAAACGGATTTAAAATGAAGAAGTTATGGGTAAAACAAGATTGGATAATTTTTCTCATTTTAGCTACGTGAAAATTGGTAACAAATCTATTCCAACCATAACTTAATCAACTTTTATTGTATATTATGTAATCTTGAGATACCATAGACACGTATACAATGTTTCGACCTATCATGTCGAGACATCTATATATATTTCGGAACAACCATAGACACTATATATATGAATGTTGGAGTTAGCAATACAGGGTTGAGGTTGATTCCAAAATATATATAGTTTGAGTTGTGATCAATACTGAGATACGTATACACTGGGTCGTGGATTGATTCAAGATAATATTTATCGTTTTATTTCTGTACATCTAACTGTGGACAACTAGTTGTAGGTTACTAACGAGGACAGCTGACTTAATAAACTTAAAACATCAAAATATATTAAAAGTGTTGTAAATATATTTTGTACATACTTTGATATATATGTATATATTTTTATAGGTTCGTGAATCAACCAGTGGCCAAGTCTTACTTCCCGACGAAGTAAAAATCTGTGAAAGTGAGTTATAGTCCCACTTTTAAAATCTAATATTTTTGGGATGAGAATACATGCAGGTTTTATAAATGATTTACAAAATAGACACAAGTACGTGAAACTACATTCTATGGTTAAATTATCGAAATCGAATATGCCCCCTTTTTATTAAGTCTGGTAATCTAAGAATTAGGGAACAGACACCCTAATTGACGTGAATCCTAAAGATAGATCTATTGGGCCTAACAAACCTCATCCAAAGTACCGGATGCTATTGTACTTCGAAATTTATATCATATCCGAAGGGTGTCCCGGAATGATGGGGATATTCTTATATATGCATCTTGTTAATGTCGGTTACCAGGTGTTCACCATATGAATGATTTTTATCTCTATGTATGGGATGTGTATTGAAATATGAAATCTTGTGGTCTATTGTTACGATTTGATATATATAGGTTAAACCTATAACTCACCAACATTTTTGTTGACGTTTAAAGCATGTTTATTCTCAGGTGAATACTAAGAGCTTCCGCTGTTGCATACTAAAATAAGGACAAGATTTGGAGTCCATGTTTGTATGAGATTGTGTAAAAACTACATTCAAGAAACTGATGTCGATGTAACATATTTGTATTGTAAACCATTATGTAATGGTCGTGTGTAAAGATGATATTTTAGATTATCATTATTTGATAATGTACGTAAGGCTTTTTAAACCTTTATTTATGAAATAAAGGTTATGGTTTGTTTTAAAAATGAATGCAGTCTTTGAAAAACGTCTCATATAGAGGTCAAAACCTCGCAACGAAATCAATTAATATGGAACGTTTTTAATCAATAAGAACGGGACATTTCAGTTGGTATCCGAGCGTTGGTCTTAGAGAATCAGAAAATTTGCATTAGTGTGCCTTATCGAGTTTGTTAGGATGCATTAGTGAGTCTGGACTTCGACCGTGTTTTCTTTAAAAATGATTGCTTAACATTTTTGTTGGAAACTATATATTATTAACATGTATATATTATGTGTTATATTAATCTCTTAACATGTTTGATATTGTGTGATAGATGTCTACGTCTAGCACAAATCCCATTGACTCACCTAATAATAACGAAGAGTCGAATATATATTGGACTGATTCACAAGTTCTCGAAGAAGAACCGGAAGAAGAATCAGAACCGGAAGAAGAATCAGAACCGGGAGAGGAGGAACCGGAGGAGGAAATAGAACCGGTGAGGGAAATAATAAAACAGTTAAGTAAAAGAAAATCCACAACCTACCGACCAAGGTTAATTATGGTCAATGGTGTTTCCGCCAAGGAAGCAAAATATTGGGAGGATTACCAATTCTCCGATGAATCGGATTCCGACGAGAATTCAGATGATGTTATAGAAATTACCCCAACAGGATTTAAAAAGGCAAAAGAAAATAATAAGGGAAAGGGCATAAAAATAGAGAAATCTAATTCCAACCCCGATGAACTTTATATGTATCGTCAACCCCCGAAGCCCTTAAGTTGTAACAATGACCCGGGAACCTTTAAACTGAAATGACCCGTCCTAATCCATCCGGACAAAGTCCATATCGATTACAAACGATTCACAATAGTTGGTTACATCACGAGGTACTTGACCTCTATATGATACATTTTACAAACATTGCATTCGTTTTTAAAAGACAAACTTGCTTTATATCGAAAACTAATGACATGAAAATCATTTCATAATATATTCAACTATAATTGACTAAATAATAATCTTGATGAACCCTGACAACTCAAATGCAACGTCTTTTGAAATATGTCATGAATGACTCCAAGTAATATCTTTTAAATGAGCAATTGCACAGCGGAATACTTCTTTCTTACCTGAGAATAAACATGCTTTCAAGTGTCAACCAAAAGGTTGGTGAGTTCATTAGTTTAACATAAATAATCATTTCAATATTTTAATAGACCACAAGATTTCATTTCTAATTAAATATACGTCCCATGCATAGAGACAAAAATAATCATTCATATTGATTGAACACCTGGTAACCGACATTCACAATATGCATATAAGAATATCCCCATCATTCCGGGATCCTCCTTCGGACATGATATAAATTTCGAAGTACTAAAGCATCCGGTACTTTGGATGGGGCTTGTTGGGCCCGATAGATCTATCTTTAGAGTTCGCGTCAATTAGGGTGTCTGTTCCCTAATTCTTAGATTACCAGACTAAATAAAAAGGGGCATATTCGATTTCGATAATTCAACCATATAATGTAGTTTTGATTACTTGTGCCTATTTCGTAAAACAGTTATAAAAACAGCGCATGTATTCTCAGTCCCAAAAATATATATTGTAAAAGCATTTAAAAAGGGAATAATGAAACTCACCATACTGTATTTTGTAGTAAAAATACATATAACATCATTGAATAAGTGTAAGGTTGGCCTCGGATTCACGAACCTATATCATTTATATATATTAACACATATAATTTAACATGTAATAATAATCAACTTAGTATATATGTATTATTTATATAATATATTACTTATAGTAATATATTTGTTATTTCAATTGTTATATGTATCTACATCTCTGTTATATTAAAATAGTACATTAAATATATCATATATTTTAGATAACTAATTAATATTTATTATAGAATTATTAATATAGTTAGATTATATGTATTAAATATATTTTTTATATAACTAATATTTATTTGATAAAATTATATCAATAATAATTATAATAGTAGTAATTATATTAATATTAAAGATAGTAAAAAAATGGTAGTTTTACTAAAAATGAGAATTTTAGTAAAAATGATAATTGTACTAATCATGATAGTCTTAATAAAAAAAATAATTTTAAAAATAATGATATTTTTAATGATAATAATAATAATATCAATAGTCATAATAATCTTCATGCCTACTTCCTTACTTATAAATATGAACTCGTTAGTTCTAATTCGTAATCATAATTTTTATCGTGCATGTTTTAACATAATTAATCTTCTTCCGTATCCTCTTTTTCTAACATTTTCATATATTCAAATTTAGTCATAATTAACCTCTTTGATATCCATAATAATAATAATAATAATAATAATAATAATAATACTTAATGATAATATTATTAGTAATAATAGTGATAATACTATTAATTATACTAATAATCATATTACTAATATTAGTGATAATAATAATTAATTTAAAAAACAACAACAACTAATAATAATAATAACAACAAAAATAATAATACTTGAAACTACCTTCAAAAGCTTTTTCCCTAAAAAAAAAATGCCTCAGATAGGGCTCGAACTTGAGACCTCTCGCACACCCACTATAACCCCAAACCACTAATCCATTTCTGTAATTCTATTATAATAGGAAACCCAATCATATTACTTACTATCTTCGGCCCAACTCCATTAACCGGCCCAACAGAAGGGAAAGGATTCGGCCTATCATATTTCTGGTTCCTTTTTCAGAAAAAAAAATGCCATAGCAAGGATTGAACCCGAGACCTCATGCTAACGCGACACCCCTCTTAACCATCCATCTAACTCTATCTTTCTGTTTTATCTACCGAATTATAATTTTATAATTCATCTCATCGTCATCATCAAATTAACCATCACGATTATCATTTTATCATCATAACTATTTTATCAATAACAAACATTGATTATCATATCATAATTCATTATCTTTTTCGGTTATAGTTTCATAATAACATCTCGATTTCAAATTGAAAGATATGAGTTTCGTTGTCAAACATCCCGACTGGAAGAAGCTACCAAGACCAACAGCCCATTAAATGATCGAAGCCCAACAACACAGAAGACATTCGGCCCAACTGGATGCGACAGCCCATCTTGCAACTTAAAAAGGGATTTAGTGGCCCATCTCATTTCTCTTACAATTTCACACGTTCCAGAAAGAAAAAAAAATATGATCTACTTGTACTTGATGAAGTTGATTTACCTTGGTCATAACCGTGGGGTCTTCATCACCCACTTGTGTGCACATCTTCTATGATTTGGCCTACCACTTGTTTTACTTTTGCATTTTCTAATTATTGTTAGTGTTTATATAATGTAAATGTACAGCTCAAAAGTAGTTCTCCAACATTGAATCTCTCCTTTACAATCTTAAATGATTAACATCAATATTTCTATCATGCACGTATTATCATTATCAAAGTGATCAATTTTACATCTTCATTCATTTGTCTAGCCATCGTCGTCTTTATTTGTACACTAATAGAACGAATTAGTAGTAACAACAATACAGCAGTGTGGAAGTAATGGAGACGGTAATAAATGGCGTAACAACATCAATTTTACAAGGGTGGGTTGGTTAAAGATGATGGTATACATGGTGGTTAAGGAGATGATTAAAGGTGGGTTTTAAATGATGACTAATGGCTGTTTTGGTGATGAGTGATTTAAGTGGTGGGTTGTAATCGAAACAAAACAGTTATTATGGTGGTGATGGGTTTCACCGAGAAGAAAAACAAGAAAAAAGAAAGAGAGAGATGGGGTGTTCGATGGTTGGTGGTGGTGGTGGCTAACAGTGGTGTTTTGGTTATAAATTGAAAAGGAACAAGTAGTTTGAGAGTGGTTAAATGGGTTTCAAATGGTGATGACTCGATGGTGTTTGTGTTCGGTTTATTGTGGGTCAAGGTGGTGATCGAAGGTGTTAAGTGGAGGCTTGTGGTCCAAAAGTGTGATGTTTCTTGTGATGGCGATTTATGGTGATTACCGTATGGTTGTGATGGCTCACGGGGGTTGTTAAGATGAAGGCGAAGGATGATATAGATTGAAAAACGTAAACCTAATGCATACACAAATGCATGTGATCAATGAGACGTATGATCCATGCTTAAGGCACATAACAAGTAGAGATTGTTTGGGTTGCAAAATAAGGATACGATCATGGTGTTGGAAAGTGTAGTTGTAGGTGTTGGTAACCAAAGGCAGAAATAGAAAAAATGGGATATTTGTTGATCATATAAGAATATGAATCATATCTCTAGAGATATAGATATTGAACATAGATATAATATAGAATATAGAATAAACAATATCAATATGCAGTAAGATATATCAATCATTTCTTCAATCAGTGCATATTATAATAATAATAACAGAAATGTGAATTCAATTTAAAATAGTAAAGCCATCGCTGAGTTTGGATTATTCTGAGTCGACATGAATAAATAATTAGATAGATGACGGAGTGTTATATCGTGTCCATTGCTAAACAGTTAATATATAAAAGTATTCCTAAAAATCCCAAATTTTTAGATTAAACATATTTAATTATTTCACTCATTACCTGTTTGAAACCTGATCAAAAAGGTTCGAAAATTATTTATTTTTTGTTCCGATTTGTATGTACGGAGTGCTAATATTTAAACTTAAAAAGGTAAAAATATTTTTAACAAATCTACCATCTTCGTAATCAATTTACAATCCATCTTTTATTTCAATCCTTCATGAACATGTATAATATTTATATTAAAACTAACAAAATATCAACCGAGTGTTACTGACCTTTACTAATTAAGCTCGAAATCATTCATGTTTCATTTACTCTCTCTCTCTCTCTCTATATAATCAGTTTTAAATAACAAGTTTTATCCCATAAATACATATTATATATTTTTAAGCAAATAGTTTAAATATTATTTTATATATTTACAAGTATTATTTATATACATATTTATATACATATATATATATATCTATATCTATTTACATTTAGTTGTTCGTGAATCATCGGGCAAGGTTAAAGGGTCAATATATGAACATAGTTCCAAAGTTTTCGAGACTCAACATTACAGACTTTGCTTATCGTATCGAAATCATATAAAGATTAAGTTTAAATTTGGTCAGAAATCTCCGGGTCATCACAGTACCTACCCGTTAAAGAAATTTCGTCCCGAAATTTGAGTGAGGTGGTCATGGCTAACAATAGAAATGTTTTCATGACAAATATGAGTTGATAAATGAAGTTTTATCATTATTGACTAATATAGAATAAACGATTCGATTAGGTGATGCGTACGAATGAAGCTGTCACAACAGATTTAGATAGATATTTAACTTTTGACGTAGTCATGGTGGAATTTAGAAAATAATGTGCGTCTTAACTTTTGACGTCGTCTTGGTTGAATTTCCGGAATTCAAGGAATTTAGAGAAAATCTTCGAAATCTAAAAGATTTGATTCTCCGGCAAGTAAGGAAATTAAGATCTCTATAATTAAATACGGTGATCTGCCTCGATTACTCTGTCTGATATTTTCATTATAAATTAAACTTTTTCCGTTCCATTATTTTCCACCACTCACATTTTCTATACTTTCATTCTTAATTCTTACTTCTAAAAGATTTTGAAAATGCTTCATCCAGTTCTAATCATTGATATTTTCCTAATTATCCTTTCTGTCATCCTTCTTTTTAATCTTCCACCAGAAGAATCTGTTTACTTCTACTATTACCTTGAGGTGATACTATTCTTAATTATACCGTGTCTTTATATTGCTATTCGTATTAATATCCACGGTTTGTAACTTCCGTGTTGTTATTGGGCTTTATATTTTCTCTTATAATTTGGAGCTCTTTGCCTTTTTATTATCCTCCCGACCTCTAGTAAAGCGAGTAACGGTTCAGAATTCGTAAGTATGGAGTTTCAAATGAACATAATGTTCTAAACAAGAAAGAATGTAATAGCATGATTTGATTTGTCAAATTACCTGAATCATTGAGAATAGAACTATCAAGAATATACTTTCTTGATATGTTCAGAAGTTAAGTAGAATGTAAGAGTTATGTAACATGGCACATGATGACGTTATGATCTGTGAATCATCATGTTTCATTAGAAACTCAGCATGACTTACTGTAATATAATCACGTTGATCAAGTGTCATTATATTATACTAACTCATGCATCAGTTCCTAACATTACTTCAATAACATTCATATTTTTAAGCTCAAAAGTTTACAGAATATAGAAACTAACAGTTTCTATATGATGTAACACTGATAGCACTAATAGATTAATGATTTCAGATAAGAATAGTTACGAAAATATCTTCAGAAATATGGAGGATATTTATAATGAAAGATACGATGATATCTTGAAATTTCTAAGATCAGAGGATGATGAAGAATATTTTCCGCAAGGGTTTAGAGTAAGGAGCAAGATATTCGCTTAAGACTTCAGCAGACATTGATTCATTTGGATTCTTTGAAGTCAAACTTATTCTTTGTTATTTGTCCACGGCTTCCTTCATAGTCTCGCATAATCCGCTTTTCGATACTAAATTTTCTATTGAGTGCTTTCAATATAATGATACACAGGAAGCACGAAGAGGTATATAATTTCGGACGAGAATATTTATGAAAATATCCTCAGAAATATCGAAGATATTGATGATGATATTTTGGAATTTTTAAGTTCGATGATTGATGGAGAAAGATTTTTTTTCCCGCAAGATTTTAACATGACTTCGGAGCAAGATATTTTCTAAAGATTTCATCGGATCCAGAATTATCTGGATTCTTTGAATATAGGGTATGGTCCTTGTATTTGTCCTTGGTCTCCTTCATGGTTAACTTTAACCGTTTTCCAGTTTCAACGTTTCTGAGCTTTTCCAACATACTATTCTTTATCATTAAACTTCCGACGATTAAGGTCGTTTACAGTTATCTACAGTTTCTGCTGCTTCATTCAGCTTTTTCAACATTCAGAGTATTGGTTTGTAGGCTGAGTGCTGTTCAGAATTTCAGAATGAAGGATCATACTTCTAAGAGACGAATGTCATACATACAACTGTTGATATAGATATGCTGTGAGTTTTTAAAGTACTGATTGCTGATTCCCGGTAATTGGTATGTCAGTTCTCGTTACAAGATGCGGATGAGTATATGATAGGGTTTCAATGAATAAATATAATGATTTATTAGAGAGATTTAAGTCAAGAAGTAACGAGGTTGCTGGTACGTCTGCTGGTAATATAGTGGAATATAAATGGTTCTCCGGTAACAATAAAAGAACACACATATAAATCAAGGTTATAATATGGTTGTTTCGAATGAAAAGTCAAAGTTGTCTTGCTGGAGCTGTGACAAAATTGGCTATTTTGAAGAAGAACTGCAAAGTTATTTTGGGTGATGATAACACTAAAGGAATTAGCACAGCTACGTGTTAAATGTTTACTTAGTTGTCGAGAGTTTCTCAGGTGTATGACTATATGCATCAACCTTTTCTTCCCGTAGATGATGTGCGGTTGGTTTATCCTCTCGATGGAGGTGTTTTCAAGAATCATGAAAAGTTTGAACGCAGATTGGAATCGTGAAGATACAAATCAGGTTTAAGATGAAATCAAGTGGTAAACTTGAAGAATTGTTTAGTTTCATATGTTATAGTAAATATTTTAATTCATTTTAAATGTCCAATGTTATTAGTCCACAGTCGATAGTCTACAGTTGACAGCCCAATAATTCATATATAGTTTAATATATAATATTCGAATTAATTAATACGTGTCGTGACCCGTATATGTCTCAGACTCGATCACAACTCAAAGTATATATATTATTATAGAATGAACCTCAACCCTGTATAGAGAACTCGATCATTACTGCATATAGAGTGTCTATGGTGATTCCAAATAATATATATAGATGCGTCGATATGATATGTCAAAACCTTGTATACGTGTCTCGATATTTAAAGTGCGTATAATAAATAACAGAAATTAAATGACGATAAATTAAATTGCGATAATTAAATTGCGATAAATAAAGTGTAATCAGTTAGTTAGGAACAGTTAGCTGGAAAGAGTTAGCGTGGATTCTTAACAAAATTCTTCATAGTTAATTAGTCTGTTTCTAACAAATTTTATTTTATCAAATGTTTTCTTCATTATGCCACTTGTTGGATTCTGATAGGTCAAAATCCAAATTTAAAATTGAACGAAAATGGTTATTCTGCGGTGAACGGATACGTATATCGGTGGTTGTAAATAAGATAGTAAACGACTGTTGAATCAGATTCAAAGAATGTACGGTGTAATTTATTAATGTGAAATCTAAATATTCCTCGGGTATTACCTACCCGTTAAAATATTTTCACCATTAACACTTCGTACAAAAGAATTATTTTTAATTACAATCTTTATGAAAATATACTTACATATATATATTTTCTTCAGATGTAATTATGGATTTAATGAGATAATATGATATTAATCTCATTTGATTTAACGTCCGAACTATAATACATAATCTCTAAAACATTAGAGATTACATAATCGCCATGAAGAACGAAGATAATTGTTGTAGAACGATACGTAGAACGATGTTTATGCATGAGGTATAGGATGAGATGTTGAGTCATGGATTGTTGATGGTATTGATGTTGCTGGTGCTGTTGCTGAAGCTGGTACGTTTTGCACCATATGTTCCAAAGCTACAACTCGAACGCGAAGCTCGTTGACTCATTTCTCCGGAACGATTTTTTTTTGATAGAAACGAGCGGATGAATAAAGTTTATAATTTGAGATAGTATTTAATCGTGACAAAATACTTTAGAACTGAGAGAGAAAATGGTGTTTCGAATAGGTTCGTCAGTAAATGCTTCAGGTTCATCGCCAAGAGGTCAATTCGGTCGATGAAAAGGATCACCTTATTCTTGTCTCCAATGATTAAGTAGACTACGAACCCATCAGATGAATTGGGGATGGCTGACGGATTGATTCATTCTGGTGACACCGCTTTCGAAGCTTAGGTGAATATCCATGTCAGAATAGCTATCGGAACCTGAGGGACTCGAACTGGTTGAGGGATTCATCTTGTACGATCAGATGAAGTATTTTCGATAAGAAATAGATTATAGGATGTAGATTAGTACTCTGTAATACATAATTTACATATGTATAATTAATACTAAAATCCCATAAGTTACGGAGGAATCTACGAAATATGTTAGGCAAAGTCTACAGTAGCAGATACGCGAAGATATGAATTAGCAGATATGCTAAGATATGAATTTTGTCTACACACTATTCATGCAATCAATGCAGTAAGATGTGTCTAGACTAAGAATGATACACAAGTGATTCCCTAAGAATGATAAGTAGATAATTTTCGACACGAAATGATAAGCAAAATTTTTTTCATGCAGGCACGGTCGAAGTCCAGACTTACTACTGCATCCTAACGACTATCAATTAGACACACTAATGCAAGACCTGGTTCGCTAAGATCACCGCTCTGATACTGATAATGCTAAAAACGAACATATATTTCATAGCATTATTCCTCAAGAAAGACAAGCTTTTAGTTGCAATTGTTCTATTTACAAGTGATATTCGTTTAAATAATAAAAGGTGAAGACAAAAGACAGATTCGACGATTTAAAGACGCAAACGACCAGAAAGCTCAAAAGAACAAAAGACAATCAAAAAGGTTCCAATTATTGATAAGAAACGTCTAAAAATCACAAGAGTACAAGATTCAAAACGCAAAGTACAAGATATTAAATTGTACGCGAGGACGTTCGAAAATCCGGAACCGGGACCAGAGTCAATTCTTAACGCTCGACGCAACGGACTAAAAATTACAAGTTAACTATATATATAAATATAATATAATATATAATTAATTATATTAATTATATATATATTATATATATATAATAAAAACCGTCGGCAGCCAGAAACTCCAAGGGTGTGAAATGAAAATACCTCTCCGCGACTCGCGGAGTTTGAAGGGCTTTTTGCCGCGAGTCGCGGAGCCCCAAAAATCACTTCTGGCTATAAAGCCAACCGAATTCTGATCGAATTTTACACATTATTTTCATCTCTCTCTCAATATATACGAGTAATATATATTTATATTTATAATTTATATTTTAATTTTAATTATAATTCTAATAATAAGGGTATGTTAGCGAATGTTGTAAGGGTGTAAGTCGAAATTCTGTCCGTGTAACGCTACGCTATTTTTAATCATTGTAAGTTATGTTCAACCTTTTTATATTAATGTCTCGTAGCTAAGTTATTATTATGCTTGTTTAAAACGAAGTAATCATGATGTTGGGCTAATTACTAAAATTGGGTAATTGGGCTTTGTACCATAATTGGGGTTTGGACAAAAGAACGACACTTGTGGAAACTAGACTATGGGCTATTAATGGGCTTTATATTTGTTCAACTAAATGAAAGTTTGTTAATTTTAATATAAAGATTTACAATTGGGCGTCCCTATAAATTACCATATACACTCGATCGGACACGATGGGCGGGGTATTTATATGTACGAATAATCGTTCATTTAACCGGACACGGGAATGGATTAATAGCCACTAGAATAATTAAAACAGGGGTGAAATTACATTCAAGGGTAATTGGTGTAATTGTTAACAAAGTAGTAAAACCTTGGTTTACACGCAGTCGATAACCTGGTGTATTCATTAAACAAAGTATTAAAACCTTGTTACAATTCGAATCCCCAATTAGTTGGAATATTTATCTTCGGGTATAATAATAATTTGACAAGGACACTTGCAATTTATATTTATGACTGATGGACTGTTATGGACAAAAACCAGACGGACATATTGAATAATCCAGGACAAAGGACAATTAACCCATGGGCATAAAACTAAAATCAACACGTCAAACATCATGATTACGGAAGTTTAAATAAGCATAATTCTTTTATTTCATATTTAATTTCCTTTATTTTATATTTAATTGCACTTCTAATTATCGCACTTTTATTTATTGTTATTTTATTTTATCGCACTTTTAATTATCGTACTTTTAATTATCGCAATTTAATCGCATTTTTATTATTCGCAATTTCATTATCGTTATTTACTTTACGCTTTAATTTAAGTCTTGTATTTATTTTATATTTTACATTAGGTTTTAACTGCGACTAAAGTTTTAAAATCGACAAACCGGTCATTAAACGGTAAAAACCCCCCTTTATAAT
Source organism: Rutidosis leptorrhynchoides (assembly GCF_046630445.1). NCBI lineage: Eukaryota > Viridiplantae > Streptophyta > Magnoliopsida > Asterales > Asteraceae > Rutidosis > Rutidosis leptorrhynchoides. Next base: position 285,785,664 of record NC_092343.1, read on the forward strand.
AATAATATTACCTATATATATATTTGTAAAATTATAAAAGTAAACTAATATAGCGTTGAGCTTTGTTCAAAGATTTCCCTGTGGAACGAACCGGACTTACTAAAAACTACACTACTGTACGATTAGGTACACTGCCTATAAGTGTTGTAGCAAGGTTTAAGTATATCCATTCTATAAATAAATAAATATCTTGTGTAAAATTGTATCGTATTTAATAGTATTTTCTGCTAAAATTAATAACTATTTTATATACACCTCGCGAAACATCAAGTATTTTTGGCGCCGCTGCCGGGGACTTACTCTTAAAAGCCGGAAGCGCAACGCTAATATAAAAAAAAAAAAAAAGATTTTTATTTACTTTTATTAAAAGTCGTTTTTGTAAAAATTACGTTTTAAATATTCAAAAATATAAAAAGAAAAACAAAAATATAAGTATTTTTAGGATTTTGTTAAATATTTAAGTTTTATAAGTTTCTTTATCTTTATTTTAATTTATAAAAATATAAATTTTATTAAAAATCGTTTATTTAAACTAAAAACAGAAAAAAGAAAATAAAAAAAAAAATAAAGAAAAACGCGTAAAAACAAAACCTGTCAACTGATTTCTGGATCCCCGCGACTCGCGGGGTTTTCCTCTTTATTCACCGCAACTCGCGGAGGGCCTCTGACACTCGGACAAAAACCCTAATCACGGGTTATTATTTATTATTATTATTATTATTATTAAAACCTAATTACTATTATTATTATTATTAGATTTAATTTTACTTTTTATTTAATTTGTTGTATTTTGTTAAATTAGTTTTAATAAAATTGTATTATTTGTAGTTTTATTAAATAAATAATATAAAAATAATATTTTTATAAAAATTGTACCTTTTACAACTTTTTGTATAATTTTATATTTTGTACCTTTTTAATCGTTGTAGCGTAATATTTGTATTTTTTAGCTCATATTTAATTTTAAACTTAGTTTTTACTATAGTTATTTTTACTCCTAGATTTTTAGGCTTTGCCGTAGAATTCCTTAAGTGCTTTTTCTTTAGACTAAGAATTAGGTGCTTTAGAATTTTGCGACGCCTTTTTAAGTTTTAGTTTCTTTTTAAGTTATTTCCAATTGGAATTTAGTTTTTCCTTGTAAGCTTTAATATTTTTAGACCTTTTACTATGTATCAATTATCATTCCAATTAGTAATTTCAATTTGCGATTATAATTTTAAGTTAGTTGTAGTAATAAGGTTAAATTAGTTAAGTATTTTTAAGTTTTGATAAGTTTCTTTTATTTCCATCACCTTTTATTTTTCAACCATTTTTCTTTTTCGACATTTTTCGACGCGCAATCTTTTTCTCTCTTATTTCTCGCCATTCTAGTTTTAGGACTTAGAATTTTATTCTACTTCTTATCTAAATTTCTTAAAATTACGAAAATTTATTTTAAGTGGTTAAATTGATAGACATCAAAATTTTCTGGTTCGTAGTAATAGTTGGATTTGTACGTGGACCGGGTTATTGGAGCCAAACAGTCCTCAATTATATTGAGACCAAACGAATCCTGCCCCTCTGCTGCATCTTTTGGCTATTCGAAACGTGGGCAAAATCAGAAAAGTCTATCTATTGGATAACTTATTATAATTTTTCTTTCCTTTTAAAAAACTAATAGGATATTCTGTGAATGCACCGAGCAAGACGTTCATCACCTTTTGTACGTTCACCACCTGTAACTCGATCAAGACATCGTTTAACAAATATAACCGCCGTTGATTTTTCTTTAGAATCGTCATCCAGTCGACCAAGTACTTCAGTTCAAATTTCCGATAATCCAGTTTTTGAAACAAACCTCACAATTGAGAATCCAGAAAATATTCAGGAACGGTTCATAGATCCTGAACCATTAAACTTTCCTCCGGAACCACCAATCATTCAAACAGAGATTGTTGAGGAACGAACTATTAAATCAGAATCATCTAGTGATACCGATTCAACAAATTCAATTATGGAGAATCTGGAACCTTTAAGTATGGAAGACCGAATGAGAGCTAAACGCACTGGCCAAGGTCACGCAATTACTCATCCAGACATTAATGCGCCAGATTATGAAATCAAAGGACAAATTCTACACATGGTGACTAATCAATGCCAATTTAGTGGTGCGCCGAAGGAAGATCCAAATGAACATCTACGTACCTTTAATAGGATCTGCACACTATTTAAAATACGAGAAGTGGAGGATGAACAGATATATCTCATGTTATTTCCCTGGACTTTAAAGGGAGAAGCCAAAGATTGGTTGGAATCGTTACCCGAAGGGGCGATTGATACATGGGATGTTTTAATTGACAAATTTCTTAAACAATTCTTTCCTGCATCTAAAGCCGTAAGACTTCAAGCAGAAATTGTTACGTTCACACAGAAGCCAAATGAAACTCTATATGAGGCGTGGACAAGATATGGGAAGTTATTAAGAGGATGTCCGCAACATGGTTTAGACACCTGTCAAATAGTACAAATATTTTACCGAGGATGCGACATCACTACAAGAAAAGACATAGATATAGCAGCTGGTGGTTCGATTATGAAGAAAACCGAAACTGATGCTTACAAAATTATTGATAATACTGCTTCCCACTCGCATGAGTGGCACCAAGAAAAAGATATCATTAGATCATCTAAAGCAGCTAGAGCCGATTCTAGCCATGACTTAGATTCCATTTCGGCAAAGATAGATGCTTTCGAGAGACGAATGGAAAAGATGACTAAAGATATTCACTCAATACGAATTAGTTGTGAGCAGTGTGGAGGACCACATTTGACAAAAGATTGTCTCAGTATTGAATTAACAATGGAGCAAAGAGAGAATATTTCATACATAAACCAAAGGCCTGGAAATAATTATCAGAATAATTATCAACCGCCAAGACCGATTTACAATCAAAACCAGAATTATAACCGAAATATTCCATACAACAACCAACAAGGTCCTAGCAATCAACAAGTATCCAATAATACTTACAATCAGCAAAGACCGAATTTTCAAAACAAACCACCACAACAACCCGATGATAAAAAGCCGAATTTAGAAGATATGATGACGAAGCTAGTTGAAACTCAAACGCAGTTTTTCACATCTCAAAAACAAACAAATGAACAAAATGCTCAAGCATTTAGAAATCAACAAGCTTCTATTCAAAATCTGGAACAAGAAGTAAGTAACCTAGCAAGGTTAATAGGTGAAAGAAAACCGGGAAGTTTACCTAGCGATACAAATGCTAACCCCCGGAATGAAACAGCTAAAGCTATTACCACAAGAAGTGGTACAACACTTAAACCACCTGAAATACCTGTAAATTCTGATGAAACTATTCCTACTCCACAAGAACCACAACCTGATCAGGATAAGGAAAAAGAACCGGTAGTTGAAAAGGTTAATGAAGATAACACAGTTAAGGATAAACCTTATGTTAAACCATACCAACCACCACTTCCTTACCCAAGTAAAATGAAGAAAGAAAAACTTGAAGCCGAGCAATCCAAATTCTTGGATATGTTTAAACAGATAAATGTAAATCTTCCTTTCATTGATGTAATTTCAGGAATGCCAAGATATGCTAAATTCTTGAAAGATCTAATCACGAATAGAAAGAAAATGGAAGAACTCTCGGCTGTTACTATGAATGCAAATTGTTCAGCAGTGCTGTTGAATAAGATACCAGAAAAACTATCTGATCCAGGAAGTTTCACAATTCCATGTTTTCTGGGTAGTCTTAGTTCAATAGAAGCATTGGCAGACTTAGGTGCTAGTATAAATTTAATGCCGTATTCACTATACGCTAAACTAGACCTTGGAGAATTGAAACCAACCAGAATAAGCATACAACTAGCCGATAGATCAATAAAATATCCTAGAGGGATAATGGAGAACATGCTAGTTAAAGTTGGTACTTTAGTATTTCCAGTAGATTTTGTTGTTTTGGACATGGAAGAAGATTCTCAAGTTCCTCTCATATTAGGAAGACCATTCTTAAACACGGCTAAAGCAATGATAGACGTGTTCGGTAAAAAACTGACCCTAAGTATAGAGGATGAGAGTGTTACCTTTTCAGTTGATAGAGCAATGCAACAACCACAATCTGCAGATGATACATGTTATTATATTCAAACTATAGATGCACATGCAGAATTATTAGAAGAATTTCCAGAATTACAAGGAACAGGAGAATGTTCTTTAGGAGAAAGTAATGAACCAATTGATGAAGCTGAAATGTTAGCTACACTTATAGCTAATGGATATGAACCAACAACAGAAGAAATTCAAATGCTAAAAGAAGAAGACAGATATCGATATAAATCATCGATAGAAGAACCTCCGAAATTAGAGTTAAAGCCACTTCCAAACCATTTGGAATACGCTTATTTACATGGTGAATCTGAATTACCTGTAATAATATCGTCTTCTCTTACTGAAAATGAGAAATCACAACTCATTTCTGTGTTGAAAGCTCATAAACCAGCCATTGCATGGAAGATTCATGATATTAAAGGAATAAGTCCTTCGTATTGCACACATAAAATCCTTATGGAAGAAGGTCATAAAACGTATGTACAACGCCAACGAAGACTAAATCCTAATATGCAAGATGTAGTTAAAAAGGAAATTATTAAACTGCTAGATGCAGGTTTGATATATCCAATTTCTGATAGTCCATGGGTAAGCCCAGTTCAATGCGTACCTAAGAAGGGTGGCATGACTGTCATCACAAATGAGAAAAATGAGCTTATTCCTACTAGGACTGTAACAGGATGGCGTGTATGTATTGATTATAGAAAATTAAATGACGCCACCAGAAAAGATCACTTTCCCTTACCTTTCATAGATCAAATGTTGGAAAGATTAGCCGGAAATAGTTACTATTGTTTTCTAGATGGATTTTCCGGATATTTTCAAATTCCAATAGCACCCGAAGACCAAGAGAAAACCACATTCACGTGCCCTTATGGTACTTTTGCTTACAAACGCATGCCATTTGGACTTTGCAACGCCCCTGCAACCTTTCAAAGGTGTATGATGGCGATTTTTCATGACATGATAGAAGAATGCATGGAAGTATTCATGGATGACTTTTCAGTCTTCGGTGATACATTTAAATCATGTCTAGTTAATCTGGAACGAATGCTAATTAGATGCGAAAAATCAAATCTAGTACTTAATTGGGAGAAATGCCATTTCATGGTTAAAGAAGGCATCGTTCTTGGACATAAAATTTCAAAAGAAGGAATTGAAGTGGATAGAGCTAAAGTAGATGTAATTGCTAAACTTCCACATCCCACCAATGTTAGAGGAGTTAGGAGTTTTCTAGGGCATGCCGGTTTTTACCGACGTTTCATAAAAGATTTTTCCAAAATTGCCACTCCTATGAATAAACTCCTAGAAAAGGATGCGCCATTCATCTTTTCAGATGAATGTATCAAATCTTTTAATATTCTTAAAGAAAAACTCACTAATGCACCAATCATGATAACACCAAATTGGAATCTACCATTTGAACTAATGTGCGATGCAAGTGATTTTGCAATGGGAGCCGTTTTAGGACAAAGGATTGAAAAACGATTTCAACCTATATATTATGCTAGTAAGACATTACAAGGAGCACAAACGAACTATACAACTACTGAAAAAGAACTCCTTGCTATTGTCTTTGCTTTTGACAAATTTCGATCATATCTCGTTCTAGCAAAAACGGTGGTCTATACCGACCATTCTGCTCTTAGATACCTATTTTCAAAACAAGATGCTAAACCAAGATTAATCCGTTGGATCTTACTCTTACAAGAGTTTGATATTGAAATCCGAGATAAAAAAGGAGCAGAAAATCTCGCCGCTGATCATCTTTCTCGTCTTGAAAATCCCGAATTAGAAGTTCTGAATGAATCGGCCATACAAGACAACTTTCCTGATGAATATCTATTGAAGATAGATTATAAAGAAATCCCATGGTTTGCAGACTATGCAAACTACTTAGTTTGTGGATTCCTTGAAAAAGGATTATCGTACCAAAAACGGAAGAAATTCTTCAGTGATATAAAACACTATTTCTGGGAAGATCCACATCTGTTTAAAAGTTGTCCCGATGGAATAATACGCCGATGTGTATTTGGAGATGAAGCTAGTAAAATTTTAAACCATTGTCACACAGGACCAACAGGAGGGCATTATGGGCCTCAACTAACAGCAAGAAAAGTTTATGAAGCTGGATTCTATTGGCCTACAATTTACAAAGACGCACACCTTCTTTGCAAATCCTGTGATGCATGTCAAAGGGCCGGAAGAATAAGTCAACGTGATGAAATGCCACAAAATGTCATCCAAGTATGTGAAGTATTTGACATTTGGGGTATTGACTTTATGGGTCCATTTCCAAAATCTCATAATAATCTATATATACTCGTAGCCATTGATTATGTATCTAAATGGGCGGAAGCACAAGCTCTCCCAACTAATGATGCACGAGTTGTAGTAAACTTTTTAAAACGTCTTTTTGCAAGGTTTGGAACACCGAAAGCTTTAATAAGTGATCGGGGTACTCATTTCTGTAATAATCAACTTGAGAAAGTTCTTAAAAGATATGGAGTAACTCATAAAATCTCCACCGCATATCATCCACAAACAAGTGGACAAGTTGAAAATACCAACCGAGCTTTAAAACGTATTCTAGAGAAAAACGTAGGATCAAATCCGAAGGAATGGTCCATTAAATTGGAGGATGCACTCTGGGCTTTTAGAACAGCCTACAAAACTCCAATTGGAACCACACCTTTTAGACTTGTTTATGGAAAAGCATGCCATCTTCCAGTAGAAATTGAACACAAAGCATTTTGGGCTTTGAAGACATGTAATCTTGATTTACATGAAGCCGGACGTCTACGATTAAGTCAACTAAACGAATTAGAAGAATTAAGACATGAAGCATACGAAAATTCGTTAATATATAAAGAAAGAACGAAGAAATGGCATGATAAAAGAATCAGAAGTTCAAAAGAATTTAAAGAAGGAGACAGAGTTCTTCTTTTCAATTCACGATTCAAGCTATTTCCTGGAAAATTGAAATCAAGATGGTCTGGACCATTCATAGTCAAAAGAGTTTTCCCATACGGAACGATAGAATTAATAAATTCAAATGGGATTGAATTTAAAGTTAATGGTCACAGAGTTAAACATTACATACATGGTCCGATGGAAGTCGACAACGAAGTTAATCACAATTTCGACACCACAGCTAACTAAGTGTGGGGAGAATCAAATCTTTAAAGGATAATATGTATTTCTGTTAGAGTTAGATTGTCTGTTTTCGTGTAGTTCTCGAAAATGGAACACGTATGGTCTTTCCCTAGCAGACCCTAAAGAACTAGTCTTCTCCCCCCATTCTGAATTTTTATTTTTTTTTAGGTTTTTACAAAATGAAGACTGCCTGTGAACTAAACCATGGTCTAATGCTACACGCTTTGATCACTAAACGTAATAATGACATACTACCGAGTGAATTAGTATCAGTAATCAGAGAAAGAATGGACGGAGTTAGAAAAGGATCCAGATGCGAAGATAATAAGTTACAATTTGGTAAAGGAAAATCAAAATCCGCAGCGAAAAGAAGAGCACGACACCTAGAAAAATGTCACAAATGCGGAAAATGGTCACATGGAGGTAAATGTTCAAATAATCAAACCTATTCAAATACCGAATTTGTTACTTTATGCAGAGACGGACCGTTCATATGTTTAGAAGAAAAGACAATGAATGCTCGAGGTTACGCCTATGCAGCCATGGAAAACCAATTAAACCGACTATCTTATGAATATAATAGATCATATAACTAAGAAATCTATTTCACAGGTATGTCTGTACAGTTTTTATTTTTATTTTTAATCTTTTGATAATAAACGCTAATTTGTTCGCTAAAAAGTATTAAATTGGTATTAAATAAAATTAGGTTTGGCGACCGAAATTATTGATATTGTTCAAAAATTTATTACATCACTGCGAAATTTAACGTTTATTCTTAAGGTATAAATATCTTTAATCAATCAACCCAAAATATTTTAAAAATTCGTCATGAGTTAAATTAGGTCTTGGAACCGAAATTACTTTACCGAAAAGAGGGGCGCATATTTTTGATAATATTTGATTGATTAAAGTGGGATAAAAAGACAAAAAGATTTTTAATTTTATTATGTTTTTAATCTTAATATTTAAACCTTAAATTAATATTGTAAACTTTATAAAAACAATATATTTAAAATTGTAAATATTTGAAAAATTAATATAAGTTTGATATGAATTTATGAATTTTTAAATTAAGTTTGGTGTGAATTTTTAATTTTTAATTTTTTAATTTTGAATTTATTATTTAAGTTGTGTGAATTTAAAAACAAAAATTTACTTTATCTCATTAAGTTAAAAATATGATTTTTAAAATTCGTCGTAAGTTGAAGACTAGGTCTTTGAACCGAAATTGCTTTACCCGAGGGAGGGACGAGAACTTTTATTATCATTATTTTTAATCTTATTGATTTAAAGTATGCCAAAAACATTGAAAAAACCCAAAAATCTTAGCTTTTAAAACAATCGCTACAAAAAGACAAATTTTAAAAATTTTGTCGAGGGACGGACTAGGACATCGATCCGAAACGACCTCGTCCTAAATAACAAGGGAAACAAAATTTTAAAATTAATTTCTTAATTGTTTTATAAGTTAAAGATTATATAAAAAAAAAAAAAAAAAAAAAAAAAAAAAAAGTAACTCCGCGACTCGCGGAGTTTTAAGTACAAACCTCCGCGACTCGCGGAGGGATAAAAATACAGAAAAAAAATATAACCAGCTGCACGAACAGAATAACACACACACACATACTGCACTTCGAAAAAACCCGAAAAAACCCACAAAAATCATCCCAAAAACTCAATTTTTCACCGTTAATCTTCAAATTTTTCACTACAATCATGTTGAGAAGGATGATATCTAGGAACTACTCAAGAAAACAGGTACAATTACACCCCAAATCACCTTTAAATCCGAATTTTAGTGTGTTCTTGAGCATATTTTCATAATTTGAATTTTGTTAATTTTTAGTGTAATTAGTGTTAAATTGTTAGTATATTATGCATGTATAACCTAGATTGATGCTTGTTAACATGATTTGAAGCCAAAAACTTCAAAATCTTTAGAATCTAGGGTTTGTGTTCTTGAGCAATTTGGGGCTTTTTGATATAAACAGGTTATGGCCGATTTTTGTCATGAATTGTTGCTAAATTGAGTAGTGTAACATGTCTAGGTAGTTAAAAGATCCAAACTTTGAGCCTAAACATGATTTTGAGAATTAAAGTGGACTTTTTCAAGTCCAAAATTCATGAACTTGATTTTTGAAAGATAATGCCATTTGAGACTTGTTTATTTGCTAGTAATGATTATTTTGACATGTTATTTGAGTTGAATGCTTATGAACTTGGCGAAAATTTTCGTATATGCTTATTTGAAAAAGTGTAGATTTGATAAAAATGTGAAAATAAGCTTAAGTTTGATATAAATTGATAATGTCATTGTAATTATTTTGATTGATGATTTTGCTGACACTAATGCATATTTGGATGCACAAAATTTGTGTTTGATGTGTTTTGCAGACTGAAAGGGGTGAATCTTCATCCCAAGCCCGCCATGCTCCTGCTGAGAACTTGGAACAACAGGAGGTAGATAACTACTACAAGCAGGATGTACCTCATCCAGTCATGACCTTTTCAGATATGCACTTGGAACAGTTACACCCGAACCTGCGATTTGACAGACTTTGGATAGATTATCCAAAATATCAACGGGGTTTGCATACTCTTCACTCTAAGGTTGTTGAGGTACCAAGGGTCATAGAATGGGGACCCTTGGAAGCTGTAGAATTGGCCGGGCCAATTAGGGAATTACTGGTACAGAGGTATGGTAATTCTTCTTTTAATGACTGGATATGTTTATTCACCATACGCAGACCTGTATATAAAGTATGGTGTGAAGAGTTGTTATGTAGTATAGAGTTGAATGATCGGGTAGCCAGTTTAACCGATCGTTCTTTTGTTAGATTTTTGTTAGGCGGTTCGATGCGCCACATGTCTTTACTAGACATGGCTCAGGCTTTACGTATATATACGCCTGAGGAATTAGCGTCTGCCGATTGTAGAGGATTGATACTAAACGGTAGGAAAATAGATGAGAATTTTGATACACACGGTGTGTGGAGTCAAATGACAAGCCATCACCGTTTTAAAGGGGGAAACTACTCTTATTTGGATATAGATAGAGCCGAATTAAGAGTAATACATAGGTTTTTAGCTAACTCGATTACACAAAGGGGTAAAAACAAAGAAAAGGTAAATGAACAAGATTTGTTTTACCATATGTGTATTCGAGACCCACACAGCGCTGTAAGTATACCATATTGTGTGGGTTATTATTTATCAGCTATGGTTCGAGGGATGCGTCCACATAGCATAATAGGGGGTGGTATTTTTATTACTTTGATTGGTGAATATCTCGGTGTGGATATAAGTCGGGGGGGATTATTAGTAGAAGAGCCGGAACCCCGCGACACTATAGGTTTAAATGTGTACCATGGTGCGAAAGTTTTGAAGCGGCGAAACAACGCCGCAGTACGATACAATGGTAGACATCCACAAGTAGAGAGAAACCAGGAACAAGGTAATGTAGGAGGGGGGCAAGAAATGCATAGGTTTATAGCTTCTCAGGAATACGAAAATGCTAGACAGAGAGCATTTGAAGATTGGCAAGTTCATCAGAACCAGATCATAGCGCATTGCCAACATATAGGTAGAAACTATATTCCTACACCGAAACCCGTCTTCCCTCCTTGGTCGATAGAGATGCAGCCACCATATCCTACGTATGACCCTGCCGAAGCATTCTATAGCACTTATGGTTATGCGTGGAACCCCTATTGGTACCAATATCATCCTTAGTTTACTTATTATTTTTTATTATTTTGTAATTTGTAATTATTGATATATTTAATATTTTTGTTAATATTGTAATCATTTTTATAATTATCTAACTTTTATTCTTAGATTTTAATAATTTTTGAATGTGGGGTAATAAACCAAATTTCAAAAATATGTATATATGTTTGCAGTTTATCTTATGTAAACAACAGGGTAAAACAACGCATTTTCAAAGACTGGCATTAAGTTCAGCAAAAGCAAGTAATTTTGACGACAATGATGCAAAATATATGTGAAATAACAACAAGACGGAATGAACAAATGACGTGCACCATTTATCATTCAGCAAACAAACGCCAATATATTTGGAAACTTTGGTAAAAATTTAATCATTTTCACACAAATCACCCTCAATAATTTAAATTGTTACTGATTTCTTGCAAATGAGGGCATTGCAAGATCTTAAGTGTGGGAAGGGATTAAATTCTTTCGGATTTTAAAATTTTTATATTAAACACTTGGTTACCATTAAAAAAACTAGTAAAGCAGTAGTTGTATTAGAATCTAGTGCTCTCTGATAATAAAGAACAGCCCTGGTCTTATATACTGACTACCCAATTCTAGTAAAAATTTTTCAAAATTTTCAATTAAATGAATTCAAAAACATGTTTATACATATTTATGAACGATAAAACTAGGTTTTAACACCGAAATTATTGTTACCTCAAAAAGGACATAAATTGAGAAACAAACTAAAACGTCAAAATTCATTTAAAATGGAATAGAGGACGATAAAAAGAAAAATAAAAAGCCAAGTGTGGGAAAATTTACCAAGTTATTTTAAACATATGCCACATATATTTGTAACAAATAACTGAAAATACTTTTGCTTTGAACTAAACTAAACTGTTTTACCCAATGAAAGAAAAGAAGAGATGGATCTACACGATGAATCAATTCCATCATTAAAAGGAAGTAAAGTCTTCCGAAAAAGACACGCGCTTCTTGATTTAGGTCATGAAGTTGTCGTCCAGACCAGCTGTAGGTTGACGAAAAATCTAGAAAAGTCATCACTAAAATCAGCAGGAAATCCACGGACCTCAGCATTAAACAGGGTCGCCAAGTGGTCAGATTTATCCTAACCATGAGAAGGATTTATCTCGTACAATGGGGAGGCACCGTGCAAATTAGCTGGATAAGACTAATGAATCAGATCCCCAGAAAGGATAATCTCCTTAAAGATTAAAAATCAGCTTTTAAGACTGATATTACTCAATCCTAGAGATTGACCTTAAAGATTGAGAATTACAAACTCATGGAATTCAATGATATCTAAACTCGAGCTTGAACGAGAAAATATTTTGATCAAAATTATAAACCGATTTGTTTTCTGAAAACCCTATTTTCAATGCGTTCATTACCATTGAACGTAAAATCCTAGGAATTCACCTAGAATTCATTAGGTCACCTGAACCAAATCGGGTGTCAACCGTAAGAACGGTGGTTGCATAGCATGGTCAAAGACAGAACCTTGTGCCAGACCGACAAATTATAAGGGTGAGCTTTACTATTGCTCCTACCAAGAATAGTAATTGCGTCCGACACGTTATAGACCATAATCAAAAGCATGTCACGGGACATTGCCTTAACAGTTGCTTGTTCAACGCTTTCCTTTACAACCGGACGGTAGTTTGCCGAAAGGTAATATACGGAACAAGTAAACTGGACGTGTTGCTTTCCAAATACAAGGTTAGCAAGTGGGTGACACAAAACCGCAAGTTTTGAGCTAAAATTTTCAAATCTGAAACCCACCAAACCCACAAATATTTTGCAAACACCGGTAAAGGGTTATTCCGGAAAACTTATCTAGGGTAAAAACTAGATTTAATTTTCAAAAGATCAAATGTTTTCATAAAGATCCAATTTCCTTAATGGATCTAAATTTTTATAGTCATGTGGGACTGTAAACCATATCGTTACTACCATTGTTTATACCGCCGTATAGAAATCACTGATGTACAAAGTGTGAAGAATAAAGAAGTGATTCTAGTATTTCAAGACAATATTGCTTGAGGACAAGCAACGCTCAAGTGTGGGAATATTTGATAATGCTAAAAACGAACATATATTTCATAGCATTATTCCTCAAGAAAGACAAGCTTTTAGTTGCAATTGTTCTATTTACAAGTGATATTCGTTTAAATAATAAAAGGTGAAGACAAAAGACAGATTCGACGATTTAAAGACGCAAACGACCAGAAAGCTCAAAAGAACAAAAGACAATCAAAAAGGTTCCAATTATTGATAAGAAACGTCTAAAAATCACAAGAGTACAAGATTCAAAACGCAAAGTACAAGATATTAAATTGTACGCGAGGACGTTCGAAAATCCGGAACCGGGACCAGAGTCAATTCTTAACGCTCGACGCAACGGACTAAAAATTACAAGTTAACTATATATATAAATATAATATAATATATAATTAATTATATTAATTATATATATATTATATATATATAATAAAAACCGTCGGCAGCCAGAAACTCCAAGGGTGTGAAATGAAAATACCTCTCCGCGACTCGCGGAGTTTGAAGGGCTTTTTGCCGCGAGTCGCGGAGCCCCAAAAATCACTTCTGGCTATAAAGCCAACCGAATTCTGATCGAATTTTACACATTATTTTCATCTCTCTCTCAATATATACGAGTAATATATATTTATATTTATAATTTATATTTTAATTTTAATTATAATTCTAATAATAAGGGTATGTTAGCGAATGTTGTAAGGGTGTAAGTCGAAATTCTGTCCGTGTAACGCTACGCTATTTTTAATCATTGTAAGTTATGTTCAACCTTTTTATATTAATGTCTCGTAGCTAAGTTATTATTATGCTTGTTTAAAACGAAGTAATCATGATGTTGGGCTAATTACTAAAATTGGGTAATTGGGCTTTGTACCATAATTGGGGTTTGGACAAAAGAACGACACTTGTGGAAACTAGACTATGGGCTATTAATGGGCTTTATATTTGTTCAACTAAATGAAAGTTTGTTAATTTTAATATAAAGATTTACAATTGGGCGTCCCTATAAATTACCATATACACTCGATCGGACACGATGGGCGGGGTATTTATATGTACGAATAATCGTTCATTTAACCGGACACGGGAATGGATTAATAGCCACTAGAATAATTAAAACAGGGGTGAAATTACATTCAAGGGTAATTGGTGTAATTGTTAACAAAGTAGTAAAACCTTGGTTTACACGCAGTCGATAACCTGGTGTATTCATTAAACAAAGTATTAAAACCTTGTTACAATTCGAATCCCCAATTAGTTGGAATATTTATCTTCGGGTATAATAATAATTTGACAAGGACACTTGCAATTTATATTTATGACTGATGGACTGTTATGGACAAAAACCAGACGGACATATTGAATAATCCAGGACAAAGGACAATTAACCCATGGGCATAAAACTAAAATCAACACGTCAAACATCATGATTACGGAAGTTTAAATAAGCATAATTCTTTTATTTCATATTTAATTTCCTTTATTTTATATTTAATTGCACTTCTAATTATCGCACTTTTATTTATTGTTATTTTATTTTATCGCACTTTTAATTATCGTACTTTTAATTATCGCAATTTAATCGCATTTTTATTATTCGCAATTTCATTATCGTTATTTACTTTACGCTTTAATTTAAGTCTTGTATTTATTTTATATTTTACATTAGGTTTTAACTGCGACTAAAGTTTTAAAATCGACAAACCGGTCATTAAACGGTAAAAACCCCCCTTTATAATAATAATATTACCTATATATATATTTGTAAAATTATAAAAGTAAACTAATATAGCGTTGAGCTTTGTTCAAAGATTTCCCTGTGGAACGAACCGGACTTACTAAAAACTACACTACTGTACGATTAGGTACACTGCCTATAAGTGTTGTAGCAAGGTTTAAGTATATCCATTCTATAAATAAATAAATATCTTGTGTAAAATTGTATCGTATTTAATAGTATTTTCTGCTAAAATTAATAACTATTTTATATACACCTCGCGAAACATCAGATACCAACTGAAAGGACCCGTCCTAATCCATCCGGACAAAGTCCATATCGATTACAAACGATTCACAATAGTTGGTTACATCGCGAGGTACTTGACCTCTATATGATACATTTTACAAACATTGCATTCGTTTTTAAAAGACAAACTTGCTTTATATCGAAAACTAATGACATGCAAATCATTTCATAATATATTCAACTATAATTGACTAAATAATAATCTTGATGAACCCTGATGACTCGAATGCAACGTCTTTTGAAATATGTCATGAATGACTCCAAGTAATATCTTTTTAATGAGCAATTGCACAGTGGAAGACTTCTTTCTTACCTGAGAATAAACATGCTTTCAAGTGTCAATCAAAAGGTTGGTGAGTTCATTAGTTTAACATAAATAATCATTTTAATATTTTAATAGACCACAAGATTTCATTTCTAATTAAATATACGTCCCATGCATAGAGACAAAAATAATCATTCATATTGATTGAACACCTGGTAACCGACATTCACAATATGCATATAAGAATATCCCCATCATTCCAGGATCCTCCTTCGGACATGATATAAATTTCGAAGTACTAAAGCATCCGGTACTTTGGATGGGGCTTGTTGGGCCCGATAGATCTATCTTTAGAGTTCGCGTCAATTAGGGTGTCTGTTCCCTAATTCTTAGATTACCAGACTAAATAAAAAGGGGCATATTCGATTTCGATAATTCAACCATATAATGTAGTTTTGATTACTTGTGCCTATTTCGTAAAACAGTTATAAAAACAGCGCATGTATTCTCAGTCCCAAAAATATATATTGCAAAAGCATTTAAAAAGGGAATAATGAAACTCACCATACTGTATTTTGTAGTAAAAATACATATAACATCATTGAATAAGTGTAAGGTTGGCCTCGGATTCACGAACCTATATCATTTATATATATTAACACATATAATTTAACATGTAATAATAATCAACTTAGTATATATGTATTATTTATATAATATATTACTTATAGTAATATATTTGTTATTTCAATTGTTATATGTATCTACATCTCTGTTATATTAAAATAGTACATTAAATATATCATATATTTTAGATAACTAATTAATATTTATTATAGAATTATTAATATAGTTAGATTATATGTATTAAATATATTTTTTATATAACTAATATTTATTTGATAACATTATATCAATAATAATTATAATAGTAGTAATTATATTAATATTAAAGATAGTAAAAAAAATGGTAGTTTTACTAAAAATGAGAATTTTAGTAAAAATGATAATTGTACTAATCATGATAGTCTTAATAAAAAAAATAATTTTAAAAATAATGATATTTTTAATGATAATAATAATAATATCAATAGTCATAATAATCTTCGTGCCTACTTCCTTACTTATAAATATGAACTCGTTAGTTCTAATTCGTAATCATAATTTTTATCGTGCATGTTTTAACATAATTAATCTTCTTCCGTATCCTCTTTTTCTAACATTTTCATATATTCAAATTTAGTCATAATTAACCTCTTTGATATCCATAATAATAATAATAATAATAATAATACTTAATGATAATATTATTAGTAATAATAGTGATAATACTATTAATTATACTAATAATCATATTACTAATATTAGTGATAATAATAATTAATTTAAAAAACAACAACAACTAATAATAATAATAACAACAAAAATAATAATACTTGAAACTACCTTCAAAAGCTTTTTCCCTAAAAAAAAAAATGCCTTAGACAGGGCTCGAACTTGAGAGCTCTCGCACACCCACTATAACCCCAAACCACTAATACATTTCTGTAATTCTATTATAATAGGAAACCCAATCATATTACTTACTATCTTCGGCCCAACTCCATTAACCGGCCCAACAGAAGGGAAAGGATTCGGCCTATCATATTTCTGGTTCCTTTTTCAGAAAAAAAAAATGCCACAGCAAGGATTGAACCTGAGACCTCATGCTAACGTGACACCCCTCTTAACCATCCATCTAACTCTATCTTTCTGTTTTATCTACCGAATTATAATTTTATAATTCATCCCATCGTCATCATCAAATTAACCATCACGATTATCATTTTATCATCATAACTATTTTATCAATAACAAACATTGATTATCATATCATAATTCATTATCTTTTTCGGTTATAGTTTCATAATAGCATCTCAATTTCAAATTGAATGATATGAGTTTCGTTGTCAAACATCCCGACTGGAAGAAGCTACCAAGACCAACAGCCCATTAAATGATCGAAGCCCAACAACACAGAAGACATTCGGCCCAACTGGATGCGACAGCCCATCTTGCAACTTAAAAAGGGATTTAGTGGCCCGTCTCATTTCTCTTACAATTTCACACGTTCCAGAAAGGAAAAAAAATATGATCTACTTGTACTTGATGAAGTTGATTTACCTTGGTCATAACCGTGGGGTCTTCATCACCCACTTGTGTGCACATCTTCTATGATTTGGCCTACCACTTGTATTACTTTTGCATTTTCTAATTATTGTTAGTTTTTATATAATGTAAATGTACAGCTCAAAAGTAGTTCTCCAACATTGAATCTCTCCTTTACAATCTTAAATGATTAACATCAATATTTATATCATGCACGTATTATCATTATCAAAGTGATCAATTTTACATCTTCATTCATTTGTCTAGCCATCGTCGTCTTTATTTGTACACTAATAGAACGAATTAGTAGTAACAACAATACAGCAGTGTGGAAGTAATGGAGACGGTAATAAATGGCGTAACAACATCAATTTTACAAGGGTGGGTTGGTTAAAGATGATGGTATACATGGTGGTTAAGGAGATGATTAAAGGTGGGTTTTAAATGATGACTAATGGCTGTTTTGGTGATGAGTGATTTAAGTGGTGGGTTGTAATCGAAACAAAACAGTTATTATGGTGGTGATGGGTTTCACCGAGAAGAAAAACAAGAAAGAAGAAAGAGAGAGATGGGGTGTTCGATGGTTGGTGGTGGTGATGGCTAACAGTGGTGTTTTGGTTGTAAATTGAAAAGGAACAAGTAGTTTGAGAGTGGTTAAATGGGTTTCAAATGGTGATGACTCGATGGTGTTTGTGTTCGGTTTATTGTGGGTTAAGGTGGTGATCGAAGGTGTTAAGTGGCGGCTTGTGGTCCAAAAGTGTGATGGTTCTTGTGATGGCGAGTTATGGTGATTGCCGTATGGTTGTGATGGCTCACGGTGGTTGTTAAGATGAAGGCGAAGGATGATATAGATTGAAAAACGTAAACCTAATGCATACACAAATGCATGTGATCAATGAGACGTATGATCCATGCTTAAGGCACGTAACAAGTAGAGATTGTTTGGGTTGCAAAATAAGGATACGATCATGGTGTTGGAAAGTGTAGTTGTAGGTGTTGGTAACCAAAGACAGAAATAGAAAAAATGGGATATTTGTTGATCATATAATAATATGAATCATATCTCTAGAGATATAGATATTGAACATAGATATAATATAGAATATAGAAAAATCAATATCAATATGCAGTAAGATATATCAATCATTTCTTCAATCAGTGCATATTATAATAATAATAACAGAAATGTGAATTCAATTTAAAATAGTAAAGCCATCGCTGAGTTTGGATTATTCTGAGTCGACATGAATAAATAATTAGATAGATGACGGAGTGTTATATCGTGTCCATTGCTAAAAAGTTAATATATAAAAGTGTTCCTAAAAATCCCAAATTTTTAGATTAAACATATTTAATTATTTCACTCATTACCTGTTTGAAACCTGATCAAAAAAGTTCGAAAATTATTTATTTTCTGTTCCGATTTGTATGTACGGAGTGCTAATATTTAAACTTAAAAAGGTAAAAATATTTTTAACAAATCTACCATCTTCGTAATCAATTTACAATCCATCTTTTATTTCAATCCTTCATGAACATGTATAATATTTATATTAAAACTAACAAAATATCAACCGAGTGTTACTGACCTTTACTAATTAAGCTCGAAATCATTCATGTTTCATTTACTCTCTCTCTATATATAATCAGTTTTAAATAACAAGTTTTATCCCATAAAAACATATTATATATTTTTAAGCAAATAGTTTAAATATTATTTTATATATTTACAAGTATTATTTATATACATATTTATATACATATATATATATCTATTTACATTTAGTTGTTCGTGAATCATCGGGCAAGGTCAAAGGGTCAATATATGAACATAGTTCCAAAGTTTTCGAGACTCAACATTACAGACTTTGCTTATCGTATCGAAATCATATAAAGATTAAGTTTAAATTTGGTCGGAAATCTCCGGGTCATCACATATACCACCAGGTTTTTCTAAACCGTTGTGGAAAACGACAGTGCGTATTAGGGGAACATCATATATCCCTAGAAACTTGGCAAAACGAACCAAAACCGAAGAAGAAGAAACGAGCGAATCGGAATAAGATAGTTGTATTCGTGTGGTGTAATATATGTAATATAGTGTTCTTATGCTTTATGTTATATGTAAAAATTGCTTGTATTGATAAGTATTTTTTATATGAATCTAACTCTTGTCTATTTTACAGTATAAAAACACAAAATGGAGAGACAACCCAATATTTTAAGAGACCTACCCGGAGACATGATTGATGAAATCTTGTCTAGAGTCGGTCAGAATTCTTCGGCACAACTATTTACGGCGAAATCAGTTTGTAAGACATTCGAAGAACGTTCCAAGAATGTCTTGGTTTATAAGAGACTTTTGTTTGAAAGATGGGGGATATCCCATTGGGAAACCCATAAGTTACGATGTGTTTACTTTGACGCATATATTGCGGGGAACCCAAATGCTATTTTACGCAACGGGTTAAGAAATTATTTTGACTCAATGTATCCGAATATAGGACTTCATGATTTAGAAAAAGCGGCTAACATGCAACATAAAGAAGCATGCTATGCTTACGGGTTAGTAATGTTCGCTTCTCACCAAAGTGAGAAAAAGAACATCGGGCTACAACTATTAAACAAAACGTTCCCACAAGTGACGGAGTCGGTAATTGGGGTAAGAAATGAGGTTTTTAGGGTATTACGAGACTGTTGGTCATTACGTAACCCTCATCCCTTTGACGATGTTACAACACGCTGTCTTATCAACGGCCATAACGGTTATGTTCCACAAGACCAAGGATGAGAAGTAGTCCTAGTAAAACCAGAATGCATGACTTGTTTCTGGACGTATGAATTACGTGTCTTTATTGCCTTTGCTGAACGACTTGTGTACTAGCTAGAATTATCTTCACAACTATCTTGTATCAAAGTTATTGTGTGCTATATTTCATGCTTTATGTAAAATAAGCGGTATTGTAACTTTGTAAAATATTGTATAAAAGTTTGAACGCGAAATATTATTATAATCAGTTTTTCATATAGAATTGTAGTAGTTGAATTGTATATTAGCTACTAAGTATGAACTTAACGGGTAGGTACTACCCGAAATTAAACTTATAAAACGCTAATATGAAGAAAAAGCTTTTATAAATGAGTTCATATTATGCTACGAAATACTATTAACTACTCTTAATATTATGTATGATTAACTTGTTCCATTTGACTATTTTGAAGGAAATGGCACCGACTACTCGACACACTGTGAATATGAATGAAGAGGAATTCCGTACTTTTCTAGCTTCAAACATAGCCGCAGTACAGGCTGCGCTACATACCAACAATAACCTTGGATCTAGCAGTACAGGAAATCGTGTAGGATGCACCTATAAAGAATTCACTGCCTACAAACCTTTGGAATTTGATGGAACTGAAGGACCGATCGGATTGAAACGGTGGACCGAGAAGGTCGAATCGGTGTTTGACATAAGTAAGTGTACTGAAGAGGATAAAGTGAAGTACGCTATGCCTACCTTCACAGGTTCTACGTTAACATGGTGGAATACCTATCTAGACCAAGTGGGACAAGATGATGCGTACGCACTACCGTGGTCAGCATTCAAGCAATTGATGAACGAGAAGTACCGTCCCAGAACCGAGGTCAATAAGCTCAAGACAGAACTTAGAGGGTTATGAACCCAAGGATTTGATATTACCACATACGAAAGATGATTCACAGAATTGTACCTATTGTGTCCGGGAGCGTTCGAAGATGAGGAAGAGAAGATCGACGCGTTTGTGAAAGGATTACCGGAAAGAATCCAAGAAGATATAAGTTCACACGAGCCCGCCTCAATACAACAGGCATGTAGAATGGCTCACAAACTAGTGAACCAGATTGAGGAAAGAATTAAAGAACAGGCGGCTGAAGAGGCCAATGTGATTCACGTCAAAAGAAAGTGGGAGGAAAATGGTGATAAGAATCACCAATACAACAACAACAGAAATTACAATAATAATCGCAACAATTATCCCAACAATCGCAACATCAATCGCAACTACAACAAACGGCCCAACAACAACAACAACAACAACAACAACAACAACAACAACAACAACAGTAACTACAACAATCATCCCAACAATAATAACAACCGCAACAACAACAACAATCAGAAGCAGCTATGCCAAAGGTGTGAAAAGTATCACTCGGGGTTCTGCACCAAATTTTGCAACAAGTGTAAAAGAAATGGTCATAGCGCGGTGAAGTGTGAGGTCTACAGACCAGGGGTTAACAGAACGAAAGGAACAAATGGTGTCAGAACGAGTAATGGCGAAGCAAGTAGTGTCGGAGCAAGTTATGCCAATGTAGTTTGTTATAGATGTGGAAAACCGGGCCACATTATTAGAAATTGCCCGAACCAGGAGAACACGAATGGACAAGGCCGCGGAAGAGTTTTCAATATTAATGCGGCAGAGGCACAGGAAGACCCGGAGCTTGTTACGGGTACGTTTCTTATTGACAATAAATCTGCTTACGTTTTATTTGATTCGGGTGCGGATAGAAGCTATATGAGTAGAGATTTTTGTGCTAAATTAAGTTGTCCATTGACGCCGTTGGATAGTAAATTTTTACTCGAATTAGCAAACGGTAAATTAATTTCAGCAGATAATATATGCCGGAATCGAGAAATTAAACTGGGTAGCGAAATATTTAAGATTGATTTGATACCAGTAGAGTTAGGGAGTTTTGATGTAATAGTTGGCATGGACTGGTTGAAGAAGGTGAAAGCAGAGATCGTATGTTATAAAAATACAATTCGCATTGTACGAGAAGAAGGAGAACCCTTAATGGTGTACGGAGAAAAGGGCAACATGAAGCTACATCTTATTAGTAATTTGAAGGCACAAAAACTAATAAGAAAAAGGTTGCTATGCTGTTCTAGCACACGTCGAGAAAGTACAAACTGAAGAAAAGAGCATCAATGATGTTCCCGTCGCAAAAGAATTTCCCGATGTATTTCTGAAAGAATTACCGGGACTACCTCCACATCGATCTGTTGAATTTCAAATAGATCTTGTACCAGGAGCTGCACCAATAGCTCGTGCTCCTTATAGACTCGCACCCAGCGAGATGAAAGAACTGCAAAGCCAACTGCAAGAACTATTAGAACGTGGTTTCATTCGACCAAGCACATCACCATGGGGAGCTCCTGTTTTGTTTGTCAAGAAGAAGGATGGTACATTTAGGTTGTGTATTGACTACAGAGAGTTGAACAAACTTACCATCAAAAACCGTTATCCACTGCCGAGAATTGACGACTTATTTGATCAACTACAAGGCTCGTCGGTTTATTCGAAGATCGATTTACGTTCTGGATATCATCAAATGCGAGTAAAGGAGGATGATATTCCAAAAACTGCTTTTAGGACGCGTTATGGTCATTACGAGTTTATGGTTATGCCGTTTGGATTAACTAACGCACCAGCTGTGTTCATGGACCTTATGAACCGAGTGTGTGGGCCATATCTTGACAAGTTTGTCATTGTTTTCATCGATGACATACTTATTTACTCAAAGAATGATCAAGAGCATGAAGAACATTTGAGAAAGGTGCTAGAAGTATTGAGGAAAGAAAAACTGTACGCTAAGTTTTCAAAGTGTGTATTTTGGTTGGAAGAAGTTCAATTCCTCGGTCACATAGTGAACAAAGAAGGTATTCAGGTGGACCCGGCAAAGATCGAAACCGTTGAAAAGTGGGAAACCCCAAAAACTCCGAAGCATATACGTCAATTTTTAGGATTGGCTGATTACTACAGAAGATTCGTCCAAGATTTCTCCAAAATAGCAAAACCCTTGACTGCATTAACGCATAAAGGGAAGAAATTTGAATGAAAGGATGAACAAGAGAAGGCGTTTCAATTATTGAAGAAAAAGCTAACTACGGCACCTATATTGTCATTGCCTGAAGGGAATGATGATTTTGTAATTTATTGTGACGCATCAAAGCAAGGTCTCGGTTGTGTATTAATGCAACGGATGAAGGTGATTGCTTATGCGTCTAGACAATTGAAGATTCACGAGCAAAATTATACGACGCATGATTTGGAATTAGGCGCGGTTGTTTTTGCATTAAAGACTTGGAGGCACTACTTATATGGGGTCAAAAGTATTATATATACCGACCACAAAAGTCTTCAACACATATTTAATCAGAAACTACTGAATATGAGGCAGCGTAGGTGGATTGAATTGTTGAATGATTACGACTTTGAGATTCGTTACCACCCGGGGAAGGAAAATGTGGTAGCCGACGCCTTGAGCAGAAAGGACAGAGAACCCATTCGAGTAAAATCTATGAATATAATGATTCACACTAACCTTACTACTCAAATAAAGGAAGCGCAACAAGGAGTTTTAAAAGAGGGAAATTTAAAGGATGAAATACCCAAAGGATCGGAGAAGCATCTTAATATTCGGGAAGAAGGAACCCGGTATTGGGCTGAAAGAATTTGGGTACCAAAATTTGGAGATATGAGAGAAATGGTACTTAGAGAAGCTCATAAAACCAGATACTCAATACATCCTGGAACGGGGAAGATGTAAAAGGATCTTAAGAAACATTTTTGGTGGCCAGGTATGAAAGCCGATATTGCTAAATATGTAGGAGAATGTTTGGCGTGTTCTAAGGTCAAAGCTGAACATCAGAAACCATCAGGTCTACTACAAAAACCTGAAATCCCGGAATGGAAATGGGAAAACATTACCATGGATTTCATTACTAAATTGCCAAGGACTGCAAGTGGTTATGATACTATTTGGGTAATAGTTGATCGTCTCACCAAGTCAGCACACTTCCTGCCAATAAGAGAAGATGACAAGATGGAGAAGTTAGCACGACTGTATTTGAAGGAAGTCGTCTCCAAACATGGAATACTAATCTCTATTATCTCTGATAGGGATGGCAGATTTATTTCAAGATTCTGGCAGACATTACAGCAAGCATTGGGAACTCGTCTAGACATGAGTACTGCCTATCATCCACAAACTGATGGGCAGAGCGAAAGGATGATACAAACGCTTGAAGACATGCTACGAGCTTGTGTTATTGATTTCGGAAACAGTTGGGATCGACATCTACCATTAGCAGAATTTTCCTACAACAACAGCTACCATTCAAGCATTGAGATGGCGCCGTTTGAAGCACTTTATGGTAGAAAGTGCAGGTCTCCGATTTGTTGGAGTGAAGTGGGGGATAGACAGATTACGGGTCCGGAGATAATACAAGAAACTACCGAGAAAATCATCCAAATTCAACAAAGATTGAAAACCACCCAGAGTCGACAAAAGAGCTACGCGGACAGTAAAAGAAAAGATATAGAGTTTAAAATTGGAGAAATGGTCATGTTTAAGGTTTCACCTTGGAAAGGCGTTGTTCGATTTGGTAAACGGGGGAAACTAAATCCAAGGTACATTGGACCATTCAAGATTATAGATCGTGTCGGACCAGTAGCTTACCAACTGGAGCTACCTCAACAACTTGCGGCTGTACATAACACTTTCCACGTCTCAAATTTGAAGAAATGTTTTGCAAAAGAAGATCTCACTATTCCGTTGGACGAAATCCAAATCAATGAAAAACTTCAATTCATTGAAGAACCCGTCGAAATAATGGATCGTGAGGTTAAGAGACTTAAATAAAACAAGATATCGATTGTTAAGGTTCGATGGAATGCTCGTAGAGGACCCGAGTTCACCTGGGAGCATGAAGATCAGATGAAGAAGAAATACCCGCATTTATTTCCAGAAGATACGTCAACACCTCCAACTGCTTAAAATTTCGGGACGAAATTTATTTAACGGGTAGGTACTGTAGTGACCCGAACTTTTCCATGTTTATATATATTAAATGAAATTGTTATTTACATGATAAAGTGTTTCCAACATGTTAAGCAATCAAACTTGTTAAGACTTGATTAACTGAAATAGGTTTCATATAGACAATTGACCACCCAAGTTGACCGGTGATTCACGAACGTTAAAAGTTGTAAAAACTATACGATGACATATATATGGTTATATATATATAGTTAACATGATTTTATTATAAGTATGTATCTCATTAGGTATTTTAACAATTGAGTTATATACATAAAAATGAGACTATTAATTTAAGAAACTCGAAAACGATATATATAACGATTATCGTTATAACAACGTCTTACTAGGTACATATGAATCATATTAAGATATTGATACACTTGGTTAATTATATTAAATGATAAGTAAATATATTATTAAGTGTATTAACAATGAAATACATATGTAATGATGTTCATAACATCATTCGATTCATACATATAAAGCTATCTTATTCGAAGGTTTAAACTTGTAATCACTAGAACATAGTTTAGTTAATTCTAAACTTGTTCGCAAATAAAAGTTAATCCTTCTAACTTGACTTTTAAAATCAACTAAACACATGTTCTATATCTGTATGATATGCTAACTTAATGATTTAAAACCTGGAAACACGAAAAACACCGTAAAACTGGATTTACGCCGTCGTAGTAACACCGCGGGCTGTTTTGGGTTAGTTAATTAAAAAATATGATAAACTTTGATTTAAAAGTTGTTATTCTGGGAAAATTATTTTTATTATGAACATAAAACTATATCCAAAAATTATGGTTAAACTCAAAGTGGAAGTATGTTTTCTAAAATGGTCATCTAGACGTCGTTCTTTCGACTGAAATGACTACCTTTACAAAAATGACTTGTAACTTATTTTTCCGACAATAAACCTATACTTTTTCTGTTTAGATTTATAAAATAGAGTTCAATATGAAACCATAGCAATTTGATTCACTCAAAACGGATTTAAAATGAAGAAGTTATGGGTAAAACAAGATTGGATAATTTTTCTCATTTTAGCTACGTGAAAATTGGTAACAAATCTATTCCAACCATAACTTAATCAACTTGTATTGTATATTATGTAATCTTGAGATACCATAAACACGTATACAATGTTTCGACCTATCATGTCGACACATCTATATATATTTCGGAACAACCATAGACACTCTATATGTGAATGTTGGAGTTAGCTATACAGGGTTGAGGTTAATTCCAAAATATATATAGTTTGAGTTGTGATCAATACTGAGATACGTATACACTGGGTCGTGGATTGATTCAAGATAATATTTATCGATTTATTTCTGTACATCTAACTGTGGACAACTAGTTGTAGGTTACTAACGAGGACAGCTGACTTAATAAACTTAAAACATCAAAATATATTAAAAGTGTTGTAAATATATTTTGAACATACTTTGATATATATGTATATATTGTTATAGGTTCGTGAATCAACCAGTGGCCAAGTCTTACTTCCCAACGAAGTAAAAATCTGTGAAAGTGAGTTATAGTCCCACTTTTAAAATCTAATATTTTTGGGATGAGAATACATGCAGGTTTTATAAATGATTTACAAAATAGACACAAGTACGTGAAACTACATTCTATGGTTGAATTATCGAAATCGAATATGCCCCCTTTTTATTAAGTCTGGTAATCTAAGAATTAGGGAACAGACACCCTAATTGACTTGAATCCTAAAGATAGATCTATTGGGCCTAACAAACCCCATCCAAAGTACCGGATGCTTTAGTACTTCGAAATTTATATCATAGCCGAAGGGTGTTCCGGAATGATGGGGATATTCTTATATATGCATCTTGTTAATGTCGGTTACCAGGTGTTCACCATATGAATGATTTTTATCTCTATGTATGGGATGTGTATTGAAATATGAAATCTTGTGGTCTATTGTTACGATTTGATATATATAGGTTAAACCTATAACTCACCAACATTTTTGTTGACGTTTAAAGCATGTTTATTCTCAGGTGAATACTAAGAGCTTCCGCTATTACATACTAAAATAAGGACAATATTTGGAGTCCATGTTTGTATGATATTGTGTAAAAACTGCATTCAAGAAACTGATTTCGATGTAACATATTTGTATTGTAAACCATTATGTAATGGTCGTGTGTAAACAGGATATTTTAGATTATCATTATTTGATAATCTACGTAAAGCTTTTTAAACCTTTATTTATGAAATAAAGGTTATGGTTTGTTTTAAAAATGAATGCAGTCTTTGAAAAACGTCTCATATAGAGGTCAAAACCTCGCAACGAAATCAATTAATATGGAACGTTTTTAATCAATAAGAACGGGACATTTCACGAATCTCGTTGACTTCTTCGATTATTCCGGGATGATTAGCGGTTTGGACAAGGGGATGAATAAGATCTAAAATTCTAGATATTATATATTCGTGACGGGATATCCTGGAAATGAGGGTAAAAATAGTGTTCCAAACGGGTTCGCCGGTAAGTGCTTCAGGTTCTTCGCCAATAGGGCAATGTGGTGGGTGAAAAGGATCACCTTCTTCACTTCTCCATTGATTAAGTAGACTACGAACCCACCCCCAATTCATCCAGAAAAGGTGATGACTAATTGGTTGGTTCATTCCGGTTACGCTGCCATTAGAGCTTGAGGAGTTCGAGGAATCAAGTGAGAAATCCATATTATCTGATTGGAATAAGGGTTTTTGTTATAAGATGAGTGTTG
This sequence comes from Rutidosis leptorrhynchoides, assembly GCF_046630445.1. Lineage (NCBI taxonomy): Eukaryota > Viridiplantae > Streptophyta > Magnoliopsida > Asterales > Asteraceae > Rutidosis > Rutidosis leptorrhynchoides. The sequence continues at coordinate 285,813,807 of NC_092343.1, forward strand.
AATATTGAATGATATAGTTGTCTTCTTGATATACGTATATATAGCAAAAAGATTTCCGTAATTTACGAAGGAAATTTAGGGAAAGTGTTAGACAAAGTCTATTAAGATAGATATGATAAGATATAATAAGATATGACGTATCTATACTCCAATAATAGCAGTATGACGTGTCGAGATCATAAAATGATAAGTATGTAATCTAATAATCTTTCGATTAAAGACTTTCAATTCGTAATGGCCTATTCAGGTCTAGGGGCTTGAGCTATAGGATCCTTTAAATCGGTAATCCAAACCCTTCCATTCTAGAGTTTCGTAGACGCCATCCGTCAAGAAAATTCAATGATAAAAAATAAAGAGAAATCAAAGATTTAAAAGTAATGAATATGAGTAGTGATGACATTATAATGTCTTTGAGATTCTCGATAACTGAATGACATTTTCCGATTCGCAAACTGATGCATAAAGGCATAAAACATATAGGTACATGATATAACAAGGAGGTTATATACGTTTGAGTATGAATAGTAACAAATATAGGAGTTTCAAAAATCATGGATAATATTTCATGTAATACATATGTAATACACAAAACTATGATAGATGACATAGGAATGTCGAGAGAGGTGTCGCATTTAAATGTGGTGGCGGAATTGAATAGTACTTAGGAAAGTGAGCAGAGTTCTTAGGTTGGCTCGGCATTCTAAGATAAGTAAAATTTCTAAAGTATAGTGTAGCATTTAACAGTTAAAGGCAACAATTAAAGGCACTATACTCAAGAAAAGTTGTAGTCATATATTGCTAAGATACCTAATTGTATAAGGCAAACATAAAATGTAATCCTGGTTCTCTACACCAAAATCTGGCTCTGATACCAATCTGTCACACCCCCCAAAATGGACCAGGGGTAATTGTGACCAATCATATCATAACACAATTGTATAAACGAGAACGACTCTATATGAGACTTTTTAAATAAAACCTTTGTTAATAAAATAGCGGAAGCAGTAATACATGTTTACATTATTATTAAAATGTAAAATAAATGTTTATGAACTAAAATATAATATGCGATGTGGACTCCATGCAAGCATCAAATTTATCATCACAAAGTTGCAAACAGCTAGCTCAATCATCACCTGAGACAAAATATGCTTAAAGTGTCAACCAAAAAGGTTGAGTGAATTTCACAGGTTTATAAATAATATCCAAAGTTTTAGACCACAAGATTTAGTTTAAAGTTGGTTGATATATAAATATCAATCTAAAAGTGTTGCTGCATTTTGTAATATCGCTACTAAACAAGTTTACCATATGACACCTTGTACTGTAAGTGTCGTGGAATCATTATTATGTAACCAAAGACCAACGGTCGAATGGTTAGAGACGTTACGCTCAATAGGCCTACTCACAATAATCAAGTTTTCATTTAAACGTAGTAATTGACGATATTACGGTAGGAATTTAGCATGAATCAAAGCATGACAACATAGTTAACAATTTAGTACTTGTGTCTAAGTGTAAAATAATTATAAAGCAAGCATGTGTCTCACCGTAAAAGTTATAAATAGTTATGTAAACAGTAAAAGTGGGGCTATGAAAATCACCTTAGTAGCACAAAAGAGTATTCCACGAAAGAATTGAATGGAAGGACGTGACCGAGATCTCAACCTAGAGATAGAACGTATGATCAGACATTGCCTAATAGACAATAGTATATAGTACTATATTGATAGTAATGGTTCACTAAAGAATTTCCATTTTTGAAAAGTTACTATTTATGGAAAGTTTCCACTTATAGTAATTTTCCAATTTTAGAAAGTTCGGGTTAATCTTTAGCAAGACGTTGTATAACTTTACTCAAACTTCGTTGCTATCAAATAAGTCAGGAATGACCAGATGTAACCGGGGGCCCAGGACTCTTGACCAGAATCTAAGTCATGGCATTCGAGATCCACAAGCTTACCCATAAATGGCAACCTAGACATCATTCACTTACGACCGTGAGTAGCGATGAAGTTCACATGAATTGTACATTATATTTGATTAACCTTCACTTTAGGTTTATATGTTATTATATATGTTATATTATATTTATTAATGTATTAACAATTTGATTATTTTATATTATATACTATAAGTTATTATTATTAAATTAGTATAGTTATAAAATAAGTGTTTATTAATAATGTATTGTTATTAACTTACATTATAAGCATTATACTTTATTATATAGTATACTTAGTTATTAACCGTAAGTTATAATAATAATATTAATTTAGTATATGTAATATACTTATGTTAATCGAAAATCATACTAATATATGTTAATTCAAATATTAATTCATTAAATATTATATTTATAATTTTTATAAACTTAGTTAATTATACAATTCAGTAGGATATTTTATAAAAATAATTTTATCAAGTTTTTGTATTTATTTCCCACTTTTCTTTATATATATACTCGGTTTATATTAATCAAATTTAATTAGGTAATAAATATTAAATCGACCTAAATAAATAATTTTATATTTTTTACAGGTTCTATATTATGTAAAAATGTTATAAAAATTATTAAATCAAATTTTATATCAAAATTATATTTATTTAATATTTTCTAATTATTTAACCATTGTAAACGGCCTATAATTAAATAAATAGGAAAAATAATTTAAAATTAATTTTTATAATTTTTTTAAAGTATCTAGTGATTCTACTAATCATATAAAAATTTTATAAAAATATTTAATGCACGTTTGTATTTATTTTGTATTTTCTTTATTATTTCACTCGGTTTAGAATAATGCAAAAGTAAATTCTTTTTTAATACTAATCGTCCCATTTATTTAATTTTTATAATTTTTTCTAGTTTATAAAAGTATAATAATCTCAAAAAAAATTTATAATTATTTTTATTACTGTTTAATATTTTATTACGAATTTTATATTGTTTTTATGTTTAAATACTACATAATTCATATTTATTTATAAATAATATTCCATAAATTATCAAAATTATTTTTATACATCCTAATACTTATAATACTAATTATAACATGTAAAAATAATTTATATATATTAAATTAAAATTTTTAAAGAATATATAAAAAATAAAAGCAATTCGATAAAAATATAGAAAATACCTCAAGTACTTTCCCAAGTTTGTGAGCGAGTTTTTCCAAAGATTTGATACAAATTTTTATGAAATGTAAGTGGGTATTTATAGGAAAAAATGGTTGGTGAAAACAAAAAATATAAATAAAATAAAGGTGCCAATTTTGACAAAAAATAAAAACATGTTAAAAATGTTTTTAATAAGTTTTTGTTTTTGAAAATATTAAGTCAAAATTCATGGGCTCATTATTTAATTTATAAAAAAAATCTCTTTTTTTATAAGCTAAAAATATATATATATAATGATTAAAATAACTTATAATTTAATTAATAATTATGTTTCATATAGTTTTAAATATAATACGCATTAATATTAATATTAACTAAAGTTATTTTATATAATTAGTGTAAACTTTAGTTAACAAAAAGTGTCGACTAAAAATAAATATTTGATCAATGTCAAATTTAATTATATATTACGTATGGATAACAACCCTGTAGTCAAATTAGTCAATTCAGGTATGGAAATATGAGGGTTGTTATATTAATGTTAACATGATCACAAAACCAATTGATTTAGAGTTATAGCAAGCGGAAGTATAATTATTAAGAAAACAAGTTTATATGTTTAACCATTTAAATTGAATCCCATGTAGATATCAAGTAATGAACATATGCTTACATATAATAACAAGGAAGTAAGATTATACCTCCTCAAGATTAATTGAGGGATGAATTTGATGAGTAAGATGATGATGAAAAACAACCTCTAACTTGAAGCCTCAAGTGTGAAATGTCCCGTTCTTATTGATTAAAAACGTTCCATATTAATTGATTTCGTTACGAGGTTTTGACCTCTATATGAGACGTTTTTCAAAGACTGCATTCATTTTAAAACAAACCATAACCTTTATTTCATCAATAAAGGTTTAAAAAGCTTTACGTAGATTATCAAATAATGATAATCTAAAATATCCTGTTTACACACGACCATTACATAATGGTTTACAATACAAATATGTTACAACAAAATAAGTTTCTTGAATGCAGTTTTTACACAATATCATACAAGCATGGACTCCAAATCTCGTCCTTATTTAAGTATGCGACAGCGGAAGCTCTTAATAATCACCTGAGAATAAACATGCTTAAAATGTCAACAAAATGTTGGTGAGTTATAGGTTTAACCTATATATATCAAATCATAATAATAGACCACAAGATTTCATATTTCAATACACATCCCATACATAGAGATAAAAATCATTCATATGGTGAACACCTGGTAACCGACATTAACAAGATGCATATATAAGAATATCCCCATCATTCCTGACACCCTTCGGATATGATATAAATTTCAAAGTACTAAAGCATCCGGTACTTTGGATGGGGTTTGTTAGGCCCAATAGATCTATCTTTAGGATTCGCGTCAATTAGGGTGTCTGTTCCCTAATTCTTAGATTACCAGACTTAATAAAAAGGGGCATATTCGATTTCGATAATTCAACCATAGAATGTAGTTTCACGTACTTGTGTCTATTTTGTAAATCATTTATAAAACCTGCATGTATTCTCATCCCAAAAATATTAGATTTTAAAAGTGGGACTATAACTCACTTTCACAGATTTTTACTTCGTCGGGAAGTAAGACTTGGCCACTGGTTGATTCACGAACCTATAACAATATATACATATATATCAAAGTATGTTCAAAATATATTTACAATACTTTTAATATATTTTGATGTTTTAAGTTTATTAAGTCAGCTGTCCTCGTTAGTAACCTACAACTAGTTGTCCACAGTTAGATGTACCAAAATAAATCGATAAATATTATCTTGAATCAATCCACGACCCAGTGTATACGTATCTCAGTATTGATCACAACTCAAACTATATATATTTTAGAATCAACCTCAACCCTGTATAGCTAACTCCAACATTCACATATAGAGTGTCTATGGTTGTTCCGAAATATATATAGATGTGTCGGAATGATAGGTCGAAACATTGTATACGTGTCTATGGTATCTCAAGATTACATAATATACAATACAAGTTGATTAAGTTATGGTTGGAATAGATTTGTTACCAATTTTCACGTAGCTAAAATGAGAAAAATTATCCAATCTTGTTTTACCCATAACTTCTTCATTTTAAATCCGTTTTGAGTGAATCAAATTGCTATGGTTTCATATTGAACTCTATTTTATGAATATAAACAGAAAAAGTATAGGTTTATAGTCGGAAAAATAAGTTACAAGTTGTTTTTGTAAAGGTAGTCATTTCAGTCGAAAGAACGACGTCTAGATGACCATTTTAGAAAACATACTTCCACTTTGAGTTTAACCATAATTTTTGGATATAGTTTCATGTTCATAATAAAAATCATCTTCTCAGAATAACAACTTTTAAATCAAAGTTTATCATAGTTTTTAATTAACTAACCCAAAACAGCCCGCGGTGTTACTACGACGGCGTAAATCCGGTTTTACGGTGTTTTTCGTGTCTCCAGGTTTTAAATCATTAAGTTAGCATATCATATAGATATAGAACATGTGTTTAGTTGATTTTAAAAGTCAAGTTAGAAGGATTAACTTTTGTTTGCGAACAAGTTTAGAATTAACTAAACTATGTTCTAGTGATTACAAGTTTAAACCTTCGAATAAGATTGCTTTATATGTATGAATCGAATGATGTTATGAACATCATTACTACCTCAATTTCCTTGGATAAACCTACTGGAAAAGAGAAAAATGGATCTAGCTTCAACGGATCCTTGGATGGCTCGAAGTTCTTGAAGCAGAATCATGACACGAAAACAAGTTCAAGTAAGATCATCACTTGAAATAAGATTGTTATAGTTATAGAAATTGAACCAAAGTTTGAATATGATTATTACCTTGTATTAGAATGATAACCTACTGTAAGAAACAAAGATTTCTTGAGGTTGGATGATCACCTTACAAGATTGGAAGTGAGCTAGCAAACTTGAAAGTATTCTTGATTTTATGTAACTAGAACTTGTAGAATATATGAAGAACACTTAGAACTTGAAGATAGAACTTGAGAGAGATCAATTAGATGAAGAAAATTGAAGAATGAAAGTGTTTGTAGGTGTTTTTGGTCGTTGGTGTATGGATTAGATATAAAGGATATGTAATTTTGTTTTCATGTAAATAAGTCATGAATGATTACTCATATTTTTGTAATTTTATGAGATATTTCATGCTAGTTGCCAAATGATGGTTCCCACATGTGTTAGGTGACTCACATGGGCTGTTAAGAGCTGATCATTGGAGTGTATATACCAATTGTACATACATCTAAAAGCTGTGTATTGTACGAGTACGAATACGGGTGCATACGAGTAGAATTGTTGATGAAACTGAACGAGGATGTAATTGTAAGCATTTTTGTTAAGTAGAAGTATTTTGATAAGTGTATTGAAGTCTTTCAAAAGTGTATAAATACATATTAAAACACTACATGTATATACATTTTAACTGAGTCGTTAAGTCATCGTTAGTCGTTACATGTAAGTGTTGTTTTGAAACCTTTAGGTTAACGATCTTGTTAAATGTTGTTAACCCAATGTTTATAATATCAAATGAGATTTTAAATTATTATATTATCATGATATTATCATGTATGAATATCTCTTAATATGATATATATACATTAAATATCTTTACAACGATAATCGTTACATATATGTCTCGTTTAAAAATCATTAAGTTAGTAGTCTTGTTTTTACATATGTAGTTCATTGTTAATATACTTTATGATATGTTTTCTTATCATAGTATCATGTTAACTATATATATATCCATATATATGTCATCATATAGTTTTTACAAGTTTTAACGTTCGTGAATCACCGATCAACTTGGGTGGTCAATTGTCTATATGAAACATATTTCAATTAATCAAGTCTTAAAAAGTTTAATTGCTTAACATGTTGGAAACATTTAATCATGTAAATATCAATCTCAATTAATATATATAAACATGGAAAAGTTCGGGTCACTACAGTACCTACCCGTTAAATAAATTTCGTCCCGAAATTTTAAGCTGTTGAAGGTGTTGACGAATCTTTTGGAAATAGATGCGGGTATTTCTTCTTCATCTGATCTTCACGCTCCCAGGTGAACTCGGGTCCTCTATGAGCATTCCATCGAACCTTAACAATTGGTATCTTGTTTTGCTTAAGTCTTTTAACCTCACGATCCATTATTTCGACGGGTTCTTCGATGAATTGGAGTTTTTCGTTGATTTGGATTTCATCTAACGGAATAGTGAGATCTTCTTTAGCAAAACATTTCTTCAAATTCGAGACGTGGAAAGTGTTATGTAAAGCCGCGAGTTGTTGAGGTAACTCAAGTCGGTAAGCTACTGGTCCGACACGATCAATAATCTTGAATGGTCCAATATACCTTGGATTTAATTTCCCTCGTTTACCAAATCGAACAACGCCTTTCCAAGGTGCAACTTTAAGCATGACCATCTCTCCAATTTCAAATTCTATATCTTTTCTTTTAATGTCAGCGTAGCTCTTTTGTCGACTTTGGGCGGTTTTCAATCGTTGTTGAATTTGGATGATCTTCTTGGTAGTTTCTTGTATAATATCCGGACCCGTAATCTGTCTATCCCCCACTTCACTCCAACAAATCGGAGACCTGCACTTTCTATCATAAAGTGCTTCAAACGGCGCCATCTCAATGCTTGAATGGTAGTTGTTGTTGTAGGAAAATTCTGCTAACGATAGATGTCGATCCCAACTGTTTTTGAAATCAATAACACATGCTCGTAGCATGTCTTCAAGCGTTTGTATCGTCCTTTCGCTCTGCCCATTAGTTTGTGGATGATAGGCAGTACTCATGTCTAGACGAGTTCCTAATGCTTGCTGTAATGTCTGCCAGAATCTTGAAATAAATCTGCCATCCCTATCAGAGATAATAGAGATTGGTATTCCATGTCTGGAGACGACTTCCTTCAAATACAGTCGTGCTAACTTCTCCATCTTGTCATCTTCTCTTATTGGCAGGAAGTGTGCTGATTTGGTGAGACGATCAACTATTACCCAAATAGTATCAAAACCACTTGCAGTCCTTGGCAATTTAGTGATGAAATCCATGGTAATGTTTTCCCATTTCCATTCTGGGATTTCGGGTTGTTGAAGTAGACCTGATGGTTTCTGATGCTCAGCTTTGACCTTAGAACACGTCAAACATTCTCCTACGTATTTAGCAACATCGGCTTTCATACGCGGCCACCAAAAATGTTTCTTGAGATCCTTGTACATCTTCCCCGTTCCAGGATGTATTGAGTATCTGGTTTTATGAGCTTCTCTAAGTACCATTTCTCTCATATCTCCAAATTTTGGTACCCAAATCCTTTCAGCCCTATACCGGGTTCCGTCTTCCCGAATATTAAGATGCTTCTCCGATCCTTTGGGTATTTCATCCTTTAAATTTCCCTCTTTTAAAACTCCTTGGTGCGCCTCCTTTATTTGAGTAGTAAGGTTATTATGAATCATTATATTCATAGATTTTACTCGAATGGGTTCTCTGTCCTTCCTGCTCAAGGCATCGGCTACCACATTTGCCTCATATTCAGTTGTTTCTGATTAAATATGTGTTGAAGACTTTTGTGGTCGGTATATATAATACTTTTGACCCCATATAAGTAGTGCCTCCAAGTCTTTAATGCAAAAACAACCGCGCCTAATTCCAAATCATGCGTCGTATAATTTTGTTCGTGAATCTTCAATTGTCTAGACGCATAAGCATTCACTTTCGTTCGTTGCATTAATACACAAGCGAGACCTTGCTTTGATGCGTCACAATAAATCACAAAATCATCATTCCCTTCAGGCAATGACAATATAGGTGCCGTAGTTAGCTTTTTCTTCAATAACTGAAACGCTTTCTCTTGTTCATCATTCCATTCAAATTTCTTCCCTTTATGCGTTAATGCAGTCAAGGGTTTTGCTATTCTGGAAAAGTCTTGGATGAACCTTCTGTAGTAACCAGCTAGTCCTAAAAACTGGCGTATGTGTTTCGGAGTTTTCGGGTTTTCCCACTTTTCAACAGTTTCTATCTTTGCCGGATCCACCTTAATACCTTCTTTGTTCACTATGTGACCGAGGAATTGAACTTCTTCCAACCAAAATGCACACTTTGAAAACTTAGCGTACAATTCTTCCTTCCTCAATACTTCTAACACCTTTCTCAAATGTTCACCGTGTTCTTGGTCATTCTTTGAGTAAATAAGTATGTCATCAATGAAAACAATGACAAACTTGTCAAGGTATGGTCCACACACTCGGTTCATAAGGTCCATGAACACAGCTGGTGCATTAGTTAAACCAAACGGCATGACCATAAACTCATAATGACCGTAACGTGTTCTGAAAGCAGTCTTTGGAATATCATCTTCTTTCACCCGCATTTGATGATACCCGGAACGTAAGTCAATCTTTGAATAAATAGACGAGCCTTGTAGTTGATCAAATAAGTCGTCGATTCTCGGTAGTGGGTAGCGGTTCTTGATGGTAAGTTTGTTCAACTCTCGGTAGTCGATACACAACCTGAATGTACCATTTTTCTTCTTGACAAACAAAACAGGAGCTCCCCACGGTGATGTGCTTGGTCGAATGAAACCACGCTCTAAAAGTTCTTGTAATTGGCTTTGCAGTTCTTTCATCTCGTTGGGTGTGAGTCTGTAAGGAGCACGAGCTATTTGTGCAGCTCCAGGTATAAGATCTATTTGAAATTCAACGGATCGATGTGGGGGTAATCCCGGTAATTCTTTCGGAAATACATCGGGAAATTCTTTTGCAATGGGAACATCATTGATGCTCTTTTCTTCAGTTTGTACTTTCTCAACGTGTGCTAGAACAGCATAGCAACCTTTTCTTATTAGTTTTTGTGCCTTCAAATTACTAATAAGATGTAGCTTCGTGTTGCCCTTTTCTCCGTACACCATTAAGGGTTTTCCTTTTTCTCGTATAATGCGAATTGCATTTTTGTAACAAACAATCTCTGCTTTCACTTCTTTCAACCAGTCCATACCGATTATCACATCAAAGCTCCCTAACTCTACTGGTATCAAATCAATCTTAAATGTTTCGCTAACCAGTTTAATTTCTCGATTCCGACATATATTATCTGCTGAAATTAATTTACCATTTGCTAATTCGAGTAAAAATTTACTATCCAAAGGCGTCAATGGACAACTTAATTTAGCACAAAAATCTCTACTCATATAGCTTCTATCCGCACCCGAATTAAATAAAACGTAAGCAGATTTATTGTCAATAAGAAACGTACCCGTAACAAGCTCCGGGTCTTCCTGTGCCTCTGCCGCATTAATATTGAAAACTCTTCAGCGGCCTTGTCCATTCGTGTTCTCCTGGTTCGGGCAATTTCTAATGATGTGGCCCGGTTTTCCACATTTATAACAAACTACTCCGGCACTACTTGCTCCGACACTACTTGCTCCGCCATTACTCGTTCCGACACCATTTGTTCCTTTCGTTCTATTAACCCCTGGTCCGTAGACCTCACACTTCGCTGCGCTATGACCATTTCTTTTACAATTGTTGCAAAATTTGGTGCAGAACCCCGAGTGATACTTTTCACACCTTTGGCATAGCTGCTTCTGATTGTTGTTGTTGTTGCGGTTATTATTGTTGTTGGGATGATTATTGTAGTTGCTGCTGCTGTTGTTGTTGTTGTTGTTGTTGTTGGGCTGTTTGTTGTAGTTGCGATTGATGTTGCGATTGCTGGGATAATTGTTGCGATTATTGTTGTAATTGCTGTTGTTGTTGTATTGGTGATTCTTATCACCGTTTTCCTCCCACTTTCTTTTGACTTGCTTCACATTGGTCTCTTCAGCAGTCTGTTCTTTAATTCTTTCTTCAATCTGGTTCACTAGTTTGTGAGCCATTCTACATGCCTATTGTATGGAGGCGGGCTCGTGTGAACTTATATCTTCTTGGATTCTTTCCTGTAATCCTTTCACAAACGCGTCGATCTTCTCTTCCTCATCTTCGAACGATCCCGGACAAAATAGGCACAATTCTGTGAATCGTCTTTCGTACGTGGTAATATCAAATCCTTGGGTTCGTAACCCTCTAAGTTCTGTCTTGAGCTTATTGACCTCGGTTCTGGGACGGTATTTCTCGTTCATCAAGTGCTTGAATGCTGACCACGGTAGTGCGTACGCATCGTCTTGTCCCACTTGCTCTAGATAGGTATTCCACCATGTTAACGCAGAACCTGTGAAGGTATGCGTAGCGTACTTCACTTTGTCCTCTTCAGTACACTTACTTATGGCAAACACCGATTCGACCTTCTCGGTCCACCGTTTCAATCCGATCGGTCCTTCGGTTCCATCAAATTCCAAAGGTTTGCAGGCAGTGAATTCTTTGTAGGTGCATCCTACACAATTTCCTGTACTGCTAGTTCCAAGGTTATTATTGGTATGTAGCGCAGCCTGTACTGCGGCTATGTTTGAAGCTAGAAAAGTACGGAATTCCTCTTCATTCATATTCACGGTGTGTCGAGTAGTCGGTGCCATTTCCTTCAAAATAGTCAAATGGAACAAGTTAATCATACAGAATATTAAGAGTAGTTAATAGTATTTCGTAGCATAATATGAACTCATTTATAAAAGCTTTTTCTTCATATTAGCGTTTTATAAGTTTAAATTCGGGTAGTACCTACCCGTTAAGTTCATACTTAGTAGCTAATATACAATTCAACTACTACAATTCTATATGAAAAACTGATTATAATAATATTTCGCGTTCAAACTTTTACACAATATTTTACAAACTTACAATACCGCTTATTTTACATATAGCATGAAATATAGAACATAATAAATTTGATACAAGATGGTTGTGAAGATAATTCTAGCTAGTACACAAGTCGTTCAGCAAAGGCATTAAAGACACGTAATTCATACGTCCAGAAACAAGTCATGCATTCTGGTTTTACTAGGATTACTTCCCATCCTTGGTCTTGTGGAACATAACCGTTATGGCCGTTGATAAGACAGCGTGTTGTAACGTTGTCAAAGGGACGAGGGTTACGTAATGTCCAACAGTCCCGTAACAATCTAAAAACCTCATTTCTTACCCCAATTACCGACTCCGTCACTTGTGGGAACGTTTTGTTTAATAGTTGTAGCTCGATGTTCTTGTTCTCACTTTGGTGAGAAGCGAACATTACTAATCCGTAAGCATAACATGCTTCTTTATGTTGCATGTTAGCCGCTTTTTCTAAATCACGAAGTCCAATATTCGGATATATTGAGTCAAAATAATTTCTTAACCCATTGCGTAAAATAGCATTTGGGTTCCCCGCAATATATGCGTCAAAGTAAACACATCGTAACTTATGGATTTCCCAATGTGATCCCCCATCTTTCGAACGAAAGCCTTTTATAAACCAAGGCATTGTTGGAACGTTCTTCGAATGTCTTACAAACTGATCTTGCCTTAAATAGTTGTGCCGAAGAATTCTGACCGACTCTAGACAAGATTTCATCAATCATGTCTCCGGGTAGGTCTCTTAAAATATTGGGTTGTCTATCCATTTTGTGTTTTTATACTGTAAAATAGACAAGAGTTAGATTCATAAAAAAAATACTTATTAATACAAGCAATTTTTACATATATCATAAAGCATAAGCACACTATATTACATATATTACACCACACGAATACAACTATCTTATTCCGACTCGCTTGTTTCTTCTTCTTCTTCGGTTTTGGTTCGTTTTGCCAAGTTTCTAGGGATATATGATGTTCCCCTAATACGAGCCGTAATTTTCCACATTGGTTTAGAAAAACCTGGTGGTTTAGAGGTTCCCGGGTCATTGTTACAACTTAAGGACTTCGGGGGTTGACGATACATATAAAGTTCATCGGGGTTGGAATTAGATTTCTCTATTTTTATGCCCTTTCCCTTATTATTTTCTTTTGCCTTTTTAAATTCAGTTGGGGTAATTTCTATAACATCATCGGAATTCTCGTCGGAATCCGATTCATCAGAGAATTGGTAATCCTCCCAATATTTTGCTTCCTTGGCGGAAACACCATTGACCATAATTAACCTTGGTCGGTTGGTTGAGGATTTTCTTTTACTTAACCGTTTTATTATTTCCCCCACCGGTTCTATTTCTTCATCTGGTTCCGATTCTTCTTCCGGTTCCGATTCTTCTTCCGGTTCCGACTCTTCTTCCGGTTCCTCTTCGGGAACTTGTGAATCAGTCCACGAATCATTCCAATTTACATTTGACTCTTCATTATTATTAGGTGAGTCAATGGGACTTGTTCTAGAGGTAGACATCTATCACATAATATCAAACGCATTAAGAGATTAATATATCACATAATATTCACATGTTAAAAATATATAGTTTCCAACAAAATTTGTTAAGCAATCATTTTTCAAGTAAACATGGTCGAAGTCCAGACTCACTAATGCATCCTAACAAACTCGATAAGACACACTAATGCAAAATTCTGGTTCTCTAAGACCAACGCTCGGATACCAACTGAAATGTCCCGTTCTTATTGATTAAAAACGTTCCGTATTAATTGATTTCGTTGCGAGGTTTTGACCTCTATATGAGACGTTTTTCAAAGACTGCATTCATTTTAAAACAAACCATAACCTTTATTTCATCAATAAAGGTTTAAAAAGCTTTACGTAGATTATCAAATAATGATAATCTAAAATATCCTGTTTACACACGACCATTACATAATGGTTTACAATACAAATATGTTACAACAAAATAAGTTTCTTGAATGCAGTTTTTACACAATATCATACAAGCATGGACTCCAAATCTCGTCCTTATTTAAGTATGCGACAGCGGAAGCTCTTAATAATCACCTGAGAATAAACATGCATAAAACGTCAACAAAAATGTTGGTGAGTTATAGGTTTAACCTATATATATCAAATCATAATAATAGACCATAAGATTTCATATTTCAATACGCATCCCATACATAGAGATAAAAATCATTCATATGGTGAACACCTGGTAACCGACATTAACAAGATGCATATATAAGAATATCCCCATCATTCCGTGACACCCTTCGGATATGATATAAATTTCGAAGTACTAAAGCATCCAGTACTTTGGATGGGGTTTGTTAGGCCCAATAGATCTATCTTTAGGATTCGCGTCAATTAGGGTGTCTGTTCCCTAATTCTTAGATTACCAGACTTAATAAAAAGGGGCATATTCGATTTCGATAATTCAACCATAGAATGTAGTTTCACGTACTTGTGTCTATTTTGTAAATCATTTATAAAACCTGCATGTATTCTCATCCCAAAAATATTAGATTTTAAAAGTGGGACTATAACTCACTTTCACAGATTTTTACTTTGTCGGGAAGTAAGACTTGGCCACTGGTTGATTCACGAACCTATAACAATATATACATATATATCAAAGTATGTTCAAAATATATTTACAACACTTTTAATATATTTTGATGTTTTAAGTTTATTAAGTCAGCTGTCCTCGTTAGTAACCTACAACTAGTTGTCCATAGTTAGATGTACCGAAATAAATCGATAAATATTATCTTGAATCAATCCACGACCCAGTGTATACGTATCTCAGTATTGATCACAACTCAAACTATATATATTTTGGAATCAACTTCAACCCTGTATAGCTAACTCCAACATTCACATATAGAGTGTCTATGGTTGTTCCGAAATATATATAGATGTGTCGACATGATAGGTCGAAACATTGTATACGTGTCTATGGTATCTCAAGATTACATAATATACAATACAAGTTGATTAAGTTATGGTTGGAATAGATTTGTTACCAATTTTCACGTAGCTAAAATGAGAAAAATTATCCAATCTTGTTTTACCCATAACTTCTTCATTTTAAATCCGTTTTGAGTGAATCAAATTGCTATGGTTTCATATTGAACTCTATTTTATGAATCTAAACAGAAAAAGTATAAGTTTATTGTCGGAAAAATAAGTTACAAGTCATTTTTGTAAAGGTAGTCATTTTAGTCGAAAGAACGACGTCTAGATGACCATTTTAGAAAACATACTTCCACTTTGAGTTTAACCATAATTTTTGGATATAGTTTCATGTTCATAATAAAAATCATCTTCTCAGAATAACAACTTTTAAATCAAAGTTTATCATAGTTTTTAATTAACTAACCCAAAACAGCCCGTGGTGTTACTACGACGGCGTAAATCCGGTTTTACGGTGTTTTTCATTTCTCCAGGTTTTAAGTCATTAAGTTAGCATATCATATAGATATAGAACATGTGTTTAGTTGATTTTAAAAGTCAAGTTAGAAGGATTAACTTTTGTTTGCGAACAAGTTTAGAATTAACTAAACTATGTTCTAGTGATTACAAGTTTAAACCTTCGAATAAGATAGCTTTATATGTATAAATCGAATGATGTTATGAACATCATTACTACCTTAATTTCCTTGGATAAACCTACTGGAAAATAGAAAAATGGATCTAGCTTCAACGGATCCTTGGATGGCTCGAAGTTCTTGAAGCAGAATCATGACACGAAAACAAGTTCAAGTAAGATCATCACTTGAAATAAGATTATTATAGTTATAGAAATTGAATCAAAGTTTGAATATGATTATTACCTTGTATTAGAATGATAACCTACTGTAAGAAACAAAGATTTCTTGAGGTTGGATGATCACCTTAGAAGATTGGAAGTGAGCTAGGAAACTTGAAAGTATTCTTGATTTTATGTAACTAGAACTTGTGGAATATATGAAGAACACTTAGAACTTGAAGATAGAACTTGAGAGAGATCAATTAAATGAATAAAATTGAAGAATGAAAGTGTTTGTAGGTGTTTTTGGTCGTTGGTGTATGGATTAGATATAAAGGATATGTAATTTTGTTTTCATGTAAATAAGTCATGAATGATTACTCATATTTTTATAATTTTATGAGATATTTCATGCTAGTTGCCAAATGATGGTTCCCACATGTGTTAGGTGACTCACATGGGCTGCTAAGAGCTGATCATTGGAGTGTATATACCAATAGTACATACATCTAAAAGCTGTGTATTGTACGAGTACGAATACGGGTGCATACGAGTAGAATTGTTGATGAAACTGAACGAGGATGTAATTGTAAGCATTTTTGTTAAGTAGAAGTATTTTGATAAGTGTATTGAAGTCTTTCAAAAGTGTATAAATACATATTAAAACACTACATGTATATACATTTTAACTGAGTCGTTAAGTCATCGTTAGTCGTTACATGTAAGTGTTGTTTTGAAACCTTTAGGTTAACGATCTTGTTAAATGTTGTTAACCCAATGTTTATAATATCAAATGAGATTTTAAATTATTATATTATCATGATATTATCATGTACGAATATCTCTTAATATGATATATATACATTAAATGTCTTTACAACGATAATCGTTACATATATGTCTCGTTTAAAAATCATTAAGTTAGTAGTCTTGTTTTTACATATGTAGTTCATTGTTAATATACTTTATGATATGTTTTCTTATCATAGTATCATGTTAAATATATATATATCCATATATATGTCATCATATAGTTTTTACAAGTTTTAACGTTCGTGAATCACCGATCAACTTGGGTGGTCAATTGTCTATATGAAACATATTTCAATTAATCAAGTCTTAACAAGTTTGATTGCTTAACATGTTGGAAACATTTAATCTTGTAAATATCAATCTCAATTAATATATATAAACATGGAAAAGTTCGGGTCACTACAAAGTGTGCAATACCCACAAGCCTTTTATGCACCAACACCACCTTTGATTAGTTAGGATTTTTGACACTTGAATGAGTTAGTTACCAAGCAAGAAACCCTCTCTATTTGCTCTTTAAAATTTGGCCAGCAGCACTACTAGGTGAAAGTAAGAGTGTTTTGAACTTATGAGAGCAAAACTTGAGTCAAAACCTTGGTTAAAGAAACTTGCATGCACATATGGAGATGTGTTCTTAAAAGTAACAAAAATAACAAGCATGGGTGGTGTCTTGGAGCCCTAAAAACATCCACCCATGTGTGTTTTATATCAAGAATTTCAATTTTATAAAACCTGTATAAAACATAATGCATTTGTTAAGTTACTTGTATTTTATAAACTATTTTATAAAATATAACACAACACAATTATTTAAATCTATAAATAATTAAATCCATATCATATATAAATTATCCAAATAATTTATCTCAAGTGATTATATTTTAGAAAACCCATTTTCTAAAATCCAAGTGTCGCGTATTTATTTAACGATCCAATTGTTAAGATAAATACATATAAAGTGTCGGTAAGCTTGTTATTGGGTATGACCCGACTTGGATCATAACATATTAGCCACATTGATTTAATATGTCTCTCGGACATATGAAATACCTTCATTTTATTCAAGCGTAAGAAATGGAAATCGCAACTAGTTCAAGTCTCTCGAATTCCGATATGGAGTTTCACTCGAGCTCCGAAAGCAGCGTCACCAGAATGAATCAACCAAATCAGCCATCCCCAATTCATCTGATGGGTTTGTAGCCTCCTTAATCATTGGAGACAAGAAGAAGGCGATCCCTTTCATCCACCATATTGTCCTCTTGTCGAAGAACCTGAAGCACTTACCTGTAAACCTGTCTGTAATACCATTTTCTCGCTCATTTCCAGAGTATCTCATCACGATTATATACTATCCCAGATTCTGGATCTTATTTACCCACTCGTCTGAGCCGACAATCATTCCTGTGTAATAGAAGAAATCAACGAGCTTCGCGCTCGAGTATTGGCTTTGGAGAATATGGTGCAAAGGTTACAAGCACCAGCAACATCACCGGCACCAACAGTACCACCAACAACCCAAGTTTCAACATCACATGCGTCAACATCTCATTCTGTACCTCGAGTATAATCATCGTTCTACATGACGTTCTACATCATTTATCTTCGTTCGACATGATGGTTATGTAACCTCTAATGTTTTAGAGATTATGTACTCTAGTTCTAACCGTAAACCAAATGAGTTTAATATCATATTAACTCATTAAATCCATGATTACATCTGAAGAAAATATATATGTTTTCATAAAGATTGTAATTAAAAATTCTTTTGTACAAACTGTTAATGGTGAAAATATTTTAACGGGTAGGTAATACCCGAGGAATATTTAGATTTCACATTAATAAGTTACACTGTACATTCTCCGAATCTGATTCAAAAGTTATTTACTATCCTTCTTACATCCACTGATATACGAATCCGTTCACCACAGAATAACCATTTTCATTCAATTTCATATTTGGATCTTTACATATCAAAATCCAACAAGTGGCATAATGAAAAAAAAAACATTGGACAAAATAAAAATTTGTTAGAAACAAATAAATTAACTATAAGAAATTCTGTTAAGAAACCACGCTAACAAAATCCTAGCTAACTGTTAATTCCGTATTACATTTATTTATCGCAATTTAATTATCGCAGTTTTAATTCTCGCAATTTTGTTTATCGTCATTTAATTTCTGTTATTTATTTTACGCACTTTAAATATCGGGACACATATACAAGGTTTTGACATATCATATCGACTCATCTATATATATTATTTGAAATAACCATAGACACTCTATATTATTTGTAAAATGTGTCATATAGCATTCGTTTTTAAAAGATAAACTTTCATTACATCAAAAGTTGATGGCATGCCTACCATTTCATAATATATCCAACTATAATTGACTTAATAATAATCTTGATGAACTCAAAGACTCGAAAGCAACGTATTTTGAAATATGTCATGAATGACTCCAAGTAATATCTCTAAAATGAGCAAATGCACAGCGGAAGATTTCTTTCACACCTGAGAATAAACATGCTTTCAAGTGTCAACCAAAAGGTTGGTGAGTTCATTTGCTCCCTTTCAGAAGTAATTAAATCTTTTAAGGAAATGAATCATAGTTAAGAATTATAGTTTATGTTCATAGATGTTAATTATGATTCAGCCTACTGAATGCACACAAATCCTTGTTTGAGAATTTATTGTGCATTAAATTCTTCTTAAAAGAAGTTGACAGGTAGTCTGCGGCTTAGACTGCGGTCGACCGTGAACTCGACCGCACACTGTCTATCATTTGTTCAAATCATTCATTCAAGAAACATCTACTTATTAAAATAAAATATTGAATGTTTAAACGAACAATTAGTCATTACATCAATAGAAATCATGATTTTACCATCTACATCTTCGGCTCCCTTCTCCAGCATGCCTTGAATATTCCACATCATCATTCCTTTGGCATGATATAGGCTTCATGAACTTCTTCACCAACTTCGTAATCTTAGATTGGTATTTTTCACCCTTGAGTTGATTCAAGTAAAATTCTCTCCAATTTTGAATCAGGGTCTAAGCCATAGAATAAATCTCTTGATTCTTCCAAGATTTCTTCCTCATCACTATATGATATGTTGTCCAATTTGACATGAGCATTCACCATTTCTTCATACACCTGCTCGATTATATCAGAATCATCATCATCTATATGTCCTTTTGACTCATACCCCATCTTTGTGATTGTACTTCTGCTAAGTGGCTGATGAGATGGAGGATGTTGATCATTATGGGTGATCTTAATATGAGAAAATAACTTGTTGCAATGCATCCCATACGGAAGGGCTCTAGTGGTATCCTTGGGAACGTCGCTCATTCTTATTGCCATGAAATAAGCCATGTCAACATGTTCTCCGTTTTCCAGACACCAGAGAACAGCAAATTGAGTGGCATGAACATTTGCATGATTTCCTAGTTTACAGTAGATGTTGTAATCAATCACTTTGTTCCAAAGGTCATACCTTTGATGTAAGTGTCTCTTAAGTACTCCAGGCTCAAGAATCTCACTTTTCGATACGTTCCTTAGACAAATTTCCTTTATTGCTCGATCATCATCTATAAAGGATGGAAGATGAGGGAGTTTGTGGCCTGTGTGGAAGAATAGTCTTCCATCGGTTGGAACTTCCAAGATGTTTCCAAAGTCTTCAAGAGTTAGAGTATATCGTCGCTTTTTGATTCTGAATGTAATTATTCCCTCCTTGTATACAAAGCTTGCGTAGAATTCATAAATCAAAGTGGTGTATATGGGACCTTCTAGATTGAGAAATGCATTCCAACCCATATTTGTAAATGTATGAACTATTTTAGGGAAAATCTTTAGTTTTGATCATTCTTCCTTCAACAATCTTCCTTGTGCTAATGAATTCACGATTATACACGAATTTTCTTGTATTTGGAGGAGGATTATAGATTCCCTTTCCTTTGCTCGTCATTTCCTGTACAAAATCACTTCAATTTAAATAAAAGTGAATGTACAAATGACTCAATTATGTAATCACTATTTTGCAAACTTAGCTATCATAAGCACACGTGTTCTAGTGCTAACTTTCTTCACATTCTCATCCTCTTTTAATTTGAATGTGTTTGCAAATGTATGAATGCATATTTTCATGATATTCATACAAAACAATGATTTGCAAACTTGGTTATCATCAATACCTAGAATTTTGATGTTAACGTTCTTCACATTCTCACCCTCTTTTGGTGACAATGAGTTTGCACTTTAGATTGTTAGTGGTTTTCGTAATGTTCACATGAATTTTTTTGTTTTGCAAATTTGATTTTCATCAATACACAAGTGTTTTGATGTTACCAATTTATACATTATTACTCTTTATTAGTGACAATGTGCTTGAATTATGTGAACAATGAACTTATGAAAACCTAATCTAGTTGTATGATGAACCCCAGAATTCATAATCTTGAATTGATGCAATGTTAATCATGATTTCAAAGGGTTTAGAAGTTTTCATGAACACATTTGATTATTAGCATCAATTTGAGTGAAATTTTCTAATTATGGTTTCTACAAACAATGTTTAAAAGAATTCATCATACCAACACAATCGAATGAAGGGAATTCATAGATTAATCTTACCGAGAGTGAAGATTAAGGATGAGTAACAGCAACTTCTCCGGTGTGCGGTTGGAAGTCTTGAGCCGTAGAGAAGAGGGAATGAAAATAGGTTTTGAATAAAGTGAGGAATGAGGGCTAGAACCAAAATAAAATGGCCGTCAGTACCCGTGCGGTCGAACTGCGGTCGACCGTGGGGTAGGCCGTGGAGAATGAAATTTCTGCGGTTGATCCTGCGGTCTGTCGTGGTTCGACCGTGCAGCTTGGAATGGTGAACTTCGTCCGATTCTTCATGTTGAGCATGTTTTGATAATTTTGTCCTTCTATAGAATACTTGAGGACAAGTGTTCTTTGCTTAACATTGTATGATCAAGTTACACATATATTATACACTTAAGGCACATTGTCCTACAACTAGCATGCAATCTTTTCAAAAAAGCATTTATTCATAAGTTAAGCATAATCTTATTGAGAAATCCCTTTAATCAATTTGAGGATGTGCATTTTTGAAATAGTGACACATTGACTTAAAACACCTTAAGTTTTAAATGCACAATTCTCTTTTCTTATTTTTTGATCATTGATTCTCATTAATCCTAAGATTACCAAACCTTTGACTTATCCCTCCCATTGATTTGCTAGATTTGTTTATCCTTTCTAGGTTTTCAACTTTCTTAATGATTGACCTTGGACTTAGAGTCCCTTGTTTTTGTCTACTAGAGTTGTGACTGAATATCAAAACAATTTTGTCTTTAAAACAATTTTTGTCATTTAAAGACCTATTCAAATAATTTTTTTCATAACTAACAACTTTGTTGAGTTGATTAAACTTTTGTAATTTTTTTCCAACAATTTTATTTTGTCACAACTTCTAGTATACACAAATTTTACGGCTTTGTACTTATTTTGCAAATCTTCATAATTAGAAGGTGATAATGCTAAAAACGAACATATATTTCATAGCATTATTCCTCAAGAAAGACAAGCTTTTAGTTGCAATTGTTCTATTTACAAGTAATATTCGTTTAAATAATAAAAGGTGAAGACAAAAGACAGATTCGACGAATTGAAGACGCAAACGACCAAAAAGCTCAAAAGTACAAAAGACAATCAAAGAGGTTCCAATTATTGATAAGAAACGTCTCGAAATTACAAGAGTACAAGATTCAAAACGCAAAGTACAAAATATAAAATTGTACGCAAGGACGTTCGAAAATCCGGAACCGGGACCAGAGTCAACTCTTAACGCTCGACGCAATGGACTAAAAATTACAAGTTAACTATGTATATAAATATAATATAATATATAATTAATTATATTAATTATATATATATTATATATTATAAAACCGTCGGCAGAGAAAGACTCCAAGGGTGTGAGCTGTAAATACATTCTCCGCGACTCGCGGAGTTTGAAGAGGATTTTGCCGCGAGTCGCGGAGCCCCAAAAATCGACTCTGGCTATAAAGCAAACCGAATTCTGATCATTTTTAATAATCTATTTCTCTCTTCTCTCATATATACGATATATATATATATATATATATATATATATATAATTTATATTTTAATTTTAATTTTAATTATAATTCTAATAATAAGGGTATGTTAGCGAATATTGTAAGGGTGTAAGTCGAAATTCTGTCCGCGTAACGCTACGCTATTTTTAATCATTGTAAGTTATGTTCAACCTTTTTATATTAATGTCTCGTAGCTAAGTTATTATTATGCTTATTTAAAACGAAGTAATCATGATGTTGGGCTAATTACTAAAATTGGGTAATTGGGCTTTGTACCATAATTGGGGTTTGGACAAAAGAACGACACTTGTGGAAATTAGACTATGGGCTATTAATGGGCTTTATATTTGTTTAACTAAATGATAGTTTGTTAATGTTAATATAAAGATTTACAATTGGGCGTCCCTATAAATTACCATATACACTCAATCGGATACGATGGGCGGGGTATTTATATGTACGAATAATCGTTCATTTAACCGGACACGGGAATGGATTAATAGCCACTAGAATAATTAAAACAGGGGTGAAATTACATTCAAGGGTAATTGGTGTAATTGTTAACAAAGTAGTAAAACCTTGGTTTACACGCAGTCGATAACCTGGTGTATTCATTAAACAAAGTATTAAAACCTTGTTACAATTCGAATCCCCAATTAGTTGGAATATTTAACTTCGGGTATAAGAATAATTTGACGAGGACACTCGCACTTTATATTTATGACTGATGGACTGTTATGGACAAAAACCAGACGGACATATTAAATAATCCAGGACAAAGGACAATTAACCCATGGGCATAAAACTAAAATCAACACGTCAAACATCATGATTACGGAAGTTTAAATAAGCATAATTCTTTTATTTCATATTTAATTTCCTTTATTTTATATTTAATTGCACTTCTAATTATCGTATTTTTTGTTATTTAATCGCACTTTTAATTATCGTACTTTTTAATTATCGCAATTTTATTTTATCGCACTTTTATTATTCGCAATTTCATTATCGTTATTTACTTTACGCTTTAAATTAAGTCTTTTATTTATTTAATATTTTACATTAGGTTTTAACTGCGACTAAAGTCTTAAAATCGACAAACCGGTCATTAAACGGTAAAAACCTCCCTTTATAATAATAATATTACTTATATATATGTTTGTATTTTTATAAAAGTAAACTAATATAGCGTTGAGCTTTGTTTAAAGATTTCCCTGTGGAACGAACCGGACTTACTAAAAACTACACTACTGTACGATTAGGTACACTGCCTATAAGTGTTGTAGCAAGGTTTAAGTATATCCATTCTATATATAAATAAATATCTTGTGTAAAATTGTATCGTATTTAATAGTGTTTTCTGCTAAAATTAATAAGTATTTTATACCCCTCTGCTTTGACATCAAGTATTTTTGGCGCCGCTGCCGGGGACTTATCTTAAAAGCCGGAAGCGCAACGCTAATATAAAAAAAAAGATTTTTAGTTTACTTTTATTAAAAATTCGTTTTTGTAAAAATACATTTTAATTATTCAAAAATATAAAAAGAAAAACAAAAATATAAGTATTTTTAAGATTTTGTTAATTATTTAAGTTTTATAAGTTTCTTTATTTCTATTTTAGTTTATAAAAATATAAGTTTTATTAACTATCTTTTATTTATAGAAAAAAATTAAAAACAGAAAATAAAAAAAAAATAAATAAAGAAAAAACGCGTCGAATTTAAAGCTGTCATCTGAATTTTTGAACGCCGCGACTCGCGGGGTTTGATGCAATAAATGCCGCGACTCGCGGAGACTCTCTGACACGCGAACAGGAAGCCCTAATTCAGCATTAATTACGGTTTATTATTAATTATAAATATTATTTAACCCTAATTATTATTATTATTATTATTATTATTAGTTTTATTTTTACTTTTACTTTTTATTTAATTTATGTATTTAGTATTAATTAGTTTTATTAAATTGTAAAATTAGTAGTTTTATTAAATAAATAATATAAAAATAATATTTTTATAAAAATTGTACTTTTTACAACTTTTTGTATATTTTTATATTTTGTCCCTTTTTAATCGTTGTAGCGTAATATTTGTATTTTTAGCTCATATTTAATTTTAAACTTAGTTTTTGCTATAGTTATTTTTACTCCTAGATTTTTAGGCTTTGCCGTAGAATTCCTTAAGTGCTTTTTCTTTAGACTAAGATTTAGGTACTTTAGAATTTTGCGACGCCTTTTTAAGTTTTAGTTTCTTTTTAAGTTATTTCCATTTGGTATTTAGTTTTTCCTGTAAGCTTTAATATTTTTTTTTTTTTTTAGACACCTTTTACTATGTATCAATTATCATTCCAATTAGTAATTTCAATTTGCGATTATAATTTTAAGTTAGTTGTAGTAATAAGGTTAGGTTAGTCAAGTATTTTTAAGTTTTTATAAGTTTCTTTTATTTTTCCGTCACCTTTTATTTTTCAACCATTTTTTTTTCTTTTTCGACCTTTTGCGACGAACTCTTTTTCTCTCTTATTTCTCGCCATTCTAGTTTTTAGGACTTAGAATTTTTTCTACTTCTTATCTAAATTTCTTAAAATTACAAAAATTTATTTTAAGTGGTTAAATTGATAGACATCAAAATTTTCTGGTTCGTAGTAATAGTTGGATTTGTACGTGGACCGGGTTATTGGAGCCAAACAGTCCTCAATTATATTGAGACCAAACGAATCCTGCCCCTCTGCTGCATCTTTTGGCTATTCGAAACGTGGGCAAAATCAGAAAAGTCTATTGATTGGATAACTTATTATAATTTTTCTTTCCTTTTTAAAAACTAATAGGATATTCAGTGAATGCACCGAGCAAGACGTTCATCACCTTTTGTACGTTCACCACCTGTAACTAGATCAAGACATTTAGCAAATATAACTGCCGTTGATTTTTCTTTAGAATCGTCATCCAGTCGACCAAGTACTTCAGTTCAAATTTCCGATAATCCATTTTTTGAACCCGACATCACAATTGAGAATCCGGAGAATATTCAGGAACGGTTCATAGATCCTGAACCACTAAACTTTCCTCCGGAGCCACCAATCATTCAAACAGAGATTGTTGAGGAACGAACCATTAAATCAGAATCATCTAGTGATACCGATTCAACAAATTCAATTATGGAGAATCTGGAACCTTTAAGTATGGAAGACCGAATGAGAGCTAAACGCACTGGCCAAGGTCACGCAATTACTCATCCAGACATTAATGCGCCAGATTATGAAATCAAAGGACAAATTCTACACATGGTGACTAATCAATGCCAATTTAGTGGTGCGCCGAAGGAAGATCCAAATGAACATCTACGTACCTTTAATAGGATCTGCACACTATTTAAAATCCAAGAAGTGGAGGATGAACAGATATATCTCATGTTATTTCCCTGGACTTTAAAGGGAGAAGCCAAAGATTGGTTGGAATCATTACCTGAAGGGGCGATTGATACATGGGACGTTTTAGTTGACAAATTTCTTAAACAATTCTTTCCTGCATCTAAAGCCGTAAGACTTCAAGCAGAAATTGTTACGTTCACACAGAAACCAAATGAAACTCTATATGAGGCGTGGACTAGATATGGAAAGTTGTTAAGAGGATGTCCGCAACATGGTTTAGACACCTGTCAAATAGTAC
The DNA here is from genome assembly GCF_046630445.1 of Rutidosis leptorrhynchoides. Classification (NCBI taxonomy): domain Eukaryota; kingdom Viridiplantae; phylum Streptophyta; class Magnoliopsida; order Asterales; family Asteraceae; genus Rutidosis; species Rutidosis leptorrhynchoides. The sequence continues at coordinate 285,840,147 of NC_092343.1, forward strand.
AAATATTCTACCAAGGATGCGACATCACTACAAGGAAAGACATAGATATAGCAGCTGGTGGTTCTATTATGAAGAAAACCAAAACTGATGCTTACAAAATTATTGATAATACTGCTTCCCACTCACATGAGTGGCACCAAGAAAAAGATATCATTAGATCATCTAAAGCAGCTAGAGCCGATTCTAGTCATGACTTAGATTCCATTTCTGCAAAGATAGATGCTGTGGAAAGACGAATGGAAAAGATGACTAAAGATATTCACTCAATACGAATTAGTTGTGAGCAGTGTGGAGGACCACATTTGACAAAAGATTGTCTCAGTATTGAATTAACAATGGAACAAAGAGAGAATATTTCATACATAAACCAAAGGCCTGGAAATAATTATCAGAATAATTATCAACCGCCAAGACCGATTTACAATCAAAACCAAAATTATAACAGAAATATTCCATACAACAACCAACAAGGTCCTAGCAATCAACAAATATCCAATAATACTTATAATCAGCAAAGACCTAATTTTCAAAACAAACCACCACAACAAACCGATGATAAAAAGCCGAATTTAGAAGATATGATGACGAAGCTAGTTGAAACTCAAACGCAGTTTTTCACATCTCAAAAACAAACTAATGAACAAAATGCTCAAGCATTTAGAAATCAACAAGCCTCTATTCAAAATCTGGAACAAGAAGTAAGTAACCTAGCAAGGTTAATAGGTGAAAGAAAACCGGGAAGTCTACCTAGTGATACAAATGCTAACCCCCGAAATGAAACAGCTAAAGCTATTACCACAAGAAGTGGTACAACACTTAAACCACCGGAAATACCTGTAACTTCTGATGAAACTATTCCTACTCCACAAGAACCACAACCTGATCAAGATAAGGAAAAAGAACCGGTAGTTGAAAAGGTTAATGAAGATAACACAGTTAAGGATAAACCTTATGTTAAACCATACCAACCACCACTTCCTTACCCGAGTAAAATGAAGAAAGAAAAACTTGAAGCCGAGCAATCCAAATTTTTGGATATGTTTAAACAGATAAATGTAAATCTTCCTTTCATTGATGTGATTTCAGGAATGCCAAGATATGCTAAATTCTTGAAAGATCTAATCTCAAATAGAAAGAAAATGGAAGAACTCTCGGCTGTTACTATGAATGCTAATTGTTCAGCAGTGCTGTTGAATAAGATACCAGAAAAACTATCTGATCCAGGAAGTTTTACAATTCCATGTTTTCTGGGTAGTCTTAGTTCAATAGAAGCATTGGCAGACTTAGGTGCTAGTATAAATCTAATGCCGTATTCACTATACACTAAACTAGACCTTGGAGAATTGAAACTAACCAGAATAAACATACAACTAGCCGATAGATCAATAAAATATCCTAGAGGGATAATGGAGAACATGCTAGTTAAAGTTGGTACTTTAGTATTTCCAGTAGATTTTGTTGTTCTGGACATGGAAGAAGATTCTCAAGTTCCTCTCATATTAGGAAGACCATTCTTAAACACGGCTAAAGCAATGATAGACGTGTTCGGTAAGAAACTGACCCTAAGTATAGAGGATGAGAGTGTTACCTTTTCAGTTGATAGAGCAATGCAACAACCACAATCTGCAGATGATACATGTTATTATATTCAAACTATAGATGCACATGCAAAATTATTAGAAGAATTTCCAGAATTACAAGGAACAGGAGAATGTTCTTTAGGAGAAGGTAATGAACCAATTGATGAAGCTGAAATGTTAGCTACACTTATAGCTAATGGATATGAACCAACAACAGAAGAAATTCAAATGCTAAAAGAAGAAGACAGATATCGATATAAATCATCGATAGAAGAACCTCCGAAATTAGAGTTAAAGCCACTTCCAAACCATTTGGAATATGCTTATTTACATGGTGAATCTGAATTACCTGTAATAATATCGTCTTCTCTTACTGAAAATGAGAAATCACAACTCATTTCTGTGTTGAAAGCTCATAAACCAGCCATTGCATGGAAGATTCATGATATTAAAGGAATAAGTCCTTCGTATTGCACACATAAAATCCTTATGGAAGAAGGTCATAAAACGTATGTGCAACGCCAACGAAGACTAAATCCTAATATGCAAGATGTAGTTAAGAAATAGATTATTAAACTGCTAGATGCAGGTTTGATATATCCAATTTCTGATAGTCCATGGGTAAGCCCAGTTCAATGCGTACCTAAGAAGGGTGGCATGACTGTCATTACAAATGAGAAAAATGAGCTTATTCCTACTAGGACTGTAACAGGATGGCGTGTATGTATTGATTATAGAAAATTAAATGACGCCACCAGAAAAGATCACTTTCCCTTACCTTTCATAGATCAAATATTGGAAAGATTAGCCGGAAATAGTTACTATTGTTTTCTAGATGGATTTTCCGGATATTTTCAAATTCCAATAGCACCCGAAGATCAAGAGAAAACCACATTCACGTGCCCTTATGGTACTTTTGCTTACAAACGCATGCCATTTGGACTTTGCAACGCCCCTGCAACCTTTCAAAGGTGTATGATGGCGATTTTTCACGACATGATAGAAGAATGCATGGAAGTATTCATGGATGACTTTTCAGTCTTCGGTGATACATTTAAATCATGTCTAGTTAATCTGGAACGAATGCTAATTAGATGCGAAAAATCAAATCTAGTACTTAATTGGGAGAAATGCCATTTCATGGTTAAAGAAGGCATCGTTCTTGGACATAAAATTTCAAAAGAAGGAATTGAAGTGGATAGAGCTAAAGTAGATGTAATTGCTAAACTTCCACATCCCACCAATGTTAGAGGAGTTAGGAGTTTTCTAGGGCATGCCGGTTTTTACCGACGTTTCATAAAAGATTTTTCAAAAATTGCCACTCCTATGAATAAACTCCTAGAAAAGGATGCTCCATTCATCTTTTCAGATGAGTGTATCAAATCTTTTAATATTCTTAAAGAAAAACTCACTAATGCACCGATCATGATAACACCAAATTGGAATCTACCATTTGAACTAATGTGCGATGCAAGTGATTTTGCAATGGGAGCCGTTTTAGGACAAAGGATTGAAAAACGATTTCAACCTATATATTATGCTAGTAAGACATTACAAGGAGCACAAACGAACTATACAACTACTGAAAAAGAACTCCTTGCTATTGTCTTTGCTTTTGACAAATTTCGATCATATCTCGTTCTAGCAAAAACGGTGGTCTATATCGACCATTCTGCTCTTAGATGCCTATTTTCAAAACAAGATGCTAAACCAAGATTAATCCGTTGGATCTTACTCTTACAAGAGTTTGATATTGAAATCCGAGATAAAAGAGGAGCAGAAAATCTCGCCGCTGATCATCTTTCTCGTCTAGAAAATTCCGAATTAGAAGTTCTAAATGAATCGGCAATACAAGACAACTTTCCTGATGAATATCTATTGAAGATAGATTATAAAGAAATTCCATGGTTTGCAGACTATGCAAACTACTTAGTTTGTGGATTCCTTGAAAAAGGATTATCGTACCAAAGACGAAAGAAATTCTTCAGTGATATAAAACACTATTTCTGGGAAGATCCACACCTGTTTAAAAGTTGTCCCGATGGAATAATACGCCGATGTGTATTTGGAGATGAAGCTAGTAAAATTTTAAACCATTGTCACACAGGACCAACAGGAGGGCATTATGGGCCTCAACTAACAGCAAGAAAAGTTTATGAAGCTGGATTCTATTGGCCTACAATTTACAAAGACGCACACCTTCTTTGCAAATCCTGTGATGCATGTCAAAGGGCCGGAAAAATAAGTCAACGTGATGAAATGCCACAAAATGTCATCCAAGTATGTGAAGTATTTGACATTTGGGGTGTTGACTTTATGGGTCCATTTCCAAAATCTCATAATAATCTATATATACTCGTAGCCATTGATTATGTATCTAAATGGGCGGAAGCACAAGCTCTCCCAACTAATGATGCACGAGTTGTAATCAACTTTTTAAAACGTCTTTTTGCAAGGTTTGAAACACCGAAAGCTTTAATAAGTGATCGGGGTACTCATTTCTGTAATAATCAACTTGAGAAAGTTCTTAAAAGATATGGAGTAACTCATAAAATCTCCACCGCATATCATCCACAAACAAGTGGACAAGTTGAAAATACCAACCGAGCTTTAAAACGTATTCTAGAGAAAACCGTAGGATCAAATCCGAAGGAATGGTCCATTAAATTGGAGGATGCACTCTGGGCTTTTAGAACAGCCTACAAAACTCCAATTGGAACCACACCTTTTAGACTTGTTTATGGAAAAGCATGTCATCTTCCAGTAGAAATTGAACACAAAGCATTTTGGGCTTTGAAGACATGTAATCTTGATTTACATGAAGCCGGACGTCTACGATTAAGTCAACTAAACGAATTAGAAGAATTAAGACATGAAGCATACGAAAATTCGTTAATCTATAAAGAAAGAACGAAGAAATGGCATGATAAAAGAATCAGAAGTTCAAAAGAATTTAAAGAAGGAGACAGAGTTCTTCTTTTCAATTCACGATTCAAGCTATTTCCTGGAAAATTGAAATCAAGATGGTCTGGACCATTCATAGTCAAAAGAGTTTTTCCATACGGAATGATAGAATTAATAAATTCAAATGGGATTGAATTTAAAGTTAATGGTCACAGAGTTAAACATTACATACATGGTCCGATGGAAGTCGACAACGAAGTTAATCACAATTTCGACACCACAGCTAACTAAGTGTGGGGAGAATCAAGTCTTTAAAGGATAATATGTATTTCTGTTAGAGTTAGATTGTCTGTTTTCGTGTAGTTCTCGAAAATGGAACCCGAATGGTCTTTCCCTAGCAGACCCTAAAGAACTAGTCTTCTCCCCCCATTCTGAATTTTTATTTTTTTTAGGTTTTTACAAAATGAAGACTGCCTGTGAACTAAACCATGGTCTAATGCTACACGCTTTGATCACTAAACGTAATAATGACATACTACCGAGTGAAATAGTATCAGTAATCAGAGAAAGAATGGACGGAGTTAGAAAAGAATCCAGATGCGAAGATAATAAGTTACAATTTGGTAAAGGAAAATCAAAATCCGCAGCGAAAAGAAGAGCACGACACCTAGAAAGATGTCACAAATGCGGAAAATGGTCACATGGAGGTAAATGTTCAAATAATTAAACCTATTCAAATACCGAATTTGTTACTTTATGCAGAGACGGACCGTTCATATGTTTAGAAGAAAAGATACTGAATGCTCGAGGTTACGCCTATGTAGCCATGGAAAATCAATTAAACCGACTATCTTATGAATGGGATAGATCATATAACTAAGAAATCTATTTCACAGGTATGTCTGTACAGTTTTTATTTTTATTTTTATTTTTAACCTTTTGATAATAAACGCTAATTTGTTCGCTAAAAAGTATTAAATTGGTATTGAATAAAATTAGGTTTGGCGACCGAAATTATTGATATCATTCAAAAATTTATTACATCACTGCGAAATTTAACGTTTATTCTTAAGGTATAAATATCTTTAATCAATCAAACCAAAATATTTCAAAAATTCGTCATGAGTTAAATTAGGTCTTGGAACCGAAATAACTTTACCGAAAAGAGGGGCGCATATTTTTGATAATATTTGATTGATTAAAGTGGGATAAAAAGACAAAAAGATTTTTAAATTTATTTTTACCATGTTTTTAAAATTAATATTTAAATCTTAAATTAATATTGTAAATTTTGTAAAAACAATATATTTAAAATTGTAAATATTTAAAAAATTAATATAAGTTTGATATGAATTTATGAATTTTTAAATTAAGTTTGGTGTGAATTTTTAAAATATAAATTTTTAATTTTATGCATTTTAAATTTTAAGTTTAGTGTGAATTTTTAATTTTTAATTTTTAATTTTGAATTTTATATTTAAGTTGTGTGAATTTAAAAACAAAAATTTACTTTATCTCATTAAGTTAAGAATATGATTTTTAAAATTCGTCGTAAGTTGAAGACTAGGTCTTTGAACCGAAATTGCTTTACCCGAGGGAGGGACGAGAACTTTTATTATCATTATTTTTAATCTTATTGAATTAGAGTATGCCAAAAACATTGAAAAAACCCAAAAATCTTAGCTTTTAAAACAATCGCTACAAAAAGACAAATTTTAAAATTTTGTCGAAGGACGGACTAGGACATCGATCCGAAACGACCTCGTCCTAAATAACAAGGGAAACAAAATTTTAAAATTAATTACTTAATTGTTTTAATAAGTTAATGATTATAAAAAAAAAAAAAAAAATATACCAAACTCCGCGAGTCGCGGAGTTTGGAGGGTTAATCCCCGCGACTCGCGGAGGGATGAAAAATCAGAAAAAAATAAAGAGCTGGAACAGATCAGTCCCAACCCAAAAACACTGCGAAGAACATAGCGAAAAAACCCCGAAAATACACGAAAAACACCCCCAAAAATCCCAATTTTTAACCGTTAATCACCAAATTTTTTGCTAAAATCATGTTGAGAAGGATGCTATCTAAGAATTACTCAAGAAAAACGGTAAATTTCTACACCTAAACACCATTTAATTCGAAATTTGATGTTCTTGAGCAATTTTTTCTCCAATTTGATTTTGATGCTTTTTAGTGTAATTAGGCTTAAATTGTTTATGTATTATGCTTGTATAACCTAGATTGATGCTGTTTAGCATGATTAGAAGCCTTAAACTTCAAATTTTGAGTAATCTAGGGTTTGTGTTCTTGAGCAAATTTGGGGCTTTTTGATATAAACAGGTTATGGCCGATTTTTGTCATGAATTGTTGCTAAATTAAGTAGTGTAACATGTTTAGGTAGTTAAATGATCCAAACTTTGAGCCTAAACATGATTTTGAGAATTAAAGTGGACTTTTTCAAGTCTAAAATTCATGAACTTGATTTTTGAAAGATAATGCCATTTGAGACTTGTTTAATTGCTAGTAATGATTATTTTGACATATTATTTGAGTTGAATGCTTATGAACTTGGCGAAAATTTTCGTATATGCTTATTTGAAAAAGTGTAGATTTAATAAAAATGTGAAAATAAGCTTAAGTTTGATATAAATTGATAATGTCATTGTAATTATTTTGATTGATGATTTTGCTGACACTAATGCATATTTGGATGCACAAAAATTGTGTTTGATGTGTTTTGCAGAATGAAAGGGGTGAATCTTCATCCCAAGCCCGCAATGCTCCTGCTGAGAATTTGGAACAACAGGAGGTGGATAACTACTACAAGCAGGATATACCTCATCCAGTCATGACCTTTTCTGATATGCACTTGGAAGAGTTGCACCCGAACCTGAGATTTGACAGACTTTGGATAGATTATCCAAAATATCAACGGGGTTTGCATACTCTTCATTCTAAGGTTGTTGAGGTACCAAGGGTCATAGAATGGGGACCCTTAGAAGCTGTAGAATTGGCCGGGCCAATTAGGGAATTACTTGTACAGAGGTATGGTAATTCTTCTTTTAATGACTGGGTATGTTTATTCACCATACGTAGACCTGTATATAAAGTATGGTGTGAAGAATTGTTATGTAGTATAGAGTTGAATGATCGGGTAGCTAGTTTAACCGATCGTTCTTTTATTAGATTTTTGTTAGGCGGTTCGATGCGCCACATGTCTTTACTGGACATGGCTCAGGCTTTACGTATATATACGCCTGAGGAGTTAGCGTCTGCCGATTGTAGAGGATTGATACTAAACGGTAGAAAGATAGATGAAAATTTTGATACACACGGTGTGTGGAGTCAAATGACAAGCCATCACCGTTTTAAAGGGGGAAATTACTCTTATTTGGATATAGATAGAGCCGAATTAAGAGTGATACATAGGTTTTTAGCTAATTCGATTACACAAAGGGGTAAGAACAAGGAAAAAGTAAATGAACAAGATTTGTTTTACCATATGTGTATTCGAGACCCACAAAGCGCTGTAAGTATACCATATTGTGTGGGTTATTATTTATCAGCTATGGTTCGGGGGATGCGACCACATAGCATAATAGGAGGTGGTATTTTTATTACTTTGATTGGTGAATATCTCGGTGTGGATATAAGTCGAGGGGGATTATTACTAGAAGATCCGGAACCCCGCGATACTATAGGTTTAAATGTATACCATGGTGCGAAAGTTTTAAAGAGGCGAAATAACGCCGCAGTACGATACCATGGTAGACATCCACAGGTGGAGAGAAACCAGCAGCAAGGTAATGTAGGAGGGGGGAATGAGATGCTATAAATGCATAGGTTTATAGCTTCTCAGGAATACGAAAATGCTAGACAGAGAGCATTTGAAGATTGGCAAGTTCATCAGAACCAAATCATAGCTCATTGCCAACATATAGGTAGAAACTATATTCCTACACCGAAACCCATCTTCCCTCCCTGGTCTATAGAGATGCAGCCACCATATCCTACGTATGACCCTGCCGAAGCATTCTATAGCACCTATGGTTATGCCTGGAACCCCTATTGGTACCAATATCATCCTTAGTTTACTTATTATTTTTTATTATTTTGTAATTTGTAATTATTGATACGTTTAATACTTTTGTTAATATTGTAATCATTTTTATAATTATCTAACTTTTATTCTTAGATTTTAATAATTTTTGAATGTGGGGTAATATACCAAACTTCAAAAATATGTATATATGTTTGCAGTTTATCTTATGTACACAACAGGGTAAAACAACGCATTTTCAAAGACTGACATTAAGTTCAGCAAAAGCAACTAATTTTGACGACAAGATGCAAAATATATGTGAAATAACAACAAGACGGAATGAACAAATGATGTGCACCATTTATCATTCAGCAAACAAACGCCAATATATTTGGAAACTTTGGTAAAAATTTAATCATTTTCACACAAATCACCCTCAATAATTTAAATTGTTACTGATTTCTTGCAAATGAGGGCATTGCAAGATCTTAAGTGTGGGAAGGGGTTAAATTCTTTCGGATTTTAAAATTTTTATTTTATACACTTGGTTACCATTAAAAATACTAGTAAAGCAGTAGTTGTATTAGAATCTAGTGCTCTCTGATAATAAAGAACAGCCCTAGTCTTATATACTGACTACCCAATTCTAGTAAAATTTTTCAATTAAATGAATTCAAATCATGTTTATACATATTTATGAACGATAAAACTAGGTTTTAACACCGAAATTATTGTTACCTCGGAAAGGACATAAATTGAGAAACAAACTAAAATGTTAAAATTCATTTAAAATGGAATAGAGGACGATAAAAAGGAAAATAAAAGCCAAGTGTGGGAAAATTTACCAAGTTATCTTAAACATATGTCACATATATCTGTAACAAATAACTGAAAATACTTTTGCTTTGGACTAAACTAAACTGTTTTACCCGATGAAAGAAAAGAAGAGATGGATCTACACGATGAATCAATTCCATCATTAAAAGGAAGTAAAGTCTTCCGAAAAAGACACGCGCTTCTTGATTTAGGTCATGAAGTTGTCGTCCAGACCAGCTGTAGGTTGACGAAAAATCTAGAAAAGTCATCACTAAAATCAGCAGGAAATCCCCGGACCTCAGCATTAAACAGAGTCGCCAAGTGGTCAGATTTATCCTAACCATGAGAAGGATTTATCTCGTACAATGGGGGGGCACCATGCAAATTAGCTGGATAAGACTAATGAATCAGATCCCCAAAAAGGATAATCTCCTTAAAGATTAAAAATCAGCTTTTAAGACTGATATTACTCAATCCTAGAGATTGACCTTAAAGATTGAGAATTACAAACTCATGGAATTCAATGATATCTAAACTCGAGCTTGAACGAGAAAATATTTTGATCAAAATTACAAACCGATTTGTTTTCTGAAAACCCTATTTTCAATACGTTCATTACCATTGAACGTAAAATCCTAGGAATTCACCTGGAATTCATTAGGTCGCCTGAACTAAATCGGGTGTCAACCGTAAGAACGGTGGTTGCATAGCATGGTCAAAGACAGGACCTTGTGCCAGACCGAAAAATTATAAGGGTGAGCTTTACTATTGCTCCTACCAAGGATAGTAATTGCGTCCGACACGTTATAGACCATAATCAAAAGCATGTCACGGGACATTGCCTTAACAGTTGCTTGTTCAACGCTTTCCTTTACAACCGGACGGTAGTTTACCGAAAGGTAATATACGGGACAAGTAAACTGGACGTGTTGCTTTCCAAATACAAGGTTAGCAAGTGGGTGACACAAAACCGCAAGTTTTGAGCTAAAATTTTCAAATCTAAAACCCACCAAACCCACAAAAATATTTTGCAAACACCGGTAAAGGGTTATTCCGGAAAACTTATCTAGGGAAAAAACTAGATTTAATTTTCAAAAGATCAAATGTTTTCATAAAGATCCAATTTCCTTAATGTATCTAAATTTTTATAGTCATGTGGGACTGTAAACCATATCGTTACTACCATTGTTTATACCGCCGTATAAAAATCACTGATGTACAAAGTGTGAAGAATAAAGAAGTGATTCTAGTATTTCAAGACGATATTGCTTGAGGACAAGCAACGCTCAAGTGTGGGAATATTTGATAATGCTAAAAACGAACATATATTTCATAGCATTATTCCTCAAGAAAGACAAGCTTTTAGTTGCAATTGTTCTATTTACAAGTAATATTCGTTTAAATAATAAAAGGTGAAGACAAAAGACAGATTCGACGAATTGAAGACGCAAACGACCAAAAAGCTCAAAAGTACAAAAGACAATCAAAGAGGTTCAAATTATTGATAAGAAACGTCTCGAAATTACAAGAGTACAAGATTCAAAACGCAAAGTACAAAATATAAAATTGTACGCAAGGACGTTCGAAAATCCGGAACCGGGACCAGAGTCAACTCTTAACGCTCGACGCAATGGACTAAAAATTACAAGTTAACTATGTATATAAATATAATATAATATATAATTAATTATATTAATTATATATATATTATATATTATAAAACCGTCGGCAGAGAAAGACTCCAAGGGTGTGAGCTGTAAATACATTCTCCGCGACTCGCGGAGTTTGAAGAGGATTTTGCCGCGAGTCGCGGAGCCCCAAAAATCGACTCTGGCTATAAAGCAAACCGAATTCTGATCATTTTTAATAATCTATTTCTCTCTTCTCTCATATATACGATATATATATATATATATATATATAATTTATATTTTAATTTTAATTTTAATTATAATTCTAATAATAAGGGTATGTTAGCGAATATTGTAAGGGTGTAAGTCGAAATTCTGTCCGTGTAACGCTACGCTATTTTTAATCATTGTAAGTTATGTTCAACCTTTTTATATTAATGTCTCGTAGCTAAGTTATTATTATGCTTATTTAAAACGAAGTAATCATGATGTTGGGCTAATTACTAAAATTGGGTAATTGGGCTTTGTACCATAATTGGGGTTTGGACAAAAGAACGACACTTGTGGAAATTAGACTATGGGCTATTAATGGGCTTTATATTTGTTTAACTAAATGATAGTTTGTTAATGTTAATATAAAGATTTACAATTGGGCGTCCCTATAAATTACCATATACACTCAATCGGATACGATGGGCGGGGTATTTATATGTACGAATAATCGTTCATTTAACCGGACATGGGAATGGATTAATAGCCACTAGAATAATTAAAACAGGGGTGAAATTACATTCAAGGGTAATTGGTGTAATTGTTAACAAAGTAGTAAAACCTTGGTTTACATGCAGTCGATAACCTGGTGTATTCATTAAACAAAGTATTAAAACCTTGTTACAATTCGAATCCCCAATTAGTTGGAATATTTAACTTCGGGTATAAGAATAATTTGACGAGGACACTCGCACTTTATATTTATGACTGATGGACTGTTATGGACAAAAACCAGACGGACATATTAAATAATCCAGGACAAAGGACAATTAACCCATGGGCATAAAACTAAAATCAACACGTCAAACATCATGATTACGGAAGTTTAAATAAGCATAATTCTTTTATTTCATATTTAATTTCCTTTATTTTATATTTAATTGCACTTCTAATTATCGCATTTTTTGTTATTTAATCGCACTTTTAATTATCGTACTTTTTAATTATCGCAATTTTATTTTATCGCACTTTTATTATTCGCAATTTCATTATCGTTATTTACTTTACGCTTTAAATTAAGTCTTTTATTTATTTAATATTTTACATTAGGTTTTAACTGCGACTAAAGTCTTAAAATCGACAAACCGGTCATTAAACGGTAAAAACCCCCTTTATAATAATAATATTACTTATATATATGTTTGTATTTTTATAAAAGTAAACTAATATAGCGTTGAGCTTTGTTTAAAGATTTCCCTGTGGAACGAATCGGACTTACTAAAAACTACACTACTGTACGATTAGGTACACTGCCTATAAGTGTTGTAGCAAGGTTTAAGTATATCCATTCTATAAATAAATAAATATCTTGTGTAAAATTGTATCGTATTTAATAGTGTTTTCTGCTAAAATTAATAAGTATTTTATACCCCTCTGCTTTGACATCAGAAGGATAGAATACATTTACGTCATTGCTTTGAACGCTTGAGCTCTCGCCTTCTTCTTCTTGGTAGCAAGATTCAACCTCATCTTCACTACGAGCGTCTTGACTTAGAGAGTATCTTGACCCCATGAGACAAAAGTCTTCATCTTCATCTCCATCTTGAACATCTAACTAATTCCCATCAAGACATGCGAGGCTTGTTACCTTTTCCTTGTACCCATTCTTCATCAAGCAACTTGACGATTTTTCACCTTGAGGACATAGTTGATAACTCCTAAATTATAGAGTATTTTGATAACATTTTGAAGAGTTATCTTGGCATTTTAAAGTTATTTTAATACTAAAACACACTAAAATGGGTAAAAACGGGGAAATAGGTATTTTTAATATTTTGTTGAAGTTATGTATCAAACAGGAACAAAATAGTAAAAAATGCAGAAAACTCAATTCCATGTGATATTCCAGAATGTTCTAGATTTGATCGCAGTAAATGAAGAACTTGGCGACCAAGCAAAATAAAGCCAAGCCGCTGTCTTCACACTGAAGCCGCCGGCTTAAATCACACAGTTTAATCTTCGTGTTGCCCAAGTTCAAGCTAAATGTGGAAGATATTCTCGCCTTGATTCAAAAGAAGTCAAGCCACTTGCTTTACACTGAAGCCGCTGACTTAAAATATACGGAAAGATATGATGTATTCTTCAAGGTCAAGTTTTACGTAGGTCCAAATCCAAGTCAAGGGAAGCCGCCGGCTTCCCATCCAAGCCACCGGCTTGGGTTGGCGATTTCAGAAGCTATAAATAGAGGCCTTAGGGTCAGTTTTATGCAGTCCAGAACTTTTATACTCTGCATTCAGAGGTAAAACACGATTTAGTTAGGGTTTTGCTTATTTCAAACATTCAAGATATGCAATCAAGCATTTGTTTTTAAATTCCTTTTATGTAGGTATAATTTCTTCTAATAATTCTTGTCTTTTATTTGTTTTTAAATTAGTTATGGGGTAATAGCCTTACATATGATTGAATCATGTAACACCTTGTGAACATTGCTCAATTATTCGAACTGTATGAAAGAAAATAGGAAACCAGATCTGGGATATGAAGCTGCCAGCTTCATCGGGTTATTATACTATTCGATTGTAATTTATACTCAGATAACATTAAACAGTATTCGACGTAAATATTCAACAAAGCTAACGAAGCTGCCGACTTCATTGACCAGGCCGCTGACTTTATCATATAATTACAGAAACAGTTTAATTTGACAGAATCTCTGGATTTTCTGTTATGTCTTATGTCTGATTAAAACACCACTGTTGGATTAGTCTGATTTATGTTAGTCAACTACTATTAAGTTTTACTTAGAACATCACTAGATTTAAAACTTAGTAAACTTAAATATAATAAAATTAGATTATTTTAATAGTGAGGATTATAGGTAGTAACTATAATTAGGGTTTGGTTAATCATACTAAATCAATTATCAGGTCTTAAGCAAGCACTAAATCTTGACATCTATTCTATGATTAACCTGATCAACTGGTCTTGGATTAGATATTCTTAGGTCATTAATAAATCTATGTTTGGTTTTAATTTAAATGCAATTGTGAGCAAGGTGTGAAAGGTTCAAGCATGTGTTTTATTTAATATTGTTTATCTCTTCAGTTTATTTATTGGCAATTTACTTGTTCTTTATTTCATTATAAATTTAAGCAACCAAATCTTAAAATCAAAGTTTTATGTTCTAAATCCACTCGTTCTCTTGGGACGAACCTTAACTTACTAAACACTAAATTACATCTGACCAGGTTCTGTTGCTCGTTAGGGTATTAAATGTAAATCGTAAATTAAGATATTATAAATATAAAAGTTAGATTAAAAGACACACATTACTGCACACACTTTTGACACATCAATAGTGTATCCCAACATTCCTTTGCACTTTCACATGAAAGTACTTTAAATCCTTTCTTCACAAGAAAGAACTCTATGAAGTAGTGATATAGCATCAAATTGCTTTAGCACTTTGTTTACTACTTCATCATTTTGGAATGTTGAGTTCACCATTCTTGAAGATTCTTGAGGAACAAGATTTCCTCCCTTGATGATTCTCCACATGTCATAATCCTTTGATTTGACATAGATTTTGAATCTTATCTTCCACACATAGACATCCTCTCTATCAAAGATTGGTGCTTCATTTGCCAATCTTTCAAGGTATGTCATTGTTTGAGTTGATCCCAAGAACGTTTGACTCGATTTTTTACACAAAATGATTTTTGACTCAATCAACAATGTTTCTAGAGCAAATGTTTGAGCAACCGCTCTGATACCAATTGTAAGTAACTAGAGGGGGCGGGTTGAATAGTTACTTAATACGATTTTTAAAACATTTTCGATGATCAACAAGATTTGAACAATCCTTGATCACTTAAATCAACTCAAAACAATGTGTGACGTGTTTATGTTTGTAATGATGTGGAATGTAAAGTAAAGAACATGATGATATGGCTGAAACGGACGGTTTTATTTATGCGGTGTCGTTAGGTCGCAACACGTAAGAATCAACCACCAATAGGGGGTACTGTTTTAAATTTATATTTAGCGGGGCCTAAATTGTACTACTCTTTATTATGAGTAAGGGAAGTATGACCTAGAGTCGTATTTTTATGATATCAGTAGAATCAAACCTATATTAAAGCCTAAGATAGTTATGAAGGAGTAGTGGTTACCTGATTTTTGGGATTTTTTAATTTATAAGACAGATAAAGTAAATGCGATAAAATTCATAATTCAGATAAGGTTAAAGCAAGTGCATAATATGATTTCATCAGTTATTCTACCGAGATTATGGAATGTTGGCTCATGAATAGGCAGAGGCCTTGTATTCATTACACTGGTCCTAAACGCCCCTGTCGTAAGACATGTCACTGGGTAATGCGATAGGCCTGAAGATTCTGAATAGACAGCCACATCCCTTACCCTGACACCCGTGCAATCTAACTACAGGCATACACGTTCAGACGGCTCATTCAATTGAGCGACTCGGTTGGGTGACATATTACATAATAGAATACATGGTTTACCATATCCTAGAGACGTGATGTGTTTCAATTCTTTTGTTAATGATTGGTTTTAAAAGATAGTTAGGCCCTTAAAAAGAGTTCAAACCTAAAGAACACCATGGCCAAGTCATGTTGACTTCCATGAACATGTTCGGTTATCCTAACAGTCCAATCCTTTATGTGTCTAAACAAACAGTTCCTTAAATAACTAAGAATCCCTTAAGCAGGGTGCAATGCTTGAGATCGCGTTATGGTGCAGTCAACACTGACCGAGTTCCATGGCCTTACTTAGTAGAGGTACAGCTTACAACAACCGATGTGCTTCAGCATGCACGTACAAAGTTTATATGCTTGGTGACTACACTAGCATGGTATGGGACCGACAATTTACTAAAGGTCTAGTCAGATGTTTCACTACGAAAGAATCCTCAATCAGAATCCAAAGCTCGATAGACTTACTACAACCGGTGTGCCTCAGTCGATCTTATGTTGTATCCGATAGACTTCTCTTACCAAGGGATGACACAGATAGTGTACTTTGAATTGGGGTTTACAACTTCCCAATAATAGAGCCAATAACTACGTTCTATTAGTTGTAAAAGTGATTGAGTTTAAAGCATAATCGGAAAGCATTGCAACAACATACACAAACCATAAATTTATTTTGGCATTATAACTTCTTACATCATAGCATACACTAAAGATAACTTCTCGCTAATCATGGCAACAATATCATAGAACATAATCATAGAAGACATTATATAAAAGTAAAGGATAGAAGTACCAGTAGATTAAACGAGTTCCGAATACAAAAGTGACAACTTCAAACTCCAGACCGCTCCTAATACAATCTTCGGTGTTCTTCTCAGGGTACTAGGTTTCCCGCACGGAGTTGAAGACCTTGAAAGTATGACTAATATTGTACAAGAGAGAGAAAGAAATGAATTGAAGTGTGTGTTAGAATGAATGACAATGACCCTTTAAATAAGTTTGAATTTTGGCTGCAAACGGCTGACAGGCCGTTTGTATAACAACCCTCACTTTTCGACTTCCGATTTTACTAAAATACCTAGAGTTGTTATATACGAATAAATTTAACGTTGACCGAATAAACGTACGCTTAAAATAAATAATATAATTATAAATATTATAAATAAGATTATGATATATAATATAACATAATTACATCAATGAATATATATATAATATTTATATTACTTTTGTTATTTAGTTAATAGAATATATAATTAACTAAATAATACATAATATTATAACATTTATAAAACTAATAAAAACTATAAATTAATAATCATAAATTTTAATTTTTATAAAAACTAAATATAATAATAATTTTTATATAAAATTCGTATTTAATAATTAAACAAATATAGAAATAAAATGTTAAATGTTCTTAGAAATATATTAAACAAATTTTTTTTTTTAGAATTTTAAACAAAAAAAAAAATCAAAACTATATCTACTTTTAATAAATAAATACAAAAATACAAACTACTTTTTCTTTTAAGATTTACTTTTAATAAAAATACAAACTACTTTTTCTTATTTTAACTTTTATGATTTTACTTTTAATAAAAATACAAACTACTTTTTCTTATTTTAACCTTTAAGATTTACTTTTAATAAAAATACAAAATACTTTTTCTTATTTTAACTTTTAAGATTTTACTTTTAATAAAAATACAAACTACTTTTTCTTATTTTAACTTTTAAGATTTTACTTTTAATAAAAATACAAACTACTTTTTTTTATTTTAACTTTTAATAAAAATACAAAATACTTTTTCTTATTTTAACTTTTAAGATTCTACTTTTAATAAAAATACAAACTACTTTTTCTTATTTTAACTTTTAAGATTTTACTTTTAATAAAAATACAAACTACTTTTTCTTATTTTAACTTTTAAGATTTACTTTTAATAAAAATACAAAATACTTTTTCTTATTTTAACTTTTAAGATTTTACTTTTAATAAAAATACAAACTACTTTTTCTTATTTTAACTTTTATGATTTTACTTTTAATAAAAATACAAACTAATTTTTCTTATTTTAACTTTTAAGATTTACTTTTAATAAAAATACAAAATACTTTTTCTTATTTTAACTTTTAAGATTTTACTTTTAATAAAAATACAAACTACTTTTTCTTATTTTAAGTTTTAAGATTTTACTTTTAATAAAAATACAAACTACTTTTTCTTATTTTAACTTTTAAAATTTACTTTTAATAAAAATACAAAATACTTTTTCTTATTTTAACTTTTAAGATTTTACTTTTAATAAAAATACAAACTACTTTTTCTTATTTTAACTTTTAAGATTTACTTTTAATAAAAATACAAAATAATTTTTCTTATTTTAACTTTTAAGATTTACTTATTTTATTTTAATTTTTTTTTACCTAACATTTTCAACTATAAATACCACATACATTTCTCATTTCAAACTTACACCTTAATCTCTCATTTCTCTCTTAAAGAACTACTTCTAGTTGATATCTCGGTCACTTACTTGCTTTACTTTCCTTTCTTGCGTGGAATACTTCAACTGCTATTTAAGGTGAGTTTCATTTGCTCCCTTTTTATATATATTTTTGGGCTGAGAATACATGCGCTGATTTATAAATATTTTGCAAAATAGGCACAAGTACTAAAACTAATTCTATGTGGGTTTAAACCAGAAATATACCCTTAGCTTGGTAACATTAAACTACTTGTCTATGTACGGTAGGCGCGAATCCTAAAGATAGATCTATTGGGTCTGACAAACCCCATCCTGACTATGGGATGCTTTAGTACTTCGAGGTTATTTTAAACACACCTGATCTGGTGTACTTCAGAGGGTAAAACATGAACGTTAAGGCTTGTTACCGGGTGCTTACAACTTATAGAATGCTTTTATACACTTGCTAGTGTACGGATATTTATGAAACTAAAATCTTGTGGCCTATTATTATAACGGAAATGATTGATTTTGATAAACTAATGAACTCACCAACCTTTTTGGTTGACACTTTAAGCATGTTTTGTCTCAGGTGACGAATAAGATGATTGCCATGATTGCTACCTGATGAATTGAATGCTGCTACATGGAGTCTTCATTTCATTACATTTACTTTGCATTAAGACTATTATTATTATTTCAGTTTAAATTTGATGTAAAACTTTTAATGCTTCCGCTGTTTTATTAATAAATTTTTTATTCAAAACGTCTCATATAGAGTCGTTCTCGTTTATACAACTGTGATTTGATATAATTAGTCACAAATACCCTAGGCCCTAATTTGGGGGTGTGACAGATTGGTAGGCCATTTGCAGGGGCCGTTTACCAGGCCAGTCCATTTGCATGGTCCGTTTATCTGAGCCGTTTGGCAAGCCGTTGGTGAGCCAGGCAGGCCATTTGGCAGGCCATTTGGCTTGCCTAGTTCCCTGGATCGTAACTTGATTTCTTATCTTTCACCGTTTTCGCTCTAGAATCTTCGTTTTAGCTCCGATTCTCTTGATTCTTTTTGCACCATCTTCGTAATTACTTGTTCTTCAATTTTAACCAACGAAGTGTGTATTTTGCCAATAAAGTTCAAATCTTTCTTGTTTTTGGGCTTTAATACCGGGGTGAAAACGTGACTTTTTAGCCGATATCAAATATCTCAAACTTAGACTTTGCTTTTCCTCAAGCAAACTCTCATTTTACCTTAAGAAATCTTTTCGGAATTTCTTTTCTAATAGCCTAAGCGGTTTGCTTTTTATTTTAAGAGCGAAAGATAAGGTGAGTTATCTACGTTATGATTGAAACTATCTCTGCAAGCATACGAGGAGGTTACATGACATAGGCTAGCTTTCACGGGTCACTCAAATCACACAAGTGTTTAGGGTTCCCTAAAGATCTGTGAAATAAATTCACTCATAGCCAGTCATGCTGCACCCATCATCATTGGCTTGATAAAGACTCAAATCCTTGCTACTAATGTGAGAACGGTAGTAATCTTTGCTTCTAGGTCAATTGTCAATGATGGAAAGGAATTTTGGAGTCGTAGTGAAGTTGTTTTTGAGGGGTGAGAGAAAGGGTAATGTAGTCTTTATGCATACTTTTATTCGGATAGATAGGAGTGCTGAAATGTTTGATAAGCACTTTTGAACTTTTCTTCATTTGATAATCATTTTCGGCCAAGTTCTTCTTCGGCGTTTCTCTTTATAAGTTCTGCTCATTTTTTCAGAACTTTGAATTTTTTTCCGGAGATTTTATCTTGAGAAACTTTTTGCCGGTAAACTTTTTCAAGACCTTTGCCATGATACTTGAGAGGTTTATAACATCGGGTTTTTGAAAGGAATCTCATTTTCTGGATTTTTTGAGTGATAGTAAAGATGAGGTGGATGTGGTGGTGGAGTAGATGTAGTGGAGATACGAAAGGCTTATTTTTGACAAATGGCTAGCTCTTCTGATTATAATCGAATCACGTTTCGCTGCTTTGGAAATGTAGATCTAAAGCAAGTTCTGATTCCGAGCACCGACATCGGCACTCTCAACAGAAAACAGTGAAGCATTAAAGATGAATGCTGGTCTTATTTTGGCTGCCTCACCATAATCAATTTAGGTCGATAATGCCTTAGTCATGCAATGCTCTATTAGAGATTTAGTTCAACCTAACAACATTTCCACCCTACTTAAGCCTTACTTTTATTTACAAACGTTTTAGGTTTTCAAAAATACTTTTTCGGAAAGGTTTCTCTTGTTAATTTTTTTTGAAATTTGGCTTAAGAACTTGGAATCTTCGTAATGGGTTATTTTAATACAGCATAAAAAGATTATACCAACATCCCATAATTAAACGAACATTATCCTCAATGTTCCTAGTGTATCCCACACTTAGGAGTTTTAGTTGAAGATTTGGGAGTATTTGTCTAGTGTTTATTTGGGTTGGGATCCCACACTTAGTGATAAGCTAGGATGTGGCATAATTTAATTTTTGAGCTAGTAGCGGGAAGAAAGAAGTACCCCTAGCAGATGTTGTTTGTGAAGATACTAGCTGGCTTTTAATCCTTGCGTCCTTTATTGATAGGCTCATTAGTCATCTTTTATTCTTCTACTCTACTTTATTGCACGGGTTGCCTCCCGAGAAGAGCTTTTGTTTAAGGTCATTGGCTCGACCGTAGTGATGCCTTAGAAAGTAAACATTCCTCGCTGATGGTTGCAATCTTGATCCTCTCAAGGGAATGTGAGTCAGTAGTACTCGTTGGTTTGCTGAGAACGGAAGTGCGGATCCGGCTAAGGTGTTGTAAACCTTAGAGTAAATGATCTTCTGATCTCGACAGAATCTTGTCTCAAGAATAGTACGAACCACTGAATCGTGCTCTCATTGCCTTTCTTCTCGGTAGATATGATCATGAAGAGTGTTGATAAAGTCTTGAATGTGTTCTTCTAGGATTTCAACATCATTGTTTTCTCTTTGAAGATAGAGGTTGTATTCTTCTTGTATAGCCATAATTCTTTCTGTTAAGCATAGCGTGAAATCAATTATTAATTTATGGATGGCTTCGAGGATATCTTCAAATTCATCGGTATCATTGATAAAGGTAATCATGTCTGCGTTTGTATATATGACCAGAATCCGATCTGAAGAAGAATCTGGCTCCCCTTGATCTGGTTCGGTTGGAGAGTGTGAGTTATTCAGAATGTCTTCATGTTGCTCTTCCTCGTCATCATCGGTATATTATTCTTCTGAGGATGCATCTGATGAACGGGTTTCTTCAATATTCTGGTTCTCCATTTTGATACTTGCAGGGTCAATTTCTATATCTTTAACCTCAACCTTATCAGTCTTCTTCTTGAAACGAATGATTAAACTGTGATTTTCCGTCTCAATCCTCATTAATTCTTCATGACGCTTAATGCTTAGAGAGGGTATTATTGTAGTTTCTTTTACGTCTTCCATTTCCTCTTCCTCTTCAGATTCCTCTTCTTCCTCTATTTCTTCGCTGTGATCCTCTTCTTCGATTTCTGGGTCGTCTACAGACTATGACTCGACACCCATCTCGATATCATCGGCTGGTGGTGAAGACTCGTCATCGGAGGTGATCCGTCTGGTGGAAATAGCAAACATCTCTGCTGTCATACCCCGTCCTAATCCATCTGGACGAAGTCACCAACATCTGGCTCCATTGCGATGATCGACTCCAAATAATGTCTTTACAATGAGCAAATGCACAGCGAAAGATTTCTTTCATACCTGAGAATAAACATGCTTTCAAGTGTCAACCAAAAGGTTAGTGAGTTCATAGGTTTATTTGTGAGTTCATAGGTTTATTTTAAAACAATAAAATTCATCATTTTGATAGATCACAAGATTTAAATCCTGCATGATACAAATGGGCCCGAATTCTATACCCACCTGTAATGTACATGCGATTTCTTTTAAAAACAGTACACCTTTCTCGTGTACGAAATCATGTTTCATAAATCTTAGTAACCGTACACATATCTCGTGCACAAAAACTCATACACATAACCTGTGTATAAAAAAATCATTCTCTCGATACATAACATTCATATCAATTGGTGGCAATTATCATGTCCACATAATTCAATGGTGGCAATTATCCTATCCACATAATTCAATGGTGGCAATTATCATGTCCACATAATTCAATGGTGGCAATTATCATGTCCACATAATTCAATAATAATCAACAGAACTTCTGTCTGCATAATAATTCATTCAAAGAATGTTTTGCTTGTGTCTATCTCGTCAAACATTTATAAAAGCATTTCATGTATTCGCAGTTCAAAAATTATAATTCAGAAGCATTTAATAAAGCAGTTATAAAAACAGCGCATGTATTCTCAGTCTCAAAAATGTAAAGAGTAAAAGGGAGCAAATGAAACTCACTATGTTGTATTTTGTAGTAAAAATACATATGACAACACTGAACAATGCAGGGTTGGCCTCGGATTCATGAACCTATATCATTCATATGAATATTAATACATATACTTGTAATTGAGCAATTATATATATATATATATATATATATATATATATATATATATATATATATATATATATATATATATATATATATATGTATATATTGTTATTATTAATATACTTGTTATACTATATGTTTATTTAGATAAATTTAATATATTTAGTTTATATGTTTTATATATCTATTACATATCATTATTAATAAAAACTGTTTATTAAGGTTTAGTACATTTTTGTATATTAATTGATATGGCTTAATTAATATATTTTTAATAATAAAAGTATAGCGTAATGTATTTTTATATAAAAGTATT
The DNA here is from genome assembly GCF_046630445.1 of Rutidosis leptorrhynchoides. Classification (NCBI taxonomy): domain Eukaryota; kingdom Viridiplantae; phylum Streptophyta; class Magnoliopsida; order Asterales; family Asteraceae; genus Rutidosis; species Rutidosis leptorrhynchoides. Next base: position 285,863,149 of record NC_092343.1, read on the forward strand.
TATTTATGAAAATTTTGCTAGTTTCAGTGATAACAAAATAATAATCTTAGTAAGAATGATAATAATAATAATAATGAGTTTCATAATAATACTAATGATTATATTATTAATAATTATGAAAATATTTGTAATAAAACCTATGCTACTTATAATAATAATAATAATAATAATAATAATAATAATAATAATAATAATAATAATAATAATAATAATAATAATAATAATAATAATAATAAACCTAATATTCATAATACTTAATAATAATACTAACAATAATGATAATACTTATTTTTAATGATAATAATGTAGTGATCCGAACTTTTCCATGTTTATATATATTAATTGAGATTGATATTTACATGATTAAATGTTTCCAACATGTTAATCAATCAAACTTGTTAAGACTTGATTAATTGAAATATGTTTCATATAGACAATTGACCACCCAAGTTGACCGGTGATTCATGAACGTTAAAACTTGTAAAAACTATATGATGACATATATATGGATATATATATATAGTTAACATGATACTATGATAAGTAAACATATCATTAAGTATATTAACAATGAACTACATATGTAAAAACAAGACTACTAACTTAATGATTTTTAAACGAGACATATATGTAACGATTATCGTTGTAAAGACATTTAATGTATATATATCATATTAAGAGATATTCATACATGATAATATCATGATAATATAATAATTTAAAATCTCATTTGATATTATAAACATTGGGTTAACAACATTTAACAAGATCGTTAACCTAAAGGTTTCAAAACAACACTTACATGTAACGACTAACGATGACTTAACGACTCAGTTAAAATGTATATACATGTGGTGTTTTAATATGTATTTATACACTTTTAAAGACTTCAATACACTTATCAAAATACTTCTACTTAACAAAAATGCTTACAATTACATCCTCGTTCAGTTTCATCAACAATTCTACTCGTATGCACCCGTATTCGTACTCGTACAATACACAGCTTTTAGATGTATGTACTATTGGTATATACACTCCAATGATCAGCTCTTAGTAGCCCATGTGAGTCACCTAACACATGTGGGAACCATCATTTGGCAACTAGCATAAAATATCTCATAAAATTACAAAAATATGAGTAATCATTCATGACTTATTTACATGAAAACAAAATTACATATCCTTTATATCTAATCCTTACACCAACGACCAAAAACACCTACAAACACTTTCATTCTTCAATTTTCTTCATCTAGTTGATCTCTCTCAAGTTCTATCTTCAAGTTCTAAGTGTTCTTCATATATTCTACAAGTTCTAGTTACATAAAATCAAGAATACTTTCAAGTTTGCTAGCTCACTTCCAATATTGTAAGGTGATCATCCAACCTCAAGAAATCTTTGTTTCTTACAGTAGGTTATCATTCTAATACAAGGTAATAATCATATTCAAACTTTGGTTCAATTTCTATAACTATAACAATCTTATTTCAAGTGATGATCTTACTTGAACTTGTTTTCGTGTCATGATTCTGCTTCAAGAACTTCGAGCCATCCTAGGATCCGTTGAAGCTAGATCCATTTTTCCCTTTTCCAGTAGGTTTATCCAAGGAACTTAAGGTAGTAATGATGTTCATAACATCATTCGATTCATACATATAAAGCTATCTTATTCGAAGGTTTAAACTTGAAATCACTAGAACATAGTTTAGTTAATTCTAAACTTGTTCGCAAACAAAAGTTAATCCTTCTAACTTGACTTTTAAAATCAACTAAACACATGTTATATATCTATATGATATGCTAACTTAATGATTTAAAACCTGGAAACACGAAAAACACCGTAAAATCGGATTTACGCTGTCGTAGTAACACCGCGGGCTGTTTTGGGTTAGTTAATTAAAAACTATGATAAAATTTGATTTAAAAGTTGTTATTCTGAAAAAAATGATTTTTTTTATGAACATGAAACTATATCCAAAAATTATGGTTAAACTCAAAGTGGAAGTATGTTTTCTAAAATGGTCATCTAGACGTCGTTCTTTAGACTGAAATGACTACCTTTACAAAAATGACTTGTAACTTATCTTTCCGACTATAAACCTATACTTTTTCTGTTTAGATTCATAAAATAGAGTTCAATATGAAACCATAGCAATTTGATTCACTCAAAACGGATTTAAAATGAAGAAGTTATGGGTAAAACAAGATTGGATAATTTTAGCTACGTGAAAATTGGTAACAAATCTATTCCAACCATAACTTAATCAACTTGTATTGTATATTATGTAATCTTGAGATACCATAGACACGTATACAATATTTTTACCTATCATGTCGACACATCTATATATATTTCGGAACAACCATAGACACTCTATATGTGAATGTTGGAGTTAGCTATACAGGGTTGAGGTTTATTCCAAAATATATATAGTTTGAGTTGTGATCAATACTGAGATACGTATACACTGGGTCGTGGATTGATTCAAGATAATATTTATCAATTTATTTCTGTACATCTAACTGTGGACAACTAGTTGTAGGTTACTAACGAGGACAGCTGACTTAATAAACTTAAAACATCAAAATATATTAAAAGTGTTGTAAATATATTTTGAACATACTTTGATATATATGTATATATTGTTATAGGTTCGTGAATCAACCATTGGCCAAGTCTTACTTCCCGACGAAGTAAAAATCTGAGAAAGTGAGTTATAGTCCCACTTTTAAAATTTAATATTTTTGGGATGAGAATACATGCAGGTTTTATAAATGATTTACAAAATAGACACAAGTACGTGAAACTACATTCTATGGTTGAATTATCGAAATCGAATATGCCCCTTTTTATTAAGTCTGGTAATCTAAGAATTAGGGAACAGACACCCTAATAGACGCGAATCCTAAAGATAGATCTATTGGGCCTAACAAACCCCATCCAAAGTATCGGATGCTTTAGTACTACGAAATTTATATCATATCCGAAGGGTGTCCCGGAATGATGGGGATATTCTTATATATGCATCTTGTTAATGTCGGTTACCAGGTGTTCACCATATGAATGATTTTTATCTCTATGTATGGGATGTGTATTGAAATATGAAATCTTGTGGTCTATTGTTACGATTTGATATATATAGGTTAAACCTATAACTCACCAACATTTTTTTTGACGTTTAAATCATGTTTATTCTCAGGTGAATACTAAGAGCTTCCGCTGTTGCATACTAGAATAAGGACAAGATTTGGAGTCCATGTTTGTATGATATTGTGTAAAAACTGCATTCAAGAAACTGATTTCGATGTAACATATTTGTATTGTAAACCATTATGTAATGGTCATGTGTAAACAGGATATTTTAGATTATCATTATTTGATAATCTACGTAAAGCTTTTTAAACCTTTATTGATGAAATAAAGGTTATGGTTTGTTTTAAAATGAATGCAGTCTTTGAAAAACGTCTCATATAGAGGTCAAAACCTTGCAACGAAATCAATTAATATGGAACGTTTTTAATCAATAAGAACGGGACATTTCAAATAATAATAAATTGTAGTACGATAGTTATAATAATACTTAACAATAATAATAATAATAATTTTTGGTAAAGAAAAACTACCTCAAAAAAATCCTTAAAAATAATATGGCACCAGGAGGGATCGAACCCGAGACCCCTCGTTCACCCATAACACTCCTAAACCATCCCTCTACATTCCGTTTTTCTGCAACTAATATCACCCAATAGTATATAACTCTTTTCTTTATTTTGTTCTTTACTTCCCTTCTTTTCCAATAACCTGCCCAACATCAAACTTGGATGACGGCCCAAAAAAATATACGGCCCAATATCAAACTTAAGCCCAATAGGATATGATCCATACAATAGATTAAAAAGGATTCGGTTTATAAAAGAAAAATAAAACGGAATAGGGTTTATGAAATGGGGCAGCCATATTCATCATTATCATCATACCAATCATAATCTCCATCATCATCTAATCATATCTCATCATCATCTGATGTCCTATATCACGATTATTCATCATATCGTATGATCATCATCACTATCGATCATCCTCATCATCAACATAATTTCATCACTAATCCTTCGTGATGTTAACCGAAGAAGAAAATAAAAAAAAATGGAATGCAGCTTGTATCAAACAGCAGCTTTAACTTAATCCTTATCACGATATCAACTTTCTTTTTTCACCATTAACGTATTACTTAATCATTATTAACCTTCTTTTCTTCTTCTTCTTCGATGCTAGCAGGAAACCGAAAGAGAAGACTGCAGCAACCATGACTCAAATTGCAAGTCCAAACGAAGAAAAAAATATATACAACCCAATAGAGGAAATCTCGGCCCAACAAGTAACACCAAAAGCCCGTTACCTAAAAATATACGTCTAAAAATCCTGGTGAATTCGCTGGCTCCTAACACCTTCACCTTAGGATTTTTTTTCATCAACGGTACCCACAATAACCACTATCATCCCACTAACATTAATCATGCTTTATATAATTGATTGTGTAGTATTTAAATAAGTGTGTAGTGGACTGTAAAAAAACAATATATATTAGGTACTCTATCCTAATCTCACCATAATCATTGTAAAAGAAAATATATAACGGCAGGTGAGTTGCATAATCTGTTTTCGATCAGAAAACAAGAAGAAGAAGAGAAGTATACGGTATGCTGTAGCAGTAATAGCGTACGTGATCATAAAATAGAAGAAGAGCTGCTGTTGTAGCAACCGCAGATTTTCAAGATCAAATAGGTTTCTTGTGACTGATTGAGACAGGAACTAGCAAGGAGTAGAGATGGTTGGTTGGTTTTTATTTAGAGTTCGACAGGAGAAGGAAAAAGAAAATAATGATGTCTGCAGGTGGATTCATGATGGTTTGAAAGGCAACAATGGTGATAGTGTCGTTGTAATAGAAGTAATCAGGAAAAAATGATGATGATAATTGTTTGTTCCATTGTGGTTTGGTCTTTGGACATTGCATGATTACAAGAGTGGTTCGTGGTGTGTTTGGTTGAGATCGCATGGGCAACCGAAGAAGATTGAATATAGTGATTAAATGGTAAGTGGTGGTTTAAGGTGATATGGATTTCAAGATGATTGTGAGTGGATGAGGAGGTGACGGATGGTTTACGGTGGAGTGGGAATCAACACACGATAATGACGGTGGTGTTCGGTTAAGCTCAAAATAGAAACACGAATAGTCGTTCAAGTGAGGTCGATAGGTGTTGCAATGGTCATGGGTTAAGTGGGTTTTATACAAGAGAAGGTGTCGGCAGCCATTACTTAGACAAAGAGAAGAACAAAAAAAATAAAAATAAAAAGTAGATAGGAAGATTTACAGAATCGTACTACCTTGTGTATTAAATTCAATAATCAAATTTTAAAGGTACAAATCAATTACAGTTAGGAAAAGGATGTAAAAATGCACCTGATTCTAATATAGTACGAATGATTTCATTGATATTTAATAATTAGTAATTAATTTAATAATAAGAATATCAAATAATAATAATAATAATTAATACAGATTTCCTTATATTCATATATCTGCATCTATTTTTATAAATGTCTGTCTTTATATAATTCTGTATATATATATATATATATATATATATATATATATATATATATATATACAGAATTATATAAAGACAGACATTTATAAAAATAGATGCAGATTTCCTTATATTCATATATCTGTATCTATTTTTATAAATGTCTGTCTTTATATAATTCTGTATATATATATATATATATATATATATATATATATATATATATATATATATATATATATATATATATATATATATATATATATATATATATATATATATATATATATATATATATATATATATATGTATGTATATATATATATGTATGTATGTTAATTATATAAGGAGACATAACCATCAATATTAATTTTTAATAAAAATGGTGAAACTAATAATATTAATAATAATAGATATGATAATAATAATATCATTAATATTAATTTTTACTGGTACATATCAGGTTTCACATGTTCATATATATAATAATATTAATTATTTAAATATTCCTATTAGTGTTTATAACGAAATTATTGTCAATAATATTAACATAACAGTTATATTCAAACTTGTAATTTAATATTTTACAATTCATATTCATGTGCATATATATATATATATATATATATACATACTTAAATATGTGAATCTATTTACAAATAGTTGTTCATGAATCGTTGGGAACAGTCGAAGGTTAATTGAACATATGAACGTATTTCCAAAATGTTCGAGACTCAACATTACAGACTTTGCTTATCGTGTCGAAATCATATAAAGATCAAGTTTAAATTTAGTCGGAAATTCCCGGGTCGTCATAGTACCTACCCGTTAAAGAAATTTCGTCCCGAAATTTGAGTGAGGTCGTCATGGTTAACGATAAAAATGTTTTTCGGACGATTATGAGCTGATAAAATAGAGTTTTATTACTGTTGAGTAATATGGATAAGATAATTCATTACTCGAAGAGTACGAGTGAAGCTATTATAAAAGAATGAAAAGTTTCGTCTTAACTTTTGACGTAGTCACGATTGAATTCCGGAATTCAAGGGATTTAGGGAAATCTTTGTAATCTAAAAGATTTGATTCTTCAATGAGTAAGGAAATTAAGATCTCTATAATTAAATGCGATGATCTGTATCGATTGCTTTGTCTGGTATCTCAACTATAAATGAACTTCTTCCGTTCCCTTATTTTCATCATTCCTATACTTTTATTATTAATTCTTACTTCTAAAAGATTGGAAAAATGCTTCATCCAGTTCTATTCCTTGATATTTTCTTAATTATCATTTATATCATCCTTCCTTTTTAATCTTCCACCAGAAGAATCTGGTTACTTCTACTATTACCTTGGGATGATACTATTCTTAATTCTACCGTGTCTTTATATTGCTATTCGTATTAATATCCACGGTTTGTAATTTATGTGTTGTTATCGGGCTTTATATTCTCCCTTATATTTCGGAGTTTCATACTTTTTTATTCTCTTCTCGACCTCTAGTAAAGCAAGTAACGGTCTAGAATTCGTAAGTATGGAGCTTCGAATCAACTTAATGTTCTAAACAAGAAAGAACGTAATCGCACGATTTGATTTGTCAAATTACCTGAATCACTGAGAATAGAACTATCAAGAATATAGTTTCTTGATATATTCAGAAGTTAATCAGAATGAAAGAGTTATGTAACATGACACATGATGATGTTATAATCTGTGAATCATCATGTTCCATTTGGAAACTCAGCATGACTTACTTTAATATAATCACGTTGATCAAGTGTCATTATATTATACTAACTCATGCATCAGTTCCCAACATTACTTCAATAACATTCATATTTTAAGCTCGAAAGTTTACAGAATATAGAAACTAACAGTTTCTATATGATATAACACTGATAGTACGAAGAGATTAATGATTTCAGATAAGAATAGTTATGAAAATATCTTCAGAAATATGGAGGATATTTATAATGAAAGATACGATGATATCTTGGAATTTCTAATTTCGAAGGATGGTGAAGAAAATTTGTCTTCAAGAGTTTGGAGTCAGAAGCAAGGTATTCGCTAAAGATTTCAACAGAATCATCAGAATTCTTAATGTACAAGTTTAGTCCTTGTGATTTGTTCAGAGACTCTCTCATAGTTTGCTCAATCAGTTTTTCAGTTCCAACTTTTCTGAGATTTTCCAACATACTATTCTTTATCATCAAACTTCCGATGATTAAGGCCGTTTACAGTTGCCCACCATTTCTGCTACTTCATTCAGCTTTTTCAAAGTTCAATGAATTGATTCGTAGGCTGGGTGCTTTTCAAAATTTCAGAATTGAAGGTCGTAATTCTAGGAGATAATTGTTATATGTATACATATAACTATTGGTGTAGAAATGTTGCGAGAATCGAAATACTGATTGCTGATTCTCGGTAATTGATATGGCAATTATTGTTACAGGGTATAGATGAATACACGATGGAGTTTCACTGAATATAATGATTTTTTTGGAAAGTCCATATTCATTGAAGTTGCTGGTAGGTTTACTGCTAATGTGGTGGAATATAAACGGTTCCCCGGTAACGATGACGAAAGGCAAACTTATATATCATGGTTATAATAAGACCAATCCGGATGAAAAGTCGAAGTTGACTTGCTGAAGCTGTGACAAAATTTGCTACTTTAAAAGGAATTGTCCAGTTATTTTGGGTAATAATAACACTAAGGAATTAGCACAACTACGTGTTAAACGTTTACTCAGTTTTCGAGAGTTTTTCAGGTGCATAACTATATGCATAAATCTTTCCTTCCGAAGATAAAGTGCGGTTGGTTCATCCTTTCGATTGAGGCGTTTTTAAGAATCGTGAAAAGTTTGAACGCAGATTGTAATCGTCAAGATATAATGAGGTTTAGGATGAAATCAAGTGGCAAACTTGAAAGAATGTTTAATTTCATATGTTATAATCAATATTTTAATTCATTTTAATTGTCCAATGTTATTAGTCCACAGTCGATAGCCCACAGTTAACAATCCATTAATTCATATATAATTTAATATATAATATTCGAATTAATTAATACGTATCGTGACCCGTGTACATGTCTCAGACTCGATCATAACTAAAACTATATATATTATTGTAGAATCAACCTCAACCCTGTATAGAGAACTCAATCATTACTGCATATAGAGTGTCTATGGTTATTCCAAATAATATATATAGATGCGTCGATATGATATGTCAACACCTTGTATACGTGTCCCGATATTTAAAGTGCGTAAAATAAATACAGAAATTAAATGACGATAAATAAGATTGCGATAATTAAATTGCAATAAATAAAATGTAATCAGTTAGCTAGAAACAGTTAGCTAGGATTTTGTTAGCGTGGATTCTTAACAAAATTATGTTAACAAATTCTTAACATAATTAATTTGTCTGTTTCTAACAAATTTTATTTTGTCATCTGTTTTCTTCATTATGCCACTTGTTGGTTTCTGATAGGTCAAAATCCAATTATAAAATTGAATGAAAATGGTTATTCTGTGGTGAACGAATACGTATATCGGTGGATGTAAGTAGGATAGTAAATGACTGTTTAATTAAGTTCGCAGAATGTACAGTGTAACTTATTAATGTGAAATCTAAATATTTCTCGGGTATTACCTACCCGTTAAAATATTTTCACCATTAACAGTTTGTACAAAAGAATTTTTAATTACAATCTTTATGAAAACATATATACATATACATTTTCTTCAGATGTAATCATAGATTTAATGAGTCAATATGATATTAAACTCATTTGATTTACCGTTAGAACAAGAATATATAATCTCTAAAACATTAGAGATTACATAATCGTCATGTCGAACGAAGATAAACGATGTAGAACGTCATGTAGAATGATGATTATGCTTGAGGTACAGATTGGGATGTTGAAGCGTGTGTTGTTGATGGTACTGGTATTGATGTTGGTGGTACTGTTGGTGCCGTTGATGTTGCTGAAGCTGGTACGTTTTGCACCATATTCTCCAAATTGATTACTCGAGCGCAAAGTTCGTTGACTCCTTCCATTACTCCAGGATGATTTTCGGTCGAAACGAACGAATGAATAAGGTTTAGAATCTTAGATAGAATATAATTGTGACGAGCTACCCTGAAAATGAGGCTGAAAATGGTGTTTTGGATAGGTTCGCCGGTGAGTGCTTTAGGTTCATCGTCAAGAGGTAAATTCGGTTGGTGAAAAGGATCACCTTCTTCGATTTTCCATTGATTAAGTCGACTATGAACCCATCAGATAAATTGGGGATGGCTGATTGGTTGCTCCATTCTGGTTACACTGCTTTCGGAGTTCGACTGGAAATCCATATCGGAATAGCTGTCAGAATCTGAGGGACTCGAACTGATTGAGGGATTCATCTCGTACGATCAGATGAAGGATTTTCGATAAAATATAGATTATAGGATGTAGATTAGTACCCTGCAATACATAATTTACTTATGCATATATAATACTAAAGTCCCATAAGTTACGGAGGAATCTACGAAAGCTATCAGGCAAAGGTAACAATAACAGATACGCTAAGATTTGAATTAGCAGACGCGGTAAGATATGAATTTTGTCTATACACTATTCATGCAGTCAATGCAATAAGATGTGTCTAGACTAAGAATGATAAGCAAGTGATTCCCTAAGAATGATTAGCAGGTAATTTTCGACACCAAATGATAAGCAAAACTTTTGACATGTAGACACGGTCGAAGTCCAGACTCACTAATGCATCTAAACAACTATCAGTTAGACACACTAATGCAAGACCTGGTTCGCTAAGACCACCGCTCTGATACCACATGTCATACCCCGTCCTAATCCATCTGGATGAAGTCACCAACATCTTGTTCCATTGCGATGATCGACTCCAAATAATGTCTTTACAATGAGCAAATGCACAGCGGAAGATTTCTTTCATACCTGAGAATAAACATGCTTTCAAGTATCAACCAAAAGGTTGGTGAGTTCATAGGTTTATTATAAAACAATAAAATTCATCATTTTGATAGACCACAAGATTTAAATCCTGCATGATATAAATGGGCCCGAATCCTATACCCACCTGTAATGTACATGCGATATCTTTTAAAAAACAATACACCTTTCTCGTGTACAAAATGATCTTTCATAAATCTTAGTAACCGTACACATATCTCATGCACAAAAACTCATACACATAACCTGTGTAAAAAAAATCATTCTCTCGATACATAACATTCATATCAATTGGTGGCAATTATCATGTCTACATAATTCAATGGTGGCAATTATCCTGTCCACATAATTCAATGGTGGCAATTATCATGTCCACATAATTCAATGGTGGTAATTATCATGTCCACATAATTCAATAATAATCAACAGAACTTCTGTCTGCATAATAATTCATTCGAGGAATGTTTTGCTTGTGTCTATCTCGTCAAACATTTATAAAAGCATTTCATGTATTCGCAGTTCAAAAATTATAATTCAAAAGCATTTAATAAAGAAGTTGTAAAAACAGCAAATGAAACTCACTATGTTGTATTTTGTAGTAAAAATACATATGACAACACTGAACAATATAGGGTTGGCCTCGGATTCACGAACCTATATCATTCATATGTATATTAATACATATACTTGTAATTGAGCAATTATATATATATATGTATTTATTGTTATTATTAATATACTTGTTATACTATATGTTTATTTAGATAAATTTAATATATTTAGTTTATATGTTTTATATATCTATTACATATCATTATTAATAAAAACTATATATTAAGGTTTAGTACATTTTTGTATATTAATTGATATGGCTTAATTAATATCTTTTTAATAATAAAAGTATAGCGTAATGTATTTTTATATAAAAGTATTTATTTATGAAAATTTTGCTAGTTTCAGTGATAACAAAATAATAATCTTAGTAAGAATGATAATAATGATAATGAGTTTAATAATAATACTAATGATTATATTATTAATAATTATGATATTATTTGTAATAATACCTATGCTACTTATAATAATAATAATATTAACAATAATGATACTTAATAACAATACTAACAATAATGATAATACTTATTTTTAATGATAATAATAATAAATTGTAGTACGATTGTTATAATAATACTTAACAATAATAATAATAATAATTTTTGGTACAGAAAAACTACCTCAAAAAAATCCTTAAAAATAATATGGCACCAGCAGGGATCTAACCCGAGACCCCTCGTTTACCCATAACACTCCTAAACCATCCCTCCACATTCTGTTTTTATACAACTAATATCACCCAATAGTATATAACTCGTTTCTGTATCTTGTTCTTTACTTCCCTTCTTTTCCAATAACCTGGCCCAACATCAAACTTGGATCACGACCCAAAGAAAATATACGGCCCAACATCAAACTTAATCCCAATAGGATATGATCCATACATCAGATTAAAAAGGATTCGGTTTATAAAAGAAAAATAAAACGGAATAGGGTTTATGAAATGAGGCAGCCATATTCATCATACCAATCATAATCGCCATCATCATCTAATCATATCTCATCATCATCTGATGTCCTATATCATGATTATTCAACATATCGTATGATCATCATCACTATCGATCATCCTCATCATCAACATAATTTCATCACTAATCCTTCGTGATGTTAACCGAAGAAGAAAATAAAAAAAAATGGAATGCGGCTTGTATCAAATAGCAGCTTTAACTTAATCCTTATCACGATATCGACTTCCTTTTATCACCATTAACGTATTACTTAATCATTATTAACCTTCTTTTCTTTCTCTTTGATGCTAGCAGGAAACCGAAAGAGAAAACTGCAGCAACCATGACTCAAGTTGCAAGTCCAAATGAAAAAAAAAAATATATACAACCCAATAGAGGAAATCTCAGCCCAACAAGTAACACCAAAAGCCCGTTACCTTAAAATATACATCTAAAAATCCTGGTGAATTCGCTGGCTCCTAACACCTTCCCCTTAGGATTCGTTTTCATCCACTGTCCCCACAATAACCACTATCATCCCACTAACATTAATCATGCTTTATATAATTGATTGTGTAGTATTTAAATAAGTGTGTAGTGGACTATAAAGAAACAATATATATTAGGTACTCTATCCTAATCTCACCATAATCATTGTAAAAGAAAATATATAATGGCAGGTGAGTTGCATAATCTGTTTTCGATCAGAAAAGAAGAAGAAGAAGAGAAGTATACGGTATGTTGTAGTAGTAATAGCGTACGTGATCATAAAATAGAAGAAGAGCTGCTGTTGTAGCAACCGCAGATTTTCGAGATCAAATAGGTTTCTTGTGACTGATTGAGACAGGAACTAGCAAGGAGTAGAGATGGTTGGTTGGTTTTTTTTTAGAGTTCGACAGGAGAAGGAAAAAGAAAATAATGATGTCTGCAGGTGGATTCATGATGGTTTGAAAGGCAACAATGGTGATAGTGTCGTTGTAATAGAAGTAATCAGGAAAAAATGATGATGATAATTGTTTGTTCCATTGTGGTTTGGTCTTTGGCCATTGCATGATTACAAGAGTGGTTCGTGGTGTGTTTGGTTGAGATCGAATGGGCAACCGAAGAAGATTGAATATAGTGATTAAATGGTAAGTGGTGGTTTAAGGTGATATGGATTTCAAGATGATTGTGGGTGGATGAGGAGGTGACAGATGGTTTACGGTGGAGTGGGAATCAACACAAGATAATGACGGTGTTCGGTTAAGCTCAAAACAGAAACACGAATAGTTGTTCAAGTGAGGTCGATAGGTGTTGCAATGGTCATGGGTTAAGTGGGTTTTATACAAGAGAAGGTGTCGGCAGCCATTACTTAGACAAAGAGAAGAACAAAAAAAATAAAAATAAAAAGTAGATAGGAAGATTTACATAATCGTACTACCTTGTGTATTAAATTCAATAATCAGATTTTAAAGGTACAAATCAATTACAATTAGGAAAAGGATGTAAAACTGCACCTGATTCTAATATAGTACGAATGATTTCATTGATATTTAATAATTAGTAATTAATTTAATAATAAGAATATCAAATAATAATAATAATAATTAATACAGATTTCCTTATATTCATATATCTGTATCTATTTTTATAAATGTCTGTCTTTATATAATTCTGTATATATATATATATATATATATATATATATATATATATATATATATATATATATATATATATATATATGTATGTATGTATGTATGTATATATATATATATGTATGTATGTTAATTATATAAGGAGACATAACCATCAATATTATTTTTTAATAAAAATGGTGAAACTAATAATATTAATAATAATAGATATGATAATAATAATATCATTAATATTAATTTTTACTGGTACATATCAGGTTTCACATGTTTATATATATAATAATATTAATTATTTAAATATTCATATTAGTGTTTATAACGAAATTATTGTCAATAATATTAACATAACAGTTATATTCAAACTTGTAATTTAATATTTTACAATTAATATTCATGTGCATATATATATATATATATATATATATATATATATATATATATATATATATATATATACATACTTAAATATGTGAATCTATTTACAAATAGTTGTTCGTGAATCGTTGGGAACAGTCGAAGGTTAATTGAACATATGAACGTAGTTCCAAAATGTTTAAGACTCAACATTACAGACTTTGCTTATCGTGTCGAAATCATTTAAAGATCAAGTTTAAATTTGGTCGGAAATTCCCGGGTCGTCACATCTGCCTGTCCAAAAAGATCGGTTGGTCGATCAATTTTGAAGGTAACGCTCTCCCCATGTGATCGCAAGATCAAGGTTTGATTGTACACATCAATGACAGTCCTAGCTGTATTCATGAATGGTCTTCCTAACACTACTGGTGTGTGTAGGTCTTCCTTAATATCCATTACTACGAAATTAGTAGGATACAAGAATTTGACAAATTTCACCAAGACGTTCTCAACTATGCCCTTAGTATATTGAATTGTGTGATCGGCAAGTTGGATTGTCATTTTAGTTGGTGACAAGTCTCCTAACTCTAATCTCTTGTAGAAAGAGAAGGGGATTAGGTTGATACTTTCTCCTAAATCTGCTAGCGCATGAATGGTTCTAGATTGGTAGATTGAACACGAGAAAACGAATCAGCCCGTATCTGCTACCTTTGGTGGTAGAGAGTTTCTGAGTAATGCAGATCATTCTTCACTCAAGGGAATTTTGTTAGAATCTGGTATCCTCTCCTTTGTAGAGAGAAGCCTTCGGATGTATCCCTTCTGGTTGGGGACTTTAGACATAGTGTCCAGGAATCTTCCATCAAGTTTAAAGGAATCAAGCTTGGATGGTTCCTCCTGTAGTCTTCCAGGATAGGGTACATGAACTGGAGTTGCAGGGGTCAGTTTCTGAGTATATGTTGATTTGTTTTTTAGCCTAGCTGACCTTCTCCGTGGTTCTTCCTATGAGATTACGGAATCCATTTGCTTAGCTTCCTCTATGTGGGGATTTTGGATAGTATTACTTGGCAACCTCCCCTGTTTTGGGTTTCAAGGCATTGTGATAACTGTCCGAGCTGCATCTCCAGACTTTTGAGCAGAGCCAATTGATTTCTCATTAGTATCTCTGTTTGATATTGTGTGGCTGTTGTTCTCTGATTTAGCTGTTGTTTTCCTTAAATGAATTGAGTTAATTGATCATCAGCTCCGAGAGTGGGGTTAGTTGCTTTTGTAATCCGGGTGGTAGGGGAATTTTCCTCGACCGGTGGACCAGTGAGTGGAAGTGGTTGATCGTAGGACAATTGAGATTATTGGGCTGGATAAGGTGGGTAGCGATAGTGAAAAGGCTGGTTGCTTTGTTGAAATTGATTAACCCTAGGTTGTTGATTGAATCTGGGATTTGGTGGACGATCTGCGTATTGAACGTAACAGACTGAACCGCCAGGGTTTTTGTACTCAACTTGATATTCTTCAGTAGGTTGCGAGTTGGTACAATTAACATAAGCCTGAGCTTGGTTGACCTGTTGTGACTGCGTCTTCAATTCTCCGAGTTATTTAGCGAGAGATTCCATCTTATCCGTGAGGGATTTGATGGCCTCCATTTGATTGTTAAGTGCAGAGAGTGGGGCAGATGATGAAGTTGTTTCACCACTGTTCCAGTCATGATAATGCATTGCCATGTTTTCGAGCAATTCCCATAATTCGTCTATGGTTTGGTTCACCAGATTTCCTTGAGCTGCTGCATCGATCGTCATCCTATGATTTACCGTAAGACCATTATAGAAGGTACATATTTGGGCTGAGCGTTCTAGCTGGTGATTAGGGCACTTCTTCAGCAGGGTTTTGAATCGCTCCAATGCAGTGTAAAGAGATTCATCATAACTTTGTTTGAAGTTAATGATGTCATTCTTTAGTTTGGTTTGTTTAGAAGTAGGGAAATATTTGGTTAGAAATTTAGTAGCCATCTCCATCCATGACGTGATAGAATCTTTTTTCAGTCCTTCGAACCATGTTTGAGCATGATGAGTGAGAGAATAGGGAAACAAGTATAGCCGGACTATATCTTGTCCTATCCCTGGCTGTTTGTAGGAGTTCGAAAGAGATATGAATTTATCAAGGTGAGAATTAGGATCGTCATTCGGTATTCCATTAAACTGACAGCTATTTTGGATGAGCTGGATAATGTGATGCTTTAACTCGAACGAGTGTCCTTGAATCTCTAAAAATCTGATTGGTCCTCCTCGACCTTCAATCGAGGGTTTGGTATTTTCTTCTAAAGTAACGTGTAACGTCATTTGATTTCTGATTCGTGCTTCCTTGCGTGCTTTAGAGATTATTGCGTCTGGATCAGGTACGAATAACAACCGCCCTGGTCTAGATCAGGTTTATGTCATACACTAGGTATGCCTTTTTGTTTTTAATTTTAAATAGATAACCTAAATTTCTAAGGTAATCTAAGGTAATTCTAATGTAATCTAAGGAAATCTAATTTAAAGTAATCTAATTTAACTAAGCATCCTAAGGTTGAGTATGTTTTTGGTTCTGGCTACTGATTCCATGGTATTTCGATAACATAGCTCTGCACGAACTATTCAGCAAACCAAGTGGCCAGGCCGACTACGGAGAGGCATGATCCTTTTGGTCCCAATATAATTGGAGACTGTTCGGAAAATCCAACAACCAAGTTCGTGTATAATTGTCTTTCTTAGACACCACTAAATGCTTGTGAATAAGTTTGATAGAGAGCAGTATTATCTGGCACCAGTTCCCCGGCAGCGGCGCCAAAAACTAGCTTCCTTCTTGATATGAACGAAATGGACGGTTTTATTTGTGCGGTGTCGTTAGGTCGCAACACGTCAGAATCAACCACCAAATGGGGGGGTACTGTTTTAAATTTATATATAGCGGGGCTTAAATCGTACTACTCCTCCTAGAGTCGTATTTTTAAGATATCAGTAGAATCGAACCTATATTAAAGACTAAGATAGTTATGAAGGAGTAGTGGTTACCTGATTTTTGAGATTTTCTAATTTATAAGACAGATAAAGTAAATGCAATAAAATTCGTAATTCATATAAGGTTAAAGCAAGTGCATACTATAATTTCATCAGTTATTCTGCCGAGATTATGGAATGATGGCTCATGAATAGGCAGATTCCTTGTATTCATTACACTGGTCCTAAACGCCCCTGTTGTAAGACATGTCACTGGATAATGCGATAGGCTTGAAGATTCTGAATAGACAACAACGTCCCTTACCCCCAATGCTCGTGCAGTCTGACTACAGGCATACACTTTCAGACGGCTCATCCAATTGAGTGACTCGGTTGGGTGACGTATTAACATTCCACAAAGGTCTAAACTTTCTTAAGCATAATAGAATACATGGTTTACCATATCCGAGAGACGTGATGTGTTTCAATTCTTTCGTTAATGATTGGTTTTAAAAGATAGTTAGGCCCTTATAAAGAGTTCAACGCTAAAGAACACCATGGCCAAGTCATGTTGACTTCCATGAACATGTTCGGTTATCCTAATGGTCCAATCCTTTATGTGTCTAAACAAATAGTTCCTTAATTAACTAAAAATCCCTCAAGCGGGGTGCAATGCTTGAGACCGTGTTATGGAGCAGTCAACATTGACCGAGTTCCATGGCCTTACTTAGCAGAGGTACATCTTACAACAACCATTGTGCTTCAGCATTAACGTACGAAGTTTATATGCTTGGTGACTACACTAGCATGGTCTGGGACCGACAATGTACTAAGGGTCTAGTCAGATGTTTCACTACGAAAGAGTCCTCAATCTTCATCCAAAACTCGATAGACTTACTACAACCAGTGTGCCTCAGTCAATCTTATGTTGTATCCGATAGACTTCTCTTACCAAGGGGTGACACAGATAGTGTACTCTGAATTGGTGTTCGAGACTTCCCAATAACAGAGACAATAACTACGTTCTATTAATTGGAAAAGTGATTGAGTTTAAAGCATAATCGAAAAGCATTTCAACAACATACACAAACCATAACATTATTTTGGAATTATAACTGCTTACATCATAGCAAACACTAAAGATAACTATTCGCTAATCATGGCAACAATATCATAGAACATAATGATAGATTACATTATATAAAGGTAAAGGATAGAAGTACCAGTAGATTAAACGTGTTCCGAATACAAAAGTGACAACTTCAAACTCCAGACCGCTCCTAATACAATCATCGGCATTCTTCTCCGGATACTTGGTTTCCCGCACGGAGTCGAAGACCTTGAAAGTATTACTAATATTGTACAAGAGAGAGAAAAAAGTGAATTGAAGTGTGTGTTGGAATGAATGATAAAGACCCTTTAAATAAGCTTGGATTTTGCCTGCAAACGACTGGCAGGCCGTTTAGCAGGCCGTTTGCAGGGGCCATTTGCCAGGCCAGCCCATTTGCAGGGGCTATTTATCTGAGCCGTTTGGAAGGTC
This sequence comes from Rutidosis leptorrhynchoides, assembly GCF_046630445.1. Taxonomy (NCBI): domain Eukaryota; kingdom Viridiplantae; phylum Streptophyta; class Magnoliopsida; order Asterales; family Asteraceae; genus Rutidosis; species Rutidosis leptorrhynchoides. The sequence continues at coordinate 285,881,788 of NC_092343.1, forward strand.
GTTTGTGAGCCAGTCAGGCCGTTTGGCGTGCCTGGTTCCCTGGATCGTAACTTGATTTCTTGTCTTTCACCGTTTTCGCTCTAGAATCTTCATTTTAGCTCCTATTCTCTTGATTCTTTTTGCACCGTCTTCGTAATTAATTGTTCTTCATTTCTAACTAATGAAGTGGGTATTTTTCTGATAAAGTTCGAATCTTTCTTGTTTTTGGGCTTTAATACCAGGGTGAAAACGGGACTTTTTAGCCGATATCACATGAACACAAGTATTTATAGTGGTTCGGGTAGATTCTAACTAATCCACCTTAATCCACTCCTCGATTCACTAATCGGGAGGTTTGCTTTACTAAGCACCTTTCTCCAAATACGGTGGAGATCCGATTTACAAGCCTTGTACTTCTCCTTAGAAAAAAAAACCTAATCCTTCTATCCCTTTGAAAGATTACCTCCAACTTAGATCCACTTGTCTTCACCTTGGACAAGTATTAATCCCCAATAGGATTAATCAACTCCCTAGTTCCCTTTCAGAAAGATGATAGCTAAGCTAGCATACGCTTCTAATTACAACATACAAAGACTCACCCTTTCTATTGAAGACAATCCTAAGACAATTCTAAGGATTAATACAACACTATGTAAACTAACAAAGATAGTAATTTAAAAGTAAGTTTATAACCCCTTCTATAATCTATGAGATTATAGAACTTCTCTTGCTAAACACAAACATATGTGTAAGTGTTATGTTCTTGTGATTCTCTGATGATTTTGAGTTGTAGCATGAAAGAGGTCCAAGTCTTCAAAGTTCTTTAAGTCTTGCTATTTATATGGAGAGATAAAAAAGTAGTCGTTGCTACGATTTTGACCACGGTCGACCGTGGGTCGACCGCACGCGATCTAGTCCAAAAGTCCTATTCGTTGTATAGTCGTTTGAATCAGTTTTGAACATTAATCTTTGGACTCTTTACTTCATTTAACACCTGTAAAAGATACCCAACATCCTATACAAGTACTATATGCATTAAATGTTCATTTACCATAGATGTATTGCCTTGATAGTGACTTGTCTTGCTCAAATTGGAAAGTCTAAATTCTTAGATACAAGTCATGATAATCATTTGAGGCAATCTCAGTTTTGTCATAATCTTTTATTTGTAATTAACACATTTCCTAAATCCCCATTGGTTGGTCAACATGTCATTGATGACAATAACCCACTTTAATCACTAAGCATGCTAGTATTTAAATTTAAACTTTTTTGTAATTAGTTAAGTGTGTTAATGATGTCTTGACAATTTAAGCAAGTAATATCAATTGAGCATGTTGTAAGACATCAAGTTAAATCAAGTATAAACCATTCATAAACTTGATTTTTAAGCAAACCTATGTGCGTTAATGGTTCATTATCTTTTAAATTACTAGATTATGACATATTAAGCATTATCCAAGTAGCATAAGTATATATTGAAGTAGTCCAAATACAAGTTGATGGAAATCCAACTTGTAACACATAGCAAGACAAGGTTCATACATATACATATTAAGTAACTACTTAGCATATAGTACATAGTCAAATAATACACATGTATTAGTAACAAGTAGTCATGTAATATTTATGTAATGACTATCAAGAGATCACTAATTAATCTTGAATTAAACATATAGTGATAACATAGCATTGAACTAAGGCTATGTAAGTTTAATTGCAAAGTGGCATTTGCAAGATTAATGTATAAGTATACATTAATGTCCAACACATGTACAACGAAGGAGCAACTCTTGTTTGGGAATTGGTGACCATCCTAAGTATGTCTAGATACAATTTAGATGTAAATGTTTTCCTATAATACTTATGCGTTATTTTTAATCAAGGCTTAATCGTCATTAAGGTGCCATTAGGAGTGATTAACCAAGATTAGTGTTCTAGTGACCAAAACTCCTTTGGGTATGAAGAAGGAAACTATTCTAAGCATGTTTAAACAAGTTTCATAAATTATAGATTCCGCGAAGTGGTCGAACTAAAATCGGTCGAAATTAGGACATAACCTTTTACGTTCGATCCACGGTTGACCGTGTGGTCGACCATGCACACCTGATTTCATAAATCAGGGTGCAAGGCTCCACGGTCTGACATGCGGTCGACCGTGTTGCTTACGTTTTCCTTTTAGGCTTTGTTTCGTTTTGGTCTTTTGCTAGAGTAAGTGTGGATTAGTGAACTTGTAAGTTTAATTATGTCAAGATGTCTACCATCACATTTAGTTATGTGCATATGTCATCATCAAAACACTTATTGTTATGGGTTAAGATTAGTATAGTCATTAACCATAATCCCGTATTAACCCACATTCTCCCCCAACGCACACATACTCGGCCGAGTGTCTAGTCACTCGGTCGATGGTCACTTGCAAACACCCTCGGTCGATGGTCTACACACTCGGTCGATGGTTGAGACCTTCGGTCGAGTGTCAAGAGACACTCGGCCGACCGTGTTCATCTGCAGATGAAGATGAACTTAGCTATAGATTTCACCCAAAATCCACCAATTCTTGCTCTCTAGAGCTCGATTTTGACCTTAAAACTAGCCAAATCAAGTACACTAAACATGTAGAAACATAAACCCACAAGATTTTGATCCAAACAACATCAAATCACACCATTTTGACCCAAATTACACTTTTTGTAAAAACTAACACAAAAACCCAATTTTCTCAAAGATTAAAGCATGAAATGTTATGATTCCTACCTCAAAAGATTCAGTAACTCACAAGGAACAAGATGATGCAAAAGATTCGAGCTCAAGAACAAGGATTAGAAAACTAGGGTTTGATGTTGCTGAAGGTGAAGGCACAGAGTGTTTGATGTGCGAGAAAAGGAGAAGTCTAGAAATGGGAAGAAGCATCTGCATGTAGTCACTTATGTGAAATTATTTCCATACCCCACAACACATGAATATTTATCAGTTATCTAAAATCTTTTGTATAACATTAGCCGACTCTAACGGAGTCCAAATTAAATAAACAAACTTGTTATGTGACCCTTGTCATGAACTGGTCATAACCACATCACTAAATAATAATAATTATTAATTTAAAATAAAAGCATAAATAAGGCTACGTATGCACACTAATGTAAATTAGAAATCTTACAACTAGAACCGGTTTGAGGATGTTACAAATCCACCCCCTTAAGAAGATTCCATCCTCAAAATTTGGTCAAGGTCAAACAGATGGGGATAACATGCTCTCATTAAATCCTCAATTTCCCACGTCATGTTGACACCTAAGCTGTGCCGCCACTCAACTAACCCCATAGAAATTTGCTTCTTCCTCAACTTGGTGACTTTTTGGGCGATTATCCTGATCGGCTCTTCAACTAATTTCTTGGTCAAATCCACTTTCAGATCTTTCAACAGAAGGATCAGACTTTCATCCTCTACTTTAGACTTTTTTAAATAACCCACATTGAATGTGTTGTGAATTCTTGCTAATTTTGAAAGAAGATCTAAAACTACAATTTGATTATTAAACATCTCTCTGATCAGAAATGGCCTAATACACCTCAGCGCTAGTTTAGCACATTTACCGAATCTAATAACACCCTTTCACGATGAAAATTTTAAGTATACATGACCACCTACATTAAATGCCATCGGACATCTATGCAGATCAGCATACATCTTTTGTCGGTCTCTGGATACTTTTAATTTCTAACGTGCAATTTCAACCTTTTCTTTGGTTATCTGAATAATTTCAGGACCTGCAAATTGTTTCTTACCTGCTTCTAACCAACACGTAGGAGTTCTGCACTTGCGATCATACAAAATTTTATACGGCGGCATTCCAATACTCGAATGATATGAATTATAGTAGGCGAACTCTATCAATGGAAGATGTGAATCCCATGAACCACCATATTCTATAACACATGCTCTTAACATATCCTCTAATGTCTGAATTCTTCATTCACTATTACCGTTTATCTGTGTATGATAAGCTGTACTTAGATTCATACGTGTACCCAGATTCTATTGTAAACTGTTTCAAAAGTTCGATACAAATCTAGTATCTCTGTCTGAAACTATAGACAATGGTACACCATGTCTGCTGACGATTTCTTTCAAATAAAACTCTGCTAAATCACTTAACGAAGCAATTTTACGTGTTGCTAAGAAATGAGCACTTTTTTAGACAATCCACAATCACCCAGATCATGTATTGACTTTCTGGGTTCGGGGTAATTTAGTTACAAAATCCATTGTAATATCATCCCATTTCCACTGAGGGATTTTCAATTGTCGTAAAGACCCACATGGTTTCTGATGTTCCGCTTTGACTTGCGCAAAAATATGACACTTTTTGTCAAAATTTGCAACATGTTTATTCATTGTCGGCCACCAATACAATGTTTTCAAATCTCTATACATCTTTGTACAACCCGGATGCACTATCAATCTAGATTTATGTGCCTCTTTAAGGATTAAATCCCTCAAATCTCCAAGCATAGGCACCCAAATTCGGTTATTATAGATCTTTAATCTTCTAGCATCATTGCATAGGTCAAATTTTCATTTCTTCATTTGCCAGTCTTTAAGTTTTCATCATTCAAGGATATTAATTGAACAGTTTTCAATGGTCAATCAGATCTGAAACTATTTTGATTTTCATAAATCGGACATTTTCAACTATTTCCTTTTGAATCAAGGCATCGACGACCACATTTTCTTTAACCAGATGATATTTAATCTCACAATCATAGTCTTTAATTAGTTCTTGCCATCGTCGTTTACACATATTTAACTCTTTATGTGAAAAGATATACCGAAGACTCTTATGATCTGTGTAGATTTCACAATGCGTACCATATAGGTAATGTCACCAAAGTTTCAAGGAAAAGACAAACTACGACTAATTCTAAGTCGTGAGTAGGGTATTTTCGTTCATGGTCTTTCAATTGTCGTAACGCGTAAGCTATAACCTTGTTTCTCTGCATTGAAACACAACCCAAACCTGTATTTAGTGTATACTACGAAATCTTCGGACCCTTATAGTAAAGCTAAAATTGGCGCTTGACATAACGATTGTTTAAGAGTCTGAAAAGCCTTTTCTTGATCATCAGTCCATAAAAGGCTACATTTTTTCTGGTTAACTTATTCAAAGGACCCACTATTTTCTAAAAGTATTTGATAAATCGGCAGTAATAACCTGCAAAATCCAGAAAACTTTTGATTTCTGTCAGAGTTTTTGGTGAGTTCCAATTCACTACTGCCTATATCTTTGATTTATCCACTTTTATACCCTATTCACAAACCACATGACCCAAAAACTGTACTTCCCGCAACTAAAATTCACATTTGGAGAACTTTTCATACAACTGTTCTTGCTTCAAATGTTCTAACACAAACCTCATATGCGTAGCGTGAACACTTTCTGTTTTCGAATATATTAAAATATCGTCTATGAAAACAATCACAAACTTATCGAGGTACTGTCGACATACCCTGTTCATCAAATCCATAAACATTGATGGTGCGTTCGTTAACCCGAATGGCATAACTAGAAACTTGTAGTGCCTATATCTGGTTCTAAATGATATTTTCGGTATATCGTTCTCTGCCACTCTTACCTGATGATACCCAGAATGTAAATCGATCTTTGAGAAGTAAGAAGCACCCTACAACTGATCGAATAAATCATCTATTCTCATTAACTGATACTTATTCTTTATTGTTCTCTTATTTAAATCCTGATAATCTATACAAATTCGGAGAGACCTATCTTTCTTCTTTACAAACAACATAGGAGCATCCCATTTTAAAGAACTTGGTCGAATGAACCCTTAGTCTAATAGTTCCTGAATCGGAGACATAATTTACCAGATTTTTGATGGAGCTAACATGTACGAAGCTTTTGCTACCAGTGTAAAACCTGGAACTAAGTTGATTTTATACTCTACTTCACATACTAGAGGTAACTCTGATAAATCATCTGGAAACACCTCGAGAAACCATTGAGAAGTTAAAACCACCGCGTAGCCCCTAGCTACCACCCGAGACCCATCAGCCAAAGGGAAGAAAATCATCTTCTTATGGCACTTGATACTAGCTCTATTCGAAATTAACCAATTCATGCTTAGCACTATATCAAAGCTAGGTATAGGCATCAGCAAACATGTTATAGGAAAAGAATGGCCGTCAATCTCGATGGTAACTCCAGACACAGATGATGTGCATAGAACCAATTTACCATCAGCTACTTCTATTCTCAAGGGCTCATCTAATGTCCTAGTAGGCAACTTCAACTTATCATAGAAGCCTAAGGACATAAAGTAACGATTCGATCCTGAATCAAACAACACACTAGCTGGAAAAAGGTTAACCAAGAAAATACCAGTTATGATGTCATCATTATCGGTTGCAGCGTCTATCATCATCTGAAATGTCCTAGCTTCAGCCGTCAGAGGGTTCTTTCTCATCTGCTTGGCAGTGGAGGCAGATGATCCCCCCGTGGATGTCGACCTCACTCCTGACCCTGCCCCAGAACCACTTCTTGACACTGATGGGCAACTTGAAGATCGATGTGCTTCCTTATGACAGTTCCAATAAAGAATATTTGATTGTATCTTGACCCTAAAATCCATACCTCAAACATTCCCTTGTCGCTTGAGAACACGACCCTGTATGAGTGGACTTACAAATGACACACCAAATTCTCGAATTAGAGCTAGACCTATTAGTACCCGACTTACCTTGTTGTTTATACCCACCTGAATTCTTTACAGCATTACCCAACTATTTACTAAATTGCTGACTTGATTGACTATACAACACATTTTCTAACCTTCTACCAAAATATCCGCTTCTAGCACCCGCATTCCTCGCAGACTTAACATCTCCTTCAGTCGCTTTAGCCATCTCATGAGCTTGCGCTAGAGTTTAAGATAACTAGCAACTATTCTGTACTCTGCCTTAAATGATAGGTCAGATCATGAAGAGATAGATTGAGATTCGAGTGAATAGTAAACATGTTCGGTATTAGAGAGTTTTGGTAAATTTACATTCCACAGCTTCTTAAATTAGTTTATAATGCAATGGCTATCTAATTAGAACTACTTAGGTACCTTATATAACCCTCTTCTAAGGAACCATCTATTTAGCTTGTTTCACATTAACACTATACACCTTTGGGGTCCTAACAATCTCTCCCTTAGTGTTAATGTGAAAAATACAACGTAATCCTATTTCATAAATCTAAAGGAACTTTGTTCCTCTGAAACATATTCTTGTTTTGAATCCTCCCAGTCTCTCATATCTTCAAACATTTCTTATTGTATTGAGACGACCCTTCAACCTTTTGATAAGAACTTTGACAATTTCATCATCTTCGGTTGAGTAGCACTTATATTCCAATCTCCGTCATAAATATTTAAGAGCATACACTAACGTTCTGTAAGAATATCTCCTGAAGTCTATGAGTCTGATGAAGGTCTTTGTATAATGAGTGTTGATAAACATGAATCCATAGAGACAATCACTTACTTCAAGTAAGGACATGTAATGTAATCCTTCAATCACTTGATTCGGAGGTTTGATTCCAATCTTTTTGTGCCCTGATTCTAACCCCATCTGAAAGTCATGAACAGACACCCATCTCATTTAATCGAGTATAAACATGTAGACCGCCTTTAAGGCAACAGCATGATAGGTTGTTGCAGACTCATTCAGGTCAGTCAAGTAATTGTAAAGGAAGATGATGTCGTTCATCTTTAGCATTTCAAAATCTTCCACTGAGAACTGATAGTCCTCGTCATCCATTCTCGTAACATAGAATAGAGGCATCTTTACTCCATCTTTATTAATCATCAAAATCTTATTTATGCTTTTGATCTCTGAGCTTCGTTGATTCTGAAGGTTTTCCTCATTTTCAGCTTAAACTTGTTTCGAACATTCAGATAAGCTTTAAGGTATTCATGTTTCTTATGATATTTCCATGCACTAAGAACACACATTGAAGGTGCAAGGATGAGATAAGTTTCACCATAGATCTTGTAAGCTTGTTGTTCCACTAATGGTGAACACATAATCAATTTCTCTTCATCATCACTTAATTGATAATCAGCACCATGATAAAGGACAATTTCTGAAAATTGGAAAGGAACATCAGGATTATGATGTGTTGTAGTATCTTCTTCGCCATTTGAGAATATCTCCCTCTCAAAATGTATATCAAATTCCTCGATTGGAGATGTAATGTTGACAAATTTATGTTCATTGAACTCATTTATTACACTCTTCCCCTTTAAAATATCCTCGATATCATCAAAGTTACGATTGTCCACAGGTACTAATGTATGTTGTTGAACTCATGTAATGTTGTAGTTGTTCCACCTATCCAAAATCTTTAACATCCCAGAGTCACCTATTCGCTGTGTTAATATTTCATCTAGAAAACTATCAAAACTATCATGTTGAATCTCCTCAATATTATCACTTTTAGAATCGGAAATCTCAACTACGTCATCATTTCCCCAATGTTGACTAGATGATCCAGCTTCATACGTTGAGCGTTGAAAAGCACCAGACCCATAACCATATCTATTCTTCCCCTCATGAAGATTTTCTGGATCGAAATCGTCATGGTCAGGTATATTAATTGGTCCAGGTGACTTACACAGAGAAAGAGGAAACACTACCTGATGCGTGTCGCATAATACATCAATTACCTTCAAAATTTATACAAGATTCAAATACTACAAATAAGCACACACAACTATCGAGCACTTAATACCCGCTTATTATAGCACTTTAATGCAAGTATTCGTATCAAGTTTGTCCCAAAAGAGCGGTGTAAGTTGAATAATTGAACTATTAATTGTCCTAGGGTTTGTTTGATTACGGGGTTTTTGATTGATTTTAATTATCAACTAAACTTGCACAAATAAACAAACCTAAACTTAACAATTATAACTAGCAACAAGTAACAAGTAAGTAAATATTGAGATCTAAACCAATTAACAAAGTAGTGTTCACTTATCTAATCCTCTCTATGCTTGGATTGCCCTGTTTTACCCAATTTGATATCACATTAGTTGTTGAACTATTAGTTGTTTAGAATCACTACCAAATCTTAATCAAATTACACTTTGCAAACTCACATAAGTATTGCATTCTAAGATCAAGTTAAGTATGCGCGGTTATTGATATTATGCTTGGGCACTTAAAACCCTTCAACTATCAAAATCACTTAAGATAATGAAACACCACTATGTTGACTAAAGGTCAATTGAAAACCAACATAGACTAAGAACACAATCACTTGAAATTCTCAATCTAGTTGTCTAGATCACCTAAGGTGTTGAAGCATAAATTGATTCACTTTTCAAATCACTAAGAGAGCTACACAATCTATGTAATCAAAGTGATAATGCTAAAAATGAACATATATTTCATAGCATTATTCCTCAAGAAAGACAAACTTTTAGTTGCAATTGTTCTATTTACAAGTAATATTCGTTTAAATAATAAAAGGTGAAGACAAAAGACAGATTCGACGAATTGAAGACGCAAACGACCAAAAAGCTCAAAAGTACAAAATACAATCAAAGTGGTTCCAATTATTGATAAGAAACGTCTCAAAATTACAAGAGTACAAGATTCAAAACGCAAAGTTCAAGATATAAAATAGTACGCAAGGACGTTCGAAAATCCGGAATCGGGACCAGAGTCAAATCTCAACGCTCGACGCAACGGACTAAAAATTTCAGGTCAACTATGCACATGAATATAATATAATATATAATTAATTCTTAAAATTAATATATATATTATATTATATTTAAAAACCGTCGGCATAAAAAAACAAATACTTTTGAGTCTCCCCAGCTGGCCATGCGATCGCATGGCCTGGGAGGCATAAATCCATGCGATCGCATGGTGCACAGTTCCAGCCCACATGCCTATAAAAATCGAGTTTTGGTGCACCACAAAAACACATCTTTTTCTATCTCTCAATATATCTATACGTAATATTTATATTTATATTTTAATTTTAATTTTAATTTATAATAATAAGGGTGTGTTAGCGAATGTTGTAAGGGTGTAAGTCGAAATTCTGTCCGTGTAACGCTACGCTATTTTTAATCATTGTAAGTTATGTTCAACCTTTTTAATTTAATGTCTCGTAGCTAAGTTATTATTATGCTTATTTAATCCGAAGTAATCATGATGTTGGGCTAAAAATATTAAAATTGGGTAATTGGGCTTTGTACCATAATTGGGGTTTGGACAAAAGAACGACACTTGAGAAAATTAGACTATGGGCTATTAATGGGCTTTATATTTGTTTAACTAAATGATAGTTTGTTAATTTTAATATAAAGATTTACAATTGGACGTCCCAATAAATAACCATATACACTCAATCGGACACGATGGGCGGGATATTTATATGTACGAATAATCGTTCATTTAACCGGACACGAGAATGGATTAATAGCCACTAGAATTATTAAAACAGGGGTGAAATTATGTACAAGGACACTTGGCATAATTGATAACAAAGTATTAAAACCTTGGGTTACACTCAGTCGACATCCTGGTGTAATTATTAAACAAAGTATTAAAATCTTGTTACAGTTTAAGTCCCCAATTAGTTGGAATATTTAACTTCGGGTATAAGGATAATTTGACGAGGACACTCGCACTTTATATTTATGACTGATGGACTGTTATGGACAAAAACCATACGGACATATTAAATAATCCAGGACAAAGGACAATTAACCCATGGGCATAAAACTAAAATCAACACGTCAAACATCATGATTACGAAAGTTTAAATAAGCATAATTCTTTTATTTCATATTTAATTTCCTTTATTTTATATTTAATTGCACTTCTAATTATCGCACTTTTATTTTTTGTTATTGTATTTAATTGCACTTTTAATTATCGTACTTTTTAATTATCTCAAGTTTATTTTATCGCACTTTTATTTATCACAATTTCATTATCATTATTTACTTTACGCTTTAAATTAAGTCTTTTATTTATTCAACATTTTACATTTTGTTTTAACTGCGACTAAAGTTTTTAAAATCGACAAACCGGTCATTAAACGGTAAAAATTGTATCGTATTTAATAGTAAGGTTGTAGCAAGGTTTAAGTATAAGTGTTGTAGCAAGGTTTAAGTATATCCATTCAATAAATAAATAAATATCTTGAGTAAAATTGTATCATATTTAATAGTATTTCCTTGTAAAATATAAGCTATTTTATATACACCTCGCATAACATCACAAAGTAAAACCTAAAAAAATGCATAGCAATGGACCTCATAGCTAACACAATAACACTTGCTAATGTATTTCATTCAAACAACTTTATTCAATTGATTTAGGGTAAATCCATACATTCGAGATTCATAGATAAGTAAACACAAGAAAATTAGCTAAGCATGGCTAAGATTACACTAATCATAAGCATAGAAACAAAAATAAACATCATATTCAACTTTTACAAGTATTCAATTCAAAACTTATAGAAATAAAGGTGGAGATTACAACCCAATTGATAAAACTAGATAAATCTAATGATAAGATTGCTTGAGCTTTTGCTTGATCTTCCAAATTAGCCTTAATCTCCCTCTTGATGATGAAATTAGGGTTTTGAGATGAAAAATCGTGCTAAAAACTGCAGCTTTCCTTTTGAAAACCCTATCTCATTCCTTTTATAGTTGCCCAAAAAATTCTGCATAAAACAGCGAGGTGCACCGCACCATAAGGAAGGTGCGCCGCACCTTATAACTGATAATTTGATCTTCAACTTCTGAATTCAAATCTTTGCTTTTTAGTGTTAAGGTGCGCTGCCTTTTGGATCTGGTGCGCAGCACCACTGTACTGCACTTCCAAAATCTTGGTTTTTCACTTGGAATTGCCCATTTTGCAATCCCTTTTCACTTTGTATCATGCCCTGCATGTTGGTTCACTAAATAGGCTAAATTTTGGTCAATTTTACACCAATTTGAGCTTTTAGCCTTGAACTAACACTTTTGCACAAATAACCATCTTTTGGGCCTAATGATCCACAAAACCAAATGTAATGAGGTAGATATTGCGAGGTTAAACAAGTATTGTAACATCCCGTTTCCTCATACATGGTTTAAAGCTACGTATTTTACCTTGTAAATGTTTAACATTAACTATGATCGATTGTATATGTGTTAAATGTTGAGAATTGGACTAACCTGGTCAAATGTCGCGTTTAAGTAGGTTATGCCGCGTCTGGATTTATCGCGATATGCGATGGTTATGTTTAAAACGCGATGGCTAGACATGCCCCCCCCTTATCACATGGTCGCGTTTGAGTAGTTGGTGTCACGTCCTGAATCACTTAGTCACGAAACGCGACTCACATGTCGCGAAACGCGACTCGTATCGCAGAAAATGACTTTTAAGTCCATTTTAAATGGCATCTTTTGGGGGTGTTTTGGTCTTTTCACTTGTGGACGGTTTTAGATCTTAAAAACTGATTCAAGGCTTATCCTTAACTCATTCAACACTTTTACACCTACACACTAAAATTCTAGTGAGAGAGATAGAGTGTTAGTGAGAGAAAGCTCATTTTGGGGAAGAAGAAGAAGAAATCTTGCTCAAGTCCGAGTTTTAAAGTTGTTCCCTACATCTCTAGCTACGTTGTGATAGTGTTGGTAAGTTTTAACTCCGAGTTTTGAGTTTAATTTGATTTATAGCTAGGGTTTGTTCATGTAAGGCTTGTAAGACCCATTTAGGGGTTAAATGGGTGAATTTGGGTCAAATTGATGTAAGGAAACCCTAGGGTTTGTAATATAGGGTTTGGTCATGTAAATTGTTGTTATTAGAGTAATTATGTTGTTAAACCACTAATACACTTGTGTGTTAGTGAAAGGTTGTTAGTGGTTCAAGTTTGACCAACTTATGAGTCTAAATGTTAAAATGGGTCAAATAGGTAATTGTTGGCCTAGTTGGGCAAGATGGGTATGAATGGGCGGCTTTGGTGTAATTGGACTTTAATCACTAGCTTTTAGTGATTAATGATAAGTCTCGGTCTTGAATGGGCGGCTTTGGTGTAAATGGGTCATTTAATGCAAATGGGTCATTAAATGCATAAGTGGAAAATTTTGGTGTCTAGTCCAACTAGTTTAGTAAATTGAATGTGTACTTAATGTACTAGGTACCTTGCATTGAAGCTTGCGGAGTTGTATAATCATCATCACCGAGGAGTTAAGGTGAGTGGAATAATTATGCATGTATGTATATAGTATATTTATTTGTATGCTATGACATGATCCACAGAGCCGGAAGTGCCATAGTGAAATGTTCCGTTCTTATTGATTAAAAACGTTCCATATTAATTGATTTCGTTGCGAGGTTTTGACCTCTATATGAGACGTTTTTCAAAGACTGCATTCATTTTAAAACAAACCATAACCTTTATTTCATCAATAAAGGTTTAAAAAGTTTTACGTAGATTATCAAATAATGATAATCTAAAATATCCTGTTTACACACGACTATTACATAATGGTTTACAATACAAATATGTTACAACGAAATAAGTTTCTTGAATGCAGTTTTTACACAATATCATACAAGCATGGACTCCAAATCTTGTCCTTATTTAAGTATGCGACAGCGATAGCTCTTAATAATCACCTGAGAATAAACATGCTTAAAACGTCAATAAAAATGTTGGTGAGTTATAGGTTTAACCTATATATATCAAATCGTAACAATAGACCACAAGATTTCATATTTCAATATACATCCCATACATAGAGATAAAAATCATTCATATGGTGAACACCTGGTAACCGACATTAACAAGATACATATATAAGAATATCCCCATCATTCCGGGACACCCTTCGGATATGATATTAAATTTCGAAGTACTAAAGCATCCGGTACTTTGGATGGGGTTTGTTAGGCCCAATAGATCTATCTTTAGGATTCGCGTCAATTAGGGTGTCTGTTCCCTAATTCTTAGATTACCAGACTTAATAAAAAGGGGCATATTCGATTACGATAATTCAACCATAGAATGTAGTTTCACGTACTTGTGTCTATTTTGTAAATCATTTATAAAACCTGCATGTATTCTCATCCCAAAAATATTAGATTTTAAAAGTGGGACTATAACTCACTTTCACAGATTTTTACTTCGTCGGGAAGTAAGACTTGACCACTGGTCGATTCACGAACCTATAACAAATATGTACATATATATATCAAAGTATGTTCAAAATATATTTACAACACTTTTAATACATTTTGATGTTTTAAGTTTATTAAGTCAGCTGTCCTCGTTAGTAACCTACAACTAGTTGTCCAACGTTAGATGTACAGAAAAAAATTGATATATATTATCTTGAATCAATCCACGACCCAGTGTATATACGTCTCAGGCTAGATCACAACTCAAAGTATATATATTTTTGGAATCAACCTCAATCCTGTATAGCTAACTCCCACATTACTGCATATAGAGTGTCTATGGTTGTTCCAAATAATATATACACATGGGTCGATATGATATGTCAAAACATTTACATACGTGTCTATGGTATCCCAAGATTACATAATATATTAGAATACATGTATAATACAATATAAGTTAGCTAGGATATGATTAATATAGATTTGTTACCAATTTTCACGTTGCTACAACAAGAAAAATTATCCAATCTTGTTTTACCCATAACTTCTTCATTTTAAATCCGTTTTGAGTAAATTAAATTGCTATGGTTTCATATTGAACTCTATTTTATGAATCTAAACAGAAAAAGTATAGGTTTATAGTTGGAAATATAAGTTACAAGTCATTTTTGTAAAGGTAGTCATTTCAGTCGAAAGAACGACGTCTAGATGACCATTTTAGAAAACATACTTCCACTTTGAGTTTAATCATGATTTTTGGATATAGTTTCATGTTCATAAGAAAAATCATTATCCCAGAAGAACAACTTTTAAATCAAAGTTTATAATAGTTTTTAATTAACTAACCCAAAACAGCCCGCGGTATTACTACGACGGCGTATGTCCGCTTTTACAGTGTTCTTCGTGTTTCCAGGTTTTAAATCATTAAGTTAGCATATCATATAGATATATAAAATGTGTTTAGTTGATTTTAAAAGTCAAGTTAGAAGGATTAACTTTTGTTTGCGAACAAGTTTAGAATTAACTAAACTATGTTCTAGTGATTACAAGTTTAAACCTTTGAATAAGATAGCTTTATATGTATGAATTGAATGATGTTATGAACATCATTACTACCTCAAGTTTTCTGGATAAAGCTACTGGAAATGAGAAAAATGGATCTAGCTTCAAAGGATCCTTGGATGGCTTGAAAGTTCTTGAAGCAGAATCATGACACGAAAACAAGTTCAAGTAAGATTTCTACACGAAATAAGATTGTTACAGTTATAGAAATTGGATCAAAGTTTGAATATGAGTATTACCTTGTATTAGAAATATATCTTATTGTAAATAAGAAAGATTTCTCGAGGTTGGATGATCACTCTACAAGATTGAAAGTAAGCTAGCAAACTTGGAAGTATTCTTGATTTTATGAAACTAGAACTTGTAGAATTTATGAAGAACACTTAGAACTTGAAGATAGAACTTGAGAGAGATCAATTAGATGAAGAAAATTGAAGAATGAAAGTGTTTGTAGGTGTTTTTGGTCGTTGGTGTATGGATTAGATATAAAGGATATGTAATTTTGTTTTCATGTAAATAAGTCATGAATGATTATGTACAGCCGCGAGTTGTTGAGGTAACTTAAGTCGGTAAGCTACTGGTCTGATACGATCAATAATCTTGAATGGTCCGATATACCTTGGATTTAATTTCCCTCGTTTACCAAATCATACAACACCTTTCCAAGGTGCAACTTTAAGCATGACCATCTCTCCAATTTCAAAGTCTATATCTTTTCTTTTAATGTCAGCGTAGCACTTTTGTCGACTTTGGGCAGTTTTCAACCGTTGTTGAATTTGGATGATCTTCTCGGTAGTTTCTTGTATTATCTCCGGACCCGTAATTTGTCTATCCCCCACTTCACTCCAACAAATCGGAGACCTGCACTTTCTACCATAAAGTGCTTCAAACGGCGCCATCTCAATGCTTGAATGATAGCTTTTGTTGTAGGAAAATTCTGCTAACGGTAGATGTCGATCACAACTGTTTCCGAAATCAATAACACATGCTCGTAGCATGTCTTCAAGCATTTGTATCATCCTTTCACTCTGCCCATCAGTTTGTGGATGATAGGCAGTACTCATGTCTAGACGATTTCCTAATGCTTGCTGTAATGTCTGCCAGAATCTTGAAATAAATCTGCCATCCCTATCAGAGATAATAGAGATTGGTATTCCATGTCTGGAGACGACTTCCTTCAAATACAATCGTGCTAACTTCTCCATCTTGTCATCTTCTCTTATTGGCAGGAAGTGTGCTGATTTGGTGAGACGATCAACTATTACCCAAATAGTATCAAAACCACTTGCAGTCCTTGGCAATTTAGTGATGAAATCCATGGTAATGTTTTCCCATTTCCATTCCGAGATTTTAGGTTGTTGTAGTAGACCTGATGGTTTCTGATGTTCAGCTTTGACCTTAGAACACGACAAACATTCTCCTACATATTTAGCAATATCGGCTTTCATACCTGGCCACCAAAAATGTTTCTTAAGATCCTTGTACATCTTTCCCGTTCCAGGATGTATTGAGTATCTGGTTTTATGAGCTTCTCTAAGTACCATTTCTCTCATATCTCCAAATTTTGGTACCCAAATTCTTTCAGCCCTATACCGGGTTCCGTCTTTTCGAATATTAAGATGCTTCTCCGATCCTTTGGGTATTTCATCCTTTAAATATCCCTCTTTTAAAACTCCTTGTTGCGCCTCCTTTATTTGAGTAGGAAGGTTAGTGTGAATCATTATATTCATAGATTTTACTCGAATGGGTTCTCTGTCCTTTCTGCTCAAGGCGTCGGCTACCACATTTGCCTTTCCCGGGTGGTAACGAATCTCAAAGTCGTAATCATTCAACAATTCAATCCACCTACACTGCCTCATATTCAGTTGTTTCTGATTAAATATGTGTTGAAGACTTTTGTGGTCGGTATATATAATACTTTTGACCCCATATAAGTAGTGCCTCCAAGTCTTTAATGCAAAAACAATCGCGCCTAATTCCAAATCATGCGTCGTATAATTTTGTTCGTGAATCTTTAATTATCTAGACGCATAAGTAATCACCTTCATTCGTTGCATTAATACACAACCGAGACATTGCTTTGATGCGTCACAATAAATCACAAAATCATCATTCCCCTCAGGCAATGACAATATAGGTGCCGTAGTTAGCTTTTTCTTCAATAATTGAAACGCCTTCTCTTGTTAATCCTTCCATTCAAATTTCTTCCCTTTATGCGTTAATGCAGTCAAGGGTTTTGCTATTTTGGAGAAATCTTGGATGAATCTTCTGTAGTAACCAGCCAATCCTAAAAATTGACGTATATGCTTTGGAGTTTTTGGGGTTTCCCACTTTCAACAGTTTCGATCTTTGCCGAGTCCACATGGATACCTTCTTTGTTCACTATGTGACCGAGGAATTGAACTTCTTCCAACCAAAATGCACACTTTGAAAACTTAGCGTACAATTTTTCTTTCCTCAATACTTCTAGCACTTTTCTCAAATGTTCTTCGTGCTCTTGATCATTCTATGAGTAAATAAGTATGTCATCGATGAAAACAATGACAAACTTGTCAAGATATGGCCCACACACTCGGTTCATAAGGTCCATAAACACAGCTGGTACGGTAGTCAATCCAAACGGCAAAACCATAAACTCGTAATGACCATAACGCGTCTTAAAAGCGGTTTTTGGAATATCATCCTCCTTTACTCGCATTTGATGATATCCAGAACGTAAATCGATCTTCGAATAAACCGACGAGCCTTGTAGTTGATCAAATAAGTCGTCAATTCTCGGCAGTGGATAATGGTTTTTGATGGTAAGTTTGTTCAACTCTCTGTAGTCAATTCACAACCTAAGTGTACCACCCTTCTTCTTGACAAACAAAACAGGAGCCCCCCATGGTGATGTACTTGGTCGAATGAAACCATGTTCTAATAGTTCTTGCAGTTGGCTTTGTAGTTCTTTCATCTCACTGGGTGTGAGTCTATAAGGAGCACGAGCTATTGGTGCAGCTCCTGGTACAAGATCTATTTGAAATTCAACAGATTGATGTGGAGGTAGTCTCGGTAATTCTTTTGAAAATACATCGGGAAATTCTTTTGCGACGGGAACATCATTGATGCTCTTTTCTTCAGTTTGTACTTTCTCGACGTGTGCTAGAACAGCATAGCAACCTTTTCTTATCAGTTTTTGTGCCTTCAAATTACTAATAAGATGTAGCTTCGTGGTGCCCTTTTCTTCGTACACCATTAAGGGTTCTCCTTCTTCTCGTATAATGCGAATTGCATTTTTATAACATACTATCTCTGCTTTCACCTTCTTCAGCCAGTCCATGTCAACTATTACATCAAAACTCCCTAACTCTACTGGTATCAAATCAATCTTAAATATTTCGCTACCCAGTTTAATTTCTCGATTCCGGCATATATAATCTGCTGAAATTAATTTACCGTTTGCTAATTCGAGTAAAAATTTACTATCCAATGGCGTCAATGGACAACTTAATTTAGCACAAAAATCTCTACTCATATAGCTTCTATCCGCACCCGAATCAAATAAAACGTAAGCAGATTTATTGTCAATAAGAAACGTACCCGTAACAAGCTCCGGGTCTTCCTGTGCCTCTGCCGCATTAATATTGAAAACTCTTCCGCGGCCTTGTCCATTCGTGTTCTCCTGGTTCGGGCAATTTCTAATAATGTGGCCCGGTTTTCCATATTTATAACAAACTACATTGGCATAACTTGCTCCGACACTACTTGCTCCGCCATTACTCGTTCCGACACCATTTGTTCCTTTCGTTCTGTTAACCCCTGGTCAGTAGACCTCACACTTCGACGCGCTATGACCATTTCTTTTACACTTGTTGCAAAATTTGGTGCAGAACCCCGAGTGATACTTTTCACACCTTTGGCATAGCTGCTTCTGATTGTTGTTGTTGTTGCGGTTGTTATTGTTGTTGGGATGATTGTTGTAGTAGTTGTTGTTGTTGTTGTTGTTGTTGTTGTTGGGCCGTCTGTTGTAGTTGCGATTGATGTTGCGATTGTTGGGATAGTTGTTGCGATTATTGTTGTAATTGCTGTTGTTGTTGTATTGGTGATTCTTATCACCGTTTTCCTCCCACTTTCTTTTGACTTGCTTCACATTGGTCTCTTCAGCCGCCTGTTCTTTAATTCTTTCCTCAATCTGGTTCACTAGATTGTGAGCCATTCTACATGCCTGTTGTATAGAGGCGGGCTCGTGTGAACTTATATCTTCTTGGATTCTTTCCGGTAATCCTTTCACAAACGCGTTGATCTTCTCTTCCTCATCTTCGAACGCTCTCGGACACAATAGGCACAATTCTGTGAATCGTCTTTCATACGTGGTAATATCAAATCCTTGGGTTCGTAACCCTCTAAGTTCTGTCTTGAGCTTATTGACCTCGGTTCTGGGATGATACTTCTCATTCATCAAGTGCTTGAATGCTGACCACGGTAGTGCATAAGCATCATCCTGTCCCACTTGCTCTAGATAGGTATTCCACCATGTTAACGCAGTACCTGTGAAGGTATGCGTAGCGTACTTCACTTTGTCCTCTTCAGTACACTTACTTATGGTAAACACCGATTCGACCTTCTCGGTCCACCGTTTCAATCCGATCGGTCCTTCGGTTCCATCAAATTCCAAAGGTTTGCAGGCAGTGAATTCTTTGTAGATGCATCCTACACGATTTCTTGCGCCGTTAGCTGCATTGCTAGATTCGGAGTTATTGTTGCTATGTAGCGCAGCCTGTACTGCGGCTATGTTTGCAGCAAGAAAGGTATGAAATTCCTCTTCGCTCATATTCATGGTTTGTCTAGTAGTCGGTGCCATTTCCTTCAAATAGTCAAATGAAATAAGTTAATCATACAGAATATTAAGAGTAGTCAATAGTATCTCGTAGCATAATATGAACTAATTTATAAAAGCTTTTTATTCATATTAGCGTTTTATAAGTTTAAATTCGGGTAGTACCTACCCGTTAAGTTCATACTTAGTAGCTAATATACAATTCAACTACTATAATTCTATATGAAAAACTGATTATAATAATATTTCACGTTCAAACTTTTACACAATATTTTACAAACTTACAATACCGCTTATTTTACATATAGCATGAAATATAGCACACAATAACTTTGATACAAGATAGTTGTGAAGATAATTCTAGCTAGCACACAAGTCGTTCAGTAAAGGCAATAAAGACACGTAATTCATACGTCCAGAAACAAGTCATGCATTCTGGTTTTACTAGGACTACTTCATATCCTTGGTCTTGTGAAACATAACCGTTATGGCCATTGATAAGACATCGTGTTGTAACGTCGTCAAAGGGACGAGGGTTACGTAAAGTCCAACAGTCCCGTAATGAAAGGATCCGTTCATATACATTATAAACGATTCACAATAGTTGATTACATAGGTATTTGACCTCTATATGATACATTTTACAAACATTGCATTAGTTTTTAAAAGACAAACTTTCTTTACATCAAAAATTGACGGCATGCATACCATTTCATATTACATCCAACTATAATTGACTTAATATTAATCTTGATGAACTCAACGACTCGAATGCAACGTCTTTCAAAGTATGTCATGAATGACTCCAAGTAATATCCTTAAAATGAGCTAATGCACAGCGGAAGATTTCTTTAATACCTGAGAATAAACATGCTTTAAAGTGTCAACCAAAAGGTTGGTGAGTTCATTAGTTTATCATAATCAATCATTTCCGTAATAGTAATAGACTACAAGATTTCAGTTTCTATAAATATCCGTACACTCGCGAGTGTATAAAAGTATTCTATAAGTTGTAGGCACCCGGTAACAAGCCTTAACGTTCATGTTTTACCCTCTGAAGTACACCAGATCAGGTGTGTTTAAAATAACCTCGAAGTACTAAAGCATCCCATAGTCAGGATGGGGTTTGTTAAGCCCAATAGATCTATCTTTAGGATTCGCGCCTACCGTACATAGACAAGTAGTTTAATGTTACCAAGCTAAGGGTATATTTCTGGTTTAAACCCACATAGAATTAGTTTTAGTACTTGTGCCTATTTGGTAAAACATTTATAAAACAGCGCATGTATTCTCAGCCCAAAAATATATATAAAAAGGGAGTAATGAAACTCACCATACTGTATTTCGTAGTAAAAATACATATAACGTCATTTAACAAGTGCAAGGTTGGCCTCGGATTCACGAACCTATATTAATTATATATATTTATATGTTGGTCAATATTTGTCTAACAATTTTTGGTCAAGTCATAGTGTACCACAATCCTAATGCTCGAGACTAATATGCAAAAGTCAACAAAAGTCAACTTAACCCAAAATGACTTCTAAAATTTATACGTGTTTATTATATAACTTAACTATAGTCATTTTATATATTTAAATATATTTATTAGATTTTATAATAATAAAAGTCATTTATTAATAAAAATTTATATTAACATTTATATATGATAAAATATACTTTTATATATCTTAAGTAGTAAAATTTATAAAGTTCACTTAATATCGTAAAACTATAGTGGTAAGTATTATTAATGTAATTATATTACGCGTGGTGAAAAATATCTTTGTATCCCCTATTTATTTGATAAAATAATATTGATCATAATAATAATAAGTAAAAGTTGTATTATTTTGTAATAATAATTATTATTATTCTATAAAAAAATAACAATATTTATATTTACTAAAAATGTTATTATGATAAAATGATAATACTAACAAAATAGTAATAATGATATTTTATAATAACAATGATATTTCTATTAAAATAATAACGACGATAGTAATAATAATCATTTTAACAATAATACTAAAATTCAGTTTACTATAACTTCTAATCCGTTCATTGAAACCATTCGATATCTAAATGAAAAGTTCTTAATTTTTCGCTAGCTTTCCAATGACATGCATATCATATACCCTATCTCAGTAGCATATGTATCTAATTCAGGATTCAACAAACCTATCTAAGGACAATATCGAATGTACAAGCATGCATAATCCTATATACTCGAGCACTAGTCAGGGATACACTATTGAAATATAAAAGTTAAGTTATGAGTGCTCACGTATCAATATTGAGATTCAATATTGCAGGAAAGTACGTAGACGAAACGAAAATGATAAACGTTAGGTTGACCTCATGAGCAATACCCTCGATCAATACCCATAACCTCCATAGCTATAACCCATAATTTCCTTAGCTCTATCCCGTTTGAAAACTTATTTTAAAATCGTCTGAATATAACTCTGTCGTAGTATTTTATGTATACTAATAATATCTTGAAATAATACAAAGAAAATATATATATGTGTAATTCGATTGAGAGAGTTTAGAGAAATATATTTTCAAGTTTCTATGAAATAATAAAACCTATTGAATTCTATTTATAATAGATTTTTGAATTATTAAAGTGAATTATTAAAGTATGAATTATTAAAGTGAATTATTAAAGTATAAATTATTAAAGTGAATTATTAAAGTATGAATTATTAAAGTGAATTATTAAAGTGAATTATTAAAGTGAATTATTAAAGTATGAATTATTAAAGTGAATTATTAAAGTATGAATTATTAAAGTTAAAGTAAAGTAAAAGTAAAGTAAAAGTAAAGTTAAAGTATAATAAAAGTATAAAACTATGTATGTATAATACGCGTATAAATATATATAATATTAATTTAAATCATTATATATATTTGATAAAATAAAATATAAATATCGTTATTTTATCATACTAGTTAAGTAATGAGTGGTCAAAAAGAATAGATTTCTTAAATCACAGTGGACCTCATAACATAGGCCCGTAATCATATCATAATGTATCTGATAATTCAATCATTTGATGTTATCTCTTAATTCTATCAATAAATATATCGAAACAAATACGTTCATGTAAAGTATCATATATCTAATACTTTGTTAATGTTTTCAGTTAATATTATATATTATATATACATATCTATATACACATAATTGTTCGTGAATCGTCGAACACGGTCAAAGGATAATTGATTACATGAATGTAGTTCCAAACTTTTTGAGATTCAACATTACAAATTCTTCTTATCGTGTCGGAGACATATAAAGGTTAAGTTTAAATTTGGTCGGAAATTTTCGGGTCGTCACAGTACCTACCCGTTAAAGAAATTTCGTCCCGAAATTTGATCGAGGTCGTCATGGCTAACTATAAAAATGTTTTCATGACGAATATGAGTTGATAAATAGAGTTTTATCATCATTGAGTAATATAGATAAAACAATTTGATTACGCGAAGAGTATAAGTGAAGCTATCGCAAGAGAGTGAAATGAGTAAACGTATATTTATTTTAACCGATGACGTAGTTATGATTGATTTCCAGAATTCATTGGATTTAAAGAAAATCTTTGCAATAAGATTTGGTTCTTCGGCGATTAAGAAAATCATGACCTTCTTTGATTAAATGCGATAATCTGTCTCGATTTCTCTGTCTGATATTTTACTATAAATCCACCCCCTTCGTTTCTTTATTTCCACAGCTCACACCTTCTAGTCTTTCTCCCCAATTCATACTTTAAAGCATTCGTTAATATGCTTCATCCAGTATTGATTCTTGATATACTCTTAACTTTCATATCTGTCATTCTTCTTTTTCATCTACCACCGGAGGAAGTTATTTTCTTCTACCATTACCTTGGGGTTATTGTGTTTTTCATTCTCCCGTGTCTTTATATTGCTATACGCATTGATATACACGGTTTGTAATTTTGAGGTTGTTATCGGGCTTTATATTCTCCATTATATTTCGGAGCTTCATGCTTTCATTTTCTCTTCCCAGCCTTAAGTCAAGCGGATAATGGTCCAGAATTCGTAGATATGAATTTTTGGATGAACATAGTTAATGTTCCAAGAAGAAAATCGTAATGGTACGATCTTAATTTGGCAACTTACCAGAATATCTGAAAATATAGAGCTATCAAGATGATATGTTCTTAATATGTTTGGAAATTGAGTAGAATGTAAGAGTCATGTAAATAGTACATGATGACGGTATGTTCTATGAATCATCACGTTCCATTAGAAACTCAGCATGACTTACTGTAATATAATCACGTTGATCAAGTGTCATTATATTATACTAACTCATGTTTCAGTTCCCAACACTGCTTTAAAAACATTCCTATTTTAAATTCGAATTTTTTTTTTCTTCGGAATTTAGAAACTAACACAGTTTCTTTTTATGTTGTAACGCAGATATTGCGAAGAGATAAAAGATTTCGGATAAGAATAGTTGTGAAAATATCTTCAGGAATATCGAAGATATTTATAATAAAAGATACGATAATATCTTAGAATTCTTAACATAGATGGATGATGAAGAAGATTTGTCTGTGAAGGTTTAGAATAAGAAGTAAGGTGTTTGCTAACGATTTCAGTAGACACTTAAACATTTGGATCCTTTGAAGGCAGGTTTAGTCTTTGTGATTTGTCCACAGCCTCCTTCATGGTCTGCTCAATCCATTTTCCAGTTTCAAACCTTCTCTTTTTCTCAGCTTTACCACCATACTATTCTTTATCATCAAACTTTTGACTGTTAAAGTCGTTTATAGTTTTTGCTGCTTCATCAGCATTTTTCCAATTTCGGAGAACTAGTTCATAGTTTGGGATGTTTTTCAGAAAATTCACATTCGAAGTATGTAAGTCTAGGAGATAGACGTTATATGTATACATATAACTTTTAACGTAAAATTGTCGCGAAATTCAAAATACTGATTGCTAATTCCCAGTAGTTGGTGTGACAATTATTGTTACAGGATGTAGATGAGTACATGATGGGGTTTTAATGAATAAGTATAGTGGATTTTCGGAGAGGCTTAAGTCAAAGGTTAATGAAGTTGTTGATAAGTTTACTGCTAATGTGACGAGATATGAAAGGTTCCTCGGTAACCATGATGAAGGGTTTATTCGTATAAACAAATGAAGGTGATTTGCTGGAGCTGTGACAAAACTGTCTATTTTGGAAAGAGATTGAAAAATTATATTTGGTAATAAATATCAAAGGATCTGACATGGATACATGTTAAACTATAACTTTGGTTTCGAGAGCTTTTCAGGTGCATGACAGTGGGTAATGTGTGGTTGGATAATCATCTCGCATGTCTTTAGGAATTTCGAAGTGTTTGAACACATATTGTAATTGTTAATATACATATGATGTTCTAAGATTTTGAATGATACAAATATTTTTGTGAGTTCCATGAATAGAAATGAGGTTCTAGGACAGTTTTGAAGTCAAAGTATAGTTTTGAAAGATGTAGGAATCTAAGAGTGATGATTTCGGTTATATCTTGAATCGAATTCTGAGATTTTAAAATCAGAATATGTAATTAGATTTTGAATGAGTATGGTTGTTTTGATTTCTATAAAAGAATGTATATTGTTGTGAAAGTAGGGAGTATAATGGATGACTTGCTGAATCAGATTCGAAGAATGTAACATATTAATTGTGAATTTATATATCTCTCGGGTATTACCTACCCGTTAAAAAAAATTCACAATTAATATTTTGTACAAAAGAATTTTATTACAGTCTTTATGGAAATATATATGTGTATATTTCTTCAGATGTAATATAGATTTAATGAGTTAATATTAAATTAAACTCATTTGATTTATGGTTAAGGCTAGGATAGATAATTTCTAAACTTTAGAAATTACATAATCGCCGTAGAATGTTTCCCTAATGAAGTTATGAATCAATACTTAATCGTTGTGGTATTCCTTGGTATCTACATGGCGTATGACGTCGATGCTCGTGGGACAGATTGTGAAGTTGAGGTTTGCGATGCGGTTGTTGTTGGTGGTGGTAATGGTACTGTTGATGTTGTTGATGGTGGTACTGGTTATGCTGCTGGTGCTACTGCTGGTGTTTGTAACCTTTGCACCATATTCTCCAAAGCCACTACCCGAGCGCGAAGCTCGTTGACTTCTTCTATTACACCGGGGTGATTGTCGGTTCGAACGAGCGGATAAATAAGATCTAGAATTTGGTGTAGTATATAATCATGACGAGATACTCTGGAAATGAGAGAGAAAATGGTGTTTCGGACAGGTTCGCCAGTAAGTGCTTCAGGTTCATTGCCAAGAGGGCAATGTGGTGGATGAAAGGGATCACCTTCTTCTTGTCTCCAATGGTTAAGTAGATTACGAACCCATCCCCAATTCAACCAGAATAGATGATGGCTAATTGGTTGATCCATTCCAGTCACGCTGCTTTCGGAGCTCATGTGGAAATCCATATCGGCATAGCTGTCGGAATCTGAGGAACTCAAACTGGTTGAGGGATCCATCTTGTATGATCAGGGAAAGAATTTTTTTGTATGAAATAGATTGTAGAATTTAGATTTGGTATTCTTCAATACATAATTTACATATGTATATATAATACCAAAATCCCATAAATTACGGAGGAATCTTTGAAAGATGTCAGTCAAAGTTCACAGTAACAGATATGCTAAGATAAGAATTCGTCTATACACTATTATGCAATAAATGTAGGAAAACGCGTCTAGACTTAAGAATGATAAGCAGGTAATTTCCTAAGGGTGGTAAGTAGATGATTTCAGACTAAAAATGATAAGCAAAACTTTTGACATGCAGACACGGTCGAAGTCCAGACTCACTGATGCATCTTAACAACTATCAGTTAGACACACTAATGCAAGACCTGGTTCGCTAAGACCACCGCTCTGATACCAAATGAAAGGATCCGTTCATATACATTATAAACGATTCACAATAGTTGATTACATCGCGAGGTATTTGACCTCTATATGATACATTTTACAAACATTGCATTAGTTTTTAAAAGACAAACTTTCTTTACATCAAAAATTGACGGCAGGCATACCATTTCATATTACATCCAACTATAATTGACGTAATATTAATCTTGATGAACTCAACGACTCGAATGCAACGTCTTTCAAAGTATGTCATGAATGACTCCAAGTAATATCCTTAAAATGAGCTAATGCACAGCGGAAGATTTCTTTAATACCTGAGAATAAACATGCTTTAAAGTGTCAACCAAAAGGTTGGTGAGTTCATTAGTTTATCATAATCAATCATTTCCGTAATAGTAATAGACCACAAGATTTCAGTTTCTATAAATATCCGTACACTCGCGAGTGTATAAAAGTATTCTATAAGTTGTAGGCACCCGGTAACAAGCCTTAACGTTCATGTTTTACCCTCTGAAGTACACCAGATCAGGTGTGTTTAAAATAACCTCGAAGTACTAAAGCATCCCATAGTCAGGATGGGGTTTGTCAGGCCCAATAGATCTATCTTTAGGATTCGCGCCTACCGTACATAGACAAGTAGTTTAATGTTACCAAGCTAAGGGTATATTTCTGGTTTAAACCCACATAGAATTAGTTTTAGTACTTGTGCCTATTTCGTAAAACATTTATAAAACAGCGCATGTATTCTCAGCCCAAAAATATATATAAAAAGGGAGTAATGAAACTCACCATACTGTATTTCGTAGTAAAAATATATATAACGTCATTTAACAAGTGCAAGGTTGGCCTCGGATTCACGAACCTATATTAATTATATATATTTATATGTTGGTCAATATTTGTCTAACAATTTTTGGTCAAGTCATAGTGTACCACAATCCTAATGCTCGAGACTAATATGCAAAAGTCAACAAAAGTCAACTTAACCCAAAATGACTTCTAAAATTTATACGTGTTTATTATATAACTTAACTATAGTCATTTTATATATTTAAATATATTTATTAGATTTTATAATAATAAAAGTCATTTATTAATAAAAATTTATATTAACATTTATATATGATAAAATATACTTTTATATATCTTAAGTAGTAAAATTTATAAAGTTCACTTAATATCGTAAAACTATAGTGGTAAGTATTATTAATGTAATTATATTACGCGTGGTGAAAAATATCTTTGTATCCCCTATTTATTTGATAAAATAATATTGATCATAATAATAATAAGTAAAAGTTGTATTATTTTGTAATAATAATTATTATTATTCTATAAAAAATAACAATATTTATATTTACTAAAAATGTTATTATGATAAAATGATAATACTAACATAATAGTAATAATGATGTTTTATAATAACAATGATATTTCTATTAAAATAATAACGACGATAGTAATAATAATCATTTTAACAATAATACTAAAATTCAGTTGGCTATAACTTCTAATCCGTTCATCGAAACCATTCGATATCTAAATGAAAAGTTCTTAATTTTTCGCTAGCTTTCCAATGACATGCATATCATATACCCTATCTCAGTAGCATATGTATCTAATTCAGGATTCAACAAACCTATCTAAGGACAATATCGAATGTACAAGCATGCATAATCCTATATACTCGAGCACTAGTCAGGGATACACTATTGAAATATAAAAGTTAAGTTATGAGTGCTCACGTATCAATATTGAGATTCAATATTGCAGGAAAGTACGTAGACGAAACGAAAATGATAAACGTTAGGTTGACCTCATGAGCAATACCCTCGATCAATACCCATAACCTCCATAGCTATAACCCATAATTTCCTTAGCTCTATCCCGTTTGAAAACTTATTTTAAAATCGTCTGAATATAACTCTGTCGTAGTATTTTATGTATACTAATAATATCTTGAAATAATACAAAGAAAATATATATATGTGTAATTCGATTGAGAGAGTTTAGAGAAATATATTTTCAAGTTTCTATGAAATAATAAAACCTATTGAATTCTATTTATAATAGATTTTTGAATTATTAAAGTGAATTATTAAAGTATGAATTATTAAAGTGAATTATTAAAGTATGAATTATTAAAGTGAATTATTAAAGTATGAATTATTAAAGTGAATTATTAAAGTGAATTATTAAAGTGAATTATTAAAGTATGAATTATTAAAGTGAATTATTAAAGTATGAATTATTAAAGTTAAAGTAAAGTAAAAGTAAAGTAAAAGTAAAGTTAAAGTATAGTAAAAGTATAAAACTATGTATGTATAATACTGTAACATCCCGTTTTTCTTCATACATGTCTGAGGTACTTGATTGATCTTTAGAATGTTCATACTTGGTTGTATAATAGTATAAAGATGATTGTACGATGAGTGCATGAAGTGTACCAAGCGTACAGGTGTTGCTTGTTCGAATGTCGAAGAAAACTGGACGTTGTTTGAGTTACATGATGTGTACGTACCTTTTCGATCCCAAATAAAGTTTGAGTTGACATTTCAAAACCTTACCATTAGAAAGGAAATCTTATTACGTTTCCAACGATATTTGATTCATCGAAAACGGAGTTACGGTCAAAAAGTTATGGCCAAAACAAGTTTGCTGAAGTTCGGATGAAACAGGCAATTGTCACGGCGCGACAAATTGCTCCGCGGCGCGACAAATGCCTATGTTGAAGGTCAGAAAGCTTGAAAAACATGTTCTAAAATCACCCTTTGGGCCACGGCGCGACAAATTGCTCCGCGGCGCGACAATAGGCACGATCTGGTGCTGTTCAGCCTTTTAATGAGTTAAATGAAGGGCAAAGTTGGTATTTCACATATGGACGGGTTTTTGGCCATAAAACTGATCCCAATCTTATCCAAACCTCATTCTCTTCATTCTCCTTCCCTCCCACTCACACACCAAACCCTAGAGAGAGAGTAAAGGGTTTAGAGAGAGAAAGCTCAAATCGGGGAAGAAGAAGAGTGTTTTGGGTCGGGTCACAAGAGTTAAAGTTGTTCTCCTCGTTCACGGCTACGTTGTGGTAGTAATGGTATGTTCTAATTCCGAAATTCATCTTTATGATTTAATATTCAAGTTAGGGTTTTTAGATTTTTAGTTGCAAAACCCATTTAGATGATGAAGTGGGTTTATGGAAACTAGTTATTTTTGATACATGGCGGGTTTTGGGTTGATTGACGTTTTGGCCATGATTAGGCTTTGGTTTTGGGTGTACTCACTTAGTTTAGTGATTTTGGAAGCGTTGGAACCCTTTTTGGGTGTATTTGAGTTGACTAATTTTGTAATGGGTCAAAATTAGGGTTTATGTGTCAAAATGGGTTTTGAGTCAAGTTTTGGTGAATTAAGTATGTAAATACTTGTTTTAGGTGTTATTTGGTGTTTTGGTAATATAATCACTAGTCGTTAGTGATTTTGGGCGTTTTTGAGACTTAGGTCAAAATGGGTCGACTTTGATTGGGTCAAATTTGGTAATGACACTAAATTGAATTAAATGGATGTTAAACACTTTTTGTTAAGTGTTAAATGGCATTTTTGAATGAAAGTGAACGTGAGAAATGATTTCGGGTTGAAATTGGTATTTTAACCATAAAGTCAAACTTGGTCAACCATGAAACGGGTTTTTGGGCAATATACAAGATAGTATGCATTTAATGGCTAAAGTTGATGTATTTGGGTATTTCGGGAACGCGGGAACTAGTCTCGTTAGTTTTGGACCTTCGGGTGTCGTTAAATGTATAAAAAGGTGTATTTTGCACTTAGGTGTCTAAATGGGTGGATTGTGGAGGTAGGTATAAACCCTTGGTTAAGGGTGTTTGCGTCAAATTCTCTTGAAGGGAATGTGTGTTGATTGTGTGAATACCTATATGTATATTATAGGTAAAAGCTTGCTCGGTTGCGTTTGGTGGCGACTTTACATACATGACTTGTGCATGCATCTCGAAGTGAGTGGAATAATTATGCGTGTACGTATATAATGTATTTATTTGTGTGATATGAATGTGGAATTGTCACGGTGTTCAAGACACCACATTCTAAGTAACGAGTAGCATTGTCGCGGTGCTCAAGACACTACTCATTGTTTGATTGACATGTGGTATTGTCGCGGTGTTCAAGACATCACATTGTCATGGGAGTGGAATTGTCGCGGTGTTCAAGACACCACTCATTGTTTTGATTGACATGTGGAATCGTCGCGGTGTTCAAGACGCCACATTGTCATGGGGGTGAGTTAGTCGCGGTGTTCAAGACATCACCCGGGGGATTAGTGATTACGCGGTGTTTAAGTAACACTAATGGATGTTATGAACTCCGATGGTCTTTCAAGTACCGTTCCCTTGTACGATTGGTTAACCATGGTTGAGTGAATTTGTATTTAGCATATTAAATTGTGAACTATATGCTATTGTTGTTGCTAGCTTCTTGTGAATTGTGGATAGTAGTTTATGCATGATGTTTGCATGGCTGTCGAATTGCTAGCTTGTATGCGGTATTGTGTAAGTGTTTGCAAGTAAGTAGATTATATATGTATATGTATAATTATTAGATTCACTTAGCGTTAGCTTACCCCTCTCGTTGTTTACCTTTTTACAGGTATTGTGATTGTGAAGCTAGCTAGTTGATAGACTAGTTGCGTAGTAGCGCTTGGGCTCTATGGGGTAGCTTTCGGATATGGATGTGGATTGGGGATTTTGTAGATCCTCGGGATTATGCTCTTGGTATCGGGTTGGGCTATTGTGTCTTAACCGTGGTGTTGTATAAATGTTTCGAGGTCGCATCGTTTGGTTGTGTCAAGTCAAACCTTGTATGTGAAATACATTCTCGTAAGGATGTATGGTGTCATTGTAAACCAAGAGTCGAGATAAAATGTTTAACGTGTTATTATGATAAATTGTATATGGATAACTATTTCGAAATGGTTTGTATACTTGGGTGATATTGGGACCTAACAAAAAAAAAAAGTACTCCGTTTTTGGTTAAACGGTTTGGGGTTGTTTCAAATACGCGTATAAATATATATAATATTAATTTAAATCGTTATATATATTTGATAAAATAAAATATAAATATCGTTATTTTATCATACTAGTTAAGTAATGAGTGGTCAAAAAGAATAGATTTCTTAAATCACAGTGGACCTCATAACATAGGCCCGTAATCATATCATAATGTATCTGATAATTCAATCATTTGATGTTATCTCTTAATTCTGTCAATAAATATATCGAAACAAATACGTTCATGTAAAGTATCATATATCTAATACTTTGTTAATGTTTTCAGTTAATATTATATATTATATATACATATCTATATACACATAATTGTTCGTGAATCGTCGAACACGGTCAAAGGATAATTGATTACATGAATGTAGTTCCAAACTTTTTGAGATTCAACATTACAAATTCTGCTTATCGTGTCGGAAACATATAAAGGTTAAGTTTAAATTTGGTCGGAAATTTTCGGGTCGTCACAGTACCTACCCGTTAAAGAAATTTCGTCCCGAAATTTGATCGAGGTCGTCATGGCTAACTATAAAAATGTTTTCATGACGAATATGAGTTGATAAATAGAGTTTTATCATCATTGAGTAATATAGATAAAACAATTTGATTACGCGAAGAGTATAAGTGAAGTTATCGCAAGAGAGTGAAATGAGTAAACGTATATTTATTTTAACCGATGACGTAGTTATGATTGATTTCCAGAATTCATTGGATTTAAAGAAAATCTTTGCAATAAGATTTGGTTCTTCGGCGATTAAGAAAATCATGACCTTCTTTGATTAAATGCGATAATCTGTCTCGATTTCTCTGTCTGATATTTTACTATAAATCCACCCCCTTCGTTTCTTTATTTCCACAGCTCACACCTTCTAGTCTTTCTCCCCAATTCATACTTTAAAGCATTCGTTAATATGCTTCATCCAGTATTGATTCTTGATATACTCTTAACTTTCATATCTGTCATTCTTCTTTTTCATCTACCACCGGAGGAAGTTATTTTCTTCTACCATTACCTTGGGGTTATTGTGTTTTTCATTCTCCCGTGTCTTTATATTGCTATACGCATTGATATACACGGTTTGTAATTTCGAGGTTGTTATCGGGCTTTATATTCTCCATTATATTTCGGAGCTTCATGCTTTCATTTTCTCTTCCCAGCCTTAAGTCAAGCGGATAATGGTCCAGAATTCGTAGATATGAATTTTTGGATGAACATAGTTAATGTTCCAAGAAGAAAATCGTAATGGCACGATCTTAATTTGGTAACTTACCAGAATATCTGAAAATATAGAGCTATCAAGATGATATGTTCTTAATATGTTTGGAAATTGAGTAGAATGTAAGAGTCATGTAAATAGTACATGATGACGGTATGTTCTATGAATCATCACGTTCCATTAGAAACTCAGCATGACTTACTGTAATATAATCACGTTGATCAAGTGTCATTATATTATACTAACTCATGTTTCAGTTCCCAACACTGCTTTAAAAA
The DNA here is from genome assembly GCF_046630445.1 of Rutidosis leptorrhynchoides. Taxonomy (NCBI): domain Eukaryota; kingdom Viridiplantae; phylum Streptophyta; class Magnoliopsida; order Asterales; family Asteraceae; genus Rutidosis; species Rutidosis leptorrhynchoides. The sequence goes on from NC_092343.1 coordinate 285,915,358, forward strand.
CATTCCTATTTTAAATTCGAATTTTTTTTTTCTTCGGAATTTAGAAACTAACACAGTTTCTTTTTATGTTTTAACTCAGATATTGCGAAGAGATAAAAGATTTCGGATAAGAATAGTTGTGAAAATATCTTCAGGAATATCGAAGATATTTATAATAAAAGATACGATAATATCTTAGAATTCTTAACATAGATGGATGATGAAGAAGATTTGTCTGTGAAGGTTTAGAATAAGAAGTAAGGTGTTTGCTAACGATTTCAGTAGACACTTAAACATTTGGATCCTTTGAAGGCAGGTTTAGTCTTTGTGATTTGTCCACAGCCTCCTTCATGGTCTGCTCAATCCATTTTCCAGTTTCAAACCTTCTCTTTTTCTCAGCTTTACCACCATACTATTCTTTATCATCAAACTTTTGACTGTTAAAGTCGTTTACAGTTTTTGCTGCTTCATCAGCATTTTTCCAATTTCGGAGAACTAGTTCATAGTTTGGGATGTTTTTCAGAAAATTCACATTCGAAGTATGTAAGTCTAGGAGATAGACGTTATATGTATACATATAACTTTTAACGTAAAATTGTCGCGAAATTCAAAATACTGATTGCTAATTCCCAGTAGTTGGTGTGACAATTATTGTTACAGGATGTAGATGAGTACATGATGGGGTTTTAATGAATAAGTATAGTGGATTTTCGGAGAGGCTTAAGTCGAAGGTTAATGAAGTTGTTGATAAGTTTACTGCTAATGTGACGAGATATGAAAGGTTCCCCGGTAACCATGATGAAGGGTTTATTCGTATAAACAAATGAAGGTGATTTGCTGGAGCTGTGACAAAACTGTCTATTTTGGAAAGAGATTGAAAAATTATATTTGGTAATAAATATCAAAGGATCTGACATGGATACATGTTAAACTATAACTTTGGTTTCGAGAGCTTTTCAGGTGCATGACAGTGGGTAATGTGTGGTTGGATAATCATCTCGCATGTCTTTAGGAATTTCGAAGTGTTTGAACACATATTGTAATTGTTAATATACATATGATGTTCTAAGATTTTGAATGATACAAATATTTTTGTGAGTTCCATAAATAGAAATGAGGTTCTAGGACAGTTTTGAAGTCAAAGTATAGTTTTGAAAGATGTAGGAATCTAAGAGTGATGATTTCAGTTATATCTTGAATCGAATTCTGAGATTTTAAAATCAGAATATGTAATTAGATTTTGAATGAGTATGGTTGTTTTGATTTCTATAAAAGAATGTATATTGTTGTGAAAGTAGGGAGTATAATGGATGACTTGCTGAATCAAATTCGAAGAATGTAACATATTAATTGTGAATTTATATATCTCTCGGGTATTACCTACCCGTTAAAAAAAAATTCACAATTAATATTTTGTACAAAAGAATTTTATTACAGTCTTTATGGAAATATATATGTGTATATTTCTTCAGATGTAATATAGATTTAATGAGTTAATATTAAATTAAACTCATTTGATTTATGGTTAAGGCTAGGATAGATAATTTCTAAACTTTAGAAATTACATAATCGCCGTAGAATGTTTCCCCAATGAAGTTATGAATCAATACTTAATCGTTGTGGTATTCCTTGGTATCTACATGGCATATGACGTCGATGCTCGTGGGACAGATTGTGAAGTTGAGGTTTGCGATGCGGTTGTTGTTGGTGGTGGTAATGGTACTATTAATGTTGTTGATGGTGGTACTGGTTATGCTGCTGGTGCTACTGCTGGTGTTTGTAACCTTTGCACCATATTCTCCAAAGCCACTACCCGAGCACGAAGCTCGTTGACTTCTTCTATTACACCGGGGTGATTGTCGGTTCGGACGAGCGGATAAATAAGATCTAGAATTTGGTGTAGTATATAATCATGACGAGATACTCTGGAAATGAGAGAGAAAATGGTGTTTCGGACAGGTTCGCCAGTAAGTGCTTCAGGTTCATTGCCAAGAGGGCAATGTGGTGGATGAAAGGGATCACCTTCTTCTTGTCTCCAATGGTTAAGTAGATTACGAACCCATCCCCAATTCATCCAGAATAGATGATGGCTAATTGGTTGATCCATTCCAGTCACGCTGCTTTCGGAGCTCATGTGGAAATCCATATCGGCATAGCTGTCGGAATCCGAGGAACTCAAACTAGTTGAGGGATCCATCTTGTATGATCAGGGAAAGAATTTTTTTGTATGAAATAGATTGTAGAATTTAGATTTGGTATTCTTCAATACATAATTTACATATGTATATATAATACCAAAATCCCATAAATTACGGAGGAATCTTTGAAAGATGTCAGTCAAAGTTCACAGTAACAGATATGCTAAGATAAGAATTCGTCTATACACTATTATGCAATAAATGTAGGAAAACGCGTCTAGACTTAAGAATGATAAGCAGGTAATTTCCTAAGGGTGGTAAGTAGATGATTTCAGACTAAAAATGATAAGCAAAACTTTTGACATGCAGACACGGTCGAAGTCCAGACTCACTGATGCATCTTAACAACTATCAGTTAGACACACTAATGCAAGACCTGGTTCGCTAAGACCACCGCTCTGATACCAACTGAAAGGATCCGTTCATATACATTATAAATGATTCACAATAGTTGATTACATCGCGAGGTATTTGACCTCTATATGATACATTTTATAAACATTGCATTAGTTTTTAAAAGACAAACTTTCTTTACATCAAAAATTGACGGCATGCATACCATTTCATATTACATCCAACTATAATTGACGTAATATTAATCCTGATGAACTCAACGACTCGAATGCAACGTCTTTCAAAGTATGTCATGAATGACTCCAAGTAATATCCTTAAAATGAGCTAATGCACAGCGGAAGATTTCTTTAATACCTGAGAATAAACATGCTTTAAAGTGTCAACCAAAAGGTTGGTGAGTTCATTAGTTTATCATAATCAATCATTTCCGTAATAGTAATAGACCACAAGATTTCAGTTTCTATAAATATCCGTACACTCGCGAGTGTATAAAAGTATTCTATAAGTTGTAGGCACCCGGTAACAAGCCTTAACGTTCATGTTTTACCCTCTGAAGTACACCAGATCAGGTGTGTTTAAAATAACCTCGAAGTACTAAAGCATCCCATAGTCAGGATGGGGTTTGTCAGGCCCAATAGATCTATCTTTAGGATTCGCGCCTACCGTACATAGACAAGTAGTTTAATGTTACCAAGCTAAGGGTATATTTCTGGTTTAAACCCACATAGAATTAGTTTTAGTACTTGTGCCTATTTCGTAAAACATTTATAAAACAGCGCATGTATTCTCAACCCAAAAATATATATAAAAAGGGAGTAATGAAACTCACCATACTGTATTTCGTAGTAAAAATACATATAACGTCATTTAACAAGTGCAAGATTGGCCTCGGATTCACGAACCTATATTAATTATATATATTTATATGTTGGTCAATATTTGTCTAACAATTTTTGGTCAAGTCATAGTGTACCACAATCCTAATGCTCGAGACTAATATGCAAAAGTCAACAAAAGTCAACTTAACCCAAAATGACTTCTAAAATTTATACGTGTTTATTATATAACTTAACTATAGTCATTTTATATATTTAAATATATTTATTAGATTTTATAATAATAAAAGTCATTTATTAATAAAAATTTATATGAACATTTATATATGATAAAATATACTTTTATATATCTTAAGTAGTAAAATTTATAAAGTTCACTTAATATCGTAAAACTATAGTGGTAAGTATTATTAATGTAATTATATTACGCGTGGTGAAAAATATCTTTGTATCCCCTATTTATTTGATAAAATAATATCGATCATAATAATAATAAGTAAAAGTTGTATTATTTTGTAATAATAATAATTATTATTCTATAAAAAATAACAATATTTATATTTACTAAAAATGTTATTATGATAAAATGATAATACTAACATAATAGTAATAATGATATTTTATAATAACAATGATATTTCTATTAAAATAATAACGACGATAGTAATAATAATCATTTTAACAATAATACTAAAATTCAGTTGACTATAACTTCTAATCCGTTCATCGAAACCATTCGATATCTAAATGAAAAGTTCTTAATTTTTCGCTAGCTTTCCAATGACATACATATCATATACCCAATCTCAGTAGCATATGTATCTAATTCAGGATTCAACAAACCTATCTAAGGACAATATCGAATGTACAAGCATGCATAATCCTATATACTCGAGCACTAGTCAGGGATACACTATTGAAATATAAAAGTTAAGTTATGAGTGCTCACGTATCAATATTGAGATTCAATATTGCAGGAAAGTACGTAGACGAAACGAAAATGATAAACGTTAGGTTGACCTCACGAGCAATACCCTCGATCAATACCCATAACCTCCATAGCTATAACCCATAATTTCCTTAGCTCTATCTCGTTTGAAAACTTATTTTAAAATCGTCTGAATATAACTCCGTCGTAGTATTTTATGTATACTAATAATATCTTGAAATAATACAAAGAAAATATATATATGTGTAATTCGATTGAGAGAGTTTAGAGAAATATATTTTCAAGTTTCTATTAAATAATAAAACCTATTGAATTCTATTTATAATAGATTTTTGAATTATTAAAGTGAATTATTAAAGTATGAATTATTAAAGTGAATTATTAAAGTATGAATTATTAAAGTGAATTATTAAAGTATGAATTATTAAAGTGAATTATTAAAGTATGAATTATTAAAGTGAATTATTAAAGTATGAATTATTAAAGTTAAAGTAAAATAAAAGTAAAGTAAAAGTAAAGTTAAAGTATAGTAAAAGTATAAAACTATGTATGTATAATACGCGTATAAATATATATAATATTAATTTAAATCGTTATATATATTTGATAAAATAAAATATAAATATCGTTATTTTATCATACTAGTTAAGTAATGAGTGGTCAAAAAGAATAGATTTCTTAAATCACAGTGGACCTCATAACATAGGCCCATAATCATATCATAATGTATCTGATAATTCAATCATTTGATGTTATCTCTTAATTCTGTCAATAAATATATCGAAACAAATACGTTCATATAAAGTATCATATATCTAATACTTTGTTAATGTTTTCAGTTAATATTATATATTATATATACATATCTATATACACATAATTGTTCGTGAATCGTCGAACACGGTCAAAGGATAATTGATTACATGAATGTAGTTCCAAACTTTTTGAGATTCAACATTACAAATTCTGCTTATCGTGTCGGAAACATATAAAGGTTAAGTTTAAATTTGGTCGGAAATTTTCGGGTCGTCACACGTAACAATCTAAAAACCTCATTTCTTACCCCAATTACCGACTCCGTCACTTGTGGGAACGTTTTATTTAGCAGTTGTAATCCGATGTACTTTTTCTCACTTTGGTGAGAAGCGAACATCACTAACCCGTAAGCATAACATGCTTCTTTATGTTGCATATTAGCCGCTTTTTCTAAATCACGAAGTCCTATATTCGGATATATTGAGTCAAAATAATTTCTTAACCCATTGCGTAAAATAGCATTTGGGCTCCCTGCAATATATATGTCAAAGTAAACACATCGTAACTTATGGATTTCCCAATGTGATATCCCCCATCTTTCGAAAGAAAGCCTTTTATAAATCAAGGAATTCTTGGAACGTTCTTTGAATGTCTTACAAACTGATCTCGCCTTAAATAGTTGTGCCGAGGAATTCTGACCGACTCTAAACAAGATTTCATCAATCATGTCTCCGGGTAGGTCTCTTAAAATATTGGGTTGTCTATCCATTTTGTGTTTTTATACTGTAAAATAGACAAGAGTTAGATTCATAAAAAAAAATACTTATTGATACAAGCAATTTTTACATATATCATAAAGCATAAGCACACTATATTACATATATTACACCACACGAATACAACTATCTTATTCCGCCTCGCTCGTTTCTTTTTCTTCGGTTTTGGTTTGTTTTGCCAAGTTTCTAGGGATATATGATGTTCCCCTAATACGAGCCATCGTTTTCCACATTGGTTTAGAAAAAGCTAGTGGTTTAGAGGTTCCCGGGTTATTGTCACAACTTAAGAAATACGGGTGTTGATGATACATATAAAGTTCATCGGGTTTGGAATCAAATTTCTCTATTTTTATGCCCTTTCCCTTATTGTTCTCTTTTTCCTTATTAAATTGTATTGGGGTAATTTCTATAACATCATCGAAATCCTTGTCGGGATCCGAATCATCGGAGAATTGATAATCCTCTCAATACTTTGCTTCCTTGGCGGAAACACCAATGACCATAATTAACTTTGGTCGGTTGGTTGAGGATTTTCTTCTACTTAACCGTTTTATTATTTCCCCCACTGGTTCTATTTCTTCTTCCGGTTCCGATTCTTCTTCCGGTTCCGATTCTTCTTCCGGTTCTGACTCTTCTTCCGGTTCCTCTTCGGGAACTTGTGAATCAGTCCACGAATCATTCCAATTCACATTTGACTCTTCATTATTATTAGGTAAGTCAATGGGACCTGTTCTAGAGGTAGACATCTATCACATAATATCAAACGCGTTAAGAGATTAATATATCACATAATATTCACATGTTAAAAATATATAGTTTCCAACAAAATTTATTAAGCAATCATTTTTCAAGTAAACACGGTCGAAGTCCAGACTCACTAATGCATCCTAACAAACTCGATAAGACACACTAATGCAAAATTCTGGTTCTCTAAGACCAACGCTCGGATACCAACTGAAATGTCCCGTTCTTATTGATTAAAAACGTTCCATATTAATTGATTTCGTTGCGAGGTTTTGACCTCTATATGAGACATTTTTCAAAGACTGCATTCATTTGAAAACAAACCATAACCTTTATGTAGTGACCCGAACTTTTCCATGTTTATATATATTAATTGAGATTGATATTTACATGATTAAATGTTTCCAACATGTTAAGCAATCAAACTTGTTAAGACTTGATTAATTGAAATATGTTTCATATAGACAATTGACCACCCAAGTTGATCGGTGATTCACGAACGTTAAAACTTGTAAAAACTATATGATGACATATATATGGATATATATATATAGTTAACATGATACTTTGATAAGAAAACATATCATAAAGTATATTAACAATGAACTACATATGTAAAAACAAGACTACCAACTTAATGATTTTTAAACGAGACATATATGTAACGATTATCGTTGTAAAGACATTTAATGTATATATATCATATTAAGAGATATTCATACATGATAATATCATGATAATATAATAATTTAAAATCTCATTTGATATTATAAACATTGAGTTAACAACATTTAACAAGATCGTTAACCTAAAGGTTTCAAAACAACACTTACATGTAACGACTAACGATGACTTAACGATTCAGTTAAAATGTATATACATGTAGTGTTTTAATATGTATTTATACACTTTTGAAAGACTTCAATACACTTATCAAAATACTTCTACTTAACAAAAATGCTTACAATTACATCCTCGTTCAGTTTCATCAACAATTCTACTCGTATGCACCCGTATTCGTACTCGTACAATACACAGCTTTTAGATGTATGTACTATTGGTATATACACTCCAATGATCAGCTCTTAGCAGCCCATGTGAGTCACCTAACACATGTGGGAACCATCATTTGGCAACTAGCATGAAATATCTCATAAAATTACAAAAATATGAGTAATCATTCATGACTTATTTACATGAAAACAAAATTACATATCCTTTATATCTAATCCATACACCAACGACCAAAAACACCTACAAACACTTTCATTCTTCAATTTTCTTCATCTAATTGATCTCTCTCAAGTTCTATCTTCAAGTTCTAAGTGTTCTTCATAAATTCCAAAAGTTCTAGTTTCATAAAATCAAGAATACTTTCAAGTTTGCTAGCTCACTTCCAATCTTGTAAGGTGATCATCCAACCTCAAGAAATCTTTGTTTCTTACAGTAGGTTATCATTCTAATACAAGGTAATAATCATATTCAAACTTTGGTTCAATTTCTATAACTATAACAATCTTATTTCAAGTGATGATCTTACTTGAACTTGTTTTCGTGTCATGATTCTGCTTCAAGAACTTCGAGCCATCCAAGGATCCATTGAAGCTAGATCCATTTTTCTCTTTTCCAGTAGGTTTATCCAAGGAAATTAAGGAAGTAATGATGTTCATAACATCATTCGATTCATACATATAAAGCTATCTTATTCGAAGGTTTAAACTTGTAATCACTAGAACATAGTTTAGTTAATTCTAAACTTGTTCGCAAACAAAAGTTAATCCTTCTAACTTGACTTTTAAAATCAACTAAACACATGTTCTATATCTATATGATATGCTAACTTAATGATTTAAAACCTGGAAACACGAAAAACACCGTAAAACCGGATTTACGCCGTCGTAGTAACACCGCGGGCTGTTTTGGGTTAGTTAATTAAAAACTATGATAAACTTTGATTTAAAAGTTGTTATTCTGAGAAAATGATTTTTATTATGAACATGAAACTATATCCAAAAATTATGGTTAAACTCAAAGTGGAAGTATGTTTTCTAAAATGGTCATCTAGACGTCGTTCTTTCGACTGAAATGACTACCTTTACAAAAACGACTTGTAACTTATTTTTCCGACTATAAACCTATAATTTTCTGTTTAGATTCATAAAATAGAGTTCAATATAAAATCATAGCAATTTGATTCACTCAAAACGGATTTAAAATGAAGAAGTTATGGGTAAAACAAGATTGGATAATTTTTCTCATTTTCGCTACGTGAAAATTGGTAACAAATCTATTCCAACCATAACTTAATCAACTTGTATTGTATATTATGTAATCTTGAGATACCATAGACACGTATACAATGTTTCGACCTATCATGTCGACACATCTATATATATTTCGGAACAACCATAGACACTCTATATGTGAATGTTGGAGTTAGCTATACAGGGTTGAGGTTGATTCCAAAATATATATAGTTTGAGTTGTGATCAATACTGAGATACGTATACACTGGGTCGTGGATTGATTCAAGATAATATTTATCGATTTATTTCTGTACATCTAACTGTGGACAACTAGTTATAGGTTACTAACGAGGACAGCTGACTTAATAAACTTAAAACATCAAAATATATTAAAAGTGTTGTAAATATATTTTGAACATACTTTAATATATATGTATATATTGTTATAGGTTCGTGAATCAACAGTGGCCAAGTCTTACTTCCCGACGAAGTAAAAATCTGTGAAAGTGAGTTATAGTCCCACTTTTAAAATCTAATATTTTTGGGATGAGAATACATGCAGGTTTTATAAATGATTTACAAAATAGACACAAGTACGTGAAACTACATTCTATGGTTGAATTATCGAAATCGAATATGCCCCTTTTTATTAAGTCTGGTAATCTAAGAATTAGGGAACAGACACCCTAATTGACGCGAATCCTAAAGATAGATCTATTGGGCCTAACAAACCCCATCCAAAGTACCGGATGCTTTAGTACTTCGAAATTTATATCATATCCGAAGGGTGTCCCGGAATGATGGGGATATTCTTATATATGCATCTTGTTATTGTCGGTTACCAGGTGTTCACCATATGAATGATTTTTATCTCTATGTATGGGATGTGTATTGAAATATGAAATCTTGTGGTCTATTGTTACGATTTGATATATATAGGTTAAACCTATAACTCACCAACATTTTTGTTGACGTTTAAAGCATGTTTATTCTCAGGTGAATATTAAGAGCTTCCGCTGTTGCATACTAAAATAAGGACAAGATTTGGAGTCCATGTTTGTATGATATTGTGTAAAAACTGCATTCAAGAAACTGATTTTGATGTAACATATTTGTATTGTAAACCATTATGTAATGATCGTGTGTAAACAGGATATTTTAGATTATCATTATTTGATAATCTACGTAAAGCTTTTTAAACCTTTATTTATGAAATAAAGGTTATGGTTTGTTTTAAAAATGAATGCAGTCTTTGAAAAACGTCTCATATAGAGGTCAAAACCTCGCAACGAAATCAATTAATATGGAACGTTTTTAATCAATAAGAACGGGACATTTCAGTTGGTATCAGAGCGTTGGTCTTAGAGAACCAGAAAATTTGCATTAGTGTGTCTTATCGAGTTTGTTAGGATGCATTAGTGAGTCTGGACTTCGACCGTGTTTTCTTTAAAAATGATTGCTTAACATTTTTGTTGGAAACTATATATTTTTAACATATGAATATTATGTGATATATTAATCTCTTAACGTGTTTGATATTATGTGATAGATGTCTACCTCTAGAACAAGTCCCATTGACTCACCTAATAATAATGAAGAGTCAAATGTAAATTGGAATGATTTGTGGACTGATTCACAAGTTCCCGAAGAGGAACCGGAAGAAGAGTCGGAACCGGAAGAAGAATCGGAACCGGAAGAAGAATCGGAACCGGATGAAGAAATAGAACCGGTGGGGGAAATAATAAAACGGTTAAGTAAAAGAAAATCCTCAACCAACCGACCAAAGTTAATTATGGTCAATGGTGTTTCCGCCAAGGAAGCAAAATATTGGGAGGATTACCAATTCTCCGATGAATCGGATTCCGACGAGAATTCCGATGATGTTATAGAAATTACCCCAACTAAATTTAAAAAGGCAAAAGAAAATAATAAGGGAAAGGGCATAAAAATAGAGAAATCTAATTCCAACCCCGATGAACTTTATATGTATCGTCAACCCCCGAAGTCCTTAAGTTGTAACAATGACCCGGGAACCTCTAAACCACCAGGTTTTTCTAAACCAATGTGGACAACGACGGCTCGTATTAGGGGAACATCATATATCCCTAGAAACTTGGCAAAACGAACCAAAACCGAAGAAGAAGAAATGAGCGAGTCGGAATAAGATAGTTGTATTCGTGTGGTGTAATATATGTAATATAGTGTTCTTATGCTTTATGATATATGTAAAAATTGCTTGTATTAATAAGTATTTTTTTATGAAACTAACTCTTGTCTATTTTACAGTTTAAAAACACAAAATGGATAGACAACCCAATATTTTAAGAGACCTACCCGGAGACATGATTGATGAAATCTTGTCTAGAGTCGGCCAGAATTCTTCGGCACAACTATTTAAGGCGAGATCAGTTTGTAAAACATTCGAAGAACGTTCCAAGAATGTCTTGGTTTATAAGAGACTTTCGTTTGAAAGATGGGGGATATCACATTGGGAAACCTATAAGTTACGATGTGTTTACTTTGACGCATATATTGCGGGGAACCCAAATGCTATTTTACGCAACGGGTTAAGAAATTATTTTGACTCAATATATCCGAATATTGGACTTCGTGATTTAGAAAAAGCGGCTAACATGCAACATAAAGAAGCATGTTATGCTTACGGATTAGTAATGTTCGCTTCTCACCAAAGTGAGAACAAGAACATCGGGCTACAACTATTAAACAAAACATTTCCACAAGTGACAGAGTCGGTAATTGGGGTAAGAAATGAGGTTTTTAGATTATTACGGGACTGTTGGACATTACGTAACCCTCGTCCCTTTGATGACGTTACAACACGCTGTCTTATCAACGGCCACAACGGTTATGTTGCACAAGACCAAGGATGGGAAGTAGTCCTAGTAAAACCAGAATGCATGACTTGTTTCTGGACGTATGAATTACGTGTCTTTATTGCCTTTGCCGAACGACTTGTGTACTAGCTAGAATTGTCTTCACAACTATCTTGTATCAAAGTTATTGTGTGCTATATTTCATGCTTTATGTAAAATAAGCGGTATTGTAAGTTTGTAAAATATTGTATAAAAGTTTGAACGCGAAATATTATTACAATCAGTTTTTCATATAGAATTGTAGTAGTTGAATTGTATATTAGCTACTAAGTATGAACTTAACGGGTAGGTACTACCCGAATTTAAACTTATAAAACGCTAATATGAAGAAAAAGCTTTTATAAATGAGTTCATATTATGCTACGAAATACTATTAACTACTCTTAATATTCTGTATGATTAACTTGTTCCATTTAACTATTTTGAAGGAAATGGCACCGACTACTCGACACACCGTGAATATGAATGAAGAGGAATTCCGTACTTTTCTAGCTTCAAACATAGCCGCAGTACAGGCTACGCTACATACCAACAATAACCTTGGATCTAGCAGTACAGGAAATCGTGTAGGATGCACCTACAAAGAATTCACTGCCTGCAAACCTTTGGAATTTGATGGAACCGAAGGACCGATCGGATTGAAACGGTGGACCGAGAAGGTTGAATCGGTGTTTGCCATAAGTAAGTGTACTGAAGAGGACAAAGTGAAGTACGCTACGCATACCTTCACAGGTTCTGCGTTAACATGGTGGAATACCTATCTAGAGCAAGTGGGACAAGATGATGCGTACGCACTACCGTGGTCAGCATTCAAGCACTTGATGAACGAGAAGTACCGTCCCAGAACCGAGGTCAATAAGCTCAAGACAGAACTTAGAGGGTTACGAACCCAAGGATTTGATATTACCACGTACGAAAGACGATTCACAGAATTGTGCCTATTGTGTCCGGGAGCATTCGAAGATGAGGAAGAGAAGATCGACGCGTTTGTGAAAGGATTACCGGAAAGAATCCAAGAAGATATAAGTTCACACGAGCCCGCCTCCATACAACAGGCATGTAGAATGGCTCACAAACTAGTGAACCAGATTGAAGAAAGAATTAAAGAACAGACTGCTGAAGAGGCCAATGTGAAGCAAGTCAAAAGAAAGTGGGAGGAAAACGGTGATAAGAATCACCAATACAACAACAACAGTAATTACAACAATAATCGCAACAATTATCCCAACAATCGCAACATCAATCGCAACTACAACAAACGGCCCAACAACAACAACAACAACAACAACAACAACAGCAACTACAACAATCATCCCAACAACAATAATAACCACAACAACAACAACAATCAGAAGCAGCTATGCCAAAGGTGTGAAAAGAATCACTCGGGGTTCTGCACCAAATTTTGCAACAAGTGTAAAAGAAATGGTCATAGCGCGGCGAAGTGTGAGGTCTACGGACCAGGGGCTAATAGAACGAAAGGAACAAATGGTGTCGGAACGAGTAATGGCGGAGCAAGTAGTGTCGGAGCAAGTTATGCCAATGTAGTTTGTTATAAATGTGGAAAACCAGGACACATTATTAGAAATTGCCCGAACCAGGAGAACACGAATGGACAAGGCCGTGGAAGAGTTTTCAATATTAATGCGATAGAGGCACAGGAAGACCCGGAGCTTGTTACGGGTACGTTTCTTATTGACAATAAATCTGCTTACGTTTTATTTGATTCGGGTGCGGATAGAAGCTATATGAGTAGAGATTTTTGTGCTAAATTAAGTTGTCCATTGACGCCTTTGGATAGTAAATTTTTACTCGAATTAGCAAATGGTAAATTAATTTCAGCAGATAATATATGTCGGAATCGAGAAATTAAACTGGTTAGCGAAACATTTAAGATTGATTTGATACCAGTAGAGTTAGGGAGTTTTGATGTGATAATCGGTATGGACTGGTTGAAAGAAGTGAAAGCGGAGATCGTTTGTTACAAAAATGCAATTCGCATTATACGAGAAAAAGGAAAACCCTTAATGGTGTACGGAGAAAAGGGCAACACGAAGCTACATCTTATTAGTAATTTGAAGGCACAAAAACTAATAAGAAAAGGTTGCTATGCTATTCTAGCACACGTCGAGAAAGTACAAACTGAAGAAAAGAGCATCAATGATGTTCCCATTGCAAAAGAATTTCCCGATGTATTTCCGAAAGAATTACCGGGATTACCCCCACATCGATCCGTTGAATTTCAAATAGATCTTGTACCAGGAGCTGCACCAATAGCTCGTGCTCCTTACAGACTCGCACCCAGCGAGATGAAAGAACTGCAAAGCCAATTACAAGAACTTTTAGAGCGTGGTTTCATTCGACCAAGCACATCACCGTGGGGAGCTCCTGTTTTGTTTGTCAAGAAGAAAGATGGTACATTCAGGTTGTGTATCGACTACCGAGAGTTGAACAAACTTACCATCAAGAACCGCTACCCACTACCGAGAATCGACGACTTATTTGATCAACTACAAGGCGCGTCTGTTTATTCAAAGATTGACTTACGTTCCGGGTATCATCAAATGCGGGTGAAAGAAGATGATATTCCAAAGACTGCTTTCAGAACACGTTACGGTCATTACGAGTTTATGGTCATGCCATTTGGTTTAACTAATGCACCAGCTGTGTTCATGGACCTTATGAACCGAGTGTGTGGACCATACCTTGACAAGTTTGTCATTGTTTTCATTGATGACATACTTATTTACTCAAAGAATGACCAAGAACACGGTGAACATTTGAGAAAGGTGTTAGAAGTATTGAGGAAGGAAAAATTGTATGCTAAGTTTTCAAAGTGTGCATTTTGGTTGGAAGAAGTTCAATTCCTCGGTCACATAGTGAACAAAGAAGGTATTAAGGTGGATCCGGCAAAGATAGAAACTGTTGAAAAGTGGGAAACCCCGAAAACTCCGAAACACATACGCCAGTTTTTAGGACTAGCTGGTTACTACAGAAGGTTCATCCAAGACTTTTCCAGAATAGCAAAACCCTTGACTGCATTAACGCATAAAGGGAAGAAATTTGAATGGAATGATGAACAAGAGAAAGCGTTTCAGTTATTGAAAAAAAAGGTAACTACGGCACCTATATTGTCATTGCCTGAAGGGAATGATGATTTTGTGATTTATTGTGATGCATCAAAGCAAGGTCTCGGTTGTGTATTAATGCAACGAACGAAGGTGATTGCTTATGCGTCTAGACAATTGAAGATTCACGAACAAAATTATACGACGCATGATTTGGAATTAGGCGCGGTTGTTTTTGCATTAAAGACTTGGAGGCACTACTTATATGGGGTTAAAAGTATTATATATACCGACCACAAAAGTCTTCAACACATATTTAATCAGAAACAACTGAATATGAGGCAGCGTAGGTGGATTGAATTATTGAATGATTACGACTTTGAGATTCGTTACCACCCGGGGAAGGCAAATGTGGTAGCCGATGCCTTGAGCAGGAAGGACAGAGAACCCATTCGAGTAAAATCTATGAATATAATGATTCATAATAACATTACTACTCAAATAAAGGAGGCGCAACAAGGAGTTTTAAAAGAGGGAAATTTAAAGGATGAAATACCCAAAGGATCGGAGAAGCATCTTAATATTCGGGAAGACGGAACCCGGTATAGGGCTGAAAGGATTTGGGTACCAAAATTTGGAGATATGAGAGAAATGGTACTTAGAGAAGCTCATAAAACCAGATACTCAATACATCCTGGAACGGGGAAGATGTACAAGGATCTCAAGAAACATTTTTGGTGGCCGGGTATGAAAGCCGATGTTGCTAAATACGTAGGAGAATGTTTGACGTGTTCTAAGGTCAAAGCTGAGCATCAGAAACCATCAGGTCTACTTCAACAACCCGAAATCCCGGAATGGAAATGGGAAAACATTACCATGGATTTCATCACTAAATTGCCAAGGACTGCAAGTGGTTTTGATACTATTTGGGTAATAGTTGATCGTCTCACCAAATCAGCACACTTCCTACCAATAAGAGAAGATGACAAGATGGAGAAGTTAGCACGACTGTATTTGAAGGAATCCGTCTCCAGACATGGAATACCAATCTCTATTATCTCTGATAGGGATGGCAGATTTATTTCAAGATTCTGGCAGACATTACAGCAAGCATTAGGAACTCGTCTAGACATGAGTACTACCTATCATCCACAAACTGATGGGCAGAGCGAAAGGACGATACAAACGCTTGAAGACATGCTACGAGCATGTGTTATTGATTTCGGAAACAGTTGGGATCGACATCTACCGTTAGCAGAATTTTCCTACAACAACAGCTACCATTCAAGCATTGAGATGGCGCCGTTTGAAGCACTTTATGGTAGAAAGTGCAGGTCTCCGATTTGTTGGAGTGAAGTGGGGGATAGACAGATTACGGGTCCGGAGATTATACAAGAAACTACCGAGAAGATCATCCAAATTCAACAACGGTTGAAAACCGCCCAAAGTCGACAAAAGAGCTACGCTGACATTAAAAGAAAAGATATAGAATTTGAAATTGGAGAGATGGTCATGCTTAAAGTTGCACCTTGGAAAGGCGTTGTTCGATTTGGTAAACGAGGGAAATTAAATCCAAGGTATATTGGACCATTCAAGATTATTGATCGTGTCGGACCAGTAGCTTACCGACTAGAGTTACCTCAACAACTCGCGGCTGTACATAACACTTTCCACGTCTCGAATTTAAAGAAATGTTTTGCTAAAGAAGATCTCACTATTCCGTTAGATGAAATCCAAATCAACGAAAAACTTCAATTCATCGAAGAACCCGTCGAAATAATGGATCGTGAGGTTAAAAGACTTAAGCAAAACAAGATACCAATTGTTAAGGTTCGATGGAATGCTCATAGAGGACCCGAGTTCACCTGGGAGCGTGAAGATCAGATGAAGAAGAAATACCCGCATCTATTTCCAGAAGATTCGTCAACACCTTCAACAGCTTAAAATTTCGGGACGAAATTTATTTAACGGGTAGGTACTGTAGTGACCCGAACTTTTCCATGTTTATATATATTAATTGAGATTGATATTTACATGATTAAATGTTTCCAACATGTTAAGCAATCAAACTTGTTAAGACTTGATTAATTGAAATATGTTTCATATAGACAATTGACCACCCAAGTTGATCGGTGATTCACGAACGTTAAAACTTGTAAAAACTATATGATGACATATATATGGATATATATATATAGTTAACATGATACTATGATAAGAAAACATATCATAAAGTATATTAACAATGAACTACATATGTAAAAACAAGACTACTAACTTAATGATTTTTAAACGAGACATATATGTAACGATTATCGTTGTAAAGACATTTAATGTATATATATCATATTAAGAGATATTCATACATGATAATATCATGATAATATAATAATTTAAAATCTCATTTGATATTATAAACATTGAGTTAACAACATTTAACAAGATCGTTAACCTAAAGGTTTCAAAACAACACTTACATGTAACGACTAACGATGACTTAACGATTCAGTTAAAATGTATATACATGTAGTGTTTTAATATGTATTTATACACTTTTGAAAGACTTCAATACAATTATCAAAATACTTCTACTTAACAAAAATGCTTACAATTACATCCTCGTTCAGTTTCATCAACAATTCTACTCGTATGCACCCGTATTCGTACTCGTACAATACACAGCTTTTAGATGTATGTACTATTGGTATATACACTCCAATGATCAGCTCTTAGCAGCCCATGTGAGTCACCTAACACATGTGGGAACCATCATTTGGCAACTAGCATGAAATATCTCATAAAATTACAAAAATATGAGTAATCATTCATGACTTATTTACATGAAAACAAAATTACATATCCTTTATATCTAATCCATACACCAACGACCAAAAACACCTACAAACACTTTCATTCTTCAATTTTCTTCATCTAATTGATCTCTCTCAAGTTCTATCTTCAAGTTCTAAGTGTTCTTCATAAATTCCAAAAGTTCTAGTTTCATAAAATCAAGAATACTTTCAAGTTTGCTAGCTCACTTCCAATCTTGTAAGGTGATCATCCAACCTCAAGAAATCTTTGTTTCTTATAGTAGGTTATCATTCTAATACAAGGTAATAATCATATTCAAACTTTGGTTCAATTTCTATAACTATAACAATCTTATTTCAAGTGATGATCTTACTTGAACTTGTTTTCGTGTCATGATTCTGCTTCAAGAACTTCGAGCCATCCAAGGATCCATTGAAGCTAGATCCATTTTTCTCTTTTCCAGTAGGTTTATCCAAGGAAATTAAGGTAGTAATGATGTTCATAACATCATTCGATTCATACATATAAAGCTATCTTATTCGAAGGTTTAAACTTGTAATCACTAGAACATAGTTTAGTTAATTCTAAACTTGTTCGCAAACAAAATTTAATCCTTCTAACTTGACTTTTAAAATCAACTAAACACATGTTCTATATCTATATGATATGCTAACTTAATGATTTAAAACCTGGAAACACGAAAAACACCGTAAAACCGGATTTACGCCGTCGTAGTAACACCGCGGGCTGTTTTGGGTTAGTTAATTAAAAACTATGATAAACTTTGATTTAAAAGTTGTTATTCTGAGAAAATGATTTTTATTATGAACATGAAACTATATCCAAAAATTATGGTTAAACTCAAAGTGGAAGTATGTTTTCTAAAATGGTCATCTAGACGTCGTTCTTTCGACTGAAAAGACTACCTTTACAAAAACGACTTGTAACTTATTTTTCCGACTATAAACCTATACTTTTCTGTTTAGATTCATAAAATAGAGTTCAATATGAAATCATAGCAATTTGATTCACTCAAAACGGATTTAAAATGAAGAAGTTATGGGTAAAACAAGATTGGATAATTTTTCTCATTTTCGCTACGTGAAAATTGGTAACAAATCTATTCCAACCATAACTTAATCAACTTGTATTGTATATTATGTAATCTTGAGATACCATAGACACGTATACAATGTTTCGACCTATCATGTCGACACATCTATATATATTTCGGAACAACCATAGACACTCTATATGTGAATGTTGGAGTTAGCTATACAGGGTTTAGGTTGATTCCAAAATATATATAGTTTGAGTTGTGATCAATACTGAGATACGTATACACTGGGTCGTGTATTGATTCAAGATAATATTTATCAATTTATTTCTGTACATCTAACTGTGGACAACTAGTTATAGGTTACTAACGAGGACAGCTGACTTAATAAACTTAAAACATCAAAATATATTAAAAGTGTTGTAAATATATTTTGAACATACTTTAATATATATGTATATATTGTTATAGGTTCGTGAATCAACAGTGGCCAAGTCTTACTTCCCGACGAAGTAAAAATCTGTGAAAGTGAGTTATAGTCCCACTTTTAAAATCTAATATTTTTGGGATGAGAATACATGCAGGTTTTATAAATGATTTACAAAATAGACACAAGTACGTGAAACTATATTCTATGGTTGAATTATCGAAATCGAATATGCCCCTTTTTATTAAGTCTGGTAATCTAAGAATTAGGGAACAGACACCCTAATTGACGCGAATCCTAAAGATAGATCTATTGGGCCTAACAAACCCCATCCAAAGTACCGGATGCTTTAGTACTTCGAAATTTATATCATATCCGAAGGGTGTCCCGGAATGATGGGGATATTCTTATATATGCATCTTGTTATTGTCGGTTACCAGGTGTTCACCATATGAATGATTTTTATCTCTATGTATGGGATGTGTATTGAAATATGAAATCTTGTGGTCTATTGTTACGATTTGATATATATAGGTTAAACCTATAACTCATCAACATTTTTGTTGACGTTTAAAGCATGTTTATTCTCAGGTGAATATTAAGAGCTTCCGCTGTTGCATACTAAAATAAGGACAAGATTTGGAGTCCATGTTTGTATGATATTGTGTAAAAACTGCATTCAAGAAACTGATTTCGATGTAACATATTTGTATTGTAAACCATTATGTAATGGTCGTGTGTAAACAGGATATTTTAGATTATCATTATTTGATAATCTACGTAAAGATTTTTAAACCTTTATTTATGAAATAAAGGTTATGGTTTGGTTTAAAAATGAATGCAGTCTTTGAAAAACGTCTCATATAGAGGTCAAAACCTCGCAACGAAATCAATTAATATGGAACGTTTTTAATCAATAAGAACGGGACATTTCACTTTATTTCATCAATAAAGGTTTAAAAAGCTTTACGTAGATTATCAAATAATGATAATCTAAAATATCCTGTTTACACACGACTATTACATAATGGTTTACAATACAAATATGTTACAACGAAATAAGTTTCTTGAATGCAGTTTTTACACAATATCATACAAGCATGGACTCCAAATCTTGTCCTTATTTAAGTATGCTACAGCGGAAGCTCTTAATAATCACCTGAGAATAAACATGCTTAAAACAACAACAAAAATGTTGGTGAGTTATAGGTTTAACCTATATATATCAAATCGTAACAATAGACCACAAGATTTCATATTTCAATATACATCCCATACATAGAGATAAAAATCATTCATATGGTGAACACCTGGTAACCGACATTAACAAGATGCATATATAAGAATATCCCCATCATTCCGGGACACCCTTTGGATATGATATTAAATTTCGAAGTACTAAAGCATCCGGTACTTTGGATAAGGTTTGTTAGGCCCAATAGATCTATCTTTAGGATTCGCGTCAATTAGGGTGTCTGTTCCCTAATTCTTAGATTACCAGACTTAATAAAAAGGGGCATATTCGATTTCGATAATTCAACCATAGAATGTAGTTTCAAGTACTTATGTCTATTATGTAAATCATTTATAAAACCTGCATGTATTCTCATTCCAAAAATATTAGATTTTAAAAGTGGGACTATAACTCACTTTCACAGATTTTTACTTTGTCGGGAAGTAAGACTTGGCCACTGGTCGATTCACGAACCAATAACAAATATGTACATATATATATCAAAGTATGTTCAAAATATATTTACAACACTTTTAATACATTTTGATGTTTTAAGTTTATTAAGTCAGCTGTCCTCGTTAGTAACCTACAACTAGTTATCCAACGTTAGATGTACAGAAAAAAATTGATATATATTATCTTGAATCAATCCACAACCCAGTGTATACACGTCTTAGGCTAGATCACAACTTAAAGTATATATATTTTTGGAATCAACCTCAACCCTCTATAGCTAACTCCCACATTACTGCATATAGAGTGTATATGGTTGTTCCAAATAATATATACACATGGTCGATATGATATGTCAAAACATTTGCATACGTGTCTATGGTATCCCAAGATTACATAATATATTAGAATACATGTATAATACAATATAAGTTGGCTAGGATATGATTAATATAGATTTGTTACCCATTTTCACGTTGCTACAACAAGAAAAATTATCCAATCTTGTTTTACCCATAACTTCTTCATTTTAAATCCGTTTTGAGTGAATTAAATTGCTATGGTTTCATATTGAACTCTATTTTATGAATCTAAACAGAAAAAGTATAGGTTTATAGTTGGAAATATAAGTTACAAGTTGTTTTTGTAAAGGTAGTCATTTCAGTCGAAAGAACGACGTGTAGATGACCATTTTAGAAAACATACTTCCACTTTGAGTTTAATCATTATTTTTGGATATAGTTTCATGTTCATAAGAAAAATCATTTTCCCAGAAGAACAACTTTTAAATCAAAGTTTATCATAGTTTTTAATTAACTAACCCAAAACAGCCCGCGGTGTTACTACGACGGCGTATGTCCGGTTTTACAGTGTTCTTCGTGTTTCCAGGTTTTAAATCATTAAGTTAGCATATCATATAGATATAGAACATGTGTTTAGTTGATTTTAAAAGTAAAGTTAGAAGGATTAACTTTTGTTTGCGAACAAGTTTAGAATTAACTAAACTATGTTCTAGTGATTACAAGTTTAAACCTTCGAATAAGATAGCTTTATATGTATGAATCGAATGATGTTATGAACATCATTACTAACTCAAGTTTTCTGGATAAAGCTACTGCAAATGAAAAACTGGATCTAGCTTCAAAGGATCCTTGGATGGCTTGAAAGTTCTTGAAGCAGAATCATGACACGAAAACAAGTTCAAGTAAGATTTCCACTCGAAATAAGATTGTTATAGTTATAGAAATTGAATCAAAGTTTGAATATGAGTATTACCTTGTATTAGAAATATATCTTACTGTAAATAAGAAAGATTTCTTGAGGTTGGATGATCACTCTACAAGATTGGAAGTAAGGTAGCAAACTTGAAAGTATTCTTGATTTTATGAAACTAGAACTTGTAGAATTTATGAAGAACACTTAGAACTTGAAGATAGAACTTGAGAGAGATCAATTAGATGATGAAAATTGAAGAATGAAAGTGTTTGTAGGTGTTTTTGGTCGTTGGTGTATGGATTAGATATAAAGGATATGTAATTTTGTTTTCATGTAAATAAGTCATGAATGATTACTCATATTTTTGTAATTTTATGAGATATTTCATGCTAGTTGCCAAATGATGGTTCCCACATGTGTTAGGTGACTCACATGGGCTGCTAAGAGCTGATCATTGGAGTGTATATACCAATAGTACATACATCTAAAAGCTGTGTATTATACGAGTACGAATACGGGTGCATACGAGTAGAATTGTTGATGAAACTGAACGAGGATGTAATTGTAAGAATTTTTGTTAAGTAGAAGTATTTTGATAAGTGTCTTGAAGTCCTTCAAAAGTGTATGAATACATATTAAAACACTACATGTATATACATTTTAACTGAGTCGTTAAGCCATCGTTAGTCGTTACATGTAAGTGTTGTTTTGAAACCTTTAGGTTAACGATCTTGTTAAATGTTGTTAACCCAATGTTTATAATATCAAATGAGATTTTAAATTATTATATTATCATGATATTATGATGTATGAATATCTCTTAATATGATATATATACATTAAATGTCGTTACAACGATAATCGTTACATATATGTCTCGTTTCAAAATCATTAAGTTAGTAGTCTTGTTTTTACATATGTAGTTCATTATTAATATACTTAATGATATGTTTACTTATCATAATATCATGTTAACTATATATATAACCATATATATGTCATCATATAGTTTTTACAAGTTTTAACGTTCGTGAATCACCGGTCAACTTGGGTGGTCAATTGTCTATATGAAACCTATTTCAATTAATCAAGTCTTAATAATTTTGATTGCATAATATGTTGGAAACACTTAATCATGTAAATAAAAATTTCATTTAATATATATATAAACATGGAAAAGTTCGGGTCACTACACATAGTATGTGCGAGTGTGCTATGTTGTGAACCACGGAGCCGGTGGCATCATGGTACGTGTATTGTAGTGTGAACTAAGGAGCCGGTAGCACTATAGCACGAGTGTTGACGTGTGAACCACGGAGCCGGTATCGCCTCGACAAGAGTATGACTCGAGTTGTGATGTGAACCACGGAGCCGGTAGCATCAAAGTGTGAACCAAGGAGCCGGTAGCACTATAAAATGAGGTGTGAACCACGGAGCCGGTAACACCAAAGTATGAACCAAGGAGCCAGTAGCACTATAAAAGGGTATGACTCAAATGCATAGTGGTGTGAACCAAGGAGCCGGTAACATCATAGCATTACGTATGGTGTGAACCACGGAGCCGGTAGCACCATGACGCGGTTATGGTTAACCATATAGTTTATTTATGTATTGTAGTGTAGCCTATTATATTTTGGCGTATATGGTATTGTTTATGCTATTTGCGGTATTGGAGGTTATTAGCTTTATACTTGGAGTTAGTATTGTAATTATATTGCTAGCTTGTTTGCGGTTTGTGAGTAAGTGTTGCAAGTAGGTATATTATATATGCATGTGTATACTTATTGCACTCACTAAGCGTTAGGTTACCCCTCTCGTTGTTTATATTTTTAGGTGCGATTATGGAGAAAGGGAAAGGGGTTTTCGGGGATTAGATATTCCCATGTTGGTTGCTAGGTGAATCTTTTGGAAGTCGGCCTATTGTATAGGTATTTTAGTCCCAAACCATGCTCGTGTGTCGGTTGGTTTAAAACTATCATTTTAAGGTCGAACTTGTATTACATTTGGTTAATGGCCTTCGTGCCAAGTATGTAAACTTTGGATTGTTGGATGTTTAAACGTTTTGTAAGAAACGGTTCATTTCATGTAACCATTTAAGCGGCGCGTTAATGGTTTAAATTATTATAAAAAAAAATTATTCGGGTTGAATACGGGTTGGGTTGTTTCAAGTGGTATCAGAGCATGGTCTAAGGGATTTAGGCAACTTGAGATAGGTGCCTATACTTAGACTTTATTGTGTATGCGTTTTATGCGGGGCTTGTAGGAGACGGGTCGGACAGGGTTTGGTTAGTGCCTAGGTTTAGGCGAACTAACCTTATAATTAATTGTTTTTTGTTGTGTATGCAATCATCGAGCAAGATAGTCATGGTACTAACGAGTGGATGCGGCGTGTTCGTGTATTAATGAGTAGCTACTATTAATACGAGTGAAAATCGTGTCTAACGAGTGATGTATTGCGATTGTTGAGCAATATGGGACAGTGTTGTGCGTATGAATTTTTATTGTAATAGTGGCTTAACCGTTTTGTATTCCTTAGAATGAAGACGGAAAATGAATACAGAACGGACGGGCGTACTCAAGAAGGGAAGGATGAGTTAACGTTAAAAATTGAGGCCGAGTTCGCACGCTATATTTTGGTTTTCGCCGACAAGGTTAAACAGGTTCTCCAAGAGTTGTTCGAGGGAATAGTAACCGAGATGGTCCGAGACCAAGTGTCTAAGGCCGTAGGGGAAGAGTTTGAAAAGAGGTTTCTTAAACCTCAAGGTAACGGCGATGAAGGAGCTATTATGGGGTTTGAACCTTATGCTCCAAAATTGGTTGATCACCCTTTGGGTAAGAGAAAGTTCGAATCAATAGGTGGCCCTAGTATGAAGGCTATGAATGTGCCCAAAAAGTTTGAGGGCGCAAGGAAGATAGTGTCGGTCACTGGTACTTCCAAATGTTACAATTGTGGGCAAGGGGGTCATAAGTCTCGTGAATGACCGTCGGACAAACCTACGTGTTTTGTAACACCCTAGGTAAATCCCACATCGCCCACGAACATGAGTGATCATGGGATTATAAGGTAATACTCACGCTTAAATGACACAACGCGTTTTGGGATTACAGGCTGAGTAGAAGTGCGAGCACGCTTAACGCACTTCTACTCATCCTGTGATCCCAAAAGGCGTTGTGTCATTTAAGCGTGAGTATTACCTTATAATCCCATGATCACTCATGTTCGTGGGCGATGTGGGATTTACCTAGGGTGTTACATGTTTTAAGTGTTAAAAGGTAGGGCACCAAAGGCCGGAGTGTTCTGAACTGGTTGGTAACAAGACTAAAAAGTTGGGAGGTTTTGTGCCTATGTGTTTTAGGTGTGAAGGACGAGGACATTTGGCAAAGGATTGCGCGGGTGTACTTTTAAGCATGATCAAGTGCTTTATCTGCCAGAAGGAGTGACACCGAAATTCGGAATGTCCCGAATATTTTGAATATCGGGTTAAGAGGTTAGAGCGCGACTATCTGATAGGTAATGAAGGGAAGAAGTCCGACAGTGTAGCTTCAGGTACTTTCGTTCTTAATGCAAATATGCCTTGTTATTATTTGTTGTGTGCCGATGGATTCGGTTATGAATTAGAGACTTAAATCTCGTCACGAGATCCACTTAGTCTTTAGTGAACGTGTATGTAATTAGTACCCATAAGGGTTCGGGGTTAGTGAACTCGGTGACGGTTTGATTTGTTAGTGGTTTCGATGACGGTGCACCGGGGTGATGCTTGAGTCATTGACTCGTGATAGTGTGACCTGAGTCGAATGCATTGCGTTAATTCACGAAATTGTTATGGGTAGCATTCCTAATGGAATCTCCCCAAGTTGAAAGTTGGATTGACTACTGAAGTGCGTAAGACTTAATTTTTCTAAGCATTCCTTGGTGATTAGCGACGGGTTTAGTTTTACCAACCTATATGAATGGGCTCTATTGTTCGGTTGACAGCGCGTGTTCGTTTTAGTGCCAGATGTTGAAGAACCGTAAGGTTCATGGTTTGGTCATGATTATAGTCATTTTAGTCTTGAGACTGGTAGCATAGGACGAATAGAACAATGTGATGTGACGTACGAGTCGTGAGATACTAGACTGGTAAATTTCATCTCCCTTTAACGAGATGGATGCGCAAGATGGTCGGGGATGCGGACACGGACTTGACGGCCGAACAAGTCAAGGACGGTGTTTGATGGCGAGAATGCGGGTGTTAAGTTAACATTGTTCACTCTTTTTCCCAGAGGAGAAGCATAGGTGTATTGTCGGTCGGACAATTTCAGGAGCTACGGGTCGAGAAAACCCACTAATTGGAAAAGTCTGCCCTGCAGGTAGAAGCGTTCTTGATATATGAGGTACAAGTATGTTGGCAGTTGATCGTTGCTTAAGTGATGCCAGTGGATGAATGTGAGCGTCGGTTTTATGGTGAAATGAACTCGCGAGAGTTCGTGGTCTATGATCGATGAGGATATTGGTCGTATAGGTCGGTGTATCGTGCCTTGACTCTGTTGTTTGAGTCTTTTGTTGTCTAGGCTTTTGCGTTAGGGATCTTGGGTCATCAAACTCGTTCGAGTGAGACCCGTAGGATTGTCGACTATGTCGTGTATTGTTGCGCATGTATGAGTTAAACAACTAAACGTATGATGATGAAACCATGAAGGGTGTAGCTAAAATATCTATATATATGTGGGTTGATAATAACATGTTAGGTTTGTATCTACATGTAAATTTGGTGATTGGTGAGTAAAGTGTCGGGTGACATCCCGGCGTAAGGATTCGGCTTTTGACAGCTACGTGATACAATGTGGTGAGTAATTCTGTAAGATCTCACTCTTCGTTAACCATGATTGCGGTTTGATGCGGTGTGTGTAGCAAGTGTTCATAGAATTTATGTGAGAAGGTAACCGTGATGATGTTTATGACGAGGTTGGAAGAGTATAAGCCTTGGTGTTTCCAAGCATCCCCTTAGTGATGAGTTGAAAGGTTAATGGGCTACTGGTGCGACCTAGATGAGTTGAGACTAGCGGGTGTCGCTAGAAGGTTGTGGGTGCTAAGCCATAAAGTTCTTGGAAATTACGTGACTTTGAGTAGTCAGAAGACGCGTGACACCGAGAGTAGACCCCGTAAGGGTCGAGCTCTTGAGACTCGGTGGAAGTAATGGGAGTTTCATAACACTACGTCAGGTGCCTTTTTATACCTGCTAGTGAAATGTTTAACTCCGATGGTGTGTTTACTTTGTATTTGAGTATCGGTGAGGAACCCGAAGATGCAATTGCGGAATACTGCGGTGTCTAGCGGGCGTTGCATTTGGCCGATTTGAAGGATCGAGGTTCGAATACCTTGTTATAGGTCCACAAAGAATTGTTGAGTACGACTAGCATCGAGACCAGTCATGTGGGTTTGAGTAATGTCAGGATTTCACGAAACGTTATCACTTTGGCGGTGGGTATACGGGATTAGAATCCTAAGTGGGGGAGTAAGTACCGGGTGGGGGAGTAAGTACCGGAGATTTCGGAATAATCCCTATCTAGTAGACGTGATGGGTAAGCGGGTGTCACTTATTTAGGAAAGGAAGACTTAGATGGTCTTTGGAGAAGTCCCAAGTTAGACTTTGGAATAAATTGCGAAGGTATTTTTGAGATATGAGTTGAAATGGAAAAGTTCCCGAATAGCGGATACGAGAGATTTTTGGAAAGCGTCGGGATGATTCCCGAATACACCACAATTGAAAGGCGCGACGACGATGATTGTCGTGAATTGTCCTATTTTTTTTTGTGGGTTGATTACCCGATATCATTGAAAATGATGGAATAATAAGGCCATTGGAAAGATGTTATGAAGTTTTCACAGTGTACTTCTGAGTGAGTGCTGGAAATTTTGGTCGGATGAAAGTGTGAAGTACGGTTGTTGTAATATAATGCGTTAGTGTACGAAGCGAGAATTCGGATGCGTGATTACTACATGTGTGACTCCGCGTTGGAAACGGAAATATTCGAGAGAGAAGTGCTTAACTTCTAGTGTTGATGCGGATCACGAGGACGTGATCCAATTTTAGTAAGGGAGAGTTGTAACATCCCGTTTCCTCATACATGGTCTAAAGGTACGTATTTTACCTTATAAATGTTTAACATTAACTGTGATCGATTGTATATGTGTTAAGTGTTGAGAATTGGACTAACCTGGTCAAATGTCGCGTTTAAGTAGGTTATGTCGCGTCTGGATTTATCTCGATACGTGATGGTTATGTTCAAAAAGCGATGGCTAGACAGGCCCCCTCCTGATCACATGGTCGTGTTTGAGTAGTTGGTGTCGCATCCTGAATCACTTAGTCGTGAAACGCGACTCACATGTCGCGAAACGCGACTCATATCGCAGAAAATGACTTTTAAGTCCATTTTAAATGGCATCTTTTGGGGGTGTTTTGGTCTTTTCACTTGTGGACAGTTTTAGATCTTAAAAACTGATGCAAGGCTTATCCTTAACTCATTCAACACTTTTACACCTACACACTCAAATTCTAGTGAGAGAGATAGAGTGTTAGTGAGAGAAAGCTCATTTTGGGGAAGAAGAAGAAGAAGAAATCTTGCTCAAGTCTGAGTTTTAACGTTGTTCCCTACATCTCTAGCTACGTTGTGATAGTTTTGGTAAGTTTTAACTTCGAGTTTTGAGTTTAATTTTATTTATAGCTAGGGTTTGTTCATGTAAGGCTTGTAAGACCCATTTGGGGGTTAAATGGGTAAATTTGGGTCAAATTGATGCAAGGAAACCCTAGGGTTTGTAATCTAGGGTTTGGTCATGTAAATTGGTGTTATTCGAGTAATTGTGTTGTTAAACCACTAATACACTTGTGTGTTAGTGAAAGGTTGTTAATGGGTTCAAGTTTGACCAAATTGTGAGTCTAAATGTTAAAATGGGTCAAATGGGTAATGGTTGACCTAGTTGGGCAAGATGGGTATGAAAATACCTTAAATTGTGTTAGTTGGTGTTATTGGACTTTAATCACTAGCTTTTAGTGATTAATGATAAGTCTGGGTCTTGAATGGGCGGTTTTGGTGTAAATGGGTTATTTAATGCAAATGGGTCATTAAATGCATAAGTGGTAAATGTTTGTGTCTAGTCCAACTAGTTGTAACATCCCACCTTTTTCCGTTTACTTTTCCGTTATACTAATATAAAGTCCGTTATATGTTTATAACATCTTCCGTTGATACGCGTTTTAAATTATCTCATTTAGGTAATTCCCGCACCCGAACGAAAGTTGAGGGACTAAACTTGACAAGGGATCAAACCCTTGACTAGGTCAAAGGGTCAAACCCCTTTCACCCATTCATTTCCACCTCCATCTCTCTCTCTTTCTCTCTAGCAAGAACACACACTCAAAACCAAATTCATTCAACCATCATCTAAATTCGATCTAGGAGGTTTACAACAAAATAAACTACATATTTGTGATCCTCTCTTCATCCTCTTCATTTTGGTACCAACTTCATCTCATTTGGGTAACTTTCTAAAATCACTAGATTTTGTGTTCTTGATGTTTTTAACTTATAAAAGTGTAAATTAGTGTCTATGGCTCAAGTCTAACACGAATATATGATTTATATGCTCGATCTCGTTGTTTTAGTGTAACTAGCATGAACTTGAATTTTGGTGTGTTGTTCTTGAATTTTGGATGATCATATGTTGTTAGATGTTAAAAGTTGATGTTTTAATTGTGTTACTAGCATCACTAGCTTCAATTTGATGTGTAGGTTGCCTTAGAAAACTTCATGAACTTGATTAGTGATTTTGGTGAATTTGGGTTAGGGTTTGATGAACTTGAAATGGACTTTTGATGCATTGAATGCCATGGATTATTATTGGTAAGTGTTTAGTTGGATTGTATGCTTGATTACCTTCGAAACGGCATATCATTCATGTAAATTGGTTGGCCGAATCATTGAATTGCATTTATGAACTTGTATGCAGTTAATGTTAAGCATTAGATGCGGTTTTGGTTGTTGTAATAGGTAGATTGATTGATGAAATGTGTTTAGTTGTTTTCCTCGTCAAATTACCTTCCCAACGGTATAAGATACTTGTCTTGATTGTTTGCGGATCATAAATGGTGATTGTTTGAAGTTAGGTTCGTGCATAAAACTTAAAAACTGCCAGAATTCTCTGCACAGGTACCCGCGCGGCGCGCCATATACCCGCGCGGCGCGCCGTTTGGGTCTGTCCAACTTGGTCAATTTTCGAATAATGTTTGCTATGCTACGCACCTCCGATTCACATGTAACTTGTCCTAACATGCTCATACATGATTAAAAACCTCAGAAAAATAGTTCGGGACACGACCCGAACGTGTTGACTTTTTCGTTGACTTTGACCGACCAAAGTTTGACTTTTTGTCAAACTTAACCAAATGATTATGTAACCTTCCTAACTTGTTTATATACTTGTATCTTGCATGAAACTTGACAATTTGATTTCACATGCTAAATAATCGAGTCGTAACGAGCCATAGGACTAATTGAACATCTTTGACCTATCGTGTTTACCGTTATTGATACGACCTATTTTTTTAGGTCAAGACTAGCATTGTTCTTTGCACACGTTTACTTGTCGAAGTACTTTACTACTCGTGCACTCAAGGTGAGATCATAGTCCCACTTTTACTCTTTTTGAACTTATATTGGGATGAGAAAACATAAACGATTCTTTTGAACTAAGTGAACACAAGAACGGGAAAACAAACATTCTACATACGAGTTTAGAACAAAAATCCTCAATTCGATTATCATTAGTTACACTTGCTGGGTGTAAGCGAGAACTTATGTTATATGGCCATATGGGTTGACAACCCTCATCTTTGACGGTTCGCTACCGTCTACGGATGAAATATATTTTCGAGAATCAGTGTTTGTTCTAGCACTAAGTGATGGAGTATACAATGGAAGGAATGTTAAGCTTTGATAATTGGGTGCTCGTGAAACAAACTTTTGGAATGTATTACTATTATTTCATTGATGCAAATCTTGTGGTTCACTTGTACTTACTTACTTAAACCTATGATTTCACCAACGTTTTCGTTGACAGATTTCTATGTTTTTCTCAGGTCCTTGAACGATACATGATACATGCTTCCGCTCATTATTTGATACTTGCATTGGATGTCGAGTATATGTGCATTTCATGGAGCGTCTTTTGACTTTACTTTAAACCGTGTCGCCTAGATTTCATTCGTATTATAACGTTGTAACTTAACTATTGGTTGAACAATTCTTGTAAACTTTGGGAACAATCTTTATTTTGAAATGAAGGCGACATATTTTGGTCAAACTTTGTCTTAAAGACTTATGACCACGTAACGGGACCTAAGTAGACGGCGCCGTCAAACATGATTTGGTCGGGTCGCTACAGATGGTATCAGAGCGTTGGTTGTAGGGATTTAGAGTTCATTAGTGTCAACCCCGAGTCATAGGGTACATTGGTGAGTCTAGACTACAACCGGCATATAGACTTGAAGTAGGAATTACTTGACTACCTGTGCATTTATACTCGAACGCTTCTACTCATATCTACTCTTAGTTCATCTTAATCTCACGTTGTTTAATTTGATTGACGCGCCACCTTGACTATATGAAATGATGTCGAATGCACATATGAATCAGGGTAATATAATTTCCGGGATTATATTACGGTGACTCATATGAACGTTCCGACATTATGACATAAAGAATTTAAGGCGAGTCGAGGAAAAACTTCTCTTTATCTTTATTCTATATCACAGTTAGTATTATTGAGAATACTAATCAATGATATTCTTGTGTCTTGAAGGAACAATGGCTCCTCGTCGTGTACGCCGCAATGAAACTCCCGAACAAGCTCTCGAACGGATGATAGCCACCGCCGTAGATGCGGCCATGGCCGGTCACTCATCCAACAACAATAATAATAACAACCACAACAACAACAACAACCAAGGAGCCGGTAACTCTAGCGAAGGGTGCTCCTACAAAGCTTTCATGGGGTGCAAACCCCACACTTATGATGGAACCGGGGGACCGGTTGTGCTTACTCGTTGGTTTGAACAAACCGAGGCCGTCTTTAGCATAAGCGGTTGCCGGGATCAAGACAAGGTCAAATACTCCACCCACACTTTCTCCGGAATTGCTCTAACATGGTGGAACACCTATGTTCAATCGGTGGGTACCGATGAAGCTCATGCCCTCTCTTGGGCCGATCTAAAGGAAAAGATGATTGTTGAATATTTTCCGCGCGAAGAAACCCGAAAGCTTGAGGAAGAACTAAGAGCTTTGAAAGCGGTCGGAAACGATCTTAAAGCTTATAATCAACGCTTCGCCGAACTATCCTTGATGTGTCCTAATCTTGTTAACCCCGAATCTCAAAGGATTGAGCTCTACATGCTCGGTCTCCCAAAAAGCATCAAACAAGGTGTGATGTCATCCAAACCCACTACTCATCAAGCCGCTATGAACATGGCTCGCCAACTAATTGAAACGGTTGACGAAATCGTAGTTCCGGCACCTAAGGCCGAGGATAAATCGGGCGGCAACAAAAGAAAGTGGGAACCCTCCCAATCAAGCAACAACAACTTTGCTAAGAAGCCTTACACCTCCGACGGCAAGAAAGGTTATGCCGGGAACCTACCTCTTTGCAACAAATGCAACAAACATCACTTTGGCGAATGTAGTAAGTTAATTTGCCACCGGTGCCAAGGAGTTGGTCATAAGGCCAACGATTGTAAAAGTGCCACTCCCGTCGCTCGAAAGTGGCCCAATGCACCAAAGACGGGCACTTGTTACGAATGTGGCCAAACGGGTCATTATAGAAATGCATGCCCAAAGAAGAAAGATAACCCCAATACGCGCGGCCGAGCTTTCAACATAAACACCGAGGAAGCCCGGGATGACACTGAACTAGTCACGGGTACGTTTCTTCTCAACAATTCTTATGTCTCTTGCTTATTCGATTCAGGTGCCGATAAATGCTTTGTATCCAAGACTTTGACTCATTCTTTTAACACTCCACCTCTTCCATTAGATACCACTTATACCATTGAAGTGGCTAACGGGAAACTATTAAGTGCCGACACATATTACCGGGGGTGTACGATAAACATTTTGGGTAAGGAATTTGAAATTGATTTGATACCCATGGAACTAGGAAGCTTTGATGTAATAATCGGTATGAATTGGTTAGTCAAAACGAAATCTCACATTCTTTGTGATCTTAACGCAATCCGAATTCCTATCGAGAATGGTGAACCTTTGATCGTCTATGGCGATAAGAGTTGCACCGGACTCAACCTTGTTTCGTGTGTTAAAGTTAGAAAACTACTCCGTAAGGGTTGTTTTGCGATCCTTGCTCACGTTAAGAAAGTCGAGTCCGATGAGAAGCACATCGATGATGTGCCAATTGTTAGTGACTATTCCGATGTATTTCCCGACGAATTGCTGGGTCTTCCGCCTCATCGACCGGTTGAATTCCAAATCGATCTTATTCCGGGAGCCGCACCCGTAGCGCGTGCACCATATAGACTCGCTCCATCTGAAATGCAAGAATTGCAAAGTCAAATCCAAGAACTACTTGATCGTGGTTTTATCCAACCTAGCCATTCACCTTGGGGCGCTCCGATTTTGTTTGTTAAAAAGAAAGACGGATCCCTACGAATGTGCATTGATTATCGTGAACTAAATAAATTGACAGTTAAGAACCGGTATCCTCTTCCTCGCATCGATGACCTCTTTGATCAACTACAAGGGTCTTGTGTATATTCGAAAATCGATCTCCGCTCGGGTTATCATCAATTGAGGGTTAAGGGGGAAGATGTCTCCAAAACCGCTTTCCGAACTCGTTATGGTAGTTATGAATTCCTTGTCATGCCATTTGGTCTCACTAACGCACCGGCGGTGTTCATGGATCTTATGAACCGCGTGTGCAAACCGTATCTCGATAAATTCGTTATTGTGTTCATCGATGACATATTGATTTATTCTAAAAATGAAGAAGAGCACGAACAACATCTCCGACTTGTGCTTGGACTTTTAAGACAAGAACAACTCTATGCCAAATTCTCCAAGTGTGAATTTTGGTTAAAGGAAGTTCAATTTCTTGGTCATGTTGTAAGTGACCAAGGTATTAAAGTCGATCCCACAAAGATCGAAGCCATTAGTAAATGGGAGACTCCTACTACTCCTACTCACATTCGTCAATTTTTGGGTCTCGCCGGGTACTATCGTAGATTCATGGAAAATTTCTCTTTGGTTGCACGTCCTCTGACCGCATTGACTCACAAGGGAAAGAAATTCATTTGGGCGACCGAACAGGAATCCGCATTCCAAATCTTGAAAACGAAGCTAACCACCGCTCCTATCTTGTCACTTCCCGAAGGCAATGATGACTTTGTTGTATATTGCGATGCCTCAAAACATGGTTTTGGGTGTGTATTGATGCAACGAACGAAAGTCATTGCTTATGCTTCTCGACAACTCAAAATTCATGAACGAAACTATACGACACATGATCTCGAACTCGGAGCCGTTGTCTTTGCACTTAAAATGTGGAGACACTATCTTTATGGAACCAAGAGTACTATCTTTACCGACCACAAAAGTCTCCAACACATTTTCGATCAAAAGCAACTAAACATGAGACAACGAAGGTGGATTGAAACCTTAAACGATTACGATTGCGAGCTTCGTTACCATCCCGGGAAGGCAAATGTAGTAGCCGATGCCTTAAGTCGAAAAGAAAGAGTGGTGCCTCTTCGTGTCCGAGCCTTAAACATCACCATCCACACAAACCTTAATAGCCAAATTCGGGTAGCCCAAGATGAGGCTCTCAGGGATGAAAACATCTCTCTCGAACACTTGAACGTCCTCACCTCTCGATTCGAAGTTAAAGAAACCGGACTCCGATATTTCGCCGGAAGGATTTGGGTGCCTAGTTATGGGGACCTACGAAGCCTTATTTTAGATGAAGCCCATAAGTCACGATACTCGATTCACCTCGGTGCCAATAAGATGTACCACGACCTTAAACAGCTATATTGGTGGCCGAACATCAAAAGGGACGTAGCTACTTATGTTTCCAAGTGTTTGACATGTTCCAAAGTCAAAGCCGAACACCAAAGACCGTCCGGACTACTTCGACAACCCGAGATCCCGCAATGGAAGTGGGAAAGGATAACGATGGATTTTATCACCAAGCTACCAAAAACGACGGGCGGTTATGATACCATTTGGGTTATTGTTGACCGTCTCACCAAATCCGCACACTTCCTTGCCATGAAAGAAACGGACAAAATGGAGAAACTTGCACAACTTTACATTAAGGAGATCGTAGCCCGACACGGTGTACCTTTATCGATTATCTCCGACCGAGATGGCCGTTTCGTTTCTAGATTTTGGCGTACATTGCAAGAAGCGTTGGGAACGCGTTTAGACATGAGCACCGCATATCATCCTCAAACCGATGGACAAAGCGAACGTACAATTCAAACCTTAGAGGACATGTTACGAGCTTGCGTGGTTGATTTTGGAAAAGCTTGGGACAAGCACTTACCTCTCGCCGAGTTCTCTTACAACAATAGTTATCACGCGAGTATTAAAGCCGCACCTTTTGAAGCGCTATATGGCCGCAAATGTCGTTCACCTCTTTGTTGGGCCGAGGTAGGCGACGTGCAAATCACCGGACCCGAACTCATTCACGAAACCACCGAGAAAATCGTTCAAATCCGAGATAGGCTTAGGACGGCCCGAAGTCGTCAAAAGAGCTATACCGACAAACGACGCAACGATCTTGAATTTCAAGTCGGTGACCGAGTAATGTTAAAAGTCGCACCTTGGAAGGGTGTAATCCGTTTTGGGAAACGCGGGAAGCTAAATCCGCGGTATATTGGTCCTTTCGAAATCTTGGAGCGTATTGGAACCGTTGCTTATCGTTTAGATCTTCCGCCTCAATTGAACTCCGTTCATCCTACCTTCCATGTATCTAACTTGAAAAAGTGTCTTGCCGAGCCCGATATCGTCATCCCTCTCGAAGAACTTACTATTGATGACAAACTTCATTTTGTGGAGGAACCGGTTGAAATTGTGGACACCTCCGTCAAGACATTGAAACAAAGCCGAATCCCGATTGTCAAGGTTCGTTGGAATGCCAAAAGAGGACCCGAGTTTACTTGGGAAAGACAAGATCAAATGCAAAGGAAGTATCCTCATCTATTTGTGAATTCAGAAACGCAAGATCTCGAGGAAGAAACAACGACTACTACGCCTACTTAAATTTCGGGACGAAATTTCTTTTAAGGAGTAGGTAATGTAACATCCCACCTTTTTCCGTTTACTTTTCCGTTATACTAATATAAAGTCCGTTATATGTTTATAACATCTTCCGTTGATACGCGTTTTAAATTATCTCGTTTAGGTAATTCCCGCACCCGAACGAAAGTTGAGGGACTAAACTTGACAAGGGATCAAACCCTTGACTTGGTCAAAGGGTCAAACCCCTTTCACCCATTCATTTCCACCTCCATCTCTCTCTCTTTCTCTCTAGCAAGAACACACACTCAAAACCAAATTCATTCAACCATCATCTAAATTCGATCTAGGAGGTTTACAACAAAATAAACTACATATTTGTGATCCTCTCTTCATCCTCTTCATTTTGGTACCAACTTCAGCTCATTTGGGTAACTTTCTAAAATCACTAGATTTTGTGTTCTTGATGTTTTTAACTTATAAAAGTGTAAATTAGTGTCTATGGCTCAATTCTAACACGAATATATGATTTATATGCTCGATCTCGTTGTTTTAGTGTAACTAGCATGAACTTGAATTTTGGTGTGTTGTTCTTGAATTTTGGATGATCATATGTTGTTAGATGTTAAAAGTTGATGTTTTAATTGTGTTACTAGCATCACTAGCTTCAATTTGATGTGTAGGTTGCCTTAGAAAACTTCATGAACTTGATTAGTGATTTTGGTGAATTTGGGTTAGGGTTTGATGAACTTGAAATGGACTTTTGATGCATTGAATGCCATGGATTATTATTGGTAAGTGTTTAGTTGGATTGTATGCTTGATTACCTTCGAAACGGCATATCATTCATGTAAATTGGTTGGCCGAATCATTGAATTGCATTTATGAACTTGTATGCGGTTAATGTTAAGCATTAGATGCGGTTTTGGTTGTTGTAATAGGTAGATTGATTGATGAAATGTGTTTAGTTGTTTTCCTCGTCAAATTACCTTCCCAACGGTATAAGATACTTGTCTTGATTGTTTGCGGATCATAAATGGTGATTGTTTGAAGTTAGGTTCGTGCATAAAACTTAAAAACTGCCAGAATTCTCTGCACAGGTACCCGCGCGGCGCGCCATATACCCGCGCGGCGCGCCGTTTGGGTCTGTCCAACTTGGTCAATTTTCGAATAATGTTTGCTATGCTACGCACCTCCGATTCACATGTAACTTGTCCTAACATGCTCATACATGATTAAAAACCTCAGAAAAATAGTTCGGGACACGACCCGAACGTGTTGACTTTTTCGTTGACTTTGACCGACCAAAGTTTGACTTTTTGTCAAACTTAACCAAATGATTATGTAACCTTCCTAACTTGTTTATATACTTGTATCTTGCATGAAACTTGACAATTTGATTTCACATGCTAAATAATCGAGTCGTAACGAGCCATAGGACTAATTGAACATCTTTGACCTATCGTGTTTACCGTTATTGATACGACCTATTTGTTTAGGTCAAGACTAGCATTGTTCTTTGCACACGTTTACTTGTCGAAGTACTTTACTACTCGTGCACTCAAGGTGAGATCATAGTCCCACTTTTACTCTTTTTGAACTTATATTGGGATGAGAAAACATAAACGATTCTTTTGAACTAAGTGAACACAAGAACGGGAAAACAAACATTCTACATACGAGTTTAGAACAAAAATCCTCCATTCGATTATCATTAGTTACACTTGCCGGGTGTAAGCGAGAACTTATGTTATATGGCCATATGGGTTGACAACCCTCATCTTTGACGGTTCGCTACCGTCTACGGATGAAATATATTTTCGAGAATCAGTGTTTGTTCTAGCACTAAGTGATGGGGTATACAATGGAAGGAATGTTAAGCTTTGATAATTGGGTGCTCGTGAAACAAACTTTTGGAATGTATTACTATTATTTCATTGATGCAAATCTTGTGGTTCACTTGTACTTACTTACTTAAACCTATGATTTCACCAACGTTTTCGTTGACAGATTTCTATGTTTTTCTCAGGTCTTGAACGATACATGATACATGCTTCCGCTCATTATTTGATACTTGCATTGGATGTCGAGTATATGTGCATTTCATGGAGCGTCTTTTGACTTTACTTTAAACCGTGTCGCCTAGATTTCATTCGTATTATAACGTTGTAACTTAACTATTGGTTGAACAATTCTTGTAAACTTTGGGAACAATCTTTATTTTGAAATGAAGGCGACATATTTTGGTCAAACTTTGTCTTAAAGACTTATGACCACGTAACGGGACCTAAGTAGACGGCGCCGTCAAACATGATTTGGTCGGGTCGCTACACTAGTTTGGTAAATTGAATGGGTATTTAATGTACTAGGTAACTTGCGTTGAAGCTTGCGGAGTTGTATAATCATCATCACCTAGGAGTTTAGGTGAGTGGAATAATTTTGCATGTATGTATATAGTATATTTATTTGTATGCTATGGCATGATCCACAGAGCCGGAGGTTCCATAGTATGTGGGAGTGTGATATGTTGTGAACCACGGAGCCGGTGGCATCATGGTACGTGTATTGTAGTGTGAACCAAGGAGCCGGTAGCACTATAGCACGAGGGTTGAGGTGTGAACCACAGAGCCGGTATCGCCTCGACAAGAGTATGACTTGAGTTGTGATGTGAACCACAGAGCTAGTAGCATCAAAGTGTGAACCAAGGAGCTGGTAGCACTATAAAATGAGGTGCGAACCACGGAGCCGATAACACCAAAGTGTGAACCAAGGAGCCGTTAGTGGAGTATGACTCAAATGTGTAATGGCATAAACTAAGGAGCCGGTAGCGTCATAGCATTACATATGGTGTGAACCACGGAGCCGGTAGCACCATGACGCGGGTATGGTTAACTATATAGTTTATGTATGTATTGTAGTGTAGCATATTATATTTTGGCGTATATGCTATTGTTTATGCTAGTTACCGTATTGGAGGTTATTAGCCTTATACTTGGAGCTAGTATGCTAATTATATTGCTATCTTTTATGCAGTTTGTGAGTAAGTGTTGCAAGTAGGTATATTATATATGCATGTGTATACTTATTGCACTCACTAAGAGTTAGCTTACCCCTCTCGTTGTTTACATTTTTAGGTGCGATTATGGAGAAAGGGAAAGGGGTTGTCGGGAATTAGATATTCCCATGTTGGTTGCTAGGTGAAACTTTTGGAAGCCGGCCTATTGTTTTGGGTAGTTTAGCCCCAAACCATGCTCGTGTGTCGGTTGGTTTAAAACTATCATTTTAAGGTCGAACTTGTATTAAATTTGGTTAATGGCCTTCGTGCCAAGTATGTAAACTTTGGATTGTTGGATGTTTAACCATTTTATAAGAAACGGTTCATTTCATGTAACCATTTAAGTGGCACGTTAATGGTTTATATTATTATTAAAAAAAAAATATTCGGGTTGAATACGGGTTGGGTTGTTTCATGTATAATTCGAGCACTATCAAACCCCCTACATTTGAACCTTGATTGTCCTCAAGCAAGCATAAAAACAAACAAAACTTGGAGAATAGCCTCTAACAAATCTGAACAAGCTAAAAATAATTACCAAAGTGTAAAAGTTGAGCGTTTAAGGATACCTCTTTTGACTATGCACTTGGATGGCTCGAATATCTCCAAAATCTTGCACTTGCTAAGGATCAAGCACTAACATCTTCATCTACCATAAAATCAACCATCAAACTATCAAACTATCAAACTTATCGAACTTTAGATCACAAACTTCGTGTAGATAATGACAATGGTGGAATGGAAATCCTTGACAAAGTCTTTCACAAAACCCGAAAGATGCACCACTCCTCCAATTAAGCTTCACTTCTTTGAATTTCCTCAAAAATCAAATACAATTCAAACCTAAACTACAAACTTCTAATTTCTCTAACTCAAACACAATTGACATGTATCCTAGAAAGGCTCAAATATCCACAAAATTTTGCAATTTTAGCTCAAAATGGATCAAGACTTAAGCTTTTTAGCACAAACCTTTCTAGGAGCATTCTTTGAATCATAATCATCATGTTTTTATCTCCACCATCTTACTCTCTCCCATACATTGTCAAGGATTGCCCACAAGATTCAATTCGGTGAGATGGAGCACCAATTTACATGAGTTATCCAAGAAAAACGTTTTAGCCTTAAGGAATACAAGGCTTTTTAGAAAACCATTTTTGTTTTTAAGAAAGGGAAAACGAGTCAAGTCGTGAAACAAGACAAGTTTTCTGAAAATTTATGGTTTCAAGATTTGTGCATTCCAAAGCCATCCCGGTTTAGGGATAACCGCACGGATAGCTATTTCCCCAATATATCACCAAAGTGAATTACCTTCTTGTGTTGAAGGCGATGAGACAATAGCCATCTTGGGCTCATGAAGGTGGTGTGCATACAAGCCATCCCGGTGATGGGACGACCGTACAGGTAGTTACTTCCCCGATTTATCACCGAAGTGAACGACCTTCTTATGTTAAAGGCAATGAGAAAGCATCTACCTTGGGTGTGAGATTGGCAGTGGGTCTATTGCATGATACTTGGAAGACTTTACTTCCAAGCTTAGGTCTTTTTGGTAGAAACTAAACTTGGGAGATTTTACTCTCAAGTTTGGAACACAACATAACTTGGAAGACTTTACTTTCAAGTTTGGAAGACTTGACTTCCAAAATGAGACAATGGGGGGACTTGATGCTCAAGGCTTTTATTCACTCATCTACTTCCCACATAACAAGCTTTTATGCTTATATTGAGAAAAGTTAGGAAGTAGTAACTACCTTTTTGTTAATTGATAGATCATAAGGGTGCCATAGCTTTTGGATATGGCGTGTGTTTTCTAGCAACATTACCATGAACTATTGCTCTTCATCAAGAAGATAGCACACGGTGAAGCTCGGTGGCTCCTCTTCCTACGGTATGATACATCGGTTGAAACATCGTGAAATGATGAGACAACCAATGTCAATAAAAAATTGTGTGGATTAGGAAGCCTCCCACACCAAGTAAAACAACATTCGAGAGACTTGACTCCATATCATGGATGGAATTGAATCATCCAGAAGTGTTAAAGCTTTTAGCTTTAAACACTTAGTTTTGAAACAACATGCATGGAAGACTTTAACTTCCATGGAAAAGAATTGATTTTTCTTCTTTTGATTCATTATTTTAGCACAAAAATCTTTTGAAAGTGGGAGACTTTACTCCCACTTGAGGATTGCAATTGCATCACAAAGGCAAAACTTTACTTCCCTAGTTTTGAAACACAAGGAAAAGACTTTACTTTTTCACATTTTACAAGCTCTAAACATTGAATGTTTATGATTTGTATTAATGTAATGGCTAGAGACTTGTTCCAAAAATTAGTTTTCAACAACATTGCCACATTAATCTTTGGTAATCATTTGTGAGAAGTTAAATCCAAAAAGTTTAAAATGATCCGAGATTTACTCTCCCCCTATATTTAGTTTGATGCAATGCCCTCATTGTATTAAGCGAAAAATTTAAGTAAAATTGAGGGGCATTTTTAATTAGAATAGATAAGAAAAGATAAAGTAAAACCAGATTAGATCAATTGATCTTTGTTGTCATAATCCGGATAATACTTAGTCACCAAAAAGTGCATGTCGATGAGCTTGACACCTGAACTTAATGCCAGGCTTGGATCAATCATCAAAAGGTATATCCTGCCACGAAGATCGACAAACAAGCAAAAGTACCACAAGCATACTCAAATGCTTCCAAACACAAATTTCAATTTATTACAAG
Source organism: Rutidosis leptorrhynchoides (assembly GCF_046630445.1). Lineage (NCBI taxonomy): Eukaryota > Viridiplantae > Streptophyta > Magnoliopsida > Asterales > Asteraceae > Rutidosis > Rutidosis leptorrhynchoides. Next base: position 285,957,433 of record NC_092343.1, read on the forward strand.
CATAATAGTGATCATGTGTGAAAGTAGAAATACAAGTGTACTACCTCACACCAAATCAATAATCCCAAGTTCCCACACACAATTTCCAATTAAGTTAAGTTACATGCTAAATTATTAAAATTGTTTCACAAATCATTACCAAGATGGATTACCAAGTACCCATTTTGAGTTGGGGTTGCCGTCTAGGTGCGTCTCCCTAGGAAATCATCATAACCCAAACGATCCATAGGAAGCTTCTCTGACTCATCGAAATTGACCTTCAAGAACTTTGCAATTCGAGTCACATAATGACCACCAACACTTAGGAGCATAGACTTCTTGCCACATACGTCAAATAGATAACTTGTGATGAGTTTGGGAACATGAAAGCACTTTTTCTTGTGAACATGATGGATCAACCAAATATCGAACAATGTCATCTTGTCAACATCCTTCGTTTGGTGGAAGACCGAGTGGGCAAAGAACCTTTGAATGCACCTAAGCTTGGGAATTTTGAGTGCATTAGAAACTTGATTAGCGAGTGTAAATTCAACATTGCTAATTCTGTGCCACACCCGCTTTGGATCAAACTCGTTTGGATTAAATGTTTCTCACTTAGACAAGTACATGTAGGTAACATCGGGATGAGTTTCAAAATAGAGACCTAGACACGCCATGAATTGGCACATGTTCATTTGCCATTCCTTTCCCCCTAACCAACATGTGAGGTAATTATTTAACCATGGCAAGCGGACCTTGAAATGAACCCTTAAGGTTGTTAGGAATTTACGGGTTAGTGTTGGGTAGATATCTTCATGAATGTAAAGGAGAGGCTCCCATGGGCTTAGAACTTGATGGAAGTCTTTAACTTTGAGCGCATCCCTAATCTCATTACCGAAACATGCTAATTCAAATTGAGTCCAATAGATGTACTTGGCTGGGCACACAGGCACGTAATCCTATTCATCATTAGTGCATCGTCCCGCAAAATTACTTGCTACCATTCATGAACGTCGGTTGACTTTGCAAGATCTTTTCCTTTTTCATTCTTATGAAATTAATTCAATAAACAACAAACGCAAAAATGGTTTCATAATATTAGCACAAATCGAGTATCTCGCATGTAAACATTGATGGGGCAAGATGCCCCCTACATTTAATTCGATAGAAAAAGCTTTACAATCAAACAAGAATGGTCAAAATTGCTCACATGCAAAAGTCAAACTCTTAGTCAAAGTTCAAAAGTCAAATTAAGCTTAAGACTAGTAGCATCCAATTTTGTGTGAAAATTAACCATAACATCTCAATTATAATCACAAACAAGGAAGCTTCAATCACAAAGTTTACCCCAATTGGTCAAACATAGTCAACATCCAAGAATTAAGAACTCTATTCTCAATTTAAGCGTATACAAACATGAAAATTGGATTCTTTTTTATCTAGGCATGTTATAGAAGTGTATAGTAACCAATTGTATCATTATACTCTCAATTAGACATCAAATTAAAAAACCCCCAAATTGGGATGAACCCTAGAAAATCAAAGTTTAAATTTGTGAAATCAAACATGCAATTTTTGTTAGAAAGCATGTTAACAACAAGAATCCATCAACAATTTAGCATAAACATCATCAATCATGCATAATTTCAAAAACAAGTATAAACATTTACATTGTAGAAATCATGTAAAACTTAAAGAATATGATGTAATGTAGCATGAATCTAACATTTTCCATGTTAAATAATGTCAATGATGCAAGAAATCTTCAAAAACGATGAAAAAATAATGTTAGGGTTAGAAATGTGTGAGTGTTGGCCGATTTTGAAGGAGAATATATGAAGTGGGTGTTTGAAAATGAGTCAATAAATAGTAAAAACCCGACTATAAAGCAACATGGTGTGCGTGCGCCGCACTTGTGGCTGGTGCGCCGCACCGTAACACATAAGACCTGGTGCGACGCACTTCAAAGGTGGTGCACCGCACCTTAACACATTTTGGTTTTTTCAATTTATTAGGCTTATGGTGCGCCGCACCTGGCAATAGGTGCGCCGCACCTTATAACTGGTGAAATATTCAGCTCAATTTAATCAATATTCAACCTAACACTCGGTCATTTTTAGCACATGTTAATCTAAACAAGCTATTTTTGATCTTTTTATGTTTACCCACATGCATGAAATGATATCTAAATGAAATTGCAAGTATGAAAAGATAATAGCGTACAACATACATGAATTGCAACTAAATGAAGTTATGTACATGATTGTGAAAAGTTTTTAATGAGTCTATCACCCGACTGATCTCCCACTTAAGCTTCAACTAACACCGAGCTGGTAAACCCCCCCCCCCCCTGAACTAAGGGAACCATTAGCTTGAAAATCATCATTCACCATTAACAACAACCAATTATTTGTGACTTTAGCCTCATTGATTAACTCCCTAATTTTGCCTTTCTCATGTTTTGACAAGTTTGACATTAAATGTTTTCTCAAGTGCTCATTTTTTTTTGGGATGAGACACGATGAATCCGCCTATATAATTTCCTCATGGACTTATCAATAACATTATTTTGGTCGGTAGGCTTGCTTGGAGTTCCTTGGGTCAAACCTCCACCACATTTAGTTGGTGAACCAACATGTGTTATGCTTGTGGTTCATTGCACACTAGAAACAATTTGTGGTGTGGTTAAAGGTATTGGTGGTAATTTAACACATTTACTTCGAATGCTTATGCTTTTCCTTTATCTCTAAGGGTTAACTTCCCAGTTCTAAAGTCAAAGAAAGAACCCGCGGTTGCCAAAATGGTCTTCCCAAGACAAGGGGTACAACCGGGTCTTCCTTTATATCAACAATCACAAAATTGTTCGGGAATTCCATGTCCCCTAATTTTACAATTAGGTCTTCGACGATCCCCACACTAGGGCTAATGGATTGGTCAATTAATTTTACCCCCATTTTGGTAGGTGAAAGGTCAACTAGGCCTAGCTTTTGATATATGGAAAAAGGCATAAAGTTAATACTAGCCCCCGAGTCGGCTAATGATGTGAACATCTCCGACCCGTTAACATTACATGGGATGAGGAAAGGCCCGGGATCGCCCATTTTTATTGGTAGATTACATTTCCTTAAAATTCCATCACACTCCTTTCTTAAGAAAGCGGTGGATGCTTGCTCAACCTCTCCCTTCTTGGCCATGAGTGATTTCAAGAATTTCCCATAGTTGGGCATATTTTCAAGCACCTCCGCCAAGGTGAGTTTAACATAAATGTTTTTGTTACCGGTTAGGGTTGACTTACAATCTACATCTTTTAAATGTGTAGGAGGAAATGTTTGAGGATGTGAGACCGGTGTCTCATTTTTCTCCTTGGTTGATGTAGCAAGAATCTCAACCTCGTTGCTTTGCTCCTTTTCCCTTAAGATGTTTTATACCTTTGATTCTTTCTCCACCTTTCCCAATTTGATTTTCTCAAAATCACCCTCTAATTTCTTGCATGTTAACTTGGTAGCTTCCATGGACATTACACTTTTCACTTGATAGGGAATAAACTCTGCCACTTCCGAATCATCCGAGAACTTGAACACCCCAAGATTAATTGTATCAATTTCCAATGCTTCATCCAAATCAAGCTTTCCCTCCTCAACATCGAATGTAAAAACATGAGGGAAATTCAGTTTGATCCTTCTCTTCAATTGAAGCAATCGAATTCACTTGAGAATAATTATTATTAAGATTTGATGAACTTCCTTGGTTGTTGTTTTGATTGGTAGTGTTTCTCTCGATAGGGATAACTCTCGTGTTGTTGTGGCTTTGGTTTTGTTGGTGTTGTTAGGATTGTTGGTTGCTCCAGTTATTATTGTACTTGTTGTTTGGGTTGACTTGAGTATTTGAAGGTAAAGCTCCTTGAGGTCTTTCGGCAACTTGGCTTGAAAGTCTTCCAATGGTGCTCTCAAGGTTTAGAAATGAGTCTTGTTGGTGTTGTATTTGTTGCTTCAAGAACTCGTTCTCCTTTGATAAAAATGCTTCGGTTGTCTCCACCTTCTTGATATAATTTTGCATCATCTCTTCTAAACTTTTTGAAGGTTGGGGTGATTGGTTATTTTTGTTGGCTTTGTTGAATGTAACCTTGGTTATTTTGTGGTTGACTATAACCTTCGTTGTTTTGATAACCTTGATTGCCTTAGTAATTTGAGTTGGTTGGTTGTTGTAGGAATGATTGTTGTAAGGTTGTTGGGTTTGGTATTGAAAGTTGTTGCTCCGGTTTTGGTTGTAATTGGAGTTGTAACCTTGGTTTTGGTTTTGGTTTTGGTTGGTGAATCCGGGTGGTGCATTGATTTGATTGTTGAATGACACTTGCTTTTGGTTAAGGTTGTAGTAGCTTTGGTTCGATTGATAAGAATTGTTGCCTTGGTTTGATGTCCCTCCCCTTTGATAGTTCTGATTACTCACGTAGTTGACATGAGCATCCGAATTCATCAGAATGTCATCCAAATCAACGTAGTTACATTGATTGATTTCGGGACAATTCTTGGTGAGATGTGGTCCTTCACACCTTTGACAACCTACTTGCATTGAAACTATCGATTGTTGTAGCTTCTTCAACTTCTTCCCATACATTTGAAATTTATTGTTCAAGCTTTCAAGCATGATTTGACCATTTTCACTCTCTACTAGAGCTACACTTTTTCTTGACAAATATCGAGGTGAAGGTGCCCATTCGTAAGTATTAACCGAGATGTCTTCTAACAATGTTTAGGCCGCATTCAGTGATTTGTACATGAACACTCCTCCCGCGTAGGAATCAAGATGTTGTCTAGTCAAAGCAGTAGTACCCAGGTAGAATGTGTTGATGTACTCCTTCTTTGTCAAACCATGCGATGGGCAAGCTCTTAGCATTTTCTTGAACCGTATCAATGCATCATACAAAGACTCGTCACTCCGTTGAGTGATAGCATTAATTTCCATCCTTAATCGTTCCGCCTTTAATGGTGGAAAGAAATGATTTGTTGTTTAAATGTTGGTTAATGGACTAACCGACAAAGTTAAGTATGATGCTCAACCAAAGAATATGTTTTGATGATGACACATACATATGCATAAGTGATGATCGACATATTAACATAAACATGCAAGTTCACTAATCCATACTTGATCTTGCAAATGACCAAGTCAAACAAAACCTATAGAATGAAAATAAAGATCATTGAAGTACACGGTCAAAGTACGGTCGGCCGTATACTTAGCCGTAGAAGCCCAAACTGAATTGCAACGCAGTTTTGTGAAAACAAGTTGCACGGTCGCCACCACGATCAACCGTAGTGCGATTGCAGAATTCTCTGTCATCATTTTTGATCAAATTTAGTTTGACTACTTCCAGACATCTATAATTTATGAAACCTTTCTCAACACGCTTAGAATAGATGCCCTCTCCATACTCAATTGAGGTTTGGTCATAAAAACACTAATCTTGGTTAATTACGCTTAATTACATCTTAATGACAAATTAACCATGATTAGGCATAACAAATAAGTGTTAATCAACAACTTGTGATCTTAAAACTTGTCTAGACATTCTTAGGATGATCACCAATTACCAACACACAGAATCTAATGTCACTAGAACACTAATTACAATTAAGGATCACTTAGTGACAAATTAAGGCTAAATGAAGAACAATGTTTTCAAGTGTAACTAGTAAAGACTTGTGATCCTAAAATACACTTACATACACATAGGATGGTCACCAAGTCCCAACTAGAGATTGCTCTTCCTTTGTGCATGTCTTGACATTAATGTGTGCTTACACATTAATCATGCAATATGTTATATTGCAAGTAAGCTTGCTAAAGCTTAAACCATAGTGTTGTACAAATATCTATATGATTGATTTTAGAATAACAATCTCTTGCTATGTGTGAGTATTATTTGCTACCTGCTAATATGTTTAATACTCATTAATTTGCCAATTTAATTAATATGCTTGCTATGTGCTTACTAGTTAGAATACTAGGATTCAGATAACTAGTTTACTTCAATGGATTAAGTGTAAAATGGTTCACAAAAGAATAATGGTCAATAATCTATTTGGTGTTGTCTAAGTAACACATTGTGTTACTTGTCCAAGTATGACTTAACATTGATGTCTTTACACACTTAATGTTTGTTTTAGAAAGATATCATTCAATTAATCTCTACTTAATCTTAAAATGAATATGACTTGTAATTAATTGAAACTAGGAAGTTAATGACATGTTGACTAGTCTTTAGGATTGAACCAAATGCATTAATGAGCCTAACTAGTTCTTGACTAAACTGAGATAACCCAAAATGTCAATCAAGACACTTCTCCAAGAATGTTGGGTTTACCACATTTGGAGTATTATGTCATTTTCACTCAATAAGACCAAATCTCACACACTCAATGCATATAGTACTTGTAGAGGATATTGGGTTTCTTTTGCAGGTGCTGGATGGAGTAAATATTCCAAAATGTGATGTTAAAATCTGAGTCAAACGGCTATACAACATGAAATGTCCCGTTCTTATTGATTAAAAACGTTCCATATTAATTGATTTCGTTGCGAGGTTTTGACCTCTATATGAGACGTTTTTTCAAAGACTGCATTCATTTTAAAACAAACCATAACCTTTATTTCATCAATAAAGGTTTAAAAAGCTTTACGTAGATTATCAAATAATGATAATCTAAAATATCCTGTTTACACACGACCATTACATAATGGTTTACAATACAAATATGTTACAACAAAATAAGTTTCTTGAATGCAGTTTTTACACAATATCATACAAGCATGGACTCCAAATCTCGTCCTTATTTAAGTATGCGACAGCGGAAGCTCTTAATAATCACCTGAGAATAAACATGCTTAAAACGTCAACAAAAATGTTGGTGAGTTATAGGTTTAACCTATATATATCAAATCATAATAATAGACCACAAGATTTCATATTTCAATACACATCCCATACATAGAGATAAAAATCATTCATATGGTGAACACCTGGTAACCGACAATAACAAGATGCATATATAAGAATATCCCCATCATTCCGGGACACCCTTCGGATATGATATAAATTTCGAAGTACTAAAGCATCCGGTACTTTGGATGGGGTTTGTTAGGCCCAATAGATCTATCTTTAGGATTCGCGTCAATTAGGGTGTCTGTTCCCTAATTCTTAGATTACCAGACTTAATAAAAAGGGGCATATTCGATTTCGAAAATTCAACCATAGAATGTAGTTTCACGTACTTGTGTCTATTTTGTAAATCATTTATAAAACCTGCATGTATTCTCATCCCAAAAATATTAGATTTTAAAAGTGGGACTATAACTCACTTTCACAGATTTTTACTTCGTCGGGAAGTAAGACTTGGCCACTGTTGATTCACGAACCTATAACAATATATACATATATATTAAAGTATGTTCAAAATATATTTACAACACTTTTAATATATTTTGATGTTTTAAGTTTATTAAGTCAGCTGTCCTCGTTAGTAACCTATAACTAGTTGTCCACAGTTAGATGTACAGAAATAAATCGATAAATATTATCTTGAATCAATCCACGACCCAGTGTATACGTATCTCAGTATTGATCACAACTCAAACTATATATATTTTGGAATCAACCTCAACCCTGTATAGCTAACTCCAACATTCACATATAGAGTGTCTATGGTTGTTCCGAAATATATATAGATGTGTCGACATGATAGGTCGAAACATTGTATACGTGTCTATGGTATCTCAAGATTACATAATATACAATACAAGTTGATTAAGTTATGGTTGGAATAGATTTGTTACCAATTTTCACGTAGCTAAAATGAGAAAAATTATCCAATCTTGTTTTACCCATAACTTCTTCATTTTAAATCCGTTTTGAGTGAATCAAATTGCTATGGTTTCATATTGAACTCTATTTTATGAATCTAAACAGAAAAAGTATAGGTTTATAGTCGGAAAAATAAGTTACAAGTCGTTTTTGTAAAGGTAGTCATTTCAGTCGAAAGAACGACGTCTAGATGACCATTTTAGAAAACATACTTCCACTTTGAGTTTAACCATAATTTTTGGATATAGTTTCATGTTCATAATAAAAAATCATTTTCTCAGAATAACAACTTTTAAATCAAAGTTTATCATAGTTTTTAATTAACTAACCCAAAACAGCCCGCGGTGTTACTACGACGGCGTAAATCCGGTTTTACGGTGTTTTTCGTGTTTCCAGGTTTTAAATCATTAAGTTAGCATATCATATAGATATAGAACATGTGTTTAGTTGATTTTAAAAGTCAAGTTAGAAGGATTAACTTTTGTTTGCGAACAAGTTTAGAATTAACTAAACTATGTTCTAGTGATTACAAGTTTAAACCTTCGAATAAGATAGCTTTATATGTATGAATCGAATGATGTTATGAACATCATTACTACCTTAATTTCCTTGGATAAACCTACTGGAAAAGAGAAAAATGGATCTAGCTTCAATGGATCCTTGGATGGCTCGAAGTTCTTGAAGCAGAATCATGACACGAAAACAAGTTCATGTAAGATCATCACTTGAAATAAGATTGTTATAGTTATAGAAATTGAACCAAAGTTTGAATATGATTATTACCTTGTATTAGAATGATAACCTACTGTAAGAAACAAAGATTTCTTGAGGTTGGATGATCACCTTACAAGATTGGAAGTGAGCTAGCAAACTTGAAAGTATTCTTGATTTTATGAAACTAGAACTTTTGGAATTTATGAAGAACACTTAGAACTTGAAGATAGAACTTGAGAGAGATCAATTAGATGAAGAAAATTGAAGAATGAAAGTGTTTGTAGGTGTTTTTGGTCGTTGGTGTATGGATTAGATATAAAGGATATGTAATTTTGTTTTCATGTAAATAAGTCATGAATGATTACTCATATTTTTGTAATTTTATGAGATATTTCATGCTAGTTGCCAAATGATGGTTCCCACATGTGTTAGGTGACTCACATGGGCTGCTAAGAGCTGATCATTGGAGTGTATATACCAATAGTACATACATCTAAAAGCTGTGTATTGTACGAGTACGAATACGGGTGCATACGAGTAGAATTGTTGATGAAACTGAACGAGGATGTAATTGTAAGCATTTTTGTTAAGTAGAAGTATTTTGATAAGTGTATTGAAGTCTTTCAAAAGTGTATAAATACATATTAAAACACTACATGTATATACATTTTAACTGAGTCGTTAAGTCATCGTTAGTCGTTACATGTAAGTGTTGTTTTTAAACCTTTAGGTTAACGGTCTTGTTAAATGTTGTTAACCCAATGTTTATAATATCAAATGAGATTTTAAATTATTATATTATCATGATATTATCATGTATGAATATCTCTTAATATGATATATATACATTAAATGTCTTTACAACGATAATCGTTACATATATGTCTCGTTTAAAAATCATTAAGTTAGTAGTCTTGTTTTTACATATGTAGTTCATTGTTAATATACTTAATGATATGTTTACTTATCATAGTATCATGTTAACTATATATATATCCATATATATGTCATCATATAGTTTTTACAAGTTTTAACGTTCGTGAATCACCGGTCAACTTGGGTGGTCAATTGTCTATATGAAACCTATTTCAATTAATCAAGTCTTAACAAGTTTGATTGCTTAACATGTTGGAAACATTTAATCATATAAATATCAATCTCAGTTAATATATATAAACATGGAAAAGTTCGGGTCACTACAGTACCTACCCGTTAAATAAATTTCGTCCCGAAATTTTAAGCTGTTGAAGGTGTTGACGAATCTTCTGGAAATAGATGCGGGTATTTCTTCTTCATCTGATCTTCACGCTCCCAGGTGAACTCGGGTCCTCTACGAGCATTCCATCGAACCTTAACAATTGGTATCTTGTTTTGCTTAAGTCTTTTAACCTCACGATCCATTATTTCGACGGGTTCTTCGATGAATTGAAGTTTTTCGTTGATTTGGATTTCATCTAACGGAATAGTGAGATCTTCTTTAGCAAAACATTTCTTCAAATTCGAGACGTGGAAAGTGTTATGTACAGCCGCGAGTTGTTGAGGTAATTCTAGTCGGTAAGCTACTGTTCCGACACGATCAATAATCTTGAATGGTCCAATATACCTTGGATTTAATTTCCCTCGTTTACCAAATCGAACAACGCCTTTCCAAGGTGCAACTTTAAGCATGACCATCTCTCCAATTTCAAATTCTATATCTTTTCTTTTAATGTCAGCGTAGCTCTTTTGTCGACTTTGGGCGGTTTTCAACCGTTGTTGAATTTGGATGATCTTCTCGGTAGTTTCTTGTATAATCTCCGGACCCGTAATCTGTCTATCCCCCACTTCACTCCAACAAATTGGAGACCTGCACTTTCTACCATAAAGTGCTTCAAACGGCGCCATCTCAATGCTTGAATGGTAGCTGTTGTTGTAGGAAAATTCTGCTAACGGTAGATGTCGATCCCAACTGTTTCCGAAATCAATAACACATGCTCGTAGCATGTCTTCAAGCGTTTGTATCGTCCTTTCGCTCTGCCCATCAGTTTGTGGATGATAGGCAGTACTCATGTCTAGACGAGTTCCTAATGCTTGCTGTAATGTTTGCCAGAATCTTGAAATAAATCTGCCATCCCTATCAGAGATAATAGAGATTGGTATTCCATGTCTGGAGACGACTTCCTTCAAATACAGTCGTGCTAACTTCTCCATCTTGTCATCTTCTCTTATTGGTAGGAAGTGTGCTGATTTGGTGAGACGATCAACTATTACCCAAATAGTATCAAAACCACTTGCAGTCCTTGGCAATTTAGTGATGAAATCCATGGTAATGTTTTCCCATTTCCATTCCGGGATTTCGGGTTGTTGAAGTAGACCTGATGGTTTCTGATGCTCAGCTTTGACCTTAGAACACGTCAAACATTCTCCTACGTATTTAGCAACATCGGCTTTCATACCCGGCCACCAAAAATGTTTCTTGAGATCCTTGTACATCTTCCCCGTTCCAGGATGTATTGAGTATCTGGTTTTATGAGCTTCTCTAAGTACCATTTCTCTCATATCTCCAAATTTTGGTACCCAAATCCTTTCAGCCCTATACCGGGTTCCGTCTTCCCAAATATTAAGATGCTTCTCCGATCCTTTGGGTATTTCATCCTTTAAATTTCCCTCTTTTAAAACTCCTTGTTGCGCCTCCTTTATTTGAGTAGTAATGTTATTATGAATCATTATATTCATAGATTTTACTCGAATGGGTTCTCTGTCCTTCCTGCTCAAGGCATCGGCTACCACATTTGCCTTCCCCGGGTGGTAACGAATCTCAAAGTCGTAATCATTCAATAATTCAATCCACCTACGCTGCCTCATATTCAGTTGTTTCTGATTAAATATGTGTTGAAGACTTTTGTGGTCGGTATATATAATACTTTTGACCCCATATAAGTAGTGCCTCCAAGTCTTTAATGCAAAAACAACCGCGCCTAATTCCAAATCATGCGTCGTATAATTTTGTTCGTGAATCTTCAATTGTCTAGACGCATAAGCAATCACCTTCGTTCGTTGCATTAATACACAACCGAGACCTTGCTTTGATGCATCACAATAAATCACAAAATCATCATTCCCTTCAGGCAATGACAATATAGGTGCCGTAGTTAGCTTTTTCTTCAATAACTGAAACGCTTTCTCTTGTTCATCATTCCATTCAAATTTCTTCCCTTTATGCGTTAATGCAGTCAAGGGTTTTGCTATTCTGGAAAAGTCTTGGATGAACCTTCTGTAGTAACCAGCTAGTCCTAAAAACTGGCGTATGTGTTTCGGAGTTTTCGGGGTTTCCCACTTTTCAACAGTTTCTATCTTTGCCGGATCCACCTTAATACCTTCTTTGTTCACTATGTGACCGAGGAATTGAACTTCTTCCAACCAAAATGCACACTTTGAAAACTTAGCGTACAATTCTTCCTTCCTCAATACTTCTAACACCTTTCTCAAATGTTCACCGTGTTCTTGGTCATTCTTTGAGTAAATAAGTATGTCATCAATGAAAACAATGACAAACTTGTCAAGGTATGGTCCACACACTCGGTTCATAAGGTCCATGAACACAGCTGGTGCATTAGTTAAACCAAACGGCATGACCATAAACTCGTAATGACCGTAACGTGTTCTGAAAGCAGTCTTTGGAATATCATCTTCTTTCACCCGCATTTGATGATACCCGGAACGTAAGTCAATCTTTGAATAAACAGACGAGCCTTGTAGTTGATCAAATAAGTCGTCGATTCTCGGTAGTGGGTAGCGGTTCTTGATGGTAAGTTTGTTCAACTCTCGGTAGTCGATACACAACCTGAATGTACCATCTTTCTTCTTGACAAACAAAACAGGAGCTCCCCATGGTGATGTGCTTGGTCGAATGAAACCACGCTCTAAAAGTTCTTGTAATTGGCTTTGCAGTTCTTTCATCTCGCTGGGTGCGAGTCTGTAAGGAGCACGAGCTATTGGTGCAGCTCCTGGTACAAGATCTATTTGAAATTCAACGGATCGATGTGGGGGTAATCCCGGTAATTCTTTCGGAAATACATCGGGAAATTCTTTTGCAATGGGAACATCATTGATGCTCTTTTCTTCAGTTTGTACTTTCTCGACGTGTGCTAGAACAGCATAGCAACCTTTTCTTATTAGTTTTTGTGCCTTCAAATTACTAATAAGATGTAGCTTCGTGTTGCCCTTTTCTCCGTACACCATTAAGGGTTTTCCTTTTTCTCGTATAATGCGAATTGCATTTTTGTAACAAACGATCTCCGCTTTCACTTCTTTCAACCAGTCCATACCGATTATCACATCAAAACTCCCTAACTCTACTGGTATCAAATCAATCTTAAATGTTTCGCTAACCAGTTTAATTTCTCGATTCCGACATATATTATCTGCTGAAATTAATTTACCATTTGCTAATTCGAGTAAAAATTTACTATCCAAAGGCGTCAATGGACAACTTAATTTAGCACAAAAATCTCTACTCATATAGCTTCTATCCGCACCCGAATCAAATAAAACGTAAGCAGATTTATTGTCAATAAGAAACGTACCCGTAACAAGCTCTGGGTCTTCCTGTGCCTCTACCGTATTAATATTGAAAACTCTTCCACGGCCTTGTCCATTCGTGTTCTCCTGGTTCGGGCAATTTCTAATAATGTGGCCTGGTTTTCCACATTTATAACAAACTACATTGGCATAACTTGCTCCGACACTACTTGCTCCGCCATTACTCGTTCCGACACCATTTGTTCCTTTCGTTCTATTAACCCCTGGTCCGTAGACCTCACACTTCGCCGCGCTATGACCATTTCTTTTACACTTGTTGCAAAATTTGGTGCAGAACCCCGAGTGATTCTTTTCACACCTTTGGCATAGCTGCTTCTGATTGTTGTTGTTGTTGCGGTTATTATTGTTGTTGGGATGATTGTTGTAGTTGCTGTTGTTGTTGTTGTTGTTGTTGGGCCGTTTGTTGTAGTTGCGATTGATGTTGCGATTGTTGGGATAATTGTTGCGATTATTGTTGTAATTGCTGTTGTTGTTGTATTGGTGATTCTTATCACCGTTTTCCTCCCACTTTCTTTTGACTTGCTTCACATTGGCCTCTTCAGCAGTCTGTTCTTTAATTCTTTCTTCAATCTGGTTCACTAGTTTGTGAGCCATTCTACATGCCTGTTGTATGGAGGCGGGCTCGTGTGAACTTATATCTTCTTGGATTCTTTCCGGTAATCCCTTCACAAACGCGTCGATCTTCTCTTCCTCATCTTCGAATGCTCCCGGACACAATAGGCACAATTCTGTGAATCGTCTTTCGTACGTGGTAATATCAAATCCTTGGGTTCGTAACCCTCTAAGTTCTGTCTTGAGCTTATTGACCTCGGTTCTGGGACGGTACTTCTCGTTCATCAAGTGCTTGAATGCTGACCACGGTAGTGCGTACGCATCATCTTGTCCCACTTGCTCTAGATAGGTATTCCACCATGTTAACGCAGAACCTGTGAAGGTATGCGTAGCGTACTTCACTTTGTCCTCTTCAGTACACTTACTTATGGCAAACACCGATTCAACCTTCTCGGTCCACCGTTTCAATCCGATCGGTCCTTCGGTTCCATCAAATTCCAAAGGTTTGCAGGCAGTGAATTCTTTGTAGGTGCATCCTACACGATTTCCTGTACTGCTAGATCCAAGGTTATTGTTGGTATGTAGCGCAGCCTGTACTGCGGCTATGTTTGAAGCTAGAAAAGTACGGAATTCCTCTTCATTCATATTCACGGTGTGTCGAGTAGTCGGTGCCATTTCCTTCAAAATAGTTAACTGGAACAAGTTAATCATACAGAATATTAAGAGTAGTTAATAGTATTTCGTAGCATAATATGAACTCATTTATAAAAGCTTTTTCTTCATATTAGCGTTTTATAAGTTTAAATTCGGGTAGTACCTACCCGTTAAGTTCATACTTAGTAGCTAATATACAATTCAACTACTACAATTCTATATGAAAAACTGATTATAATAATATTTCGCGTTCAAACTTTTATACAATATTTTACAAACTTACAATACCGCTTATTTTACATAAAGCATGAAATATAGCACACAATAACTTTGATACAAGATAGTTGTGAAGATAATTCTAGCTAGTACACAAGTCGTTCAGCAAAGGCAATAAAGACACGTAATTCATACGTCCAGAAACAAGTCATGCATTCTGGTTTTACTAGGACTACTTCCCATCCTTGGTCTTGTGCAACATAACCATTATGGCCGTTGATAAGACAGCGTGTTGTAACGTCGTCAAAGGGACGAGGGTTACGTAATGTCCAACAGTCCCGTAACAATCTAAAAACCTCATTTCTTACCCCAATTACCGACTCCGTCACTTGTGGGAACGTTTTGTTTAATAGTTGTAGCCCGATGTTCTTGTTCTCACTTTGGTGAGAAGCGAACATTACTAATCCGTAAGCATAACATGCTTCTTTATGTTGCATGTTAGCCGCTTTTTCTAAATCACGAAGTCCAATATTCGGATATATTGAGTCAAAATAATTTCTTAACCCATTGCGTAAAATAGCATTTGGGTTCCCCGCAATATATGCGTCAAAGTAAACACATCGTAACTTATGGGTTTCCCAATGTGATATCCCCCATCTTTCAAACGAAAGTCTCTTATAAACCAAGACATTCTTGGAACGTTCTTCGAATGTCTTACAAACTGATCTCGCCTTAAATAGTTGTGCCGAGGAATTCTGACCGACTCTAGACAAGATTTCATCAATCATGTCTCCGGGTAGGTCTCTTAAAATATTGGGTTGTCTATCCATTTTGCGTTTTTATACTGTAAAATAGACAAGAGTTAGATTCATAAAAAAAAATACTTATTAATACAAGCAATTTTTACATATATCATAAAGCATAAGCACACTATATTACATATATTACACCACATGAATACAACTATCTTATTCCGACTCGCTTGTTTCTTCTTCTTCGGTTTTGGTTCGTTTTGCCAAGTTTCTAGGGATATATGATTTTCCCCTAATACGAGCCGTCGTTATCCACATTGGTTTAGAAAAACCTGGTGGTTTAGAGGTTCCCGGGTCATTGTTACAACTTAAGGACTTCGGGGGTTGACGATACATATAAAGTTCATCGGGGTTGGAATTAGATTTCTCTATTTTTATGCCCTTTCCCTTATTATTTTCTTTTGCCTTTTTAAATTCAGTTGGGGTAATTTCTATAACATCATCGGAATTCTCGTCGGAATCCGATTCATCGGAGAATTGGTAATCCTCCCAATATTTTGCTTCCTTGGCGGAAACACCATTGACCATAATTAACTTTGGTCGGTTGGTTGAGGATTTTCTTTTACTTAACCGTTTTATTATTTCCCCCACCGGTTCTATTTCTTCATCCGGTTCCGATTCTTCTTCCGGTTCCGATTCTTCTTCCGGTTCCGACTCTTCTTCCGGTTCCTCTTCGGGAACTTGTGAATCAGTCCACAAATCATTCCAATTTACATTTGACTCTTCATTATTATTAGGTGAGTCAATGGGACTTGTTCTAGAGGTAGACATCTATCACATAATATCAAACACGTTAAGAGATTAATATATCACATAATATTCATATGTTAAAAATATATAGTTTCCAACAAAAATGTTAAGCAATCATTTTTAAAGAAAACACGGTCGAAGTCCAGACTCACTAATGCATCCTAACAAACTCGATAAGACACACTAATGTAAATTTTCTGGTTCTCTAAGACCAACGCTCTGATACCAACTGAAATGTCCCGTTCTTATTGATTAAAAACGTTCCATATTAATTGATTTCGTTGCGAGGTTTTGACCTCTATATGAGACGTTTTTCAAAGACTGCATTCATTTTAAAACAAACCATAACCTTTATTTCATCAATAAAGGTTTAAAAAGCTTTACGTAGATTATCAAATAATGATAATCTAAAATATCCTGTTTACACACGACCATTACATAATGGTTTACAATACAAATATGTTACAACAAAATAAGTTTCTTGAATGCAGTTTTTACACAATATCATACAAGCATGGACTCCAAATCTCGTCCTTATTTAAGTATGCGACAGCGGAAGCTCTTAATAATCACCTGAGAATAAACATGCTTAAAACGTCAACAAAAATGTTGGTGAGTTATAGGTTTAACCTATATATATCAAATCATAATAATAGACCACAAGATTTCATATTTCAATACACATCCCATACATAGAGATAAAAATCATTCATATGGTGAACACCTGGTAACCGACAATAACAAGATGCATATATAAGAATATCCCCATCATTCCGGGACACCCTTCGGATATGATATAAATTTCGAAGTACTAAAGCATCCGGTACTTTGGATGGGGTTTGTTAGGCCCAATAGATCTATCTTTAGGATTCGCGTCAATTAGGGTGTCTGTTCCCTAATTCTTAGATTACCAGACTTAATAAAAAGGGGCATATTCGATTTCGAAAATTCAACCATAGAATGTAGTTTCACGTACTTGTGTCTATTTTGTAAATCATTTATAAAACCTGCATGTATTCTCATCCCAAAAATATTAGATTTTAAAAGTGGGACTATAACTCACTTTCACAGATTTTTACTTCGTCGGGAAGTAAGACTTGGCCACTGTTGATTCACGAACCTATAACAATATATACATATATATTAAAGTATGTTCAAAATATATTTACAACACTTTTAATATATTTTGATGTTTTAAGTTTATTAAGTCAGCTGTCCTCGTTAGTAACCTATAACTAGTTGTCCACAGTTAGATGTACAGAAATAAATCGATAAATATTATCTTGAATCAATCCACGACCCAGTGTATACGTATCTCAGTATTGATCACAACTCAAACTATATATATTTTGGAATCAACCTCAACCCTGTATAGCTAACTCCAACATTCACATATAGAGTGTCTATGGTTGTTCCGAAATATATATAGATGTGTCGACATGATAGGTCGAAACATTGTATACGTGTCTATGGTATCTCAAGATTACATAATATACAATACAAGTTGATTAAGTTATGGTTGGAATAGATTTGTTACCAATTTTCACGTAGCTAAAATGAGAAAAATTATCCAATCTTGTTTTACCCATAACTTCTTCATTTTAAATCCGTTTTGAGTGAATCAAATTGCTATGGTTTCATATTGAACTCTATTTTATGAATCTAAACAGAAAAAGTATAGGTTTATAGTCGGAAAAATAAGTTACAAGTCGTTTTTGTAAAGGTAGTCATTTCAGTCGAAAGAACGACGTCTAGATGACCATTTTAGAAAACATACTTCCACTTTGAGTTTAACCATAATTTTTGGATATAGTTTCATGTTCATAATAAAAAATCATTTTCTCAGAATAACAACTTTTAAATCAAAGTTTATCATAGTTTTTAATTAACTAACCCAAAACAGCCCGCGGTGTTACTACGACGGCGTAAATCCGGTTTTACGGTGTTTTTCGTGTTTCCAGGTTTTAAATCATTAAGTTAGCATATCATATAGATATAGAACATGTGTTTAGTTGATTTTAAAAGTCAAGTTAGAAGGATTAACTTTTGTTTGCGAACAAGTTTAGAATTAACTAAACTATGTTCTAGTGATTACAAGTTTAAACCTTCGAATAAGATAGCTTTATATGTATGAATCGAATGATGTTATGAACATCATTACTACCTTAATTTCCTTGGATAAACCTACTGGAAAAGAGAAAAATGGATCTAGCTTCAATGGATCCTTGGATGGCTCGAAGTTCTTGAAGCAGAATCATGACACGAAAACAAGTTCATGTAAGATCATCACTTGAAATAAGATTGTTATAGTTATAGAAATTGAACCAAAGTTTGAATATGATTATTACCTTGTATTAGAATGATAACCTACTGTAAGAAACAAAGATTTCTTGAGGTTGGATGATCACCTTACAAGATTGGAAGTGAGCTAGCAAACTTGAAAGTATTCTTGATTTTATGAAACTAGAACTTTTGGAATTTATGAAGAACACTTAGAACTTGAAGATAGAACTTGAGAGAGATCAATTAGATGAAGAAAATTGAAGAATGAAAGTGTTTGTAGGTGTTTTTGGTCGTTGGTGTATGGATTAGATATAAAGGATATGTAATTTTGTTTTCATGTAAATAAGTCATGAATGATTACTCATATTTTTGTAATTTTATGAGATATTTCATGCTAGTTGCCAAATGATGGTTCCCACATGTGTTAGGTGACTCACATGGGCTGCTAAGAGCTGATCATTGGAGTGTATATACCAATAGTACATACATCTAAAAGCTGTGTATTGTACGAGTACGAATACGGGTGCATACGAGTAGAATTGTTGATGAAACTGAACGAGGATGTAATTGTAAGCATTTTTGTTAAGTAGAAGTATTTTGATAAGTGTATTGAAGTCTTTCAAAAGTGTATAAATACATATTAAAACACTACATGTATATACATTTTAACTGAGTCGTTAAGTCATCGTTAGTCGTTACATGTAAGTGTTGTTTTTAAACCTTTAGGTTAACGGTCTTGTTAAATGTTGTTAACCCAATGTTTATAATATCAAATGAGATTTTAAATTATTATATTATCATGATATTATCATGTATGAATATCTCTTAATATGATATATATACATTAAATGTCTTTACAACGATAATCGTTACATATATGTCTCGTTTAAAAATCATTAAGTTAGTAGTCTTGTTTTTACATATGTAGTTCATTGTTAATATACTTAATGATATGTTTACTTATCATAGTATCATGTTAACTATATATATATCCATATATATGTCATCATATAGTTTTTACAAGTTTTAACGTTCGTGAATCACCGGTCAACTTGGGTGGTCAATTGTCTATATGAAACCTATTTCAATTAATCAAGTCTTAACAAGTTTGATTGCTTAACATGTTGGAAACATTTAATCATATAAATATCAATCTCAGTTAATATATATAAACATGGAAAAGTTCGGGTCACTACACAACAGATACATACTTTTGGACTGTAGCAAACACGGTCGAACCACGGTCGACCGTGCTTGTGACCGTGTGATAACGGCTAGTTTTTGAATCTCACTATAAATAGCAAGCATTGAAGAGCATTTAAAGATGACCCTCTTGCATATTTAAAAGGCTTATTTCCAGAGATTACAAGGGTTTTAATTACTACTCAAATGTGATCAAGCAAGAGAAGATTCTATGATCTTATAGATATAGAATTTGGTTGTTGTAAACTTACTAATCAAAATTGTTTATCTTGTGAGTTTACTTAGTGTGATGTATGTCCTATTATTGTCTTAGGATCATCATTGCAAATTGTATAAGTCTTGTAACTTTAATTAGTAGAAGCATAGGCTAACTTAGTGATGTACTTCCTTAAAGGGACTTAGGAAGGTGATTAATCTTATTTGAAGATTAATACTTGTCCAAGTTGAAGGCAAGTTGAGCTAGGTTGGAGTTGATCTTTCAAAGGGATAGAAAGATTAGGTTTGTTGTCTACCAAAGAAGTTAAAGACTTGTAATCGGATCTCCCCCGAGTTTGGAGAAAAGTGCTTAGTGAAGCAATAAATCCCGAATAGTGTAATCAGGGAGTGGATTAAGGTGGATTAGTTAGCATCCACCCGAACCACTATAAATCCTTGTGTGTGTGTTCTTTACATTACTTTGCTTATCAATTTGAACATACACACCACACACATCAAGTTTGAGTTGAATTGATTGATCATAGTTAATCAAATTTAGTGATCAATCGAAAAAGTGTTAAAAACGTATTAAGTAACTATTCATCCCCTTTCTAGTTACTTACATGATTAATAAAAACATCGCTCAAATCTTGAAAACTCCTAATTGAATCGGGAGGTAAATTACTTAACCACGCTTTCGCGTCACCTTTAAGAGTGAATGGAAATGCCCTAAACTTATAAGCATCATCGATAACATCCTTGTTCTTATAGATGTCTCAAATGTCGTTAAATTTTTGGAGGTGTTCCATGAAATAGCATATCCTTGATCAATGTAAAAAAATTACCCTCGATCTTCCAATTATCGGCCCCGATGGGCGGTTTAGTAATAGCCGGAGGCACCAATATTAGTGCAACTAACCTAGCATTCCACATTGGAGTGTCGTCTGGATCATTTTGTTGCTCTTCATTAACGGGTAAACCATGACCAATCGGATTACCCTCTTCGCCTCCGTCCATATCTATCAAACAAAATGGCAAAATTTCAAAAATACTTCCTTAAATCTGTTTATTCTCTACATTTATAAACCCCATGCATGTTTTTCTTCGGATCGGAAAATTGATGTGTAAACTCTTGATCCTTTTGGAATCTCCTTGTCATACACCAAAGTACCTAACCTTCAATAACAACACAAACACAAACGGTTTTCCAGACACAATAATATATAAAAACAAGAAAAATAACTTTTGTAAGGATAAATTCTTACAAAAGGATCGAACAATTAAAAGCTTAAACCAAAAACTAAACTAGCTAACCGCTCCCCAGAAGTGGCACCAAGAAAGTGTGATGCATGTTGCATAATACATCAATTACCCTCAAAATTTATACAAGATTCAAACACTACAAATAAGCACACATAACTATCGAGCACTTAATACCCGGTTATTATAGCACGTTAATGTAAGTATTCGTATCAAGTTCATCCCAAGAGAGCGGTGTAAGTTGAATAATTGAAACTATTAATTGTCCTGGGGTTTGTTTGATTGGGGGGGGGGGGGTTTAATTAATTTAAATTATCAACTAAACTTGCACAAATAAACAAACATAAACTTAACAATTATAACTAGCAACAAGTAAAAAGTAACTACATATTGAGATCAAAACCAATTAACAAAGTAGTGTTCACTCACCTAATCCTCTCTATGCTTGGATTGCCCCATTTTACCCAATTTGATATCACATTAGTTATTGAACTATTAGTTGTTTAGCATCACTACCAAACCTTAATCAAATTACACTTTGTAAACTCACATAAGCATTGCATTCTAAGATCAAGTTAAGTATGAGCGGTTATTGAGATTATGCTTGGGTTAAAATCACTCAAAACCCTTCAACTATCAAAATCACTTAAGATAATCAAACACCACTATGTTGACTAAAGGTCAATTGAAAACCAACATAGACTGAAAACACAATCACTTGAAATTCTCAATCTAGTTGTCTAGATCACCTAAGGTGTTGAAGCACAAATTGATTCACTTCTCAAATCACAAAGAGAGCTGCACAATCTATGTAATCAAAGTAAAACCTAAAACAATGCATAGCAATGGACCTCATAGCTAATACAATAACACTTTCTCATGTATTTCATTCAACCAACTTTATTCAATTGATTTAGGGTAAATCAATACATTAGAGATTTAAAGATAAGTAAACACAAGAAAATTAGCCAAGCATGGCTAAGATTACACTAATCATAAGCATAGAAACACAAATAAACATCATATTCAACTATTACAAGTATTCAATTCAAAACTTAGAGAAATAAAGGTGGAGATTACAACCCAATTGATAAAACTAGATAAATCTAATAATAAGATTGCTTGAGCTTTTGCTTGATCTTCCAAATTAGCCTTAATCTCCCTCTTGATGATGAAATTAGGGGTTTGAGATGAAAAATCGTGCTAAAAACTGCAGCTTTCCTTTTGAAAACCCTATCTCATTCCTTTTATAGTTGCCCAAAAAAATGCATAAAATAGCGAGGTTCACTGCACCATAAGGAGGTGCACCGCACCTTATAGCGTGGGAGTGAGGTGCGCCGCACCATAAGGCAGGTGCGCCCATATAACTGAGAATCTGATCTTCAACTTTTGAATTTGAATTTCTACTTTTTAGTGTTAAGGTGCGCCGCCTTTTGGATCTGGTGCGCCGCATGAAAGGACCCATCCTAATCCATTCGGACGAAGTCCGTATCGATTATAAATGATTCACAATAGTTGATTACATCGCGATGTATTTGACCTCTATATGATACATTTTACAAACATTGCATTCGTTTTTGAAAAGACAATATTTCATTACATCGAAAGTTGACGGTATGCATACCATTTCATAATATATCTAATTATAATTGACTTAATATTAATCTTTGATGAACTCAATGACTCGAATGCAACGTCTTTTGAAATATGTCATGAATGACTCCAAGTAATATCTTTAAAATGAGTAATTGCACAGTGGAAGACTTCTTTCATACCTAAGAATAAACATGCTTTAAAGTGTCAACCAAAAAGGTTGGTGAGTTCATTAGTTTAACATAAATAATCATTTCATAATTTTAATAGACCACAAGATTTCATATTTCCATTTCTCATAAACATAGTCCCATGCATAGAGACAAAAATATCATTCATATGGATTGAACACCTGGTAACCGACATTCACAATATACATATAAGAATATCCCCATCATTCCGGGATCCTCCTTCGGACATGATATAAATTTCGAAGTACTAAAGCATCCGGTACTTTGGATGGGGCTTGTTGTGAAATGTCCCGTTCTTATTGATTAAAAACGTTCCATATTAATTGATTTCGTTGCGAGGTTTTGACCTCTATATGAGACGTTTTTCAAAGACTGCATTCATTTTAAAACAAACCATAACCTTTATTTCATCAATAAAGGTTTAAAAAGCTTTACGTAGATTATCAAATAATGATAATCTAAAATATCCTGTTTACACACGACCATTACATAATGGTTTACAATACAAATATGTTATAACAAAATAAGTTTCTTGAATGCAGTTTTTACACAATATCATACAAGCATGGACTCCAAATCTCATCCTTATTTAAGTATGCGACAGCGGAAGCTCTTAATAATCACCTGAGAATAAACATGCTTAAAACGTCAACAAAAATGTTGGTGAGTTATAGGTTTAACCTATATATATATCAAATCATAATAATAGACCACAAGATTTCATATTTCAATACACATCCCATACATAGAGATAAAAATCATTCTTATGGTGAACACCTGGTAACCGACATTAACAAAATGCATATATAAGAATATCCCCATCATTCCGGGACACCCTTCGGATATGATATAAATTTCGAAGTACTAAAGCATCCGGTACTTTGGATGGGGTTTGTTAGGCCCAATAGATCTATCTTTAGGATTCGCGTCAATTAGGGTGTCTGTTCCCTAATTCTTAGATTACCAGACTTAATAAAAAGGGGCATATTCGATTTCGATAATTCAACCATAGAATGTAGTTTCACGTACTTGTGTTTATTTTGTAAATCGTTTATAAAACCTGCATGTATTCTCATCCCAAAAATATTAGATTTTAAAAGTGGGACTATAACTCACTTTCACAGATTTTTACTTCGTCGGGAAGTAAGACTTGGCCACTGGTTGATTCACGAACCTATAACAATATATATATATATATATATATATATATATATATATATATATATATATATATATATATATATATATATATATATATATATATATATATATATATATATATATATATATATATATATCAAAGTATGCTCAAAATATATTTACAACACTTTTAATATATTTTGATGTTTTAAGTTTATTAAGTCAGCTGTCCTCGTTAGTAACCTACAACTAGTTGTCCACAGTTAGATGTACAGAAATAAATCGATAAATATTATCTTGAATCAATCCACGACCCAGTGTATACGTATCTCAGTATTGATCACAACTCAAACTATATATATTTTGGAATCAACCTCAACCCTGTATAGCTAACTCCAACATTCACATATAGAGTGTCTATGGTTGTTCCAAAATATATATAGATGTGTCGACATGATAGGTCGAAACATTGTATACGTGTCTATGGTATCTCAAGATTACATAATATACAATACAAGTTGATTAAGTTATGGTTGGAATAGATTTGTTACCAATTTTCACGTAGCTAAAATGAGAAAAATTATCCAATCTTGTTTTACCCATAACTTCTTCATTTTAAATCCGTTTTGAGTGAATCAAATTGCTATGGTTTCATATTGAATTGCTATGGTTTCATATTGAACTCTATTTTATGAATCTAAACAGAAAATGTATAGGTTTATAGTCGGAAAAATAAGTTACAAGTCATTTTTGTAAAGGTAGTCATTTCAGTCGAAAGAACGACGTCTAGATGACCATTTTAGAAAACATACTTCCACATTGAGTTTAACCATAATTTTTGGATATAGTTTCATTTTCATAATAAAAATCATTTTCTCATAATAACAACTTTTAAATCAAAGTTTATCATAGTTTTTAATTAACTAACCCAAAACAGCCCGCGGTGTTACTACGACGGCGTAAATCCGGTTTTACGGTGTTTTTCGTGTTTCCAGGTTTTAAATCATTAAGTTAGCATATCATATAGATATAGAACATGTGTTTAGTTGATTTTAAAAGTCAAGTTAGAAGGATTAACTTTTGTTTGCGAACAAGTTTAGGATTAACTAAACTATGTTCTAGTGATTACAAGTTTAAACCTTCGAATAAGATAGCTTTATATGTATGAATCGAATGATGTTATGAACATCATTACTACCTTAAGTTCCTTGGATAAACCTACTGGAAAAGAGAAAAATGGATCTAGCTTCAACGGATCCTTGGATGGCTCGAAGTTCTTGAAGCAGAATCATGACACGAAAACAAGTTCAAGTAAGATCATCACTTGAAATAAGATTGTTATAGTTATAGAAATTGAACCAAAGTTTGAATATGATTATTACCTTGTATTAGAATGATAACCTACTGTAAGAAACAAAGATTTCTTGTGGTTGGATGATCACCTTACAAGATTGGAAGTGAGCTAGCAAACTTGAAAGTATTCTTGATTTTATGTAACTAGAACTTGTAGAATATATGAAGAACACTTAGAACTTGAAGATAGAACTTGAGAGAGATCAATTAGATGAATAAAATTGAAGAATGAAAGTGTTTGTAGGTGTTTTTGGTCGTTGGTGTATGGATTAGATATAAAGGATATGTAATTTTGTTTTCATGTAAATAAGTCATGAATGATTACTCATATTTTTGTAATTTTATGAGATATTTCATGCTAGTTTCCAAATGATGGTTCCCGCATGTGTTAGGTGACTCACATGGGCTGTTAAGAGCTGATCATTGGAGTGTATATACCAATAGTACATACATCTAAAACCTGTGTATTGTACAAGTACGAATACGGGTGCATACGAGTAGAATTGTTGATGATACTGAACGAGGATGTAATTGTAAGCATTTTTATTAAGTAGAAGTATTTTGATAAGTGTATTGAAGTCTTTCAAAAGTGTATAAATACATATTAAAACACTACATGTATATACATTTTAACTGAGTCGTTAAGTCATCGTTAGTCGTTACATGTAAGTGTTGTTTTGAAACCTTTAGGTTAACGATCTTGTTAAATGTTGTTAACCCAATGTTTATAATATCAAATGAGATTTTAAATTATTATATTATCATGATATTATCATGTATGAATATCTCTTAATATGATATATATCCATTAAATGTCTTTACAACGATAATCGTTACATATATGTCTCGTTTAAAAATCATTAAGTTAGTAGTCTTGTTTTTACATATGTAGTTCATTGTTAATATACTTAATGATATGTTTACTTATCATAGTATCATGTTAAATATATATATATAGCCATATATATGTCATCATATAGTTTTTACAAGTTTTAACGTTCGTGAATCACCGGTCAACTTGGGTGGTCAATTGTCTATATGAAACATATTTCAATTAATCAAGTCTTAACAAGTTTGATTGCTTAACATGTTGGAAACATTTAATCATGTAAATATCAATCTCAATTAATATATATAAACATGGAAAAGTTCGGGTCACTACAGTACCCACCCGTTAAATAAATTTCGTCCTGAAATTTTAAGCTGTTGAAGGTGTTGACGAATCTTCTGGAAATAGATGCGGGTATTTCTTCTTCATCTGATCTTCACACTCTCAGGTGAACTCGGGTCCTCTACGAGCATTCCATCGAACCTTAACAATTTGTATCTTGTTTTGCTTAAGTCTTTTAACCTCACGATCCATTATTTCGACGGGTTCTTCGATGAATTGAAGTTTTTCGTTGATTTGGATTTCATCGAACGGAATAGTGAGATCTTCTTTAGCAAAACATTTCTTCAAATTCGAGACGTGGAAAGTGTTATATACAGCCGCGAGTTGTTGAGGTAACTCAAGTCGGTAAGCTACTGGTCCGACACGATCAATAATCTTGAATGGTCCAATATACCTTGGATTTAATTTCCCTCGTTTACCAAATCGAACAACGCCTTTCCAAGGTGCAACTTTAAGCATGACCATCTCTCCAATTTCAAATTCTATATCTTTTCTTTTAATGTCAGCGTAGCTCTTTTGTCGACTTTGGGTGGTTTTCAATCGTTGTTGAATTTGGATGATCTTCTCGGTAGTTTCTTGTATAATCTCCGGACCCGTAATCTGTCTATCCCCCACTTCACTCCAACAAATCGGAGACCTGCACTTTCTACCATAAAGTGCTTCAAACGGCGCCATCTCAATGCTTGAATGGTAGCTGTTGTTGTAAGAAAATTCTGCTAACCGTAGATGTCGATCCCAACTGTTTCCGAAATCAATAACACATGCTCGTAGCATGTCTTCAAGCGTTTGTATCGTCCTTTCGCTCTGCCCATCAGTTTGTGGATGATAGGCAGTACTCATGTCTAGACGAGTTCCTAATGCTTGCTGTAATGTCTGCAAGAATCTTGAAATAAATCTGCCATCCCTATCAGAGATAATAGAGATTGGTATTCCATGTCTGGAGACTACTTCCTTCAAATACAGTCGTGCTAACTTCTCCATCTTGTCATCTTCTCTTATTGGTAGGAAGTGTGCGGATTTGGTGAGACGATCAACTATTACCCAAATAGTATCAAAACCACTTGCAGTCCTTGGCAATTTAGTGATGAAATCCATGGTAATGTTTTCCCATTTCCATTCCGGAATTTCGGGTTGTTGAAGTAGACCTGATGGTTTCTGATGCTCAGCTTTGACCTTAGAACACGTCAAACATTCTCCTACGTATTTAGCAACATCGGCTTTCATACCCGGCCACCAAAAATGTTTCTTGTAATCCTTGTACATCTTCCCCGTTCCAGGATGTATTGAGTATATGGTTTTATGAGCTTTTCTAAGTACCATTTCTCTCATATCTCCAAATTTTGGTACCCAAATCCTTTCAGCCCTATACCGGGTTCCATCTTCCCGAATATTAAGATGCTTCTCCGATCCTTTGGGTATTTCATCCTTTAAATTTCCCTCTTTTAAAACTCCTTGTTGCGCTTCCTTTATTTGAGTAGTAAGGTTATTATGAATCATTATATTCATAGATTTTACTCGAATGGGTTCTCTGACCTTCCTGCTCAAGGCATCGGCTACCACATTTGCCTTCCCCGGGTGGTAACGAATCTCAAAGTCATAATCATTCAACAATTCAATCCACCTACGCTGCCTCATATTCAGTTGTTTCTGATTAAATATGTGTTGAAGACTTTTATGGTCGGTATATATAATACTTTTGACCCCATATAAGTAGTGCCTCCAAGTCTTTAATGCAAAAACAACCGCGCCTAATTCCAAATCATGCGTCGTATAATTTTGTTCGTGAATCTTCAATTGTCTAGACGCATAAGCAATCACCTTCGTTCGTTGCATTAATACACAACCGAGACCTTGCTTTGATGCATCACAATAAATCACAAAATCATCATTCCCTTCAGGCAATGACAATATAGGTGCCGTAGTTAGCTTTTTCTTCAATAACTGAAACGCTTTCTCTTGTTCATCATTCCATTCAAATTTCTTCCCTTTATGCGTTAATGCAGTCAAGGGTTTTGCTATTCTGGAAAAGTCTTGGATGAACGTTCTGTAGTAACCAGCTAGTCCTAAAAACTGGCGTATGTGTTTCGGAGTTTTCGGGGTTTCCCACTTTTCAACAGTTTCTATCTTTGCCGGATCCACCTTAATACCTTCTTTGTTCACTATGTGACCTAGGAATTGAACTTCTTCCAACCAAAATGCACACTTTGAAAACTTAGCGTACAATTCTTCCTTCCTCAATACTTCTAACACCTTTCTCAAATGTTCACCGTGTTCTTGGTCATTCTTTGAGTAAATAAGTATGTCATCAATGAAAACAATGACAAACTTGTCAAGGTATGGTCCACACACTCGGTTCATAAGGTCCATGAACACAGCTGGTGCATTAGTTAAACCAAACGGCATGACCATAAACTCGTAATGACCGTAACGTGTTCTGAAAGCAGTCTTTGGAATATCATCTTCTTTCACCCGCATTTGATGATACCCGGAACGTAAGTCAATCTTTGAATAAACAGACGAGCCTTGTAGTTGATCAAATACGTCGTCGATTCTCGGTAGTGGGTAGCGATTCTTGATGGTAAGTTTGTTCAACTCTCGGTAGTCGATACACAACCTGAATGTACCATCTTTCTTCTTGACAAACAAAACAGGAGCTCCCCACGGTGATGTGCTTGGTCGAATGAAACCACGCTCTAAAAGTTCTTGTAATTGGCTTTGCAGTTCTTTCATCTCGTTGGGTGCGAGTCTGTAAGGAGCACGAGCTATTGGTGCAGCTCCTGGTACAAGATCTATTTGAAATTTAAAGGATCGATGTGGGGGTAATCCCGGTAATTCTTTCGGAAATACATCGGGAAATTCTTTTGCAATGGGAACATCATTGATGCTCTTTTCTTCAGTTTGTACTTTCTCGACGTGTGCTAGAACAGCATAGCAACCTTTTCTTATTAGTTTTTGTGCCTTCAAATTACTAATAAGATGTAGCTTCGTGTTGCCCTTTTCTCCGTACACCATTAAGGGTTTTCCTTTTTCTCGTATAATGCGAATTGCATTTTTGTAACAAACGATCTCTGCTTTCACTTCTTTCAACCAGTCCATACCGATTATCACATCAAAACTCCCTAACTCTACTGGTATCAAATCAATCTTAAATGTTTCGCTAACCAGTTTAATTTCTCGATTCCGACATATATTATCTGCTGAAATTAATTTACCATTTGCTAATTCGAGTAAAAATTTACTATCCAAAGGCGTCAATGGACAACTTAATTTAGCACAAAAATCTCTACTCATATAGCTTCTATCCGCACCCGAATCAAATAAAACGTAAGCAGATTTATTGTCAATAAGAAACGTACCCGTAACAAGCTCCGGGTCTTCCTGTGCCTCTGCCGCATTAATATTGAAAACTCTTCTACGGCCTTGTCCATTCGTGTTCTCCTGGTTCGGGCAATTTCTAATAATGTGGCCCGGTTTTCCACATTTATAACAAACTACATTGGCATAGCTTGCTCCGACACTACTTGCTCCGCCATTACTCGTTTCGACACCATTTGTTCCTTTCGTTCTATTAACTCCTGGTCCGTTGACCTCACACTTCGCCGCGCTATGACAATTTCTTTTACACTTGTTGCAAAATTTGGTGCAGAACCCCGAGTGATACTTTTCACACCTTTGGCATAGCTACTTCTGATTGTTGTTGTTATTGCGGTTATTATTGTTGTTGGGATGATTGTTGTAGTTGTTGGGCCGTTTGTTGTAGTTGCGATTGATGTTGCGATTGTTGGGATAATTGTTGCGATTATTGTTGTAATTGCTGTTGTTGTTGTATTGGTGATTCTTATCACCGTTTTCCTCCCACTTTCTTTTGACTTGCTTCACATTGGCCTCTTCAGCAGTCTGTTCTTTAATTCTTTCTTCAATCTGGTTCACTAGTTTGTGAGCCATTCTACATGCCTGTTGTATGGAGGCGGGCTCGTGTGAACTTATATCTTCTTGGATTCTTTCCGGTAATCCTTTCAGAAACGCGTCGATCTTCTCTTCCTCATCTTCGAATGCTCCCGGACACAATAGGCACAATTCTGTGAATCATCTTTCGTACGTGGTAATATCAAATCCTTGGGTTCGTAACCCGCTAAGTTCTGTCTTGAGCTTATTGACCTCAGTTCTGGGACGGTACTTCTCGTTCATCAAGTGCTTGAATGCTGACCACGGTAGTGCGTACGCATCGTCTTGTCCCACTTGCTCTAGATAGGTATTCCACCATGTTAACGCAGAACCTGTGAAGGTATGCGTAGCGTACTTTACTTTGTCCTCTTCAGTACACTTACTTATGGCAAACACCGATTCGACCTTCTCGGTCCACCGTTTCAATCCGATCGGTCCTTCGGTTCCATCAAATTCCAAAGGTTTGCAGGCAGTGAATTCTTTGTAGGTGCATCCTACACGATTTCCTGTACTGCTAGATCCAAGGTTATTGTTGGTATGTAGCGCAGCCTGTACTGCGGCTATGTTTGAAGCTAGAAAAGTACGGAATTCCTCTTCATTCATATTCACTGTGTGTCGAGTAGTCGGTGCCATTTCCTTCAAAATAGTCAAATGGAACAAGTTAATCATACAGAATATTAAGAGTAGTTAATAGTATTTCGTAGCATAATATGAACTCATTTATAAAAGCTTTTTCTTCATATTAGCGTTTTATAAGTTTAAATTCGGGTAGTACCTACCCGTTAAGTTCATACTTAGTAGCTAATATACAATTCAACTACTACAATTCTATATGAAAAACTGATTATAATAATATTTCGCGTTCAAACTTTTACACAATATTTTACAAACTTACAATACCGCTTATTTTACATATAGCATGAAATATAGCACACAATAAATTTGATACAAGATGGTTGTGAAGATAATTCTAGCTAGTACACAAGTCGTTCAGCAAAGGCAATAAAGACACGTAATTCATACGTCCAGAAACAAGTCATGCATTCAGGTTTTACTAGGATTACTTCCCATCCTTGGTCTTGTGGAACATAACCGTTATGTCCGTTGATAAGACAGCGTGTTGTAACGTCGTCAAAGGGACAAGGGTTACATAATGTCCAACAGTCCCATAACAATCTAAAAACCTCATTTCTTACCCCAATTACCGACTCCGTCACTTGTGGGAACGTTTTGTTTAATAGTTGTAGCCCGATGTTCTTGTTCTCACTTTGGTGAGAAGCGAACATTACTAATCCGTAAGCATAACATGCTTCTTTATGTTGCATGTTAGCCGCTTTTTCTAAATCACGAAGTCCAATATTCGAATATATTGAGTCAAAATAATTTCTTAACCCATTGCGTAAAATAGCATTTGGGTTCCCCGCAATATATGCGTCAAAGTAAA
Organism: Rutidosis leptorrhynchoides; assembly: GCF_046630445.1. Taxonomy (NCBI): domain Eukaryota; kingdom Viridiplantae; phylum Streptophyta; class Magnoliopsida; order Asterales; family Asteraceae; genus Rutidosis; species Rutidosis leptorrhynchoides. Next base: position 285,989,330 of record NC_092343.1, read on the forward strand.
CACAACGTAACTTATGGATTTCCCAATGTGATATCCCCCATCTTTCGAACGAAAGCCTTTTATAAACCAAGGCATTCTTGGAACGTTCTTCGAATGTCTTACAAACTGATCTCGCCTTAAATAGTTGTGCCGAAGAATTCTGACCGACTCTAGACAAGATTTCATCAATCATGTCTCCGGGTAGGTCTCATAAAATATTAGGTTGTCTATCCATTTTGTGTTTTTATACTGTAAAATAGACAAGAGTTAGATTCATAAAAAAAATACTTATTAATACAAGCAATTTTTACATATATCATAAAGCATAAGCACACTATATTACTTATATTACACCACACGAATACAACTATCTTATTCCGACTCGCTTGTTTCTTCTTCTTCGGTTTTGGTTCGTTTTGCCAAGTTTCTAGGGATATATGATGTTCCCCTAATACGAGCCGTCGTTATCCACATTGGTTTAGAAAAACCTGGTGGTTTAGAGGTTCCCGGGTCATTGTTACAACTTAAGGACTTCGGGGGTTGACGATACATATAAAGTTCATCGGGGTTGGAATTAGATTTCTCTATTTTTATGCCCTTTCCCTTATTATTTTCTTTTGCCTTTTTAAATTCAGTTGGGGTAATTTCTATGACATCATCGGAATTCTCGTCGGAATCTGATTCATCGGAGAATTGGTAATCCTCCCAATATTTTGCTTCCTTGGCGGAAACACCATTGACCATAATTTACCTTGGTCTGTTGGTTGAGAATTTTCTTTTACTTAACCGTTTTATTATTTCCCCCACCGGTTCTATTTCTTCATCCGGTTCCGATTCTTCTTCCGGTTCCGATTCTTCTTCCGGTTCCGACTCTTCTTCCGGTTCCTCTTCGGGAACTTGTGAATCAGTCCACGAATCATTCCAATTTACATTTGACTCTTCATTATTATTAGGTGAGTCAATGGGACTTGTTCTAGAGGTAGACATCTATCACATAATATCAAATGCGTTAAGAGATTAATATATCACATAATATTCACATGTTAAAAATATATAGTTTCCAACAAAATTTGTTAAGCAATCATTTTTCAAGTAAACACGGTCGAAGTCCAGACTCACTAATGCATCCTAACAAACTCGATAAGACACACTAATGCAAAATTCTGGTTCTCTAAGACCAACGCTCTGATACCAACTGAAATGTCCCGTTCTTATTGATTAAAAACGTTCCATATTAATTGATTTCTTTGCGAGGTTTTGACCTCTATATGAGACGTTTTTCAAAGACTGCATTCATTTTAAAACAAACCATAACCTTTATTTCATCAATAAAGGTTTAAAAAGCTTTACGTAGATTATCAAATAATGATAATCTAAAATATCCTGTTTACACACGACCATTACATAATGGTTTACAATACAAATATGTTATAACAAAATAAGTTTCTTGAATGCAGTTTTTACACAATATCATACAAGCATGGACTCCAAATCTCGTCCTTATTTAAGTATGCGACAGCGGAAGCTCTTAATAATCACCTGAGAATAAACATGCTTAAAACGTCAACAAAAATGTTGGTGAGTTATAGGTTTAACCTATATATATATATATATATATATATATATATATATATATATATATATATATATATATATATATATATATATATATATATATATATATATATATATATATATATATATATATATATATATATATATATATATATATATCAAATCATAATAATAGACCACAAGATTTCATATTTCAATACACATCCCATACATAGAGATAAAAATCATTCTTATGGTGAACACCTGGTAACCGACATTAACAAAATGCATATATAAGAATATCCCCATCATTCCGGGACACCCTTCGGATATGATATAAATTTCGAAGTACTAAAGCATCCGGTACTTTGGATGGGGTTTGTTAGGCCCAATAGATCTATCTTTAGGATTCGCGTCAATTAGGGTGTCTGTTCCCTAATTCTTAGATTACCAGACTTAATAAAAAGGGGCATATTCGATTTCGATAATTCAACCATAGAATGTAGTTTCACGTACTTGTGTCTATTTTGTAAATCATTTATAAAACCTGCATGTATTCTCATCCCAAAAATATTAGATTTTAAAAGTGGGACTATAACTCACTTTCACAGATTTTTACTTCGTCGGGAAGTAAGACTTGGCCACTGGTTGATTCACGAACCTATAACAATATATACATATATATCAAAGTATGTTCAAAATATATTTACAACACTTTTAATATATTTTGATGTTTTAAGTTTAATAAGTCAGCTGTCCTCGTTAGTAACCTACAACTAGTTGTCCACAGTTAGATGTACAGAAATAAATCGATAAATATTATCTTGAATCAATCCACGACCCAGTGTATACGTATCTCAGTATTGATCACAACTCAAACTATATATATTTTGGAATCAACCTCAACCCTGTATAGCTAACTCCAACATTCACATATAGAGTGTCTATGGTTGTTCCGAAATATATATAGATGTGTCGACATAATAGGTCGAAACATTGTATACGTGTCTATGGTATCTCAAGATTACATATTATACAATACAAGTTGATTAAGTTATGGTTGGAATAGATTTGTTACCAATTTTCACGTAGCTAAAATGAGAAAAATTATCCAATCTTGTTTTACCCATAACTTCTTCATTTTAAATCCGTTTTGAGTGAATCAAATTGCTATGATTTCATATTGAACTCTATTTTATGAATCTAAACAGAAAAAGTATAGGTTTATAGTCAGAAAAATAAGTTACAAGTCGTTTTTGTAAAGGTAGTCATTTCAGTCGAAAGAACGACGTCTAGATGACCATTTTAGAAAACATACTTCCACATTGAGTTTAACCATAATTTTTGGATATAGTTTCATTTTCATAATAAAAATCATTTTCTCAGAATAACAACTTTTAAATTAAAGTTTATCATAGTTTTTAATTAACTAACCCAAAACAGCCCGCGGTGTTACTACGACGGCGTAAATCCGGTTTTACGGTGTTTTTCGTGTTTCCAGGTTTTAAATCATTAAGTTAGCATATCATATAGATATAGAACATGTGTTTAGTTGATTTTAAAAGTCAAGTTAGAAGGATTAACTTTTGTTTGCGAACAAGTTTAGGATTAACTAAACTATGTTCTAGTGATTACAAGTTTAAACCTTCGAATAAGATAGCTTTATATGTATGAATCGAATGATGTTATGAACATCATTACTACCTTAATTTCCTTGGATAAACCTACTGGAAAAGAGAAAAATGGATCTAGCTTCAACGGATCCTTGGATGGCTCGAAGTTCTTGAAGCAGAATCATGACACGAAAACAAGTTCAAGTAAGATCATCACTTGAAATAAGATTGTTATAGTTATAGAAATTGAACCAAAGTTTGAATATGATTATTATCTTGTATTAGAATGATAACCTACTGTAAGAAACAAAGATTTCTTGTGGTTGGATGATCACCTTACAAGATTGGAAGTGAGCTAGCAAACTTGAAAGTATTCTTGATTTTATGTAACTAGAACTTGTAGAATATATGAAGAACACTTAGAACTTGAAGATAGAACTTGAGAGAGATCAATTAGATGAATAAAATTGAAGAATGAAAGTGTTTGTAGGTGTTTTTGGTCGTTGGTGTATGGATTAGATATAAAGGATATGTAATTTTGTTTTCATGTAAATAAGTCATGAAGGATTACTCATATTTTTGTAATTTTATGAGATATTTCATGCTAGTTACCAAATGATGGTTCCCACATGTGTTAGGTGACTCACATGGGCTGCTAAGAGCTGATCATTGGAGTGTATATACCAATAGTACATACATCTAAAAGCTGTGTATTGTACGAGTACGAATACGGGTGCATACGAGTAGAATTGTTGATGAAACTGAACGAGGATGTAATTGTAAGCATTTTTGTTAAGTAGAAGTATTTTCATAAGTGTATTGAAGTCTTTCAAAAGTGTATAAATACATATTAAAACACTACATGTATATACATTTTTACCGAGTCGTTAAGTCATCGTTAGTCGTTACATGTAAGTGTTGTTTTGAAACCTTTAGGTTAACGATCTTGTTAAATGTTGTTAACCCAATGTTTATAATATCAAATGAGATTTTAAATTATTATATTATCATGATATTATCATGTATGAATATCTCTTAATATGATATATATCCATTAAATGTCTTTACAACGATAATCGTTACATATATGTCTCGTTTAAAAATCATTAAGTTAGTAGTCTTGTTTTTACATATGTAGTTCATTGTTAATATACTTAATGATATGTTTACTTATCATAGTATCATGTTAAATATATATATATATATATATATATATATATATATATATATATATATATATATATATATATATATATATATATATAGCCATATATATGTCATCATATAGTTTTTACAAGTTTTAACGTTCGTGAATCACCGGTCAACTTGGGTGGTCAATTGTCTATATGAAACATATTTCAATTAATCAAGTCTTAACAAGTTTGATTTCTTAACATGTTGGAAACATTTAATCATGTAAATATGAATCTCAATTAATATATATAAACATGGAAAAGTTCGGGTCACTACATGTTGGGCCCGATAGATCTATCTTTAGAGTTCGCGTCAATTAGGGTGTCTGTTCCCTAATTCTTAGATTACCAGACTAAATAAAAAGGGGCATTTTCGATTTAGATAATTCAACCATAGAATGTAGTTTCACGTACTTGTGTCTATTTCATAAAACAGTTATAAAAATAGCGCATGTATTCTCAGTCCCAAAAATATATATTGCAAAAGCATTTAAAAAGGGATTAATGAAACTCACCTAATGTATTTTGTAGCAAAAATACATATGACAACATTAGACAAACTGAACAATGCATGATTGGCCTCGGATTCACGAACCTATATCATTTGTATCTTTATTAATATACATAATCATAATCGAACAAAATTATTTATTATATCTTAATTTATATATTATATATTTAATTTGTGTATATATTCAAAATGATTAATATCAAGATAGTTATGTTAATATATCCATAGTTATTTATATACCTAATTGTTTAGTGTTGTATTTAAAATCAATAGTTTGTTATATGTACGTTTTTAAATAACTAATATTAGTATGTTTTATTTATATAGTATGTGCAATATTAGCGTATGTAATAAGTATAGAATATTTATCTGTTTAAAAAGATAGTTTTTATAATAAATCTCATAATAATGCTGATAATAGGAGTGTTTAATAAAGTGAATAATTTGATAGTAATGGTAATGAAAATAATAATTTTGATAATACCGATTCTTATAATAGTATTAATAACTTTTAATAATAATGTTAACACTAATAACAAAAATGGTAATGGTAATCGTAATAATAATAATAGTTATGTTAATAATAATAATAATACTAATAATAATACATGAACTACCTTTAAGAGCTTTTTCCCTAAAAAAAATATGCCTTAGACAGGACTCGAACCCATGACCTCTTGTTCCCCCACTAAACGCATAACCATCTGCTCTACTTCTCATTTTCTGTTTTAGTTCTTATCACACTTCTATATATATGGATTCTGCCCAACAATGCAACAAGTCCACTAACCTTTTAACAATAACCCAACACAATAGCCCATCTAATTAAAGTAGTCCCAATTATTACGGCCCAATCACAAAAAAACTGCCCAAATCATTTTGTAGCCCAAATATAACCATTACTCTAATCTTATTATCAGTTTAATCGAATCATGTTGCAAGAAAAAGGGTGTAGGGTTACTCAGTTCGACCAGAAGCCAAAAACATAAAACGCATCATCATCATCCTATTTCTTTGTCCCCATGATCATTTTGCTTCACCAAATTACCTAGTAATCTATCAAATAAATAAGGAATATCTTGTATCACTCCTCGGCTAGGGACAAAAGGAAAACGGATGTGCCACACATTTAATCCACTAACCGATGGTTTCCAAATTAACTGTTATTATATTAATTGATTTGCATAAAGATAACGTACCATGGGTAATTGTCGGCCAAACGATTTTAATATGTTCTACTTGTAGTTTGGTCCTACTAAGAAAACAACTCTTATGACCCTACAACGAGTTATGTATCCCATCTTCTAATACCTAACTCCTTTTAATATTCAACTCATTTATTTGTTGTAAAGGTTGTCAACTAGTAAGCCATCTTGTCCTACTTTCCTCAAATGCTCACCATATAATGTAAATAAGGGACAACAGCGGCGCAGATTACATAATATAAAGTGAGGGTGGTTGTTTGGAAAAGGAGAAAAAAAATATATATATATAGTAGCCGATGGTTTACAAGGTGGTGGTAGCTCGAGTGTGGTTTAAGGTGACGAATGGTTTAAAGGAAAACAGAAAGGAAACAGTGGTGTTGTATGTTACTGTAAAATAGATAAAGTGACGAGCAGAAATAGGGAGAAAAGGAGAGAGAGGTTAAAGGCGATGGTTATGTCATAGTGGCGGGTATATTGAATGAAGAGAGTAGTTATGTAATTGCAGGTGTATGGTGGTGGCGTGCTGCAGTGGTTGTCGAATGTTTTCTAGGTGATTAGAGTGACAGATCATAGTGATAGGTGTTGGTTGTCATGGGTATTCGAAACAAAAACAGAGATAAAATAATCGGGTACAAGTTTTCTTGGGTTTTGAGTTTGGTTTCTTGTGTTGACTGGACAGGAAGGGTAGCAACCCAGTTGCAACAATAACCGATTGAGAGAGAAAAAAAATATATTCGAACATGGCTGCAAACATGCCTGTTGTTTTGCAGACTCAAACGTCTCCCATCATATGAGTGTGTGTGCATTGAGACAGAACATTACAAACTTAGATTGTGTAAACACTCAAATCAAGTGGAAATCGTTGTCATGGTTGAAGTCTTGTAAGTTGTGATAAAAATAGATGGTATTGTTAGAAGGTTGATGATGTTGTGGGTGATTGTGGCGAAGTAAGATGGCCGAATGGTGTCTCGTTGGTGAGGTTTGGTGTTTGAAGAAGTAAAAGTAATATCGAGATGGGATGAAGTCCACGATGTATATGTATATACATATATATTTAAAGAGAGAAGTGGTGTTTTGCTGGGGCAGTAAACAAAAATATGCACACTTGTATACTATGTTAGATTGTAACTAAAACAAACACAGTCAACTTTATAATAAGCATATAAATCAAACACAGTAACAATCTTATTTCAAACTTTAAAACAGTGATCGAATAATATAATAATAATAATGAAACACTCCCGTGACATTTTATTTAACGTATCCTACCGACAGTTTATCCTGTATGGCCATATCGTGTCCAATGCTAAATAGTTAATGTATAAAAGTGTCCCTAAAAATCTCAAATTTTTAGATTAAACATATTTAATTATTTCACTCATTACCTGTTTAAAACCTGATCAAAAAGGTTCGAAAATTATTTAATTTCTGTTCCGATTCAAATGTACGGAGTACTAATATTTAAACTTAAAAAGGTAAAAATACTTTTAACAAATCTAAAATCTTCGTAATCAATTTACAGTTCAATTTTTATTTTAACCCATCATAACTTATATTAAATCTATATGAACGTTAACGAAATGTCAATCGAGTATTACTGACGTTTACTAATTAAGCTCGAAATTATTTATATTCCGTTTCTATATGTAAACAGTTTTAAAATAGCAAAGTTAATTACTAAAACAAATATATTATATATTTTTAAACAAATAGATTTAATATAACTATTTTTAAAAAAATAGATTTAATATAACTTTATATATTTACAAGTAATTTTTATATACATTTTTATATATATCTATATATTCTTAAATATAGTTTCCATTAATCGCATTTTATTTTATTTATTTTACAATATAAATCCTAATAATCATATTATATAATATTCTAAATTATATTTCAAATTATAAATACCTATTTAAATATATATGTTATCTATTTACAATTAGTTGTTCGTGAATCGTCGGGAATGGTCGAAAGTCAAACGAATATATGAAACAGTTCAAAATATTTGTGACTCAACATTTCAGACTTTGCTTATCGTATCGAAATCATATAAAGATTAAGTTTAAATTTAGTCGTAAATTCCCGGGTCATCACAGTACCTACCCGTTAAAGAAATTTCGTCCCGAAATTTGAGTAAGGTTGTCATGGCTAACAATAAATATGTTTTCCTGACTAATATGAGTTGATAAATTGAGTTTTATCATCATTGAGTAATATAAATAAAAATAATTCGATTAATCGAAGAGTACGAATGAAGCTATCACCAAAGAGTGAAATAGGATAGTAAAGAATCATCTAATCTTTTTGACAGAGTCAGGGTTGAATTCCGGAATTCAAGGGATTTAAAGAAAATCCTCGAAATCTAAGATATTTGATTGTTCGGCGAATAAGGAGATTAGATCTCTTATAATTAAATACGGTGATCTGCCTCGATTACTCTGTCTGATATTTCCATTATAAATTAAACACTTCCATCCTATTATTCTCACCATTCCGATACTTTCTTTCTTAGATCATACATCCAAAAGATTGTGAAAATGCTTAATCCAGTTCTACTCCTTGTCCCCACCCTTACTATCGTAACAATCATTCTCCTTTTCCAACTTCTACCAGAAGAATCCGCTTACTTCTACTTTTACCTTGGGGGATACTATTTTTAATTCTACCGTGTCTTTATATTACTATTCGTATTAATATCCACGATTTGAAACCTCCGTGTTGTCATTGGGCTTTATATTTTTTCTTATATTTTGGAGTACCTGTTTCCGTCTTCTATAATCATTGTCATTCACAGTTAATGCTCTCTCTTATTTGCTGCGATTTATACCCCCTTTCTATTTCGGAGCTTCATGCTTTTGTTTTCTTTTTGCAAGTAACGGTCCAGAATTCATAGGTGTGGAGTTTCGAATGAGCTTAATATTCTAAACAAGAAAGAACGTAATAGCATGATTTGATTTGTCAAATTACCAGAATCACTGAGAATAGAACTATCAAGAATATATTTTCTTGATATGTTAAGAAGTCAATCAGAATGAAGAGTTATGTAACATGACACATGATGACGTTATAATCTGTGAATCATCATGTTTCATTTAGAAACTCAGCATGACTTACTGTAATATAATCACGTTGATCAAGTGTCATTACATTATACTAACTCATGCATCAGTTCCCAACATTACTTCAATATCATTCATATTTTAAGCTCGAATGTTTACAGATTATAGAAACTAACAGTTTCTATATGATGTAACACTGATAGCACGAAGAGATTAATGATTTCAGATAAGAATAGTTATGAAAATATCTTTAGAAATATGGAGGATATTTATAATGAAAGATATTATGATATCTTGGAATTTCTAATATCGAAGGATGATGAAGAAAATTTGTCCGCAAGAGTTTGGAATCAAAAACAAGATATTCACTAAAGATTTCAGCAGGCATTGAATCATTTGAATTCTTTGAAGTTAAACTTATTCTTTGTGATTTGCCCACGGTTTCCTTCATAGTTTAGCATAATCTGCCTTTCGGTACTAAATTTTCTATTGAGTGTTTCCAATACTCCATTCTTTATCATCAAACTTTCGACGGTTAAGGTCGTGTACAGTTTTTGCTGCTGTATTCAGCTTTTCAAAATTAATTCACAGACTAGGTGTTTTTTTTTTTTTTAGAATTTCAGAATGGAAGACCATAGTTCTAAGAGATAAATGTTATATGGATACATATAACTATTGATGTGGAAACGTTGCGAGACTCAAAATACAGATTTTCTGATTCCCGTAATTTGTATGGCAATTCTCGTTATCAGATGCGGATATGGTTTCGATAAGGATAATGATTTTTCGAAAAATCAAAGATCAACGAAGTTGTTGGTAAGTTTACTGCTAATATGGTGAGATATAAATAGTTCCTCGGTAACGATGATGAAAAGACAAAGTATATATCAAGGTTTTAATAAAATTGTTTCGAACGAGAAGTCGAAGTTGATTTGCTGGAGCTGTGACAAAATTGGCTAATTTGGAGTTATTTTCGGTAGTAACAACGCCGAAGGAGCTAGCACAGATATGTGTTAAATGTTTATTCAGTTTCCGAGAGTTTTTAGGTGCATAACTATATACATAAATCTTTCCTTCTGTAGATGTGATACAGTTGGTTCATTCACTCGATTGAGGTGTTTTCAAGAATCATAAAAGGTTTGAATGCAGATTGTAATCGTCAAGATACAAATGAGGTTTAGGATGAAATCAAGTGGCAAACTTGAAGAATTGTTTAGTTTCATATGTTATAATCAATATTTTAATTCATTTTAATTGTCCAATCTTGGCAGTCCACAGTTAGCAGTCCACAGTCACTAACTCAATAATTCATATATAGTTTATAATTTTCGAATTTATTAATACGTATCGTTACCCGTGTACATGTCTCAGACTCAATCACAACTCAAAGTATATATATATTATTATAGAATCAACCTCAACCCTGTATAGAGAACTCGATCATTAATGCATATAGAGTGTCTATGGTTATTCCAAATAATATATATATATATATATATATATATATATATATATATATATATATATATATATATATATATATATATATATATATATATATATATATATATATATATGCGTCGATATGATATGTCAAAACCTTGTATACGTGTCCAGATATTTAAAGTGCGTAAAATAAATACAGAAATTAAATGACGATAAATAAAATTGTGAGAATGTAAATTGCGACAATTAAATTGCGATAAAATAAAATGTAATACGGAATTAACAGTTAGCTAGGAACAGTTAGCTAGGATTTTGTTAGCGTGGTTTCTTAACAAAATTTCATATTGTTAATTAGTCTGTTTCTAATCAATTTTTATTGTGTCCATTATTTCTTCATTATGCCACTTGTTGAATTCTGATAGGTCAAAATCCAAATATGAAATTGAATGAAAATGGTTATTCTGCGGTGAACGGATTCGTATATCTGTGGATGTAAGTAGGATAGTAAATGAATGTTGAATCAGATTTGAAGAATGTACAATGTAACTTACTAATGTAAAATCTAAATATTCCTCGGGTATTACCTACCCGTTAAAATATTTTCACCATTAACAGTTTGTACAAAAGAATTTTTAATTACAATCTTTATGAAAACATATATACATATATATTTTCTTCAGATGTAATCATGGATTTAATGAGTTAACATAATATTAAACTCTTTTAGTTTTCGGTTGGAACTAGAATAAATAATCTCTAAAATTTTAGAGATTACATATTCGCCATGTCGAACGAAGATAAATGAGGTAGAACGATACGTAGAACGAAGATCATACTCGAAGTACAGATGGTGATATTGAGCATGGATTGTTGATGGTACTGATGCTGTTATTGATGGTACTACTGGTGCCGGTGATGTTGCTGAAGCTGGTACGTTTTGCACCATATTTTCCAAGGCTACAACTCGGGCTCGAAGATCGTTGACTTATTACTCCGGAATGATTGTCGGTAGGAACGAGCGAATGAATAAAGTTTTAGAATTTTCGATATCATATTATCATTGCGTGGTATCCTGGAAATGAGTGTGAAAATTGTGATGACCCGAAAATTTTCGACCAAATTTAAACTTAATTCGTATTTGATTTCGACACGATAAGCAAAGTCTGTAATGTTAAGTCTTAAAATTTTGAACTGTTTTAACATATTCATATACCCTTCGACTGTTCCCAACGATTCACGAACATTTGGTCGCAAATAAATATATACATAAATATATAAATATAAGTATATATTTAATTTAATCGCAAATTAAAATGTACTTGTTATATTAATATTGTTATTATTACTTTCATTATTATTATTAAATATTAATATTAATACTAAAATTAATATCATTATTATTAGTATTATTATTTTAATATAAGATATAGATATGAAATTTGATACATGTAATCTGTTATATTATTTTTCATATTACTAATATTATTATTATTATTATAATTATTATTATAATTAGTATTATTATTATTATCACTATTATTATTATAAAAATAAATGATATCATTATTATTATTATTAATATAATTATTATTTTAAGTAGTATTATTATTAATTAATAATATTAATTAAATACAAAATAAAAAGACAGATATTTACGCAATTTTGTTTCATATCATTCTCAACTTTTATTAAAATATATGGATTTCACATTCCAATCCACCACTAATGTTTTCCTTCTTTATTACCACTTGCTCATTACCTACGCACAAGCATACAAACAAACGTCCTTTGATTCTTTATCTTTATCTTTATTTCATCGCTTTTCTTAAATTAGTACTATTAGCCTTGTGAATCATATTTTTCTTTTAGATAAACATACATCTACATATATCCACATCCACCTACTCCCTCCGTTCATTCATGATTGAATGATTTCCTGCAGCCCCTATTCTTCATCACTAGATGCTACTGCTAGAGGTTGCTACTACGATTATGTTTTGTTGTTGTTACGGGCTGAGTACTACACCACCATGATATTAAAACCGTCACCATTACTTGAGGACCGAGTATCACCATTTCTCTCTCTTTCTCTATTTCCTCTCTTCTGCGAATTTCACGGCTGCAAACGTTGAGGGTTCTGTTCAGCTGTAACCATCAATAATAGCTGCTGCTATTGTTTTATTTTTCTATCCAAGACGATCCTAAACAATCCATTACAACAACCGTGATATATTTATGTATACAGTCTGAAAATATGGTTATAAATTAAAGCTGCTTTTGCATGATTTTTTCCATTATGGCCGACAATTTCTCAACAAACCACCCACTTGCTTTATTTTATTCGACTACTGTTACATTATGTTACAATTCCAAGGATCTCTGTTGGTTGCTTTCCTTTGTCGAGAATAACGCACTCAAACCCATCAATTGTTCCATTTTTTTCGGTTTACCAATTGAACCACCATCCAAGACCCATTTTATTTATGGATGTTTCACAATGATGCTCTTGCCTTCTGCAACTTTCTATTTCTATTTCAATCTTGCAAACAACCGCCACCATTAAATTGTTGTAGTTGCCACACACTTTATGTTTCTGTTTCAAACGAGATATAGATGAATGTTGGTGAAACAAAAGAGTTAATGATCATGATGAACGATGATAGGGTTATGATAATGATAGTAAAGATCATGATGATGATTCTGTGAAGTTTATGATCATAATAATAATTTACGTATGATAATAAATTGAGGTCGAAGTGGTTATTGTTAGTGGTACAGTGACGACTCAATGATAGTTAGGATCAATATAAAACCGAATGAAACCATTGATTGAATTGTGCTGCTGTGTGATACTTGCATCGAATCTGTACAACTGCGTCCCTTTCCTACTTTTGATTTTCAGTTTTATAATGGTGATAAAGAAGATAAGCATGACAGACATGCTGTACCACTAACCTGTGTTTGTTTCTATGTTATTATTTTCTTTCATACGAACCCCACCTGTTTGGATCGAGAGCACACAATCCAAGTTATGGTTGATTTATTTTTTTTTGCTTTTGGGCCGACACCCATTCGATATTTTTTTGGGCTAATTCAAATGATATACGATGCATAAATAAACTAATAACAAGTTGATATCATGAAACATGTTGATGGGGTTTTGGGTTGAGAAAGCAACGAATAATTTGGTTTAAAAAGAATTGGGGATGGAATTAAATCAGAAATGAGCTGATAGAGGAATTTTTAAGGAATGTTGGGTGTAACCGAGAGGTCTTGGGTTCGAGCCCAGTCGTGGGCATTTATTTTTGGAGAAAACATTTAAAGGTAGCTTTTATTATTATTATTATTGTTATTATTATCATTATTATTACTAATCATTTTTATTAGGGATACATTAATTATTATTGTTAGCATCATTAACATAATTAAATATTATTACTATTACCATTATTGTTATTATTAAGTATTATCATGAAGTATTAGGAGTATTATTAATATTATTATTATTAATATTACTGATATTAATATAGGTATTATGAACATTATTATGATTATGATTATTATTATTATTATTATTATTTTGAAAATAATACAAATTATTATTATTATTATTTTTCATTAACATTAGTATTAGTATCATTTTTATTCATTATTATTAATAATATATAAGTATTATTATCATTATTACTATTACCATTATTATTATAAACATAATATAACTCTTAAAATTTTATTATCATTATTATTATTACTTTCATATTAACAATATTATTATAACAGATAAATATTTTCTATATAAGAGTATATTTATTACAACTACCATAATATTCTCTATAGTAATAGATATTAAATTTTTTTTTATAAATATTTACATATAACAAATTATTAATTTTTAACATAATATTAAATCATATATAAATATTAATTATTTTAAATATATATACAAATTAAATATATAAAGATATAATATATAAATTGATCAATTACGATTATACGTATTAATATATATACATGATATAGGTTCGTGAATCCGGGGCCAACCCTACACTTGTTCAATGTCGTCATATGTATTTTTACTACAAAATACAATAATGGTGAGTTTCATTTTCTCCCTTTTACTCTTTATATTTTTGGGACTGAGAATACATGCGCTATTTTTTATAACTGCTTTATTAAATGCTTTTGAAATATATTTCTGAACTGCGAATACATGAAATGCTTTTATAAATGTTTGACGAGATAGACACAAGCAAATCATTCTTCGAATGAATTATTATGCAGACGGAAGTTCTGTGGATTATTATTGAATTATGTGGACATGATAATTGCCACCATTGAATTAAGTGGACATGATAATTGCCACCATTGAATTATGTGGACATGATAATTGCCACCATTGAATTATGTGGACATGATAATTGCCACCATTGAATTATGTGGACATGATAATTGCCACCAATTGAAATGAATGTTATGTATCGAGAGAATGATTTTTTACACAGGTTATGTGTATGTTATTTTTTTTGTGCATAAGATATGTGTACTGTTACTAAGATTTATGAAAGATGATTTTGTACACGAGAAAGGTGTAATGTATTTAAAAGATATCGCATGTATATTATAGGTGGGTATAGGATTCGGGCCCATTTGTACCATGCAGGATTTAAATCTTGTGGTCTATCAAAATGATGAATTTTATTATTTACGATAAACCTATGAACTCACCAACCTTTTGGTTAACACTTTAAAGCATGTTTATTCTCAGGTATGAAAGAAATCTTCCGCTGTGCTTTTGCTCATATTACATGGAGTCGTTCATGGCCTATAGAGGTCAGAACCTCGCAATGGGACCAACTGTTGAAGACTTCGTCCAGATGGATTAGGACAGGGCGTTACAGTTGGCATCAGAGCTGGTATAACGCCGTCCATGTGTGGCGGGTTAGTCATAAAAGAGGTTCTCACAGTGTTACCTGTGACGAAGCATTGGCTCTTACTCCTTGCGATCCCTTACGAGGGTTGGCAGTAGCCTAGAGGCAGGCCCTAAAATCAGTATCTGAGGTACACTCAGTGGTCACCAGGTGGTTAGCTGGGAAGGCACTGGGTGGGATGGTGGTTGTCTCCACCTGTGTTACAGTTGGTATCAGAGCGGTGGTCTTAGTGAACCAGGTCTTGTATTAGTGTGTCTAACTGATAGTTGTTTAGATGCATTAGTGAGTCTGGACTTCGACCGTGTCTGCATGTCAAAAGTTTTGCTTATCATATAGTGTCGAAAAATTATTTGCTTATCATCCTTAAAGTCTAGACACGTCTTACTACCTCTATTACATAGACAGTGTATAGATAAATTTATATCTTAGCGTATCTGTTATTGTTACCTTTGCCTGACAGTTTTCGCAGATTCCTCCGTAACTTATGGGATTTTAGTACTATATATGCATATGTAAATTATGTATTGCAGGGTACTAAACTACATCCTATAATCTATTCTTATCGAAAATCATTCATCTGACTGTATGAGATGAATCCCTCAACCAGTTCGAATTCCTGGGATTTCGACAGTTATTCCGATATGGAGTTTCAACTAAGCTCTGAAAGCAGTGTCACTAGAATGAATCAACCAATTCATCTAATGGGTTCGTAGCCTACTTAATCATTGGAGACAAAAAGAAGGTGATTCTTTCTATCAACCAAATTCACCTCTTGGTGAAGAACCTGAAGCACTTACCGGCGAACCTGTCCGAAACACCATCTTCTCTCATTTCCAGAGTATCTCGCCACGATTATATTCTATCTAAAATTCTAAACCTTACTCATTCACTCGTTCCGACCGACAATCATTCCGGAACAATAGAAGAAGTCAACAAACTTCGCGCTCGAGTAATCAATTTGGAGAATATGGTGCAAAATTTACCTGCTTCAACAACATCACCGACACCAACAGTACCATCAGTAACAGCACCAGTACCATCAACAATCCATGCCTCAATATCTCATTCTGTACCTCAAGTATAATCATCGTTCAACGTATCGTTCTACATCAATTATCTTCGTTCTTCATGGCGATTAAGTAATCTCTAATGTTTTAGAGATTATGTATTCTAGTTCTAATGGTAAACTAAGTGAGTTTATTACCATATTAACTCATTAAATCCACGATTACATCTGAAGAAAATATACATATGAAAGTATATTTTCATAAAGATTGAAATTAAAAATTCTTTTGTACAAACGATTAATGGTGAAAATATTTTAATGGGTAGGTAATACCCGAGAAATATTTAGATTTCACATTAATAAGTTACACTGTACATTCTTCGAATCTGATTCAACAGTCATTTACTATCCTACTTACAACCACTGATATACGTATCCGTTCACCACATAATAACAATTTTTATTCAATTTCATATTTAGATTTTGACTTATCAGAATCCAACAAGTGGCATAATGAAGAAAACATTTGAAAAAAATAAAATTTGTTAGAAACAAACAAATTAACTATGAGAAATTTTGTTAAGAATCCACGTTAACAAAATCCTAGCTAACTTTTCCCAGCTAACTGATTACATTTTATTTATCGCCATTTATATTCTCGCAATTTTATTTATTGTCATTTAATTTCTGTGATTTATTTTACGCACTTTAAATATCGGGACACGTATACAAGGTTTTGACATATCATATCGACGTATCTATATTATTTGAAATAACTATAGACACTCTATATGTAGTAATGACTGAGTTAGCTATACAGGGTTGAGGTTGATTCTACAATAATATATATACTTTGAGTTGTGATCGAGTCTGAGACATATACACGGGTCACGATACGTATTATTTAATTCGAATATTATATATTAAACTATATATGAATTATTGGACTGTTAACTGTGGACTATCGACTGTGGACTAATAACATTGGACAATTAAAATGAATTAAAAGATTGATTATAACATATGAAACTAAACATTTCTTCAAGTTTGCCACTTGATTTCATCTTAAATCTCATTTGTATCTTGACAATTACAATCTGCGTTCAAACCTTTCATAATTCTTGAAAACACTTCAATCGATAGGATGAACCAACCGCACTTCATCTACGGAAGGAAAGATTTATGCATATAGTTATGCACCTGAAAAACTCTCGAAACCTGAGTAAACGTTTAACACATAGCTGTGTTAATTCCTTAACGTTATTATTACCGAAAATAACTTTGCAACTCCTGTTAGAGATAGCCAATTTTTGTCACAGCTCCAGCAAGTCAACTTCGACTTTCTGTTCGAAACAACCTTATTAACACCTTGATATATATGCGTGATCATTTATTGTTACCAGTGAACCTTTTATATTCCACCATATTACCATCAGCGTTTAATCATCTAAAAAAACACAATTCTCCTGAAAACACCTCGGATTGATAACCGACGATTCAGATATGGCTGCATTAAATGTAGACGAAGCAATAAAATTGTAGATGGCCTAAATAGCCAAGAGTTTGATGATAAAGAATGGAGTGTTGGGAACGCTCGATAGAACATTTGGTACTGAAAAACGGATTGAGCTAACAATGAAGGAGACCAAAGACAAATACAAGGACCAAACCCTATATTCAAAGAATCCAGGTAATTTTGGATACGATGAAATCTTTAGAGAGTATCTTGCTCCGAAGTCATGTTAAAATCTTGCGGAAAATTTTTCTTCATCAACCTTCGAACATAGAAATTCCAAAATATCATCATAAATATCTTCGATATTTCTGAGGATATTTTCATAAATATTCTCGTCCGAAATTATATACCTCTTCGTGCTATCTGTATTCCATTATATTGGAAACTACTGTAAAATCTAAGTGTAAATTATGAATGAATTGTGGAGAAGTGTTGGGAATTGAAGCATGGGTTAGTATAATATAATGACGCCCGACCAACATGATTATATTACAGTAAGTCATGCTAAGTTCCTAATGAATCGTAATGATGGTTCACAGTAGATCATACCGTCATCATGTGTCATGTTACATAACTCTTTCATTCTACTTAACCCCCGAACATATCAAGAAAAATATATTCTTGATAATTCTATCCTCTGTGATTCTGGTAATTTACCAAGTCAAATCGTGCTATTACGTTCCTTCCTGCTTAGAACATTATAATCATCCGAAACTCTATATCTACGAATTCTGGACCATTATTCGTTTGACTTAAAGTCGGGAAAAGAAGACAAGAGCATGAAACTCCGATATATAAGGGACAATACAAAGCCCAACGACAACACCGAAATTACAAACTGTGGATATCAGTACGTATAGCAATATAAAGACATGGGAGGATTATAAATACAATAATCACTAGAGCATAGTAGAAATAAACAGATTCTTTTGGCGGGAGTTGGAAAAGAAGGACGATCATTGCGATAGTCAGAATGAGAATAAGGATTAGAACCAGATTAAGCATTATTATAATCTTTTGATATATGAATTGAGAAAGAATGTATAGAAGTGGTGAAAACTAATGGAACGAAAAAGGTAAATTTATAATGGAAATATCAGACAGAGCAATTGAGGCAGATCATCACATTTAATTATAGAGATCTTAATCTCCTTATTCGCCGAAGAATCAGATCTTGTAAATTTCCAAAGATTTTCTTTTAAATTCCCTAAATTCTGGAAATCCACCGTGACTACATCAAAAGTTAAATCTCTATCTCAATATTTTATGACAGCTTCACTCGTACGCTTCTCATAATTAAATTGTTTTATCTATATTAGTCAATAATGATAAAACTCTATTTATCGACTCATATTCGTCATGAAAACATTTTTTATTGTTAGCCATGACCACCTTACTCAAATTTCGGGACGAAATTTCTTTAACGGGTAGGTACTGTGATGACCCGGAAATTTTCGACCAAATTTAAACTTAATTCGTATTTGATTTCGACACGATAAGCAAAGTCTGTAATGTTAAGTCTTAAAATTTTGAACTGTTTTAACATATTCATATACCCTTCGACTGTTCCCAACGATTCACGAACATTTGGTCGCAAATAAATATATACATAAATATATAAATATAAGTATATATTTAATTTAATCGCAAATTAAAATGTAATTGTTATATTAATATTGTTATTATTACTTTCATTATTATTGTTAAATATTAATATTAATACTAAAATTAATATCATTATTATTAGTATTATTATTTTAATATAAGATATAGATATGAAATTTGATACATGTAATCTGTTATATTATTTTTCATATTACTAATATTGTTATTATTATTATAATTATTATTATAATTAGTATTATTATTATTATCACTATTATTATTATAAAAATAAATGATATCATTATTATTATTATTATTAATATAATTATTATTTTAAGTAGTATTATTATTAATTAATAATATTAATTAAATACAAAATAAAAAGACAGATATTTACGCAATTTTGTTTCATATCATTCTCAACTTTTATTAAAATATATGGATTTCACATTCCAATCCACCACTAATGTTTTCCTTCTTTATTGCCACTTGCTCATTACCTACGCACAAGCATACAAACAAACGTCCTTTGATTCTTTATCTTTATCTTTATTTCATCGCTTTTTTAAATTAGTACTATTAGCCTTGTGAATCATATTTTTCTTTTAGATAAACATACATCAACATATATCCACATCCACCTACTCCCTCCATTCATTCATGATTGAATGATTTCCTGCAGCCCCTATTCTTCATCACTAGATGCTACTGCTAGAGGTTGCTGCTACGATTATGTTTTGTTGTTGTTACGGTCTGAGTACTACACCACCATGATATTAAAACCGTCACCATTACTTGAGGACCGAGTATCACCATTTCTCTCTCTTTCTCTATTTCCTCTCTTCTGCGAATTTCACGGCTGCAAATGTTGAGGGTTCTGTTCTGCTGTAACCATCAATAATAGCTGCCGCTATTGTCTTATTTTTCTGTCCAAGACGATCCTAAACAATCCATTACAACAACCGTGATATATTTATGTATGCAGTCTGAAAATATGGTTATAAATTAAAGCTGCTTTTGCATGATTTTTTCCATTATGGCCGACAATTTCTCAACAAACCACCCACTTGCTTTATTTTATTCGATTACTGTTACATTATGTTACAATTCCAAGGATCTCTGTTGGTTGCTTTCCTTTGTCGAGAATAACTCACTCAAACCCATCAATTGTTCCATTTTTTTCGGTTTACCAATTGAACCACCATCCAAGACCCATTTTATTTATGGATGTTTCACAATGATGCTCTTGCCTTCTGCAACTTTCTGTTTCTATTTCAATCTTGCAAACAACCGCCACCATTAAATTGTTGTAGCTGCCACACACTTTATGTTTCTGTTTCAAACGAGATATAGATGAATGTTGGTGAAACGAAAGAGTTAATGATCATGATGAATGATGATAGGGTTATGATAATGATAGTAAAGATCATGATGATGATTCTGTGAAGTTTATGATCATAATAATAATTTAAGTATGATAATAAATTGAGGTCGAAGTGGTTGTTGTTAGTGGTACAGTGACGACTCAATGATATTTAGGATCAATATAAAACCGAATGAAACCATTGATTGAATTGTGCTGCTGTGTGATACTTGCATCGAATCTGTACAACTGCGTCCCTTTCCTACTTTTGATTTTCAGTTTTATAATGGTGATAAAGAAGATAAGCATGACAGACAGGCTGTACCACTAACCTGTGTTTGTTTCTATGTTATTATTTTCTTTCATACGAACCCCACCTGTTTGGATCGAGAGCACACAATCCAAGTTATGGTTGATTTATTTTTTTTTCTTTTGGGCCGACACCCATTCGATATTTTTTTTGGGCTAATTCAAATGATATACGATGCATAAATAAACTAATAACAAGTTGATATCATGAAACATGTCGATGGGGTTTTGGGTTGAGAAAGCAACGAATAATTTGGTTTAAAAAGAATTGGGGATGGAATTAAATCAGAAATGAGCTGATAGAGGAATTTTTAAGGAATGTTGGGTGTAACCGAGAGGTCTTGGGTTCGAGCCCGGTCGTGGGCATTTATTTTTGGAGAAAACATTTAAAGGTAGCTTTTATTATTATTATTATTGTTATTATTATCATTATTATTACTAATCATTTTTATTAGGGATACATTAATTATTATTGTTACCATCATTAACATAATTAAATATTATTACTATTACCATTATTGTTATTACTAAGTATTATCATGAAGTATTAGGAGTATTATTAATATTATTATTATTAATATTATTGATATTAATATAGGTATTATGAACATTATTATGATTATGATTATGATTATTATTATTATTATTATTATTATTATTATTATTATTATTATTATTATTATTATTATTATTATTATTATTATTATTTTGAAAACAATACAAATTATTATTATTATTATTTTTCATTAACATTAGTATTAGTATCATTTTTATTCATTATTATTAATAATATATAAGTATTATTATCATTATTACTATTACCATTATTATTATAAACATAATATAACTCTTAAAATTTTATTATCATTATTATTATTACTTTCATATTAACAATATTATTATAACAGATAAATATTTTCTATATAAGAGTATATTTATTACAACTACCATAATATTCTCTATAGTAATAGATATTAAAATTTTTTTATAAATATTTACATATAACAAATTATTAATTTTTAACATAATATTAAATCATATATATATATATATATATATATATATATATATATATATATATATATATATATATATAACTATATAAATATTAATTATTTTAAATATATATACAAATTAAATATATAAAGATATAATATATAAATTGATCAATTACGATTATACGTATTAATATATATACATGATATAGGTTCGTGAATCCGGGGCCAACCCTACACTTGTTCAATGTCGTCATATGTATTTTTACTACAAAATACAATAATGGTGAGTTTCATTTGCTCCCTTTTACTCTTTATATTTTTGGGACTGAGAATACATACGCTGTTTTTTATAACTGCTTTATTAAATGCTTTTGAAATATATTTCTGAACTGCGAATACATGAAATGCTTTTATAAATATTTGACGAGATAGACACAAGCAAAACATTCTTCGAATGAATTATTATGCAGACGAAAGTTCTGTGGATTATTATTGAATTATGTGAACATGATAATTGCCACCATTGAATTAAGTGGACATGATAATTGCCACCATTGAATTATGTGGACATGATAATTGCCACCATTGAATTATGTAGACATGATAATTGCCACCAATTGAAGTGAATGTTATGTATCGAGAGAATGATTTTTTACACAGGTTATGTGTATGTTAATTTTTTTGTGCATAAGATATGTGTACTGTTACTAAGATTTATGAAAGATGATTTCGTACACGAGAAAGGTGTACTGTATTTAAAAGATATCGCATGTACATTACAGGTGGGTATAGGATTCGGGCCAATTTGTACCATGCAGGATATAAATCTTGTGGTCTATCAAAATGATGAATTTTATTATTTACGATAAACCTATGAACTCACCAACCTTTTGGTTGACACTTTAAAGCATGTTTATTCTCAGGTATGAAAGAAATCTTCCGCTGTGCTTTTGCTCATATTACATGGAGTCGTTCATGGCCTATAGAGGTCAGAACCTCGCAATGGGACCAATTGTTGAAGACTTCGTCCAGATGGATTAGGACGGGCGTTATAAAAATGGTGTTTCGGACAGGTTCGCCGGTAAATGCTTCAGGTTCTTCACCAAGAGGTGAATTTGGTTGATGGAAAGGATCGCCTTCTTCGCGTCTCCATGGATTAAGTCGACTATGAACCCATCAGATGAATTGAGGATGAATGATTGGTTGATTCATTCTGGTTATACTTCTTTCGGAGTTCGAGTGGAAATCCATATCGGAATAGCTGTCGGAATAACTATCGGAATAGCTATCAGAATCTGAGGGACTCGAACTGTTTGAGGGATTCATCTCGTACGATCAACTGAAGGATTTTCAATAAGAAACAGATTATAGGATGTAGATTAGTACCCTGCAATACATAAGTTACATATGCATATATAATACTAAAATCCCATAAGTTACGGAGGAATATACGGAGTATGTCAGGCAGAGTTTACAGTAATAGATATGCTAAGATATGAATTAGCGGATATGCTAAGATATGAGTTTTGTCTATACACTATTTATGCAATCAATGCAGTAAGATGTGTCTACACTAAGAATGATAAGCAGGAAATTTCCTAAGGAGAATAAGCAGATGATTTCCGACTAGAAATGATAAGCAAAACTTTTGACATGCAGACACGGTCGAAGTCCAGACTTACTAATGCATCCTAATGACTATCAGTTAGACTCACTAATGCAAGACCTAGTTCGCTAAGACCTCCACTCTGATACCAACTGAAAGGACCCGTCCTAATCCATCCAGACAAATTCCGTATCGATTATAAACGATTCACAATAGTTGATTACATCGCGAGGTATTTGACCTCTATATGATACATTTTACAAACATTGCATTCGTTTTTGAAAAGACAATATTTCATTACATCGAAAGTTGATGGTATGCATACCATTTCATAATATATCTAATTATAATTGACTTAATATTAATCTTGATGAACTCAATGACTCGAATGCAACGTCTTTTGAAATATGTCATGAATGACTCCAAGTAATATCTTTAAAATGAGCAATTGCACAGTGGAAGACTTCTTTCATACCTGAGAATAACATGCTTTAAAGTGTCAACCAAAAAGGTTGGTGAATTCATTAGTTTAACATAAATAATCATTTCATAATTTTAATAGACCACAAGATTTCATATTTCCATTTCTCATAAACATAGTCCCATGCATAGAGACAAAAATATCATTCATATGGATTGAACACCTGGTAACCGACATTCACAATATACATATAAGAATATCCCCATCATTCCGGGATCCTCCTTCGGACATGATATAAATTTTGAAGTACTAAAGCATCCGGTACTTTGGATGGGGCTTGTTGGGCCCGATAGATCTATCTTTAGAATTCGCGTCAATTAGGGTGTCTGTTCCCTAATTCTTAGATTACCAGACTAAATAAAAAGGGGCATATTCGATTTCGATAATTCAACCATAGAATGTAGTTTCACGTACTTGTGTCTATTTCGTAAAACAGTTATAAAAATATCGCATGTATTCTCAGTCCCAAAAATATATATTGCAAAAGCATTTAAAAAGGGATTATTGAAACTCACCTAATGTATTTTGTAGTAAAAATACATATGACAACATTAGACAAACTGAACAATGCATGATTGGCCTCGGATTCACGAACCTATATCATTTGTATCTTTATTAATACACATAATCGTAATCGAACAAAATTATTTATTATATCTTAATTTATATATTATATATTTAATTTGTGTATATATTCAAAATGATTAATATCAAGATATTTATGTTAATATATCCATAGTTATTTATATACCTAATTGTTTAGTGTTATATTTAAAATCAATAGTTTGTTATATGTACGTTTTTAAATAACTAATATTAGTATGTTTTATTTATATAGTATGTGCAATATTAGCGTATGTAATAAGTATAGAATATTTATCTGTTTAAAAAGATAGTTTTTATAATAAATCTCATAATAATGCTGATAATAGTAGTGTTTAATAAAGTGAATAATTTGATAGTAATGGTAATGAAAATAATAATTTTGATAATACCGATTCTTATAATAGTATTAATAACTTTTAATAATAATGTTAACACTAATAACAAAAATGGTAATGGTAATGGTAATCGTAATAATAATAATAGTTATGTTAATAATAATAATAATACTAATAATACATGAACTACCTTTAAGAGCTTTTTCCCTAAAAAAATATGCCTGTTGTTATGTAGACTCAAACGTCTCCCATCATATGAGTGTGTGTGCAGTGAGACAGAACATTACAAACTCATATTGTGTAAACACTCAAACCAAGTGGAAATCGTTGTCATGGTTGAAGTCTTGTAAGTTGTGATAAAAATAGATGGTATTGTTAGAAGGTTGATGATGTTGTGGGTGATTGTGGCGAAGTAAGATGGCCGAATGGTGTCTCGTTGGTGAGGTTTGGTGTTTGAAGAAGTAAAAGTAATATCGAGATAGGATGAAGTCCACGATGTATATGTATATACATATATATTTAAAGAGAGAAGTGGTGTTTTGTTGGGGCAGTAAACAGAAATATGCACACTTGTATACTATGTTAGATTGTAACTAAAACAAACACAGTCAACTTTATAATAAGCATATAAATCAAACACAGTAACAATCTTATTTCAAACTTTAAAACAGTGATCAAATAATATAATAATAATAATGAAACACTCCCGTGACATTTTATTTAATGTATCCTACCGACAGTTTATCCTGTATGGCCATATCGTGTCCAATGCTAAACAGTTAATGTATAAAAGTGTCCCTAAAAATCTCAAATTTTTAGATTAAACATATTTAATTATTTCACTCATTACCTGTTTAAAACCTGATCAAAAAGGTTCGAAAATTATTTAATTTCTCTTCCGATTCAAATGTACGGAGTACTAATATTTAAACTTAAAAAGGTAAAAATACTTTTAACAAATCTAAAATCTAAAATCTTCATAATCAATTTACAGTTCAATTTTTATTTTAACCCATCATAACTTATATTAAATCTATATGAACGTTAACGAAATGTCAACCGAGTGTTACTGACGTTTACTAATTAAGCTCGAAATCATTTATATTCCGTTTCTATATGTAAACAGTTTTAAAATAGCAAAGTTAATTACTAAAACAAATATATTATATATTTTTAAACAAATAGATTTAATATAACTTTATATATTTACAAGTAATGTTTATATACATATTTATATATATCTATATATTCTTAAATATAGTTTCCATTAATCGCATTTTATTTTATTTATTTTACAATATAAATCCTAATAATCATATTATATAATATTCTAAATTATATTTCAAATTATAAATACCTATTTAAATATATATGTTATCTATTTACAATTAGTTGTTCGTGAATCGTCGGGAATGGTCGAAAGTCAAATGAATATATGAAACAGTTCAAAATATTTGTGACTCAACATTTCAGACTTTGCTTATCGTATCGAAACCATATAAAGATTAAGTTTAAATTTAGTCGTAAATTCCCGGGTCATCACATCGCACCACTGTACTGCACTTCCAAAATCTTGGTTTTTCACTTAGAATTGCCCATTTTGCAATCCATTTTCACTTTGGATCATGCCCTCCATCTTGGTTCACTAAATAGGCTAGATTTTGGTCACTTTTACACCAATTTGTGCTTTTAGCCTTGAATCGATACTTTTGCACAAATAACCATCTTTTGGGCCTAATGATCCACACAACCGAATGTAATGAGGTAGATATTGCGAGGTAAAACTTGTATAATTCGAGCAATATCACTACCCTTGCTTGCTCAATATAAATATTCATCATCTCACGAATTTTGTTAAGATTTGTACGTTTAGAAAATTCAGCAAGGTAGAGTGCCTCCAGCTCATCATCAGAGACATATTGAAAACCATAAGTATTGGATGTTCGAGAAGGTGACCCAGATGGTGAAACAACATTGTAACCAGGTGGCGGTGGAAGAATTGACAAGAATGGAGCCGCCGCAGATAGTGTCAGTGATGCTGGTGAAAGTGTTTGATTCGTCGTGAGGGCAGGTTATGATAAACGTGTGGTAATATTCTTATATGTAGGGTGATACGTACTACTAGTCAGATTGTCCCCTTCTAATGGTGGTTGGTTAACAACCGGAGTTGTAACCAGTGAAGAGTCTTTCGGGTCACTCGCCTCCATGATATATGTCTCATGGGACTCTGACAGAGTAGAAGAACTACCCGTTGTTTTAGCTCTCGTAGAGATATTAGTATATCCGACTCCTGAAGTCATCAATGTATCATGAGGTGACACATCTCTTTCAGTTAAAGACTCAACACCTAGAAGATATTTGTATAGAGATCGTGAAGGCCGCGCAAAAGATTAATGGAATGATTATATTTCTGACACTTGTACGTTTCCAAAAGATTATTTTCGTAGACGTTATCAAATGTGCAAACCTTTGTTTCTTCGTATATGTCAAGGTATAATGAATTTTTCCCAAACTCTGATTCCCGAGTATTTTACTTATTTTCATCAAAGATTTGGACTACTTGGTTTTAATATTGTTCAAAAGGTAACATCAGCCATATGTCAACTAGCGTATACTGCGATGACCAATCTTGTTGATGAGTATTTGCATATGGGTGAACAAACCTCATATGATTGTTTAAACAAATTTTGCAAATGTATTTTTCACTTGTATGCAACCGAATATTTGAGAAAACCAACTGCACAAGATGTGCAACATTTGACCACTAAATATGCTCAAATACATGGATTTATGGGGATGTTATGAAGCATAGATTGTATGCATTGGAGATGGAGAAATTATACGGCACGTTGGAGGGGTCATTATACACGAGGTGCCAATGGTTACTCGTCAATTATGCTTGAAGCGGTAGCATCGTATGATGGATGCTTTTTAACACACTATTTTTGGTACTGCGGGATCAAATAATGATATGAATGTACTTAATCAATCTGATTTGTTTAACGACTTATTATCCGGTGTAGCTCCATCGTGCATGTTTACGGTTAATGGGTATACGTTTGATAAGGGTTATTATTTGGCGGATAGAATTTACCTGGAATGGTCCATACTGGTTAAGTCGTTCAGAAAACCGATTGATCCAAAATAATCAAAATTCAAAAGTATCAAGAATCGGTAAGAAAAGATATTGAATGAGCATTTAGAATACAACATGGTTGATGGACCATTGTTCAACATCCGGCAAGACCGTATTATATCCGCAAAATTAGAATGATTATGTTAACATGTGTGATATTAAACAATTTGATAACTAAGGACAACGACCATGCATTTTTTGGACTTGAAGAGAATTATCGTCTGATTCGACGTGCACGAGGAACATTCCAAGAAAGGGTTAACGCGCATATACGAGCGGACGCGGAATTAAGAGATGTAGGAATTCATCAACTACTACGAGATATGCTTGTACAACACATGTATAATCTTCCACCTCATTATCAAATTTGACATGATCCAACAAGAAATCCAAACAATCAAGATCAGGCATGACCTTCACACGTTAACGATGACGAAGACAATGCGAAGACGAATAATTATTAAATTTTTATGTAATTTTATTTTAAACTCTATGATTTCATTTTAATTATTTTTAATGTTTTTAAGTTTTAATAAAATTTTAGTTTTATTTAAATAAGTATTTAATTTTTATAAATAATTAAAAAAACGGGAAGGAATGAGTGTCATGGTTGGGAGTGTTTAGTCATGGTTTAGTCCTAGGAAGGAAGTGCTGATGTGGTGCTGATGTGGCACTGAAGGACTACGATAGAGGAACTTCTCCATTGGGAGCAGTCTAATTACCTTGCTAATGTAAAGATATAAAATACGGTTGAATGAACTATATCTCTTGAGAATTAGTATATATTTTATATACAACATCAAGATTATATTTTAGAAGGTCATATGACCATATAATGAATGCGTAAATAAATACAGGCTTGTGGAGGTGACGTAATCGTGTTTTGGCACCACTTAACAAAAGCAAAACGA
Organism: Rutidosis leptorrhynchoides; assembly: GCF_046630445.1. Lineage (NCBI taxonomy): Eukaryota > Viridiplantae > Streptophyta > Magnoliopsida > Asterales > Asteraceae > Rutidosis > Rutidosis leptorrhynchoides. Next base: position 286,018,696 of record NC_092343.1, read on the forward strand.
TCTACTCTATCTATTAAAGGAAAGTCCTATTTACCTCATATATTAATTTTTCAAATTACAGGAGCCAATCACAACCCTTAGATTAGGTTTTTTGAGGGTAATCCAATGGATATTATTTATCTGATGTCAGAATTGCCTCTCTGATGTTTGATTTAAGTGACTATCCTAGCTGCATCGTTCAATTATTCCCGATGAAACCTTCATAAATCAATCCTTATTTATAGATTGAAATCCAAAATCTAACTCAAATCGTTGTAAACCTATAGCCCTAATTTATTTTTCCCTTGGCGACTATGATTTAATAAGCTATACGCATTCCGGTGTGATCTTGCATACTTAGAATGAAATCTAATTCCTAAATCTATTCCTCTTTAATCTAAACCCTATTCCAGTTTTTGATTGAAGACCTTGATTGAATAAGCTGTGCGCATTCAAGTGTGTTGAAACGAAGGTATGAAATATTCGTGTTTAATAAATATAGATGTCAGTTAGCTTACTTGAATTGATTTCACACTAATTCAATAATTATTATATTGTCATTATGGGAATTCAGGGTTTGTTTGAAATTTTTCTGATTTTTCTCATAATTTTGGTATGCATAAATCGCATTTTTTCTGAGTATTTGTATTTTTAGAATAAATAATTATAATTAATTAATTTATTTAAATTATTTACTTATTAATTAACGATAAATCAGTAAATGATTAATGGTTTACAAGTTTTTATTTTTTATCTATGTTTATATTTTTCTTAGTAATTTTTTTAAAAATTTATTTAAAAATTTTAAAAAAATTAAGACTCCTAAACTGATGTATGCTCTGGAATTGTTTAGTAAAACTGTAAATCAATAACTGCCATCATTTCCCTCTAATTTTTTTTTTAAATTTAGACAACCGCTTATAAATATGAACCATCGGTGCTCATTATTAAGAATCAGTTACACACACAAAATTCACTAAAAAATGGGTGATGCTGTAGAGTTCAGACCTCTGAATCTGCTCAACAATCAAGTGACAAAAGAAACTCGTGTTCGTGTTAAGGTGTTTATTACTTGGAAAAAGTCATACTTCAATAATCCAGTGTCGGCTATATCCTATGAGATAATCTTCACAAACTATGAGGTATAATTTATTTAATTTTTTAACATAATTTGACAACAGAATTTTATTGATATGTTTAGAACTTGCACATATTATCATATGAAATTTGTAATATGGAATTAGTTTAGTCGTCTATTAATAATAAATTATGATTTATATAATATGTTGCAATCAGTATTTGACTATTCTGTTAACCTTTTATGATATAATGCTATTAGGATATGATTTTAGGATATTAGAATTACTTTCCTTTGTACTTACATGATAATATGAAATTATCATTATTGATGTTCTTATAACTGAATTATGTCATTATAGTGAAGTAATAGTTATTGTTTATAGTTTTTGTGTAACCTAATATGATAAAAAGTAACTGCCATATTAATAATATTTTGTAAATTTTTTGTATGATGCTGTGCATATTTGGATAACAAATAAACATATTTTGTAAAAGTTTTTTAATTTTATAAAAAGGTATCTCATCATGTAAAATATATTGAAAAATCACATGTAACTACAAACATACGAGTAAAATATATGACATAAAATTAATTTTCATCTGTTTACAAACAAGCATATCATAGGATAAACAACCGATATATTCAACATATCTTTACAACTATTATTGTCATTCATATTACTGTCATTTTTCTTCAAAAATGTTACAAGCCCGCCAACATGATTGCATTCAACATTGATATCAGATTGAATTAACCTTATATAATACATTATTATTAAATGTTTATTTTCAGGGTAACAAAGTTCGCGCTACTATTACAAAGAACTTGATTCCTTTTTTTATCAACACTATCAAAGAAGGAGATTTCTTTGACATATCGACTTTCAAAGTTGTGGCAAGTGATGATTGTTAATCATCCATGGAATATAATGCTGTATCGAAACATCAATGTGGTTCGTTGTCAACCTTTTGAACTGCTATCTGACGGGTTCAACACCGTAACATTTCGTGATCTCATTGAGTGGAAGATCAACACTTCTCAAGTATTTGGTATGTGTTTATATAATAATAGTTACTCAAACTTAACTATATTAAATGACTATTAAACCTACTATCAAGTACATCATACATAGTTTAAAAAACCATGTTATTTTAATCTACTAATTTTTTTGTTCCTGCAGATATTGTTGGCAGACTGGTCGAAATGAATCCACTCCGTGTTAAGAGCGAAAAAGGGGTCGATACAAAAACAATTGAGTTTGTTCTGTCTATAATAGGTGAATTTCAATTCATATTTTTTAAGGTGTCGAAAATTTTTAATCCGATTAATTTATTAAACCATATTCACTTCAATGCAATCATGTTCACTTTCATATATAAAATTTGATTGTTATTTGTTTCTTACAGTGGTTTTCATCTCAAGTGTGCATTGTGGTCTCATCATGTGACCAAGCTTTTTAATTTTGTGTTTGAATACAGCCATCCTGATGTGCCAATTTATGTCATGGTTGTGACGCCCCGTACAAAATCAATGTGTACGGATCATCAACAACATGTCCATTACACGATTACAACACTATATGATGTTTTAAAACAAGTTTTGCATTCACAAAAGATAACGTTTTTACCAACATCAAATGTTTTACAAAAGATAACGTGCTTCTACGAATAGAGAGCATTAACATAAGTACGTGACACAAAGGTCATTACAAAACCATAGCCCGAGAATAACATAAGTTGTGAATGCAAAATAAAAGTTCCATGATTGAAACATCTCTAAACAATGCAGTAGAAGTCTAACACAGCGAGTCTATAACAGCGGAAGCAAATCCTATTTCACTCTTTGGTGATAGCTTCATTCGTACTCTTCGAATAATCGAATTATTTTTATCCATATTACTCAATGATGATAAAACTCAATTTATCAACTCATATTCGTCATGAAAACATTTTTATTGTTAGCCATGACCACCTCACTCAAATTTCGGGACGAAATTTCTTTAACGGGTAGGTACTGTGATGGCCCGAAAATTTCCGACCAAATTTGAACTTAATCTTTATATGTTCCCGACACGATAAGCAAAGTTTGTAATGTTGAGTCTCAAAATCTTTGAACTATTTTAATATATTCATTTAATCTTCGACTGTTTCCGACGATTCACGAACTACTAATTGTATATATATATATATATATATATATATATATATATATATATATATATATATATATATATATATATATATATATATATATATATATATATATATTATGATTTGAAATACCTTAATAAACTATTATATGATTTAGTTGTTACGTAAAATAATTTATGATATAATAAACTTGCTATTAATACGTAATTATATATATATATATATATAAAGCATTTTGAATGTTGTTATAAGTAAAAAGTAAATTAATTAATTAACTTTAAATTTTAACTTATAAATCTAATAATAATAGCATAATATGTTACTATATAGATGGACACACATATATATTGTAATATTGTAAACGTGTGGTAATTGAGATCCTTACTCAAATCAATTTAATTTTTTACAGCTCATAAGTTTATCAATTAATGGGCCTTGAATATTTCCTTTTTCTTTTATTTGCTACTCACCAAACTTGATACTACTATTTGTGCTACTCGTCCTTTTCATGCAACATTTTCTTTACTAGATGGCACTAACTAAAAATCTGGACTAGATGTATACATGCATGTATGTAAAGTTGGAATGGGTCCCGAGTTCTTGTACCCATGTGAGAAAGAAACAAGTGGTGACGTCTATACATTGCACCTCATTTTTTTTTGTTTCTTGTTATTTTGGAACTATACAAGCTCACACACACATAGACACTCTATTATTTTTTTTTGCTCTTATCTTCTTACTTTACTTCTGCATCATACAAATATATCTTCATCTTCATTAATCAATAACTAACGAGAACCCACAACCCGACTCTCCTCTCTATCTCTCTCTCACTAACCTTTTCTCTCACTCTTCACTATCCTTCTTCTTTCTCTGTTGCAGTTGTGAACCTAAACCATCGAGCACGACTAACCTGCTTTTACAGGTCCTTTTGATTGAACCATATTCAACCTTCACAATCACCATAGAGCCATCATTTGAATCACAACAATCACCACACGATCATCACTTCAAAACCAAACATCAATTTCTTTTATTTACTGCAGCAGCTAAGTTTTCAGTTATGTTCTTGATCAACCACCATAACCATCACCTCATCTTCATCTTCTTATGCTACCAGACCATCCAAAATCCTTATTATTTGTGATGATATACTAAACCCAAACACTTCTATAATATTACCTATCTTTTGATGTTGTTACTATGGTGTTTCTATTATCGAACAACAACCAAATCATCATTGTTTACTACACTTGATACTGCATAAATACCTCTCACTACACCAACCTTACTTAAAAACTTCCTGGATGCAATCGAGACCCAGAATCCATCGAAAGAGCCACTGTAACCGATACAATTACTGCCAAATTTCCTATTTCGCTTCACTTCTGTTTGCTGCAACTGCAGCCTTATGTTTCTGTTTCACCTCAAATCAAATCCAAAGCAAATACATGCTCGATACAACTAAATACTACTGTTATACGTTCTATTCGGATCAGACTGCTGGATTCTTCTTATTTTCTGTTTCAACAACACCCCTACAACTGCTCCTACTAATACTCTCTTCTCGCTGCTGATAAATAAAGATGATACAAGATTTGATAGGGATGATGAAACAGAAAAGATGAGATGATGATGAACATTGACGTTGAACCAGTTTGAAATTGATTTTATCATTCAAGGCCGTTGTTGTTGAAATGTCCCGTTCTTATTGATTAAAAACGTTCCATATTAATTGATTTCGTTGCGAGGTTTTGACCTCTATATGAGACGTTTTTCAAAGACTGCATTCATTTTAAAACAAACCATAACCTTTATTTCATCAATAAAGGTTTAAAAAGCTTTACGTAGATTATCAAATAATGATAATCTAAAATATCCTGTTTACACACGACCATTACATAATGGTTTACAATACAAATATGTTACAACAAAATAAGTTTCTTGAATGCAGTTTTTACACAATATCATACAAGCATGGACTCCAAATCTTGTCCTTATTTTAGTATGCAACAGCGGAAGCTCTTAATAATCACCTGAGAATAAACATGCTTAAAACGTCAACAAAAATGTTGGTGAGTTATAGGTTTAACCTATATATATCAAATCATAATAATAGACCACAAGATTTCATATTTCAATACACATCCCATACATAGAGATAAAAATCATTCATATGGTGAACACCTGGTAACCGACATTAACAAGATGCATATATAAGAATATCCCCATCATTCCGGGACACCCTTCGGATATGATATAAATTTCGAAGTACTAAAACATCCGGTACTTTGGATGGGGCTTGTTGGGCCCTATAGATCTATCTTTAGGATTCGCGTCAATTAGGGTGTCTGTTCCCTAATTCTTAGATTACCAGACTTAATAAAAAGGGGCATATTCGATTTCGATAATTCAACCATAGAATGTTGTTTCACGTACTTGTGTCTATTTTGTAAATCATTTATAAAGCCTGCATGTATTCTCATCCCAAAAATATTAGATTTTAAAAGTGGGACTATAACTCACTTTCACAGATTTTTTACTTCGTCGGGAAGTAAGACTTGGCCACTGGTTGATTCACGAACCTATAACAATATATACATATATATCAAAGTATGTTCAAAATATATTTACAACACTTTTAATATATTTTGATGTTTTACGTTTATTAAGTCAGCTGTCCTCGTTAGTAACCTACAACTAGTTGTCCACAGTTAGATGTACAGAAATAAATCGATAAATATTATCTTGAATCAATCTACGACCCAGTGTATACGTATCTCAGTATTGATCACAACTCAAACTATATATATTTTGGAATCAACCTCAACCCTGTATAGCTAACTCCAACATTCACATATAGAGTGTCTATGGTTGTTCCGAAATATATATAGATGTGTCGACATGATAGGTCGAAACATTGTATATGTGTCTATGGTATCTTAAGATTACATAATATACAATACAAGTTGATTAAGTTATGGTTGGAATAGATTTGTTACCAATTTTCACGTAGCTAAAATGAGAAAAATTATCCAACCTTGTTTTACCCATAACTTCTTCATTTTAAATCCGTTTTGAGTGAATCAAATTGCTATGGTTTCATATTGAACTATATTTTATGAATCTAAACAGAAAAAGTATAGGTTTATTGTCGGAAAAATAAGTTACAAGTCGTTTTTGTAAAGGTAGTCATTTCAGTCGAAAGAACGACGTCTAGATGACCATTTTAGAAAACATACTTCCACTTTGAGTTTAACCATAATTTTTGGATATAGTTTCATGTTCATAATAAAAATCATTTTCTCAGAATAACAACTTTTAAATCAAAGTTTATCATAGTTTTTAATTAACTAACCCAAAACAGCCCGCGGTGTTACTACGGCGGCGTAAATCCGGTTTTACGGTGTTTTTCGTGTTTCCAGGTTTTAAATCATTAAGTTAGCATATCATATAGATATAGAAAATGTGTTTAGTTGATTTTAAAAGTCAAGTTAGAAGGATTAACTTTTGTTTGCGAACAAGTTTAGAATTAACTAAACTATGTTCTAGTGATTACAAGTTTAAACCTTCGAATAAGATAGCTTTATATGTATGAATCGAATGATGTTATGAACATCATTACTATCTTAAGTTCCTTGGATAAACCTACTGGAAAAGAGAAAAATGGATCTACCTTCAATGGATCCTTGGATGGCTCGAAGTTCTTGAAGCAGAATCATGACACGAAAACAAGTTCAAGTAAGATCATCACTTGAAATAAGATTGTTATAGTTATAGAAATTGAACCAAAGTTTGAATATGATTATTACCTTGTATTAGAATGATAACCTACTGTAAGAAACAAAGATTTCTTGAGGTTGGATGATCACCTTACAAGATTGGAAGTGAGCTAGCAAACTTGAAAGTATTCTTGATTTTATGAAACTAGAACTTTTGGAATTTATGAAGAACACTTAGAACTTGAAGATAGAACTTGAGAGAGATCAATTAGATGAAGAAAATTGAAGAATGAAAGTGTTTGTAGGTGTTTTTGGTCGTTGGTGTATGGATTAGATATAAAGGATATGTAATTTTGTTTTCATGTAAATAAGTCATGAATGATTACTCATATTTTTGTAATTTTATGAGATATTTCATGCTAGTTGCCAAATGATGGTTCCCACATGTGTTAGGTGACTCACATGGGCTGCTAAGAGCTGATCATTGGAGTGTATATACCAATAGTACATACATCTAAAAGCTGTGTATTGTACGAGTACGAATACGGGTGCATACGAGTAGAATTGTTGATGAAACTGAACGAGGATGTAATTGTAAGCATTTTTGTTAAGTAGAAGTATTTTGACAAGTGTCTTGAAGTCTTTCAAAAGTTTATGAATAAATATTAAAACACTACATGTATATACATTTTAACTGAGTCGTTAAGTCATCGTTAGTCGTTACATGTAAATGTTGTTTTGAAACCTTTAGGTTAACGATCTTGTTAAATGTTGTTAACCCAATGTTTATAGTATCAAAAGAGATTTTAAATTATTATATTATCATGATATTATGATGTACGAATATCTCTTAATATGATATATATACATTAAATGTCGTTACAACGATAATCGTTACATATATGTCTCGTTTCAAAACCATTAAGTTAGTAGTCTTGTTTTTACATATGTAGTTCATTGTTAATATACTTAATGATATGTTTACTTATCATAATATCATTTTAACTATATATATAACCATATATATGTCATCATATAGTTTTTACAAGTTTTAACGTTCGTGAATCACCGGTCAACTTGGGTGGTCAATTGTCTATATGAAACCTATTTCAATTAATCAAGTCTTAACAAGTTTGATTGCTTAACATGTTGGAAACATTTAATCATGTAAATATCAATCTCAATTAATATATATAAACATGGAAAAGTTCGGGTCACTACAGTTGTTTGCTTTTCCTTCATGTCCGACAATCCACAAAAGAATAACCCAACACCGAAACTCCACTCACTTTTTATTGCTATTAGTCGGTTCCTGTTTGACAGCTAACAACCACGATCGAGCAAAATGACCATAAACTGCAGCTTGCTTCCTTAACTATTACGATTACAAAGTCATCATTTAACTCATTGCTACGTTGCCAACTTGTGTATATAGAATACAGAACATAACATTTTATATAAAGAAAGTGGTTCAAATTGGAGACTTATTGGCCGACCAAAATGGGTCATAAAGTAAGATTTTGATATTTTTTTAAGTATCTATAATGAAGATATGTGACTGTCACGATCTCGATAAATTATGATGAATAACGAAGTGATGATGAGATCATAAAGGTGATGAATAGTAGAAGAGCACGAGGGGCACGATGATGATATACAATGATGACGATTAATGATAAATAACGAAGTGATGATGATGGATAGTATGATGATGATGAACGTGTGAGATGATGATGATGGATAGTATGATGATGATGAACGTGTGAGATGATGATGATGGTACGGTGACTGTATTAATGATGATGATTCGAAAACGATCTTGGTAAGTTGAGATGATGGTAACGAGATGATTGAATGATGAGAGTGATTTTGAAGGTGATACTTCGCGATGATGATGCGGGTATGTTGACGATGACCCGAAGATGATACATGTATGGTAGACGGTGATCATGGTTGATGATGGCAAGGGTTGATAATGATATTATATGATGATGATGAAAGACGATATATGTCATAACCCGTCCTTAACCATAAGAACGCGTTAGATAACGTATGATTTCATTGCGAGGTATTGACCTCTATATGAGACATTTTTGAAAGAAAACTGCATATATTATACATTACAAACCATAACCATTATTTTTGTTACAAGCTTAAGACAATAAAAAGAAGATTAACGTTTAGCGATAATCTTTGACTTACAAACTTTACAAATGATGACAACAACACGGTTTCTAGCATATTTTACAATACAACATCTCGGATATGCAGTTTTATTTTTGACACAAACATGCGTACGCAAGATCCTGGTTAGATCCAACATGATGCAGCGGAAGCTTTAGAAATCACCTGAGAATAGACATGTTTTAAAAAGGTCAACATAAAGTTGGTGAGATATAGGTTTAATGCCGGCAGCAATATATATATAGACCACAAGATTTCGTATATAAACAGTTTAATAAAAGTATTCTAAGTGGTTGAGCACTTGGTAACCATACTTAACATTTTCACGTCGCATATTCCCTTTAATATGAAATCTTACTACACCGTACCAAGTGTAGTCACAAAACGAAGTACTGTGCAACCGTTGAATACTGGTCGTCCAGTCCGGTTGGGGTTGTCAGGCCCGATAGATCTATCAACAGGATTCGCGTTTACAATACCGCTGTAAATATTAGTTACCAAGCTACAGGGAAGTATGCCAGTGGTACAACTCAACGTAGAACATATTTTTCAGTTACTTGTGTCCATATCGTAAAACATAAAATACATGTATTCTCATCCCGAAATATTTAGAGTTTAAAAGTGGGACTATATACTCACTCTTGTCTTGATGATATAAATAATTTGACTCGGTCTTCCGGTTGATATCACGAACCTATCCATATATAATATATCAATATGTTTTCATTTTTAAACAAACGTTATAAATATATACTTGTTATACTTTTAATACTTTGAATAATTCCTTAGTCCGTAGTTAGCAGTCCGATGTTAGTAATTCAATTTTAATGGTTCATTTTTAGATGTTTAATATACCCGCAATGAAATAAATAAAACCCCCAACGAAATAAATAAAACCCCATCGTATATGTATTGGTCGAGATTAATCTTGACCCATGGTACCGGTGTTGTCAAATGACGTGTTGCGTACAATCATGGGATCTTATGATTAATCTTCTCGTATTGTTTACGGGTGATCCTGAACCATATAAAATTGAATTATAAGTACATATATATAAAATATCATGTTATCTTAGAAATATGTGATTTATATCATTTTTTCCAATTGATCCCGTAGTTGAAATGATCTAGGATAACCAATTTTGTTTCGGTCATAGTTTCTTCGTTACAAATCCGTTTTCGTTGATTCAAATTGCCATCTTCTTGGATCGAGTTCTTCTTTAAGACTATGAACTGTAAATACCTTGGTTTGTATTCAAAATCATACGGCATAAGTGAAACATTAGTGAAACATATGAAGTTAAACATTTTTGTTACAACAAAATCATTTAATGACCATTTTTCTAAAAATACTTATACTTTGAAAAACCAAGTTTTACCTTGTTAAATTAACATATAAATAAGTTATGTTACATGTCTTGAAGTATTTTAAAAGTTAAGTTAGAAGGATCTATTTAGTTTGCAAACAAGTTTGAAAACATTCAAACTAGGTTCTTGTTGTTAAACTTTTGTACCACAAAATAAGATAGCTATATATATATGAATCGAATAAGGTTATGAACATAGTTACTACCTCAAGTTCCTTGGATAAGTTTGCTGTAAAAGAGGAGTAAGAAGCTAGAATCAAAAGGGTGATAGAAGTGGATGAAAGTTTGGAAGTAAGTTGGTGTTCTTGGAGGGTTTTCTTGATGTGTTTTTGTATGGTTTTCTTATGGTGTTTTAGTATGGTTTTTGAAGCTAGATCTTCAAGGTTTCTTGCTGGATGTTTATGGAGGTTAAGAGTGAAGAGAGAGTGTGTGTTTATCTTAAGAAATTTGGAGTTAAAATGAAAGAGAATGATGATACATATATATAAAAAAAAACGTGGCCATGGGGGGTATCAAGACAAAAATTTAAGCTATCATTTTATGTATCTAGTCTTATTTGTATCCAAGTTCAATTACCTAGCTCTAAGGGCAGTAACAAGAGTAGGTTTGGTGGTGATTTGATGTGTATTTACTATTAGTAAATACGTATAAAAGCTAGGTATGATACGAGTATAAATACTCTAGGTATACGTATAGAAATTTTGTGAAAAATGGAATGAGGATTCAAATATAGCTATCTTTTGTGAATACACTTATATGGTTTTATGTATTTAAGTCTTTAAAAGTGATTAAATACATTACTTATACAATATATGTATAAACATTATAAGTCTTAAGTATTTAAGTCAAATAACGTTACGTATGGTTATCGTTTTGAAAACTTAAGTTAGTAGTTTCAAAATATACATATAACTTATTGTTATTAATACAAAATGAGATATTAAAACATTCATTAATCATGTTAAATATGTATATATACATATATATACACAAACGTATAATTATCATATGTTGTATAGTTCGTGATATCATCGGTCAAACTAGACGGTCAAACGTTATGTAAAACTCTTTTTGGAAACATAAATCTCGACAATTTAGATTGCTTAACATGTTGATAAGGTTTAATTTATGTAAATATCAATCTTATAAGTATAGAACGATCGAAAAAGTGCGGGTCGTTACATTACCTCCCCGTTAAATAAATTTCGTCCCGAAATTTTAAAATTGTACCTATTTTGCGTTATCGAGAAACAAGTGCGGATACTTTCGTTTCATCTGATCCTCTCGTTCCCAAGTAAGCACGGGACCTCTTCGAGCATTCCAACGAACCTTAACGATCGGTATGTTGCTCTGCTTGAGCTGTTTAACTTCACGGTCCATGATTTCAATTGGTTCTTCGACGAATTGTAGTTTCTCGTCGACATGGATTTCTTCAAGAGGAATGGTAAGGTCTTCCTTTGCAAGACACTTCTTAAGGTTCGAGACGTGAAAAGTATTATGTACTCCGGCGAGTTGTTGCGGTAACTCGAGTCGATAAGCTACCGGTCCAATGCGTTCGATGATCTTAAACGGGCCTACGTACCTTGGGTTTAGTTTACCCCTTTTGCCGAAACGTATCACACCTTTCCAAGGTGACACCTTTAGCATAACCATGTCCCCGACCTGAAACTCTAATGGTTTCCTTCGGACATCGGCGTAGCTCTTTTGGCGACTACGGGCTGTTTTCAATCTCTCCTTGATTTGTACTATCTTCTCGGTCGTTTCGTGTATGATCTCGGGACCAGTTAAATGTCGATCTCCTACTTCATTCCAACAGATAGGAGATCTACACTTCCTTCCGTACAATGCTTCGAATGGCGCAGCTCCAATGCTCGCATGATAACTATTATTATACGAGAATTCTGCTAACGGTAGATATTTATCCCATCCGTTTCCAAAATCGATCACACATGCCCTGAGCATGTCTTCGAGAGTCTGAATCGTTCTCTCACTCTGTCCATCGGTTTGTGGATGATATGCGGTACTCATATCCAAACGAGTTCCTAGTGCCTCCTGTAGTGATTGCCAAAACTTTGAGGTAAATCTACTATCACGATCGGATATAATGGAAATAGGTATCCCATGCCTTGAAACAACTTCCTTTATATACAATCGTAATAGTTTCTCCATTCTATCCGTTTCCTTTATAGGCAAGAAATGTGCAGACTTGGTGAGACGATCAACAATCACCCAAATGGTGTCGTATCCCCAGGCAGTCCTTGGTAACTTCGTGATGAAATCCATGGTAATACCATCCCATTTCCATTCTGGGATTTCTGGTTGTTGAAGTAACCCTGACGGCTTTTGGTGTTCTGCTTTAACCTTGGAACAAGTTAAACACTCCCCAACATATGTTGCAACGTCTGTTTTTAAATTAGGCCACCAATAACGTGTCTTAAGATCTTGATACATCTTTCCAACTCCAGGATGTATCGAGTATCTTGTCTTATGTGCCTCGTTCAATATCAACTTCCTTAATCCACCCAACTTTGGTACCCAAATACGGTTTGCAAAATATCGAATTCCATCTTCCCGTATAACGAGTTGCTTCTCATACTTCTTCATTATTTCATTTCCTATATTTTCTTTAGTAAGTGCTTCTCGTTGAACTTCTTTGATTTGTGAGTTGAGATTCATGCGAATTTTTATGTTCATCGCTCGTACTCGAATTGGTTCTCGTTCCTTTCTGCTTAGTGCGTCAGCCACCACATTCGCTTTCCCGGGATGATAACGAATTTCACAATCATAGTCGTTTATTAACTCAACCCACCTACGTTGCCTCATGTTCAGCTGTTTCTGATCGAAAATATGTTGAAGGCTTTTATGATCAGTAAACACAGTGCATTTAACCCCATACAAGTAGTGTCTCCATATCTTCAATGCAAACACGACTGCTCCCAGTTCTAGATCATGCGTCGTATAATTCCGCTCGTGAATCTTCAATTGTCGAGATGCGTATGCAATAACTTTCTTTCGTTGCATAAGAACACAACCAAAACCTTGTCGCGAAGCGTCACAATATATTTCAAAATCATCGTTCCCTTCAGGTAACGATAAAATAGGCGCCGTAGTTAACTTCTTCTTCAGTAATTGAAATGCGTTCTCCTGCTCCGAGGTCCATTCGTATTTCTTCCCTTTTTGCGTTAATGCTGTCAACGGCTTAGCTATTCGGGAAAAATCTTGAATAAACCTTCTATAATAACCGGCTAAACCCAAAAATTGGCGTATCTGCGTTGGTGTCTTAGGAGTCTCCCATTTTTCAATAGCTTCAGTTTTTGCTGGATCAACCTGAATTCCTTCGCTATTAACAACGTGACCAAGAAATTGCACTTCTTTCAACCAGAAAGCACACTTAGAAAATTTAGCATAAAGTTGTTCTTTTCTCAACAACTCCAGTATCAACCTTAAATGCTCTTCATGCTCTTGCTCACTCTTGGAATAGATAAGAATATCATCAATGAAAACGATAACAAACTTATCTAAATACGGACTACAAACTCGATTCATGAGGTCCATGAATACAGCTGGCGCATTCGTCAATCCAAACGGCATAACCAAAAATTCGTAATGACCATAACGTGTCCGAAAAGCAGTTTTCGGAATGTCCTCTTCTTTGACGCGTAGTTGATGATAGCCCGATCTTAAGTCGATTTTTGAATAAACACATGATCCTTGCAATTGATCAAATAAGTCATCAATTCTCGGTAGTGGATACCGATTCTTGATAGTTAACTTATTTAATTCACGATAGTCTATACACATCCTAAAAGATCCATCTTTCTTCTTAACAAACAAAATTGGAGCTCCCCACGGTGAAGTACTCGGTCGTATGAATCCACGGTCCAGTAATTCTTTTAACTGACTTTGAAGTTCTTTTAACTCGGACGGTGCAAGTCTATATGGAGCACGAGCCACTGGTGCAGCTCCTGGTACTAAATCTATTTGAAATTCTACCGATCTAAATGGAGGTAATCCCGGCAATTCTTCCGGAAAAACTTCAGGAAAATCTCTTGCCACAGGCACGTCGTTGATGCACTTTTCTTTCTTTTCGACTTTATTAACATGTGCTAAAATAGCGTAACATCCCTTTTCTAAACACTTCTTGGCTTTCAAACAGCTAATGAGTTTTAGCTTTGAATTACCCTTCTCTCCATAAATCATCACTGGCATTTTATCCTTACCAGGAATACGAATTGCCTTCTTGGCACAAACAACTTCCGCTCCTATTTTGGACATCCAGTCCATGCCGACTATTACATCAAAACCTCCTAATTCTACGGGTATTAAGTCGATTTTAAACGTTTCTCCGGCTAGATTTATTTCACAATCACGACAAATTTTATCGGCTTTAATTAGCTTACCATTAGCTAACTCAATCAAGTACTTAGCATCTAGAGGTAATGATGAACAATTCAATTTAGTGTAAAAATTTATACACACGTAACTTCTATCGGTGCCAGTATCAAATAAAATAGATGCTGATAAGTTATTAATGGTAAACGTACCCGTAACAAGCTCCGGGTCTTCTCGTGCCTCTCTAGCATTAATAACAAACGCTCTTCCACGTGCAGGTCCGCCATTCTGATTCGGGCACTGGCTCTTATAGTGACCTTGTTTTCCACACCCAAAACAAGTAATGTTAGCCAAAGCAGTTCTATTTGCGTTGGTGGCAGGAGTCTTGTTACCATTTGCATTTGTAACGAGAGCCTTACAATCTTCAGCAAGATGTCCCTGTCTATTGCATTTAGTGCACAACACACTACAGTAACCAAAATGATGTTTGTGACAACGGTTGCATAAAGGACTTTGTCCTTTGTAACCAAAGCCTGAACCGCTACCCGCACCTTTCGTGGTTTCTTGTTTCTTATAAGGTTGTTGTTGATTACCTCGATCATAACCTCCATTCCACTTTTTCTTGTTCCCCAATACCTTCACCTCAGTATTGAATGCTTTCTTGTCCAAAATGACCTGATCCATTAGCTCGTTCGCCATGGTTATAGCTTCATGAATTGTTTTAGGTTTCGATGCTGTAACGTTTGCCTTGACCTTTTTGGGCAAACCACCTTTGTACATTTCAATCTTCCGTGCTTCGGTTGGAACCAATTCAGGACATAGTAAAACCAATTCCATGAATCGCTGATTGTAGTTGGTGATTTCAGTACCAACCACCTTCAAACTTCGTAACTCATCTTCTAACTTAATAACCTCATTCCTTGGACAATACTCGGTGATTATCATTGCTTTGAATTCTTCCCATGGAGTATCATAAGCTACATCTCCTCCTACCGCCTTCACATAATTCTTCCACCATGTGAGTGCACTATCTTGTAAAGTGCACGATGCAAACTTGGTCATGTCTTTTTCATCACAACCACTGATTTTAAACACCGTCTCCATCTTTTCTATCCATCGAGTTAAACCGATCGGTCCTTCCGTTCCACTGAATGATGATGGCTTGCAAGCTTGGAACGTCTTGTAGGAGCATCCTACACGAGGATTTGGGTTAACTGCAGCAGCTCTTGCAGCTTCGACCCATAGCATTCTATCGTTCACTCGCTGGTTGATGAGTTCCTCGAGTTCTTGTTCCGTCATTCGATTCAATCGCGCCATTTCCTAATGAAAGAAAATAATTATTCACATGGAATATTATAGATGTAGTGTGTATTTATAGTACATTTATAGCTTGTTAATAATATGAACCAGGTATTATTATAAAAGCCTTTTCTTCTTATTAGCGTTTTATAATTATATCTTGGGTAGTACCTACCCGTTAATGTTCATACTTAATAGCTTAGTACAGAATCAATTACTACAATCTAAATAATACTTAACCATGGAAAATTATTGCATTTCATACTTCGCTATTTTACATATGCTTACATCAAACTTTAAACAAACCACACTAATAATATTATACAAAACATTATGTGATTCCATGGTTTAATACGGTAGCGCATCATTTGGTCTATTTCCCAAAACATTTATGTCCAGGGAATCCCCCAACGCGAATCCTAGCTGTCTCCCTACGTTTTGGCTGAGGTGCCGAAGAACTAGATGCGGGGATAGCACTAATAGGAATAGCGGGGATAGGGGTGGTAGTGTTTAGTGGAGTTGGTGCCACATCATCCTTATTAAACTCAGGATTTGAATTTTCTAATTCATTAGCCTTTCGTTTCTTTCCTAGTTCGAACTCGTCTTTTGTAATTTCCTGTATTTCTTCCTCGGGTTCACTTTCCTCCTCGGGTTCACTTTCCTCCTCAGGTTCACTTTCCTCCTCGGGTTCACTTTCCGATATTTCTATAGTTGGTTCATCCGGAAATTGTGAGTCTTCCCCAAAAATACCACTTTCGTCATCGGATATGTTAATGACTGAAACACAATCTGAAGGTTCTGATTCAGAGTCGCTGAATGTGATAATAAGTTTCGAGCCCGACATCTATCACACAACAACTAACCCATTAGTACTTACATAATATTTACACATAAATTTTAACCAACAATGATAAGCAATGGTTTTTAAATCAGACCCGGTCAAAGTCCAGACTTACTAATGTATCCTAACGACTTATCGGTTAGACACACTAATGCAAACCTGGTTCGCTAAGACCACCGCTCTGATACCACATGTCATAACCCGTCCTTAACCATAAGAACGCGTTAGATAACGTATGATTTCATTGCGAGGTATTGACCTCTATATGAGACATTTTTGAAAGAAAACTGCATATATTATACATTACAAACCATAACCATTATTTTTGTTACAAGCTTAAGACAATAAAAAGAAGATTAACGTTTAGCGATAATCTTTGACTTACAAACTTTACAAATGATGACAACAACACGGTTTCTAGCATATTTTACAATACAACATCTCGGATATGCAGTTTTATTTTTGACACAAACATGCGTACGCAAGATCCTGGTTAGATCCAACATGATGCAGCGGAAGCTTTAGAAATCACCTGAGAATAGACATGTTTTAAAAAGGTCAACATAAAGTTGGTGAGATATAGGTTTAATGCCGGCAGCAATATATATATAGACCACAAGATTTCGTATATAAACAGTTTAATAAAAGTATTCTAAGTGGTTGAGCACTTGGTAACCATACTTAACATTTTCACGTCGCATATTCCCTTTAATATGAAATCTTACTACACCGTACCAAGTGTAGTCACAAAACGAAGTACTGTGCAACCGTTGAATACTGGTCGTCCAGTCCGGTTGGGGTTGTCAGGCCCGATAGATCTATCAACAGGATTCGCGTTTACAATACCGCTGTAAATATTAGTTACCAAGCTACAGGGAAGTATGCCAGTGGTACAACTCAACGTAGAACATATTTTTCAGTTACTTGTGTCCATATCGTAAAACATAAAATACATGTATTCTCATCCCGAAATATTTAGAGTTTAAAAGTGGGACTATATACTCACTCTTGTCTTGATGATATAAATAATTTGACTCGGTCTTCCGGTTGATATCACGAACCTATCCATATATAATATATCAATATGTTTTCATTTTTAAACAAACGTTATAAATATATACTTGTTATACTTTTAATACTTTGAATAATTCCTTAGTCCGTAGTTAGCAGTCCGATGTTAGTAATTCAATTTTAATGGTTCATTTTTAGATGTTTAATATACCCGCAATGAAATAAATAAAACCCCCAACGAAATAAATAAAACCCCATCGTATATGTATTGGTCGAGATTAATCTTGACCCATGGTACCGGTGTTGTCAAATGACGTGTTGCGTACAATCATGGGATCTTATGATTAATCTTCTCGTATTGTTTACGGGTGATCCTGAACCATATAAAATTGAATTATAAGTACATATATATAAAATATCATGTTATCTTAGAAATATGTGATTTATATCATTTTTTCCAATTGATCCCGTAGTTGAAATGATCTAGGATAACCAATTTTGTTTCGGTCATAGTTTCTTCGTTACAAATCCGTTTTCGTTGATTCAAATTGCCATCTTCTTGGATCGAGTTCTTCTTTAAGACTATGAACTGTAAATACCTTGGTTTGTATTCAAAATCATACGGCATAAGTGAAACATTAGTGAAACATATGAAGTTAAACATTTTTGTTACAACAAAATCATTTAATGACCATTTTTCTAAAAATACTTATACTTTGAAAAACCAAGTTTTACCTTGTTAAATTAACATATAAATAAGTTATGTTACATGTCTTGAAGTATTTTAAAAGTTAAGTTAGAAGGATCTATTTAGTTTGCAAACAAGTTTGAAAACATTCAAACTAGGTTCTTGTTGTTAAACTTTTGTACCACAAAATAAGATAGCTATATATATATGAATCGAATAAGGTTATGAACATAGTTACTACCTCAAGTTCCTTGGATAAGTTTGCTGTAAAAGAGGAGTAAGAAGCTAGAATCAAAAGGGTGATAGAAGTGGATGAAAGTTTGGAAGTAAGTTGGTGTTCTTGGAGGGTTTTCTTGATGTGTTTTTGTATGGTTTTCTTATGGTGTTTTAGTATGGTTTTTGAAGCTAGATCTTCAAGGTTTCTTGCTGGATGTTTATGGAGGTTAAGAGTGAAGAGAGAGTGTGTGTTTATCTTAAGAAATTTGGAGTTAAAATGAAAGAGAATGATGATACATATATATAAAAAAAAACGTGGCCATGGGGGGTATCAAGACAAAAATTTAAGCTATCATTTTATGTATCTAGTCTTATTTGTATCCAAGTTCAATTACCTAGCTCTAAGGGCAGTAACAAGAGTAGGTTTGGTGGTGATTTGATGTGTATTTACTATTAGTAAATACGTATAAAAGCTAGGTATGATACGAGTATAAATACTCTAGGTATACGTATAGAAATTTTGTGAAAAATGGAATGAGGATTCAAATATAGCTATCTTTTGTGAATACACTTATATGGTTTTATGTATTTAAGTCTTTAAAAGTGATTAAATACATTACTTATACAATATATGTATAAACATTATAAGTCTTAAGTATTTAAGTCAAATAACGTTACGTATGGTTATCGTTTTGAAAACTTAAGTTAGTAGTTTCAAAATATACATATAACTTATTGTTATTAATACAAAATGAGATATTAAAACATTCATTAATCATGTTAAATATGTATATATACATATATATACACAAACGTATAATTATCATATGTTGTATAGTTCGTGATATCATCGGTCAAACTAGACGGTCAAACGTTATGTAAAACTCTTTTTGGAAACATAAATCTCGACAATTTAGATTGCTTAACATGTTGATAAGGTTTAATTTATGTAAATATCAATCTTATAAGTATAGAACGATCGAAAAAGTGCGGGTCGTTACAATATATATGTTGAACAAGTCAAATTTTGTGGTATTGTGTTTACTGTTTTTCCAAATTTGTTTTATAAACCGATGGGCTCTTTGAGCATTCTTTGAACTTGGGCATGTTAGCCCACTAGATGAATTGAAACCCAACAATACAAACAATTATATTTTTTTTTTTCTGTTAGCCTACTAGGAGAATTAAAACCCATCGTATATTTTTTTTTTCTTCTTTTTCTTCTCCTGGTTACTTTTCGGCAACAACACACATACCTCATTTAATTTTTGATGATGATATTATATTAAAATGATGATGACGATGAAGAAGTGAAGGTGATAATGAGTTAGGATTGAATTGATGATGTTATGATATTGATGATGATGATTAGGTGTTGCTGCGTGAAAATGGGGTTAAATGAATTTAAGGAGCTAATTAATTCTTGAAAGCTATGGACAGAAGGATGGTGGAGTGTGTTGTGTTTAAGCGAGAGGTCATGGATGTGAGCCCTGTGTGTGGCATAATGTTTTTGAAAGCTTTTAAGGTAGAAATTTTATTTCTATTTACTATTGTTATTAGCGCATACTAAAGTCAATATTAGTTATTATTATCATTAACATAAATTTTATTATCATTATTATTATATGGTATTATTATTACTACGAATAAAATGCCTATTTTAATATCAAAATTATTATTACCATTTTATTATTATTATTATTATTATCATTATTATTATTATTATTATTATTATTATTATTATTATGATTATTATTATTATTATTATTATTTCAAAAGAATACAACACTTTATTGATTATCATTATTAATGTTATTTTATCAGGTAAATACTTACATAAAACATACATAAAAAGTATATATAAATATATAATAATCGAAATAATATACCTATATGACTTGATCGATTACGACTATATGTTTTAATAAATATAATTGATATAGGTTCGTGAATTCGAGGTCAGCCTTACACTTGTTCAATGATGTTATATGTATTTTTACTACAAAATACAGTATGGTGAGTTTCATTTAACCTTTTTACTCATTACATTTTTGGGCTGAGAATACATGCAAATGCTTTATTAACTGTTTTACAATATTTATATGTGTGAGTTTCATTAATCCCTTTTAAATGCTTTTGCAATATATATTTTTGGGACTGAGAATACATGCGCTGCT
Source organism: Rutidosis leptorrhynchoides (assembly GCF_046630445.1). NCBI lineage: Eukaryota > Viridiplantae > Streptophyta > Magnoliopsida > Asterales > Asteraceae > Rutidosis > Rutidosis leptorrhynchoides. The sequence goes on from NC_092343.1 coordinate 286,039,743, forward strand.
TTTATAAATGTTTTACGAAATAGACACAAGTAATCGAAACTACATCCTATGGTTGAATTATCGAAATCGAATATGCCCCTTTTTATTAAGTCTGGTAATCTAAGAATTAGGGAACAGACACCCTAATTGACGCGAATGCTAAAGATAGATCTATCGGGCTCAACAAGCTCCATCCAAAGTACCGGATGCTTTAGTACTTCGAAATTTATATCATGCCCGAAGGAGGATCCCGGAATGATGGGGATATTCTTGAATGTATATTGTGAATGTCGGTTACCAGGTGTTCAATCCATATGAATGATATTTTTGTCTCTATGCATGGGACGTATGTTTATGAGAAATAGAAATATGAAATCTTGTGGTCTATTAAAATTATGAAATGATTATTTATGTTAAACTAATGAACTCACCAACCTTTTAGTTGACACTTTAAAGCATGTTTATTCTCAGGTATGAAAGAAACATTCCGCTGTGCATTTGCTCATTTTAAAGACAGTTTTTTTGGAGTCGATCATCGCAATGGAACCAGTTGTTGGTGACTTCGTCCAGATGGATTAGGATGGGTCCTTTCACCCGGTAACTAACTTAAATAAGTAATATAAATATCACCCCCTAAAAGTACACTTGGCGAGTGCGTAAGTTTACAAAGTATTAAACACACGTTAAATGCTAGCGCGACTAGCCCGAGTGGGGATGTCAAACCCTATAGATCCATATCTAAGATTCGCGTTCACTGGTTTAAAAACCAATGACTAAATGTTACCGTTCTAAGGGGAATCTTTGTGCCGTTATATCACTCACACATATATAAAGTTTAAGTACTCGTGTCTACTATGTAAAACATAAAAATCGCATGTATTCTCAGTCCCAAAAATAGTTAAAGTAATAAGGGAGCTATAACTCACAGTGAAAGTGCGGTAAAGGTCGATATGAAAAGTAAGCAAGTAGTAAGTCGGTCCGAAAGGTCCTCAACCTAAGTCAAAGGTTACTAAGTCAGTAAATCATCCCCAAAAGTTTAAAAGTAAATAAGTTAAGTCTTAAGTATCATCATCATCATCATTCGTAAAAGATAAAGTAAGTTCTCAACAAGAATAGATGTCTGAACGAAAGGCTGAATTCAATCAGATGCTACGACCTCTATACAAACTGAAAAGACGCGCGGTCAGTGGCCAAGGCTCCGTATGTGAGTCCTCTTACTGCTATCCAATTTTCAGATAATAACTCGATGTCATTTGACCGTGGCGACGGTTTAAGCGCGAGTAGGTCAGAAATTTCAGCTCGTCGTTACAAGGGCGTAGTGATTTTCGGAACGCTATAAATCCTAAACCGTATATCAGATTTAGGCGAGTCTTAAATGAAATGTCATCTACTCAAACCGAAATATCTGGAAATCAACTTTCCAGAAGCCCCAGGAGACTGATCAGACCCTGAAAAACAGAAACAAGTTCTCCGGTAGGTTTCTTGGTGTTTGATGCTCATCACGGTTCTCATCCTTGATGCGTGTAAGCTTTAAGTGTACAACTCTTTGATATTTTAGCATCACTTTGACCAAGTTTCAACCATCAACACACCATGTCAAGACTAAGGAGAAGTACAAATCTCTTAAGAGTTTTAGATGGATGATGAACCAAGGTTACATCATGTTCTTAGTCTCAACACAAATACAAGTTCTATTCAACATTTAAAGCTACAAACTTTGATTCAAATCAAACAAGCAAGACCTTAAGTTACATAAATTAGATCGAACAAAGTAATGAAACCCTAAGCTAGAAAGCTTGGATCCCTTAACAATAATGATGATATTTCAAAGGTGGAAAGCTTGAATCTTTTATGTTCTTGAAGATCTTTAAAGCAAAAAGCTAGATCTTCAAGTTTCATGAAGATCATAAACACAAGTTTTGATCTTTTAACAAAAATAAAATGATCTTAAGCTATAAAGCGTAGATTCAACCAATTAATGAAGATCCAAAGCTAGAAAGCTTGAATCTTTTATGTTCTTGAAGATCTTTAAAGCAAAAAGCTAGATCTTCAAGTTTTATGAAGATCATAAACACAAGTTTTGATCTTTTAACAAAAATAAAGTGATCTTAAGCTATAAAGCTTAGATCTATCAAAGTAATGAAGATCCAAAGCTAGAAAGTTTGAATCTTTCATGTTCTTAAAGGATTCAAATCAAAGTTTGAATCTACAAGACAAAACAAGATCAAAAAGCTAAAAAGCTTGATCTCATGATGATGATGATGATGTCGTGATTAAGAAAAAAAAGAGAAGAAGAAGAAATTTCAAGAACTTACAATTTTAGCGTGAGAAAGACTAGAGAGAAAATTAGAGAGCTTACAATTGTGTGTGTAAAATGAGAATGAAATGAAGTGTGAAATGAAGGATGAGGCTTACATTTTATAGTGGTGGTGGTGTGTGTAGGTCGTAGGTTTGGAGGGGATAAGGGGGAGACAACTTTTGCTTTTGCATGGTGGTGGTACAAAGGTGGTGCTTGTTGTTGGGATCCCATGCAACATGTTGTATTAATGGCACACCAAAAATGCTAGTATGTTGGCTCATCTAAATGGGTTTTTGTCTTTCATTTTAATGGGTCATAACTCCATTAAAATTGGGCTAACTTAAAAGTCCATAAGCTAGAGTAGGGTGGGCTTAAGTCTATTAAGGTAAAGAGTCCATTAAGACTAACTAGTGTGCATTAGTAAAACACTAAGCGTAATTAAGAAACCATCAAGGCAAGTAATTATTATTAATAAATAACAATTAGTATTACATAGTCATAATATTCCAATTATGACAAAAGTTTAACGTGTACAAAGTACATAGCTCGTTTTAAATGACAAGTGACACTAACGATCGTAAAAGCATTCGAGGATCAAGTTAAGTAATTACGTACTTAACAACACGTTGTACGATATTAACGAAAGTAATTAATCATGAATAAAGATCCTAGAGCATAAACTAGCTCAGTACGCACATATACGCAGATTCATGAAAGTATAGAGCACAAAAATATAAGTTGAAAAAGTCGGGTCGTTACATTACCCCCCGTTAAAGAAAATTTCTTCCCGAAATTTTAGGGAGTGACTAACAACGGTACCGAATTTGAAGAAGAAGGAGCGTATCAAAGTTCTGAGAGACTCGTGGGCTCAGAAGTGAGCTATTTACCTTGAAAGGTACTTGGGCGTATAAAAGTAAGAATAGGTATATGCCATTAATTAAGTCTCTTGACCTTAAGATCAACAAATGATTTCGTTTCTTGTTAACATTAATATGTCATCTGAATATATACCCACAAAAGGAAAGATGATGTTTTTAGCCTTACATGCATCTTCAGTAAGCTGGATGCATGGAATGCATCATGAATATTACCAAACTCATCTAAAACATTGAGCGCTTATTGTAGTGACCCGAACTTTTCCATGTTTATATATATTAATTGAGATTGATATTTACATGATTAAATGTTTCCAACATGTTAAGCAATCAAACTTGTTAAGACTTGATTAATTGAAATAGGTTTCATATAGACAATTGACCACCCAAGTTGACCGGTGATTCACGAACGTTAAAACTTGTAAAAACTATATGATGACATATATATGGTTATATATATAGTTAACATGATATTATGATAAGTAAACATATCATTAAGTATATTAACAATGAACTACATATGTAAAAACAAGACTACTAACTTAATGGTTTTGAAACGAGACATATATGTAACGATTATCGTTGTAACGACATTTAATGTATATATATCATATTAAGAGATATTCGTACATCATAATATCATGATAATATAATAATTTAAAATCTCTTTTGATACTATAAACATTGGGTTAACAACATTTAACAAGATCGTTAACCTAAAGATTTCAAAACAACATTTACATGTAACGACTAACGATGACTTAACGACTCAGTTAAAATGTATATACATGTAGTGTTTTAATATGTATTCATACACTTTTGAAAGACTTCAAGACACTTGTCAAAATACTTCTACTTAACAAAAATTCTTACAATTACATCCTCGTTCAGTTTCATCAACAATTCTACTCGTATGCACCCGTATTCGTACTCGTACAATACACAGCTTTTAGATGTATGTACTATTGGTATATACACTCCAATGATCAGCTCTTAGCAGCCCATGTGAGTCACCTAACACATGTGGGAACCATCATTTGGCAACTAGCATGAAATATCTCATAAAATTACAAAAATATGAGTAATCATTCATGACTTATTTACATGAAAACAAAATTACATATCCTTTATATCTAATCCATACACCAACGACCAAAAACACCTACAAACACTTTCATTCTTCAATTTTCTTCATCTAATTGATCTCTCTCAAGTTCTATCTTCAAGTTCTAAGTGTTCTTCATAAATTCCAAAAGTTCTAGTTTCATAAAATCAAGAATACTTTCAAGTTTGCTAGCTCACTTCCAATCTTGTAAGGTGATCATCCAACCTCAAGAAATCTTTGTTTCTTACAGTAGGTTATCATTCTAATACAAGGTAATAATCATATTCAAACTTTGGTTCAATTTCTATAACTATAACAATCTTATTTCAAGTGATGATCTTACTTGAACTTGTTTTCGTGTCATGATTCTGCTTCAAGAACTTCGAGCCATCCAAGGATCCATTGAAGGTAGATCCATTTTTCTCTTTTCCAGTAGGTTTATCCAAGGAACTTAAGGTAGTAATGATGTTCATAACATCATTCGATTCATACATATAAAGCTATCTTATTCGAAGGTTTAAACTTGTAATCACTAGAACATAGTTTAGTTAATTCTAAACTTGTTCGCAAACAAAAGTTAATCCTTCTAACTTGACTTTTAAAATCAACTAAACACATGTTCTATATCTATATGATATGCTAACTTAATGATTTAAAACCTGGAAACACGAAAAACACCGTAAAACCGGATTTACGCCGCCGTAGTAACACCGCGGGCTGTTTTGGGTTAGTTAATTAAAAACTATGATAAACTTTGATTTAAAAGTTGTTATTCTGAGAAAATGATTTTTATTATGAACATGAAACTATATCCAAAAATTATGGTTAAACTCAAAGTGGAAGTATGTTTTCTAAAATGGTCATCTAGACGTCGTTCTTTCGACTGAAATGACTACCTTTACAAAAACGACTTGTAACTTATTTTTCCGACTATAAACCTATACTTTTTCTGTTTAGATTCATAAAATAGAGTTCAATATGAAACCATAGCAATTTGATTCACTCAAAACGGATTTAAAATGAAGAAGTTATGGGTAAAACAAGATTGGATAATTTTTCTCATTTTAGCTACGTGAAAATTGGTAACAAATCTATTCCAACCATAACTTAATCAACTTGTATTGTATATTATGTAATCTTGAGATACCATAGACACGTATACAATGTTTCGACCTATCATGTCGACACATCTATATATATTTCGGAACAACCATAGACACTCTATATGTGAATGTTGGAGTTAGCTATACAGGGTTGAGGTTGATTCCAAAATATATATAGTTTGAGTTGTGATCAATACTGAGATACGTATACACTGGGTCGTGGATTGATTCAAGATAATATTTATCGATTTATTTCTGTACATCTAACTGTGGACAACTAGTTGTAGGTTACTAACGAGGACAGCTGACTTAATAAACGTAAAACATCAAAATATATTAAAAGTGTTGTAAATATATTTTGAACATACTTTGATATATATGTATATATTGTTATAGGTTCGTGAATCAACCAGTGGCCAAGTCTTACTTCCCGACGAAGTAAAAAATCTGTGAAAGTGAGTTATAGTCCCACTTTTAAAATCTAATATTTTTGGGATGAGAATACATGCAGGCTTTATAAATGATTTACAAAATAGACACAAGTACGTGAAACAACATTGTATGGTTGAATTATCGAAATCGAATATGCCCCTTTTTATTAAGTCTGGTAATCTAAGAATTAGGGAACAGACACCCTAATTGACGCGAATCCTAAAGATAGATCTATCGGGCCCAACAAGCCCCATCCAAAGTACCGGATGTTTGAGTACTTCGAAATTTATATCATATCCGAAGGGTGTCCCGGAATGATGGGGATATTCTTATATATGCATCTTGTTAATGTCGGTTACCAGGTGTTCACCATATGAATGATTTTAATCTCTATGTATGGGATGTGTATTGAAATATGAAATCTTGTGGTCTATTATTATGATTTGATAAATATAGGTTAAACCTATAACTCACCAACATTTTTGTTGACGTTTTAAGCATGTTTATTCTCAGGTGATTATTAAGAGCTTCCGCTGTTGCATACTAAAATAAGGACAAGATTTGGAGTCCATGCTTGTATGATATTATGTAAAAACTGCATTCAAGAAACTTATTTTGTTGTAACATATTTGTATTGTAAACCATTATGTAATGGTCGTGTGTAAACAGGATATTTTAGATTATCATTATTTGATAATCTACGTAAAGCTTTTTAAACCTTTATTGATGAAATAAAGGTTATGGTTTGTTTTAAAATGAATGCAGTCTTTGAAAAACGTCTCATATAGAGGTCAAAACCTCGCAACAAAATCAATTAATATGGAACGTTTTTAATCAATAAGAACGGGACATTTCAGTTGGTATCCGAGCGTTGGTCTTAGAGAACCAGAATTTTGCATTAGTGTGTCTTATCGAGTTTGTTAGGATGCATTAGTGAGTCTGGACTTCGACCGTGTTTACTTGAAAAAAATGATTGCTTAACAAATTTTGTTGGAAACTATATATTTTTAACATGTGAATATTATGTGATATATTAATCTCTTAACGCGTTTGATATTATGTGATAGATGTCTACCTCTAGAACAAGTCCCATTGACTCACCTAATAATAATGAAGAGTCAAATGTAAATTGGAATGATTCATGGACTGATTCACAAGTTCCCGAAGAGGAACTGGAAGAAGAGTCGGAACCAGAAGAAGAATCGGAACCGGAAGAAGAATCGGAACCGGATGAAGAAATAGAACCGGTGGGGGAAATAATAAAACGGTTAAGTAAAAGAAAATCCTCAACCAACCGACCAAGGCTAATTATGGTCAATGGTGTTTCCGCCAAGGAAGCAAAATATTGGGAGGATTATCAATTCTCCGATGAATCGGATTCCGACGAGAATTCCGATGATGTTATAGAAATTACCCCAACTGAATTTAAAAAGGAAAAAGAAAATAATAAGGGAAAGGGCATAAAAATAGAGAAATCTAATTCCAACCCCGATGAACTTTATATGTATCGTCAACCCCCGAAGTCCTTAAGTTGTAACAATGACCCGGGAACCTCTAAACCACCAGGTTTTTCTAAACCAATGAGGAAAATAACGGCTCGTATTAGGGGAACATCATATATCCCTAGAAACTTGGCAAAACGAACCAAAACCGAAGAAGAAGAAACAAGCGAGTCGGAATAAGATAGTTGTATTCGTGTGGTGTAATATATGTAATATAGTGTGTTTATGCTTTATTATATATGTAAAAATTGCTTGTATTAATAAGTATCTTTTTTATGAATCTAACTCTTGTCTATTTTACAGTATAAAAACACAAAATGGATAGACAACCCAATATTTTAAGAGACCTACCCGGAGACATGATTGATGAAATCTTGTCTAGAGTTGGTCAGAATTCTTCGGCACAACTATTTAAGGCGAGATCAGTTTGTAAGACATTCGAAGAACGTTCCAAGAATGCCTTGGTTTATAAAAGGCTTTCGTTCGAAAGATGGGGTATATCACATTGGGAAATCCATAAGTTACGATGTGTTTACTTTGACGCATATATTGCGGGGAACCCAAATGCTATTTTACGCAATGGGTTAAGAAATTATTTTGACTCAATATATCCGAATATTGGACTTCGTGATTTAGAAAAAGCGGCTAACATGCAACATAAAGAAGCATGTTATGCTTACGGATTAGTAATGTTCGCTTCTCACCAAAGTGAGAACAAGAACATCGGGCTACAACTATTAAACAAAACGTTCCCACAAGTGACGGAGTCAGTAATTGGGGTAAGAAATGAGGTTTTTAGATTGTTACGGGACTGTTGGACATTACGTAACCCTCGTCCCTTTGACAACGTTACAACACGCTGTCTTATCAACGGCCATAATGGTTATGTTCCACAAGACCAAGGATGGGAAGTAGTCCTAGTAAAACCAGAATGCATGACTTGTTTCTGGACGTATGAATTACGTGTCTTTATTGCCTTTGCTGAACGACTTGTGTACTAGCTAGAATTATCTTCACAACTATCTTGTATCAAAGTTATTGTGCGCTATATTTCATGCTTTATGTAAAATAAGCGGTATTGTAAGTTTGTAAAATATTGTATAAAACTTTGAACGCGAAATATTATTATAATCAGTTTTTCATATAGAATTGTAGTAGTTGAATTGTATATTAGCTACTAAGTATGAACTTAACGGGTACGTACTACCCGAATTTAAACTTATAAAACGCTAATATGAAGAAAAAGCTTTTATAAATGAGTTCATATTATGCTACGAAATACTATTAACTACTCTTAATATTCTGTATGATTAACTTGTTCCATTTGACAATTTTGAAGGAAATGGCACCGACTACTCGACACACTGTGAATATGAATGAAGAGGAATTCCGTACTTTTCTAGCTTCAAACATAGCTGCAGTACAGGCTGCGCTACATACCAACAATAACCTTGGATCTAGCAGTACATGAAATCGTGTAGGATGCACCTACAAAGAATTCACTGCCTGCAAACCTTTGGAATTTGATGGAACCGAAGGACCGATCGGATTGAAACGGTGGACCGAGAAGGTCGAATCGGTGTTTTCCATAAGTAAGTGTACTGAAGAGGACAAAGTAAAGTACGCTACGCATACCTTCACAGGTTCTGCGTTAACATGGTGGAATACCTATCTAGAGCAAGTGGGACAAGACGATGCGTACGCACTACCGTGGTCAGCATTCAAGCACTTGATGAACGAGAAATACCGTCCCAGAACCGAGGTCAATAAGCTCAAGACAGAACTTAGAGGGTTACGAACCCAAGGATTTGATATTACCACGTACGAAAGACGATTCACAGAATTGTGCCTATTGTGTCCTGGAGCATTTGAAGATGAGGAAGAGAAGATCGACGCGTTTGTGAAAGGATTACCGGAAAGAATCCAAGAAGATATAAGTTCACACGAGCCCGCCTCCATACAACAGGCAAGTAGAATGGCTCACAAACTAGTGAACCAGATTGAAGAAAGAATTAAAGAACAGACTGCTGAAGAGGCCAATGTGAAGCAAGTCAAAAGAAAGTGGGAGGAAAACGGTGATAAGAATCACCAATACAACAACAACAACAACAATTACAACAATTATCCCAACAATCGCAACATCAATCTCAACTACAACAAACGGCCCAACAACAACAACAACAACAACAACAACAACAACATCAACTACAACAATCATCTTAACAACAATAATAACCGCAACAACAACAACAACAATCAGAAGCAGCTATGCCAAAGGTGTGAAAAGTATCACTCGGGGTTCTGCACCAAATTTTGCAACAAGTGTAAAAGAAATGGTCATAGCGCGGTGAAGTGTGAGGTCTACGGACCAGGGGTTAATAGAACGAAAGGAACAAATGGTGTCGGAACGAGTAATGGCGGAGCAAGTAGTGTCGGAGCAAGTTATGCCAATGTAGTTTGTTATAAATGTGGAAAACCGGGCCACATTATTATAAATTGCCCGAACCAGGAGAACACGAATGGACAAGGCCGCGGAAGAGTTTTCAATATTAATGCGGCAGAGGCACAGGAAGACCCGGAGCTTGTTACGGGTACGTTTCTTATTGACAATAAATCTTCTTACGTTTTATTTGATTCGGGTGCGGATAGAAGCTATATGAGTAGAGATTTTTGTGCTAAATTAAGTTGTCCATTGACGCCTTTGGATAGTAAATTTTTACTCGAATTAGCAAATGGTAAATTAATTTCAGCAGATAATATATGTCGAAATCGAGAAATTAAACTGGTTAGCGAAACATTTAAGATTGATTTGATACCAGTAGAGTTAGGGAGTTTTGATGTGATAATCGGTATGGACTGGTTGAAAGAAGTGAAAGCAGAGATCGTTTGTTACAAAAATGCAATTCGCATTATACGAGAAAAAGGAAAACCCTTAATGATATACGGAGAAAAGGGCAACATGAAGCTACATCTTATTAGTAATTTGAAGGCACAAAAACTAATAAGAAAAGGTTGCTATGCTGTTCTAGCACACGTCGAGAAAGTACAAACTGAAGAAAAGAGCATCAATGATGTTCCCATTGCAACAGAATTTCCCGATGTATTTCCGAAAGAATTACCGGGATTACCCCCACATCGATCAGTTGAATTTCAAATAGATCTTGTACCAGGAGCTGCACCAATAGCTCGTGCTCCTTACAGACTCGCACCCAGCGAGATGAAAGAACTGTAAAGCCAATTACAAGAACTTTTAGAGCATGGTTTCATTCGACCAAGCACATCACCGTGGGGAGCTCCTGTTTTGTTTGTCAAGAAGAAAGATGGTACATTCAGGTTGTGTATCGACTACCGAGAATTGAACAAACTTACCATCAAGAATCGCTACCCACTGCCGAGAATCGACGACTTATTTGATCAACTACAAGGCTCGTCTGTTTATTCAAAGATTGACTTACGTTCCGGGTATCATCAAATGCGGGTGAAAGAAGATGATATTCCAAAGACTGCTTTCAGAACACGTTACGGTCATTACGAGTTTATGGTCATGCCGTTTGGTTTAACTAATGCACCAGCTGTGTTCATGGACCTTATGAACCGAGTGTGTGGACCATACCTTGACAAGTTTGTCATTGTTTTCATTGATGACATACTTATTTACTCAAAGAATGACCAAGAACACGGTGAACATTTGAGAAAGGTGTTAGAAGTATTAAGGAAGGAAGAATTGTACGCTAAGTTTTCAAAGTGTGCATTTTGGTTGGAAGAAGTTCAATTCCTCGGTCACATAGTGAACAAAGAAGGTATTAAGGTGGATCCGGCAAAGATAGAAACTGTTGAAAAGTGGGAAACCCCGAAAACTCCGAAACACATACGCCAGTTTTTAGGACTAACTGGTTACTACAGAAGGTTCATCCAAGACTTTTCCAGAATAGCAAAACCCTTGACTGCATTAACGCATAAAGGGAAGAAATTTGAATGGAATGATGAACAAGAGAAAGCGTTTCAGTTATTGAAGAAAAAGCTAACTACGGCACCTATATTGTCATTACCTGAAGGGAATGATGATTTTGTGATTTATTGTGACGCATCAAAGCAAGGTCTCGGTTGTGTATTAATGCAACGAACGAAGGTGATTGCTTATGCGTCTAGACAATTGAATATTCACGAACAAAATTATACGACGCATGATTTGGAATTAGGAGCGGTTGTTTTTGCATTAAAGACTTGGAGGCACTACTTATATGGGGTCAAAAGTATTATATATACCAACCACAAAAGTCTTCAACACATATTTAATCAGAAACAACTGAATATGAGGCAGCGTAGGTGGATTGAATTATTGAATGATTACGACTTTGAGATTCGTTACCACCCGGGGAAGGCAAATGTGGTAGCCGATGCCTTGAGTAGGAAGGACAGAGAACCCATTCGAGTAAAATCTATGAATATAATGATTCATAATAACCTTACTACTCAAATAAAGGAGGCGCAACAAGGAGTTTTAAAAGAGGGAAATTTAAAGGATGAAATACCCAAGGGATCGGAGAAGCATCTTAATATTCGGGAAGACAGAACCCGGTATAGGGCTGAAAGGATTTGGGTACCAAAATTTGGAGATATGAGAGAAATGGTACTTAGAGAAGCTCATAAAACCAGATACTCAATACATCCTGGAACGGGGAAGATGTACAAGGATCTCAAGAAACATTTTTGGTGGCCGGGTATGAAAGCCGATGTTGCTAAATACGTAGGAGAATGTTTGACGTGTTCTAAGGTCAAAGCTGAGCATCAGAAACCATCAGGTCTACTTCAACAACCCGAAATCCCATAATGGAAATGGGAAAACATTACCATGGATTTCATCACTAAATTGCCAAGGACTGCAAGTGGTTTTGATACTATTTGGGTAATAGTTGATCGTCTCACCAAATCAGCACACTTCCTGCCAATAAGAGAAGATGACAAGATAGAGAAGTTAGCACGACTGTATTTGAAGGAAGTCGTCTCCAGACATGGAATACCAATCTCTATTATCTCTGATAGGGATGGCAGATTTATTTCAAGATTCTGGCAGACATTACAGCAAGCATTAGGAACTCGTCTAGACATGAGTACTGCCTATCATCCACAAACTGATGGGCAGAGCGAAAGGACGATACAAACGCTTGAAGACATGCTACGAGCATGTGTTATTGATTTCGGAAACAGTTGGGATCGACATCTACCGTTAGCAGAATTTTCCTACAACAACAGCTACCATTCTAGCATTGAGATGGCGCCGTTTGAAGCACTTTATGGTAGAAAGTGCAGGTCTCCGAGTTGTTGGAGTGAAGTGGGGGATAGACAGATTACGGGTCCGGAGATTATACAAGAAACTACCGAGAAGATCATCCAAATTAAACAACGGTTGAAAACCGCACAAAGTCGACAAAAGAGCTACGCTGACATTAAAAGAAAAGATATAGAATTTGAAATTGGAGAGATGGTCATGCTTAAAGTTGCACCTTGGAAAGGCGTTGTTCGATTTGGTAAACGAGGGAAATTAAATCTAAGGTATATTGGACCATTCAAGATTATTGATCGTGTCGGACCAGTAGCTTACCGACTTGAGTTACCTCAACAACTCGCGGCTGTACATAATACTTTCCACGTCTCGAATTTGAAGAAATGTTTTGCTAAAGAAGATCTCACTATTCCGTTAGATGAAATCCAAATCAACGAAAAACTTCAATTCATCGAAGAACCCGTCGAAATAATGGATCGTGAGGTTAAAAGACTTAAGCAAAACAAGATACCAATTGTTAAGGTTCGATGGAATGCTCGTAGAGGACCCGAGTTCACCTGGGAGCGTGAAGATCAGATGAAGAAGAAATACCCGCATCTATTTCCAGAAGAATCGTCAACACCTTCAACAGCTTAAAATTTCGGGACGAAATTTATTTAACGGGTAGGTACTGTAGTGACCCAAACTTTTCCATGTTTATATATATTAATTGAGATTGATATTTACATGATTAAATGTTTCCAACATGTTAAGCAATCAAACTTGTTAAGACTTGATTAATTGAAATAGGTTTCATATAGACAATTGACCACCCAAGTTGACTGGTGATTCACGAACGTTAAAACTTGTAAAAACTATATGATGACATATATATGGTTATATATATAGTTAACATGATATTATGATAAGTAAACATATCATTAAGTATACTAACAATGAACTACATATGTAAAAACAAGACTACTAACTTAATGATTTTGAAACGAGACATATATGTAACGATTATCGTTGTAACGACATTTAATGTATATATATTATATTAAGAGATATTCGTACATCATAATATCATGATAATATAATAATTTAAAATCTCTTTTGATACTATAAACATTGGGTTAACAACATTTAACAAGATCGTTAACCTAAAGGTTTCAAAACAACATTTACATGTAACGACTAACGATGACTTAACGACTCAGTTAAAATGTATATACATGTAGTGTTTTAATATGTATTCATACACTTTTGAAAGACTTCAAGACACTTGTCAAAATACTTCTACTTAACAAAAATGCTTAGAATTACATCCTCGTTCAGTTTCATCAACAATTCTACTCGTATGCACCTGTATTCGTACTCGTACAATACACAGCTTTTAGATGTATGTACTATTGGTATATATACTCCAATGATCAGCTCTTAGCAGCCCATGTGAGACACCTAACACATGTGGGAACCATCATTTGGCAACTAGCATGAAATATCTCATAAAATTACAAAAATATGAGTAATCATTCATGACTTATTTACATGAAAACAAAATTACATATCCTTTATATCTAATCCATACACCAACGACCAAAAACACCTACAAACACTTTCATTCTTCAATTTTCTTCATCTAATTGATGTCTCTCAAGTTCTATCTTCAAGTTCTAAGTGTTCTTCATAAATTCCAAAAGTTCTAGCTCACTTCCAATCTTTTAAGGTGATCATCCAACCTCAAGAAATCTTTGTTTCTTACAGTAGGTTATCATTCTAATACAAGGTAATAATCATATTCAAACTTTGGTTCAATTTCTATAACTATAACAATCTTATTTCAAGTGATGATCTTACTTGAACTTGTTTTCGTGTCATGATTCTGCTTCAAGAACTTCGAGCCATCCAAGGATCCATTGAAGCTAGATCCATTTTTCTCTTTTCCAGTAGGTTTATCCAAGGAACTTAAGGTAGTAATGATGTTCATAACATCATTCGATTCATACATATAAAGCTATCTTATTCGAAGGTTTAAACTTGTAATCACTAGAACATAGTTTAGTTAATTCTAAACTTGTTCGCAAACAAAAGTTAATCCTTCTAACTTGACTTTTAAAATCAACTAAACACATGTTCTATATCTATATGATATGCTAACTTAATGATTTAAAACCTGGAAACACGAAAAACACCGTAAAACCGGATTTACGCCGCCGTAGTAACACCGCGGGCTGTTTTGGGTTAGTTAATTAAAAACTATGATAAACTTTGATTTAAAAGTTGTTATTCTGAGAAAATTATTTTTATTATGAACATGAAACTATATCCAAAAATTATGGTTAAACTCAAAGTGGAAGTATGTTTTCTAAAATGGTCATCTAGACGTCGTTCTTTCGACTGAAATGACTACCTTTACAAAAACGACTTGTAACTTATTTTTCCGACTATAAACCTATACTTTTTCTGTTTAGATTCATAAAATAGAGTTCAATATGAAACCATAGCAATTTGATTCACTCAAAATGGATTTAAAATGAAGAAGTTATGGGTAAAACAAGATTGGATAATTTTTCTCATTTTAGCTACGTGAAAATTGGTAACAAATCTATTCCAACCATAACTTAATCAACTTGTATTGTATATTATGTAATCTTGAGATACCATAGACACGTATACAATGTTTTGACCTATCATGTCGAGACATCTATATATATTTCGGAACAACCATAGACACTCTATATGTGAATGTTGGAGTTAGCTATACAGGGTTGAGGTTGATTCCAAAATATATATAGTTTGAGTTGTGATCAATACTGAGATACGTATACACTGGGTCGTGGATTGATTCAAGATAATATTTATCGATTTATTTCTGTACATCTAACTGTGGACAACTAGTTGTAGGTTACTAACGAGGACAGCTGACTTAATAAACGTAAAACATCAAAATATATTAAAAGTGTTGTAAATATATTTTGAACATACTTTGATATATATGTATATATTGTTATAGGTTCGTGAATCAACCAGTGGCCAAGTCTTACTTCCCGACGAAGTAAAAAATCTGTGAAAGTGAGTTATAGTTCCACTTTTAAAATCTAATATTTTTGGGATGAGAATACATGCAGGCTTTATAAATGATTTACAAAATAGACACAAGTACGTGAAACAACATTCTATGGTTGAATTATCGAAATCGAATATGCCCCTTTTTATTAAGTCTGGTAATCTATGAATTAGGGAACAGACACCCTAATTGACGCGAATCCTAAAGATAGATCTATCGGGCCCAATAAGCCCCATCCAAAGTACCGGATGTTTTAGTACTTTGAAATTTATATCATATCCGAAGGGTGTCCCGGAATGATGGGGATATTCTTATATATGCATCTTGTTAATGTCGGTTACCAGGTGTTCACCATATGAATGATTTTTATCTCTATGTATGGGATGTGTATTGAAATATGAAATCTTGTGGTCTATTATTATGATTTGATATATATAGGTTAAACCTATAACTCACCAACATTTTTGTTGACGTTTTAAGCATGTTTATTCTCAGGTGATTATTAAGAGCTTCCGCTGTTGCATACTAAAATAAGGACAAGATTTGGAGTCCATGCTTGTATGATATTGTGTAAAAACTGCATTCAAGAAACTTATTTTGTTGTAACATATTTGTATTGTAAACCATTATGTAATGGTCGTGTGTAAACAGGATATTTTAGATTATCATTATTTGATAATCTACGTAAAGCTTTTTAAACCTTTATTGATGAAATAAAGGTTATGGTTTGTTTTAAAATGAATGCAGTCTTTGAAAAACGTCTCATATAGAGGTCAAAACCTCGCAACGAAATCAATTAATACGGAACGTTTTTAATCAATAAGAACGGGACATTTCACTTATGTCACAATACAAAGCTGATAGATAGAATGGAAAACATGGTGATCACAACCATGCGACTTGATGTCTGAATAGTGTTAGCCACGGATTTTATTAACCCCTTAATTTTGGAAGGAGACCATATAAAGAACCTGATATTTAGGAAACGTTTGAATTGAATAAATGAATTGAAATTTTAGCTGAAAGTGACTAATCAGACTTACATGCAATGCAAGCCATAATTATTTATAGTGTCTTCAGGGCTGTCTGAATGAACAATGAAAGATATCACCCAGTTTAACATACTGCATGTGAACTTACCCTTGGATGGAATGAAAGCACAGCTCCATAATGTAACTATATGCTTTCAGTTACATGCTGAAGTTAGGGATAACATCGACTAGAACAACAGATAGTTGCAACCAACGGGGGAAGAAATATATAGAGTAACCACATCAGTGTTATAGATGTTTTAAGCAGTCCTTACCAAGAGGATAACAAGATTCATTGATTTTTAGGGTAATTTACATTACATTTCTGAAAGAAAATTGCACGAAAGGTGTAATCTTTGAACGAGAGTGAACTCTTCGTACAATGAGCGAGTTGATCTAAATTTATCCTTATACTTAAAGGGATGCGCGGATGAAAAGATACGTGAACCCTTGGTCATAAAGAATGGTTTACTCCAAGTGAAAAGAAACTCAAAAAATGATTTCTTGTACCTCAACATACTGATTCATAGAGATGATGTTTACGAGAGTGTTGCGATTAGCTGTGAAATATTGAGAGTAGAAACCCACCTAGTGCCTTTCCTACAATGAGGTGACCACTGAGTGTACCTCAGAAAACTGATTTATCGGCCCGCGTTTTTGCCATGTCTAACCTTAAAAGGAACATTTTATGAGCGCAAAGACTTCCTAACAAATTTTATAAAACTGCCATCCAAAGTGGCTCAAGAGTTTTTAACAAAGATCTTAATTGTAAGCTTCATTCCCAACGGAGGGCGAGAAGAAGTGTGATCCATACATGGTGTAGTCTAATACGAAAACCTTTAATAAAATGAACCAAGGAAGTTTTGAAAAACCTTTAAACGTTTGATGTGATAACATAAATGGAACGAAGTTCCTAGTAAATTTAAAGTATGTACAGCGTGTACCATTTTGCACAAAACTATTTGACTTAAGTTAAATAACTCAATAAAGGAACGATTTTTAAATAATTTGAAGGTATAACTTAGTATGTACTAACCCAAATAAGTAAGGGTAAATTTATTAAATTAATTATATACATACATATATGATTTTATAAATCGCATAAGTGACAGAAAAAAAATTTATTACTTTCATTTGTCCATAAATCTCGTGAAAACCGCACAATAAGCGTGTAAAATTTTTGATAAACATAGTTTTTTGTATTTCAGAGGTTACGAGTTGAAAAAGATCGAGTGAAAAATCTTTGAATCATCGGGTGACATGTCACTAGGTAATGAAAACTAATGAATTCAATGTAGTTTTGATAATTATCAGGACATAAGTCCTTGGGCCAAAAATGTTCAGGTGCGAAGTCGTTGCTAAAAAGTGAGGTATGCAGGATAGAGCATGAGGACGAGAAGTTAATCGCTTCTTGACTTTGCAAAATACCAAACAGGTTATGACTAATATTAAAGTCGGAACACTGATGGTGTTAATATCACTAAATGAGAATCCCTTAGAATAAGTCAGAACATAGAGTTATGTAAGAAAGAGCATCGCTCCAATAAGTGTGGCAAATAAGATCCCTGAGGTAACACAATAATTTTTAAATGGTTTAGGTGTTAGTGGATGCCCAAAGGCTCTGCATGACGTGGCAGTAAGTGCCTTTATCACATACACACACACACATGAATCTCTCAATTTCGACGGTTGTAAAGTCTTCATGATGACTTGGATACGAATAACACGAAAAATTTTATATAACAAGCAACGAAAATTGTATAGAAAGCATTTAAGGTGACAATGTAAGAAAAGAAACGAAGTTCTTAGTAAACTAGAGTTATGTACAACATGTACTATTCTAAGTAAAATATCTTTTGAATAAAAGAATTGATTTGTAAAAGTAAAAGTAAAATTTCATATGTACTATGCAAAAATATGTAATTATTTACTTTATTATAAATAACATATACGGTTTGTAAAATTTGTACGAATGGCAATAAAATAAAATTATTTTTATAAAACTTTGAGAGGATCGCACAGTAAAAATAGTGTGTGTAAAATTTTGGCAAACAACATTTTCATATTTCGGAGGTTACAAGTTGGAAAAAGATTGATGAGGATTAAGTAAAAGATTTTTTTAAATTTCGGGTGATATTTGAGCAACAATGTCACGAGGTAATGAAAACTATTGAATTTAAATGTGGTTGATGACTATTAGTAGGGAAAAAGTCCTTCGACCAAAAATGCTTAAGTGTGAAGTTGTTGTTTATAAGTGAGATACGAATGGGAGAGTATGAGAATGAGAATTTACTACCCATTGATTATGGAAAATTTTGAACTGGTATGACTAATATCGAAGTAAGAAGGATGATGGTGTGATTATCTTCAAATAAGAAATCTCTCGGAATAAGTTAGGAATTAGAGTCACGTAAGAATGAGTATCAAATAAGATTCTTGGGTAGTCTTTAATATAGAATTTGAATTGCTGAAGTGACGGGATACAATTTACTTTATGTATCGTTGTGCAAGTTTGTCCATTGTATCGGTTTCTTTCATGGTTAGAAAGTTAGAAGTTTTGGTGAGACAGTCAACAATAACCCAGATAGTGTCATAACCGCCTACCGTTTTCGGTAGCTTCGTGATGAAATACATCGTTATTTCTTCCCATTTCCATTGTGGGATTTCGGGTTGTTGAAGTAACACAGATGGGTTTTGGTGTTCGGCTTTGACCTTGGAACAAGTAAGACACTTCCCAACATAAGTAGCAATGTCCTTTTTAAGGTTCGGTGTAACGACCCGGATTTTTCCAATCGTTTTATACTTATGAGATTAATATTTACATAAATTAAACCTTACCAACATGATAAGCAATCCAAATTGTTGAGACTTGTATTTTTGAAAAGAGTTTTACACAACGTTTGACCGTCCAATTTGACCGATGATATCACGAACTATAAAACATACGATAATTATACGTTTGTGTATATATATGTATTTATATATATTTAACATGATCTAAGGATGGTTTAACATCTCATTGTGTACTAATGACAATGAGTTATAAGTATATTTTGAAACTACTAACTTAAGTTTTCAAAACGATAACTATACGTAACATTCTTTGATATATATACTTATAAACTATAATGCTTATACATGTATCGTATATATAATGTATTTAATCACTTTTTAAGGACTTAAATACATAAAACAATATAAGTATATTCACAAAAGATAGCTATATTTGAATTCTCATTCCGTTTCCTCAAGATTTCTATACGTATATCTAGGGTATATGTACCAGTATCATACCCAGCTTCTATATGTATTTACTATTGGTATATACACATCAAATCAACATCCTAATCAACATTATTACTGCCCTAGATATGAGGTAACTAGGATTTGTCAAATAGCATGAATTATTAGTAAGAAAACAAAATTAGAAATCCTTTTCTTTCTTTATAAACTAAAAACGTTTTTATGAATGAACACCATTTCTTCACTCCATTTTCTCATACCTACACCCTCATTTCTCTCTCAAAATACTCCTAACTTCATACCTGATCATCTCCAAGCATTTTCCCCATCATTTAGCTTCAATTACAAGCCTTAAACACCATAAGAAAACTCTTTCAAGAACATATCAAAATAACCACCCATTTGAAGAAGTATACTTCCAACCTTTTGATCTAACTCCACCACTCTTTGATTCCAAGATTTTTTCTTATCTCTTACAGTAACTTTGTCCAAGTAACTTGAGGTAGTAACCTTGTTCATAATCTTGTTCGATTCATAATTATATAGCTATCTTATTTTATGTTGTAAAATTTTAACAACAAGAACATAGTTTGAATGATTTCAAACTTGTTTACAAACTAAATTGATCCTTCTAACTTAACTTTTAAAACACTTCAAGACGTGTAATATATCATAATGATATGCTAACTTAACAAGATATAACTTGGTTTTACAAAGAACACCTTAAAAACTGAATCTACGTCGTCGGAGTGCAACCGGGGGCTGTTTTGGGTTGGATTATTTCTTATGAGTATGTTAACACATAAAAATTTCATGGTTTAACTCAAAGTGTAAGTATTTTTAGAAAAATGATCATTATATGTTGTTTTTATGATGGAAAATGATCACTTTCATAAGTTTTACCAAAGCTTGACCTATAACCTATGATTTCGAATACAAACTAAGGTATTTTCAGTTCATATTCTTAAAATTTGACTCGATCCAAGGAAGTGGCAAGTTGAACCAATAAAAACGGAGTTGTAATGAAGAAACTACGACTAAAACAAGATTGGGTATCCGAAGCTAGTTTAGCTACGAAAATATTTGGAGATAAAGTAAATTAATCATATCTTTTCTAATTAATATGATATTTTATATATAATTACTTATGATTTGATTTTATATATTTCAGGACCACCCGTAAACAACACGAGAAGATTAATCATAAGATCTCATGATTGTACGCAACACGTCATTTGACAACACGGTACTTTATGTACGCAACACGTCATTTGACAACATGGTACCATGGGTCGAGATTAATTCTGATCAATACGAATACGATGGGGTCTTTATTTATTTTATTGAGCAACTAATTGTGGACCACTAACATCGGACTGCTAACTACGGACTAAGAAAATATTAAAAGTATTATAAGTATATATATATATATATATATATATATATATATATATATATATATATATATATATGTAACGATTACTTGAAAAGAAAATATGTTGATATATTATATATATATATGGTTAGGTTCGTGATATCTATCGGAGACCAAGTCGAGTTAAATACCTTCAAGGCAAAAGTGAGTATATAGTCCCACTTTTAAACTCTAAATATTTCGGGATGAGAATACATGCATTTTATGATTTACGTTATGGACACAAGTGATAAAAAAAAAATATTCTACGTTGAGTTGTACCACTGGCGTACTTCCCTGTAGCTTGGTAACTACTATTTACATGTGGTATTGTAAACGCGAATCCTGTTGATAGGTCTATCGGGCCTGACAACCCCAACCGGACTGGACGACCAGTATTCAACGGTTGCACAGTACTTCGTTTCGGTGACTACACTTGGTACAGTGTAGTGAGATTTCATAATAAAGGGAATATGCGACGTTTATTAAATGTTAAGTATGGTTATCAAGTGCTCAACCACTTAGAATATTTTTATTAAAACGTTTATGTATATGAAATCTTGTGGTCTATATTTATAACGCTGCTAGCATTAAACCTATATCTCACCAACTTTATGTTGACGTTTAAAGCATGTTTATTCTCAGGTTCCTCGAAGTCTTCCGCTGTTTGAATATATGTTAGAGAAACCATGTGCATGGAGTCATACATGTTTTATTCGAGGAAGCATTGCATTCACAAAATCATCACCGTGTATTTATTTTGACTGCATTGTCAACGGAAGTATTCTTGTAAACTGTTATTTACGGTGATTGTCTATATGTAGAAATCATCAGATGTCGAAAACATTGAATTTTAAATATTCATTTATGGTATATCTTTTCAAAAGAATGCAATGTTTATAAAACGTATCATATAGAGGTCAAATGCCTCGCGATGTAATCATATGTTATTGTATTCGTCCCTATGGATTGGGTCGGGTCGTTTCATGTGGTATCAGAGTGGTGGTCTTAGCGAACCAGGTCTGCATTAGTGTGTCTAACTGATAAGTCGTTAGGTTGCATTAGTGAGTCTGGACTTCGACCGTGTCTGCATGTCAAAATTTTGCTTATCATTTTGTGTCGAAAATCATCTACTTATCATCCGTAGGAAATTACCTGCTTATCATCTTAAGTCTAAATGCGTCTTAATGCATTCATTGCATGAATGGTGTATAGACAAAATTCATATCTTAGCGTATTTGCTAATTCATATCTACGCGTATCTGTTACTGTAAACTTTGTCTGACATATTCCGTAAATCCCTCCGTAATCTACGAGATCTTTTGTTCTATATATATGGATATTCTATATAATTAGAATACCACCCGATAGCTGGAAAATCATTTCATATCGAAAAATCCTTTATTCAATTATACGAAATGGAACTCGTCACTAGTTCAAGTCCCTCGGATTCCGATATGGAATTCCACTCAAGCTCCGAAAGCAGTGTGACCGGAATGGATCAACCAATCAGTCATCATCTATTTTGGATGGATTGGGGATGGGTTCGTAGCCTCCTCAATCATTGGAGACAAGAAGAAGGTGATCCCTTCCATCCACCAAATTGCCCTCTTGACGATGAACCTGAAGCACTTATCGGCGAACTTGTTCGAGAAACCATTTTCTCTCTCATTTCCAGAGTATCTCGTCAAGATTATATACTACATCAAATTCTAGATTTTATTTATCCGCTCATCCGAACCGACAATCACCCCGGTGTAATAGAAGAAGTCAACGAGCTTCGTGCTCGGGTAGTAGCTTTGGAGAATACGTAATGAAGGTTACAAACACCATCAACAGCATCAGCAGCATAACCAGTACCGTCAATAACATCAACATCGCAAGCCTCAATACCCTAAACACCAGCAGCATCACCAGCATCAACGTTATCACCATCATCAACATCAACAGGATCATTACCACCACCAACAATCACATCCGCATCACACGCCTCAATATCACCATCCGTACCTCGGATATCAACGTCACACACACCATAGATACCAAGAAGTACCAACAACAACAAACGATGAAGTATTGATTCATAACTTCATCGGAGAAACATTCTATGGTCATTATGTAATCTCTAAAGACATAGAGATTACCTATTTCTGCCTTAACCATAAATCAGATGAGTGGACAGAAATGATAAAAGGAAGAGTAGAAACCCCGACAAGAATGATGCGTAAGGTACAAGCTAGACTTATTTTACCAATAGCATCTGCAATACCCTTAGCCTCACCAACACAGTCAGTGCTGTCAACATCGTTAGAATCGTCAGCAACTTTAACATCACAAGCTCCACCAGTTCAAGAATCACCGTGGACATCATCAATAACGCGTATATTGCATCAACGAGTTATGAAGTATTAACTCATTCTTCTGAAGAATTTATATAAATATTATATATATATGAATTCGGAAACCAAAATAAATCTTTTCGTACTAAGCTATTAAGTATGAATTGAAAAAGGGTAGACACTACTCGTTTAAATTCATACTACAAATATGCAATGATGTACGTCCTTCGTCAGCAACTTAATCATTGTTAACTACAATCCCTGTTTCAATTCAATGAATTTCGTTTTATAATAAACCTAGTGTATTATTCAATAATATGTTTGATTTTACACTTTCATCTTCAATGTACTCGAAGCTTACTGGGAAACAACATTCATATCTTGCGAAGTTAGCAAGAACTCAATGAGTATCAGCATGATTCACTAAGGAAATATATATATAAGAATAAATAATGAAGTATTGATCCATAACTTCATTAATATTCTGTGAAGAATATGTGGTTCCTAATCGTTTTAGAGATTACTTATTCTAGCTCAAACCGAAAATCAAATGAGTCTAATATTATATTGACTTATTAAATTCATGATTACATCTGAAGAAGATATATATGTACATATATTTTCATAAAGATTGTAATAAAATTCTCTGGTACAAAACATTACTTGTGAAATTTTTTTTAACGGGTAGGTAATACCCGAGAGATATATAAATTCACAATTAATATGATTATATTCTTCGACTCTGATTCAACAATCATCAACTATACTCACTACCTTCACAATAATATACATTCTTTCATAGAAATCAAAACAACCATTCTCATCCAAATTTGATTATGACAAAACGAAATCCAAGTCAAGACTTAACAGAAGACATCACTCTTAGGACTCTTACATCTTTCAAAACTATACTTTGACTTCAAAACTATGCTAGAACATCATTCGATTCTTGGAACCCAGAAAAATATTTGTATCATTCAAAGTCCTAAAACATCATATGTATATTAACAATTACAATCTATGATCAAACCCTTCGAAATTCCTGAAGACACTTCAAATAATGGACAATCGAGATGATGATCCAACCACACATTACCCTCTGTCTTGCACCTGAAAAGCTCTCGAAACCAAGGACATAATTTAACACGTATCCGCGTTAAATCTTTTAGCATTTATTAGCAAAAATAACTTTGCGATTCCTTTTCAAAATAGCAAATTTTGTCACAGTTTCAGCAAGTCAGCCTCGACTTTCCATTCGAAGTAGCCTTATTATAACCTGTAATACATACGATTACCCTTTTGTTACCAGGGAACCTTTTATATTCCACGACATTATCAGCAGATGTACCAGCAACTCGTTACCCCTTTGGCAGAATCAACAATTGGTATTTTGAAATCTCGCAGCATTTCTATTTCGGCAGTTATATATATATATATATATATATATATATATATATATATATATATATATATATATATATATATATATATATATATATATATATATACAACGTCTATCCCCAAGAATTACATATTTCAAATGTGAAGTTCCTGAAAAATGCTCCAGTCTACGAATTAGTGCTATTAAGTTTTGGAAAAGACTGATGAAGTGGTAAAGACAGTAGACAACAATTACGGTCAGAAGTTTGACAATAAAGAATAATAGATTGGAAAAGCTCGAACGAAAAATTTGGTACTGGAAAACGGATTGAGGAAAGTATAAAGGTGGTCGTGGACAAATCATAAGGACGAAATCTACCTTCAAAGGATTCAAATGATTCAGTGTCTGCTGAAACCGTTAGTAAGAACCATACTCCTTATTCTAAACCTTCACAGACAGATTTTCCGCGTCATTCTCTGATCTTAGATATTCTAAGATATCATCGTATCTTTCATTATAAATATCTCCGATATTCCTAAAGATATATTCCCAACTATCCTCATCAAAAATCATTTATCTCTTCACAATATTTGCGTTACAACATAAAAGAAACTGTGTTAGTTTCTAAATTCTGAAAAATTCGAGTTTAAAATATGAATGTTTTGGAGTAGTGTTGGAAACTGAAGCATGAATTAGTATAATATAATGACACTTGATCAACGTGATTATATTACAGTAATTCATGCTGAGTTTCTAAAGGGAACATAATGATTCACAGATCATAACGTCATCATGTGCCATGTTACACAACTCTTACATTCTACTCAATCTCCAAACATATTAAGAACATATCTCCTTGATAATTCTATCTTTTCGAACATTCTGGTAACTTACCAAATCAAGATCGTGCAATTACTATTTCCTTCTTAGAACATTATCTATGTTTATTTCAAAATCCATACCTACGAATTCCGGACCATTATTCGCTTGACTCGAAGTCGGGAAGAGGAAACAGAAGTATGGAACTGTTGAATATAAAAAAAAATATAAAGCTCGACAACAACAAATAAATTACAAAACGTGTATATCAATACGTATTGCAACGTAAAGGCACGGGAGAATTAACAATACTATAACCCCAAGGTAATAGTAGAAATAAATAAAATCCTCCGGAGGTAGATGAAAAAGAAGAATGACAGAGATGAAAGTTAAGAGTATATCCAGGATCAGTACTGGATGAAGCATACTGATAAATGTTTTAAAGTATGAATTGAGGGAGGAAGAATAGAAGGTATGAGTTGTAAGGAAATGAAGGGAGGTGGATTTATAGTAAAAGATCCGACAGAGCAATCAAAATAGATGATCGCATTTAAAGCGGATTCTAATTTCCTTGATTATCGAAGAATCAAATCTCATTATGAAGATTTTACTCCAAATCTCTTGAACTTGGAAATCAATCCTATCTACGTCAAAAGATATGACGAATCTATACCTACTCATTTCACCCTTTGGTGATAGCCTCACTCGTACTCTTCACAAAAATCAAATTGCTTTATCAATATTACTTGATGATAATAAAACTCTAATTTCCAACTCGTATACATCATGAAAACATACTTATTGTCAGCCATGACCATCCCATTCAAATTTCGTGACGAAATTTATTTAATGGGTAGGTACTGTAACGACCCGGATTTTTCTAATCATTTTATACTTATGAGATTAATATTTACATAAATTAAACCTTACCAACATGATAAGTAATCCAAATTGTTGAGACTTGTGTTTTTGAAAAGAGTTTTACACAACGTTTGACCGTCCAATTTGACCGATGATATCACGAACTATAAAACATACGATAATTATATGTTTGTGTATATATATGTATTTATATATATTTAACATGATCTAAGGATGGTTTAACATCTCATTGTGTACTAATGACAATGAGTTATAAGTATATTTTGAAACTACTAACTTAAGTTTTCAAAACGATAACTATACGTAACATTCTTTGATATATATACTTATAACCTATAATGCTTATACATGTATCATATATATAATGTATTTAATCACTTTTTAAGGACTTAAATACATAAAACAATATAAGTATATTCAAAAAAGATAGCTATATTTGAATTCTCATTCCGTTTCCTCAAGATTTCTATACGTATATCTAGACTATATGTACCAGTATCATACCCAGCTTCTATATGTATTTACTATTGTTATATACACATCAAATCAACATCCTAATCAACATTATTACTGCCCTAGATATGAGGTAACTAGGATTTGTCAAGTAGCATGAATTATTAGTAAGAAAACAAAATTAGGAATCCTTTTCTTTCTTTATAAACTAAAAACATTTTTATGAATGAACACCATTTCTTCACTCCATTTTCTCATACCTACACCCTCATTTCTCTCTCAAAATACTCCTAACTTCATACCTAATCATCTCCAAGCATTTTCCCCATCATTTAGCTTCAATTACAAGCCTTAAACACCATAAGAAAACTCTTTCAAGAACATATCAAAATAACCACCCATTTGAAGAAGTATACTTCCAACCTTTTGATCTAACTCCACCACTCTTTGATTCCAAGATTTTTTCTTATCTCTTACAGTAACTTTGTCCAAGTAACTTGAGGTAGTAACCTTGTTCATAATCTTGTTCGATTCATAATTATATAGCTATCTTATTTTATGTTGTAAAATTTTAACAACAAGAACATAGTTTGAATGATTTCAAACTTGTTTACAAACTAAATTGATCCTTCTAACTTAACTTTTAAAACACTTCAAGACATGTAATATATCATAATGATATGCTAACTTAACAAGATATAACTTGGTTTTACAAAGAACACCTTAAAAACTGAATCTACGTCGTCGGAGTGCAACCGGGGGCTGTTTTGGGTTGGATAATTAAAAACCATCTTGAACTTTGAATTGGAAGTTCATGTTCTGGAAAAATGATATTTCTTATGAGTATGTTAACACATAAAAATTTCATGGTTTAACTCAAAGTGTAAGTATTTTTAGAAAAATGATCATTAAATGTTGTTTTTATGATGGAAAATGATCACTTTCATAAGTTTTACCAAAGCTTGACCTATAACCTATGATTTCAAATACAAACTAAGGTATTTTCAGTTCATATTCTTAAAATTTGACTCGATCCAAGGAAGTGGCAAGTTGAACCAACAAAAACGGAGTTGTAATGAAGAAACTACGACTAAAACAAGATTGGGTATCCGAAGCTAGTTTAGCTACGAAAATATTTGGAGATAAAGTAAATTAATCATATCTTTTCTAATTAATATGATATTTTATATATAATTACTTATGATTTGATTTTATATATTTCAGGACCACCCGTAAACAACACGAGAAGATTAATCATAAGACCTCATGATTGTACGCAACACATCATTTGACAACACGGTACTTTATGTACGCAACACGTCATTTGACAACATGGTACCATGGGTCGAGATTAATTCTGATCAATACGAATACGATGGGGTCTTTATTTATTTTATTGAGCAACTAATTGTGGACCACTAACATCGGACTGCTAACTACAGACTAAGAAAATATTAAAAGTATTATAAGTATATATATATATATATATATATATATATATATATATATATATATATAATATATATATATATATATATATATATATATATATATATATATATATATATATATATGTAACGATTACTTGAAAAGAAAATATGTTGATATATTATATATATATGGTTAGGTTCGTGATATCTATCGGAGGCCAAGTCGAGTTAAATACCTTCAAGGCAAAAGTGAGTATATAGTCCCACTTTTAAACTCTAAATATTTCGGGATGAGAATACATGCATTTTATGATTTACGTTATGGACACAAGTGATAAAAAAAAATATTCTACGTTGAGTTGTACCACTGGCATACTTCCCTGTAGCTTGGTAACTACTATTTACATGTGGTATTGTAAACGCGAATCCTGTTGATAGATCTATCGGGCTTGACAACCCCAACCGGACTGGACGACCAGTATTCAACGGTTGCACAGTACTTCGTTTCGGTGACTACACTTGGTACAGTGTAGTGAGATTTCATAATAAAGGGAATATGCGACGTTGATTAAATGTTAAGTATGGTTATCAAGTGCTCAACCACTTAGAATATTTTTATTAAAACGTTTATGTATATGAAATCTTGTGGTCTATATTTATAACGCTGCTAGCATTAAACCTATATCTCACCAAATTTATGTTGACGTTTAAAGCATGTTTATTCTCAGGTTCCTAGAAGTCTTCCGCTGTTTGAATATATGTTAGAGAAACCATGTGCATGGAGTCATACATGTTTTATTCGAGGAAGCATTGCATTCACAAAATCATCACCGTGTATTTATTTTGACTGCATTGTCAACGGAAGTATTCTTGTAAACTGTTATTTACGGTGATTGTCTATATGTAGAAATCATCAGATGTCGAAAACATTGAATTTTAAATATTCATTTATGGTATATCTTTTCAAAAGAATGCAATGTTTATAAAACGTATCATATAGAGGTCAAATGCCTCGCGATGTAATCATATGTTATTGTATTCGTCCCTATGGATTGGGTCGGGTCGTTTCATTCGGCCACCAATATTGTTCCTTGAGATCGTGGTACATCTTACCAGCTCTGGAATGATTCGAATACCGTGACTTATGGGTCTCGTCTAGAATAAGGCCTCATAAATCCCATAACTAGGTACCCAAATTCTTCCGGTGAAATATCGGAGTCTGGTCTCTTTAACCTTGAATCGAGAGACGAGAATGTTCAAGCGTTCTTGAGCAATATTGTCCTCAGTCTCCAATTTCTTCACATGTGCCAAAATAGCAAAACACCATTTTCTCATGACCTTTTGTGCCTTCATGCAACTAATAAGGTTCAGCTTCGGGCTACTTCTCTCCCCGTAAAATATTAATGGCTCACCATTCTCGCGAGGTATACGAATAATCTTCTCACTATAAATAACTTTCTCTTTCATCCTTGAAAGCCAATCCATTCCACCCATTACATCAAAGCTTCCAAACTTGATGAGTATTAGGTTAATCCTAAAGACCATTCCAACTTTTACATCAAGCTTCCCAAATTGATGGGTGTTATATTAATCTTAAGGTTCATTCCAACCAAATCTTATTATACTACCGTAAAAAATTCTATCAATCTTCTCAAATAACATCTGCTTGTGCGTAGGTAACTAATCCTTTCCAACTACTACTTTAAAGCTTCCAAGTTTTATTGACATGAGGTCATCTCCAGATGACCCACCTGTTAATTTTAAGGTACTACCTTAAACTATTCCTCTATCTCTGTTAGCTTACCATTAGCTTGTCCTATAGAATGCTTAACTCTCATGGTTGTTAATGGCTTATTAGTCATAACACTAAGGTTCTTAGATATAAGATTTCTATCGCTCTAGTATTAAATAACTTCGAGACAATAAAACATTGTGATGAAACGTACCCTAACTAAAATCAGGATCCAAGCGAGTCTCCATAGCTGAGATAACGATTGCTCTACCGCAAGTAAGTCCAAAGTTTTTCCTATTTGAGAACTTTTTCCTTAAGTGTCCAGTGTGGCTATATTTATAACAAATTTTCGGGTTATCAATTCTGCAATCAAGGCCCTTCTTGTACATTATCTGGGCTACGTGATACTCAAGTGGTTCCTACCAAAATTTTCTTTGAATCACTTCATATTCCTTATGTAGTAACATTGGAACTTCTGCATGATTTACTTTAATATAATCACGCTGGCCGAGAGTCATTATATTGTACTAAATCGTATATTCATTCCAATATCACTCCATATGGTCAATGTAACGTGATCACTTCAAGTTCTACTCATTTTCATCTAACGGTGCTTTATCTATGCTATCTCAAAACAAAATCTACATAATTAATCTCACGACTTCTCAGTGTGGGTGTGTAGGTTCTTTAGGTCATGCATCAATGCCTAAATGTCCCGAAATTTTCTTCAAAATGTTCGGGTTTTGGTAATGTCGTTAGGTTCCTTTCTAGAAATTCAATCTGGGTCTCGTGTCGAGTTGTACGTGTAGCAAGTAGTAATACGATATGTCTTGAGGCGACTCCTAAGTCTTTGGGTATCGCTGAGCATTCGTAGAATACACTCTGACCTTGCGAAAGGAGATGCCTTCCCGACTTCTCCAATGCCTAAGAGTGTTAGGGACCTAAGTCCAGAAGTGTCTGTCACGACCCGGAAAATTTCGAATAATTTTAAACCAAATTCTCGATACGATTGAATATTTCTGACACGATAAGCAAAGTCTGTTAGGTTGACTCTCAAAAATTTTGAACTATTTCTTATATTCAATTGACCTTCGACCATTCCCGACGATTCACGAACAACTATTTGTTAATAGATATGTGTGTATATATATAAATAATAATTGGAAGTATAATTTGAAATATTGAATGTTGTTGTTATGAAATATGATATTATAATCAATACTATCTAAAACATATCTATATATATATATATATATATATATATATATATATATATATATATACATAAATGTATATTAAAAATAAATATTAAATGATTGTAATATTCGTTTGATGTTCCGATTGATATTATGTAAGTTAAAATCAAACTTATATTATTTTAAAATAAACGGTGATCCGAAAATGAGTTCTATAAATTTTAGGCTTACTAAAAATGTATTTAGGATCTAGTTATTAAATTTTAACACTTTTATATTTTACCCAGAAATGAGAGGGACAGTTGATGTAATTTTTATTTAGCAAATTAGTGATCAAATTCTATACCATAATGACCAAATTAAATAAATATAGTTAATAAAAAAAATATGGAACTTTTCTGTGTACTTTTATCCGTCATCGTTTAACAACGGAGCAAAAATTTCAGTCCGCGAAAAGAATAGTAAATGGCGGCTAACATATCACACGTTTTTAATCTTAATTGATTAATTAATAGGTAAAGTAGAAATTTACTGTGTATCCATTCATCATTTAGTGTTTGATGCTCTCCACTAGCAGGCTAATTTATTCATATACTGTGTGATGACTTAGGGTTTAGCCCAATTAGGGTCTACACAATTAACTTGGGCACAAAGTCAATTAACCCTAATTTCCATCTATAAATATGGGGCAAGACCTACATCAAGTACACAATCTCCCAATCGCATACAACTCTTACTCTCTCAATGAAAGCACCACCTCTTACGATCATTCGATCACACCGCAACGCCGCCACCGCAAGTCCGCAAAGCACACGGCAGTTATTGCCGGATCTTCTCCACGATCGTCTTCACGATCATAACTCTAAGGTTTTTACCTACCGGTCTTGTAGGGTTTTTTCTCCCTTTGCCGTCGATAGGGTCCGACTATCGACCGGCGGGCAATTCGTTGGCCACCCTCCCGAGATCATCATCTCGGGTACGGGTTATTCACGGTAACCGGACCGGAGATCAACGACGTTGACGCCTAAAAAAAACCCTTTCGCATTGATGTCCGTGTGTAGGTTTTCCCTTGGAAAAAATATGCATGAACACTGTGTTTGATTCAATTCATTTGTTAGTTATATTAAGGTTACTATTAGCTACTGTGTTTGATTGATTAAGAGTAATATAAATATCAGAGATATTTTCTTATCACTTACTGTATCCCTTTTTGTTCACTTCTTTCACCAGAGTATATAATTATATATATCTACACATTGAATTAGGGCACTCCATTTCCACATCTCATTTTCGTTTCATTTTTTTTTTTTGATTACTCTCTATTCAACCAACACCACCGGGAAACATCTTGTAATCACTCGACACCACACCACTTAATATTCTTCAAACCATTCGACTACCACCACCATGTCACTACCTTTTACATCACCCATTTACGTATTGTTGATCCTCAACTAATATCACCACAATTTCTTTAATTTCTTTTCTCTTCTACTCGTTGGATATCAATCAACAACCTCTATTGCATCTTGTTCAAATCAAATACCATAGAAGACGCCACCATCACAAACGTTCATCACCACAAAACACTACCTTTGAATTCCACCGCCACCTTATTCCTCTCTAGCTCTCTCTCTCTCATCATCTCTATCTCTCCTATTCGTCTTTTGATTTCTCCTTCGAATTATGTAGTGAACAAAAGACCACCACAAACCATCGAAACCATTTAACCACCTGCAACCCTTCGAGAATTACTCAACCACTTGCTCAAATACAATTGTATTTGTCTTCTGTTTTTCGGTTCGTCACTATACACCAAAACCGTCACCCCACAATCACCCATTACCTTCATCTGTTAATCAATTAACTACTACATTTTCAGAATATATATGCTGTATTCGAACACATAACATACGCATGAATACCTCTTTCTTTCATCTGTTAATCGACATCTTCCACATAAAATCATCACCACTATCGAACTTGCTACAACTGCTCGAACTTTTGATTTGCAAAATCCTCGACTGCAACTTTTGCTGTAAGCCTCTTTCTGTTTCACAGCCCCACGTCACTGTGGTTATGTTTGAAACCATTAGTTTATATTAATCATTATTGTTGAGAGGCCACTTGCGAATCTTGTGATTTACTGGCCGACAAAAATCAAAAAGAAAACCCCACTTATATTTCTGTTTGAAAACAATTTGTTACAGAGATATATTGGGCAATTTAATTTTTTATATCATGGGGCCAAGATAAATCGAAATCCTGTTTCCTTTGAGCTATAATTGATGATGATTAAGAATGGGTTAAAAAGATTTTTGTTAGAAAATAATATAGATAAGAATGACGGCTCAGATGGTTTGGAGAATATTGGGTAATCAGGAGGTTATAGGTTCAATCCTTATCTGTAACATATATTTTTTTAGATAAAAATAAGAGGACAGAAAACGGGTTAAAGGAAATAATTCGGGAATAAATAACAGAAATGAAATCGTAGAAGGGTGGTCAGGGATGTGGGTTTTAATCAAGAGGTCGTGGGTTCTAATCTAGGAGACCACGTTTTTTTTTAATAAAAGACTTAGTTGAAGGCTTGGGCCTATTGGGATTATTAATGTATATGGGCTAGGATATTAATTCCTAAATCGGGCTAGAAGATGAAACAGATAAATATGGGTTATAACCCGTTAATTCGTTAAATAAATCATAAAAGTTACCAACGGATCCAAGGTTCAAGGTTTTATGCGTAATTGAGAGCTCCCGGGTTCGAGTCTCGTTCGTGTCATTATTTTTGGAAAAGCTTGTGAGGTAGCTTTTATTATTACCTTTATTAATATTATTTTATTATTATTATTATTATTATTATTATTATTATTATTATTATTATTATTATTATTATTATTATTACTATTATTATGGTTATAAAGTAAAAACTCGATATGATAATGAAAATTAAATTCGATATGTTAATTAATTGAAGTATAGTTATTATAAGACGATTAAGTTTAGGGTTATAAATATAAGATTTTGGATATAAATTTTATTATGAAAATGATTAAGTTACAATTTAAAAAGAATTATAAATTTTACTACTATTATCACTGTTATTATTATAAAATTTATTATTTTCAATATCGTTATTAAATCTAATGATTATTAGTATTATTATCAATAATTTAGTATTTTAATGACATTTAAGTAAAAATATATTTTTACATATATCATAAGTATATTTAATTTACTATATAACATATATATAAATAATAATCGAAAGAACAAATATACTACTATTTTAAATAAGTAAAATATGATATAATTAATATATATAAACTGGTTTGATTTCTATTACATGCTCAGTATATGTTTTGATATATATAATGGATATAGGTTCGTGAATCCGAGGTCAACCCTACAATTGTTCAATGTCGTCATATGTATTTTTACTACAAAATACACTAAGTGAGTTTCATTTGCTCCATTTTTTAATTGCTTTTGCAATATATATTTTTGGGCTGAGAATACATGATCTGCTTTTATAAATGTTTACGAAAACAAGTACTTAAAAATATATTCTACGTTGAGTTGTACCACTGACATACTTCCCTGTAGCTTGGTAACTACTATTTACATGGGTATTGTAAACGCGAATCCTGTTGATAGATCTATCGGGCCTGAAAACCCCAACCGGACTGGACAACCAGTATTCAACGGTTACACAGTACTTTGTTTCGTTACTACACTTGGTACAGTGTAGGGATATTTCATAATAAAGGGAATATGCGACGTTGATTAAATGTTAAGTATGGTTGCTTAACCACTTAGAATGCTTTACATACACTTGCGAGTGTATTATGCTTATGATAAAGGAAATATTGTGGTCTATTAATATATTGAAATGATTATCATAATAAACCTATGAACTCACAAACCTTTTGGTTGACACTTTTAAGCATGTTTATTCTCAGGTAGGAATTAAGTCTTTCACTGTGCATTTGCTCAATTTAAGGACATTACTTGGAGTCGATCATCGCAATGGGACCAAATGTTGATGACTTCGTCCAGGTGGATAAGGACGGGTTATTACAGGTGGTATCAGAGTCGTGGTCGTAGCGAACCAGGTCTTGCATTAGTGTGTCTAACAGGTAGTTGTTAGGATGCATTAGTGAGTCTGGACTTCGACCGTGACTGCATGTCAAAAGTTTTGCTTATCATTTAAGTGTCGAAAATTATTTGCTTATCATGCTTAAAGTCTAGACACGTCTTACTGCCTCTAATGCATAGACAGTGTATAGATAATTTCATATCTTAGCGTATCTGTTATTGTTACCTTTGCCTGACAGCTTCCGTAGATTCTTCCGTAACTTATGAGATTTTAAGTATTATATATGCATATGTAAATTATGTATTGCAGGGTACTAATCTACATCCTATAATCTATTTCTTATCAAAAATCTTTCATCTGCTCGTACGAGATGGATCTCTCAACCAGTTCGAGTCCCTCAGATTTCGATAGCTATTCCGACAGGGATGTTCACCTAAGCTCCGGAAGCGGCGTCACCAGAATGAATAAACCAATCAGCCATCTCCAATTCATCTGATGGGTTCGTAGTCGACTTAATCAATGGAGATGCGAAGAAGGCGATCCCTTCCACCAACCGAATTCACCTCTGGGTGAAGAACCTGAAGCACTTACCGACAAACCAGTTCGAAATACCATCTTCACTTTCATTTCCTGAGTAGATCGACACGATTATATTCTATCCACAATTCTAAACCTTATTCATCCGCTCGTTCCGACCGAGAATCATTCTGGAATAATAGAAGAAGTCAACGAACTTCGCGCTCGAGCAATCAATTTGGAGAATATAGTGCAAAATTTACCTGCTTCAACAACATCACCGGCACCAACAGTACCACCAACATCACTACCAGTACCACCAACAACTCAAGTTTCAACAAAACACGCCTCAACATCTCATTATGTACCTCGAGCATAATCATCGTTCTACGAATCGTTCTACATCATTTATCTTCGTTCAACATGACGATTATGTAATCTCTAAAGTTTTAGAGATTATATATTCTTGTTCTAACGGTAAATCAAATGAGTTTAATATCACATTAACTCATTAAATCCCTGATTATATCTAGAGAAAATATATATGTATATATATTTTCATAAAGATTGTAATTAAAAATTCTTTCGTTCAAACTGTTAATGGTGAAAATATTTTAACGGGTAGGTAATACCCGAGGAATATTTAGATTTCACATTAATAAGTTACATTGTACATTCTTCGAATCTGAAACAACAATCATTTACTATCCTACTTACAACCACCGATATACGTATCCGCTCACCGCAGAAAAATCATTTTCATTCAATTTCATATTTGGATTTTGACCTATCAGAATCCAACAAGTGGAATAATGAAGAAAACATCGGACAAAATAAAATTTGTTAGAAACAAACAAATTAATTATAAAGAATTTTGTTAAGAATCCATGCTAACTGTTCCTAGCTAACTGTTCCTAGCGAACTGGTTACATTTTATTTATCGCAATTTAATTATCGCAATTTACATTCTCGCAATTTACATTCTCGCAAATTTATTTATCGTCATTTAATTTCTGTATTTATTTTTCGCACTTTAAATAACGGGACACGTATACAAGGTTTCGACATATCATATTGACCCATCTATATATTTATCTTGGAACAACCATAGACACTCTATATGCAAATGACAGAGTTAGCTATACAGGGTTGAGGTTGATTCCAAAATATATATATAGTTTGAGTTGTGATCAATACTGAGACCGGTACACGGGTCACGATACGTATTAATTAATTCGAATGTTATATATTAAACTATATATGAACTATTGGACTACTAACTTTGGACAATTAAAATGAATTAAAATATTGATTATAATATATGAAACTAAAAAATTTTTCAAGTTTGCCACTTGATTTCATCTTAAACCTCATTTGCATCTTGACGATTGCAATCTGCGATTCAAACCTTTCAAAATTCTTGAAAACACCTCGATCGAGAGGATGAACCAGCCACACTTCATCTATGGAAGAAAAGATTGATGCACCTGAAAACACTCGTAACCTGAGTGAACGTTTATCACGTAGCTGTATTAATTTCTTCGACGTTGTTACTACTGAAAATAACTTTGCAATCCCTTTTCAAAGTAGCCAATTTTGTCACAGCTCCAGCAAGTCAACCTCGACTTTTCATTCGAAACAACCATATTGTAACTTTGATATATATACGTGTTTATTTATTTTTACCAGAGAACCTTTTATATTTCACCATACTACCATCAGCGTTTAATCATCTCAAAACACAATTCTCCTGAAAACACCTCGAGTTGATAACCGATGACCCAGATCCGTTAACTTTAAAAATGCTGACGAAGCAGCATGTTGTAGATGGTCTTAATGGCCAAAAGTTGATGATAAAGAAGGAAGTGTTATAAACGCTCGATAGAAGATTGGTACTAAAAAAAACAGATTTAGCACACCATGAAGGAGACCAAGGATAAATACAAGGACCAAACCCTATATTCAAAGAATCCAGGAAATTCTGGATCCGCCGAAATCTTTAGAGAAAATCTTGCTCCGAAGTCATGTTAAAATCCTTAAGGAAACGTTTTCTACATCATCCTTCGATCTAGAAATTTCAAAATATCGTCATAAATATCTTCAATATTTCTGAAGATATCTTCATAAATATCTTCATCCGAAATTATCTATCTTCTCGTGCTATCTATGTTACCTCATAAAAGAAACTGTTTCAGTTTCTATCCTTCTATAAAATTTGAGTTTAAATTATGGATGATTTTTGGAGAAGTGTAGGGAATTGAAGCATGAGTTAGTACAATATAATGACGCCGGGCCAACGTGATTATATTACAGTAAGTCATGCTAATTTCCTAATGGAATGTGATGATGGTTCACAGATCTTACCCTCATCATGTGCCATGTTACACGATTCTTTCATTTTACTTAATCTCTAAGCATATCACGGAATTATTTCCTTGATAATTCTGTTCTTCTGTAATTCCAATAGTTGCTAATAAATCGTGCTATCACATTTTCTTTCTGATTAGAAGATTTCTTTAAATTCCATGAATTCCGAACATCAACCGTGACTACGTCAGAAGTTAAGACGAGCCTCTAATCACTTCATTTCACTATTTTGTGATAGCTTCATTCGTACGCTTCGAGTAATCGAATCGTTTTATCTATAATGATAAAACTCTATTTATCAACTCATATTCGTCATAAAAACAATTTTATTGTAGCCATGACGACCTCACTCAAATTTCGGGGGCGAAATTTCTTTAACGGGTGGGTACTGTCACGACCCAGAAAATTTCGACTAATTTTAAACCAAATTCTCGATACGATTTAATATTTCTGACACGATAAGCAAAGTCTGTTAGGTTGACTCTCAAAAATTTTGAACTATTTCTTATATTCAATTGACCTTCGTCCATTCCCGACGATTCACGAACAACTATTTGTTAATAGATATGTGTGTATATATATAAATAATAATTGGAAGTATAATTTGAAATATTGAATGGTGTTGTTATGAAATATGATATTATAATCAATACTATCTAAAACATATATATATATATATATATATATATATATATATATAAATGTATATTAAAAATAAATGTATATATAAATGTCCCGTTCTTATTGATTAAAAACGTTCCATATTAATTGATTTCGTTGCGAGGTTTTGACCTCTATATGAGACGTTTTTCAAAGACTGCATTCATTTTTAAAACAAACCATAACCTTTATTTCATCAATAAAGGTTTAAAAAGCTTTACGTAGATTATCAAATAATGATAATCTAAAATATCCTGTTTACACACGACCATTACATAATGGTTTACAATACAAATATGTTACAACAAAATAAGTTTCTTGAATGCAGTTTTTACACAATATCATACAAGCATGGACTCCAAATCTCGTCCTTATTTAAGTATGCGACAGCGGAAGCTCTTAATAATCACCTGAGAATAAACATGCTTAAAACGTCAACAAAAATGTTGGTGAGTTATAGGTTTAACCTATATATATCAAATCATAATAATAGACCACAAGATTTCATATTTCAAGACACATCCCATACATAGAGATAAAAATCATTCATATGGTGAACACCTGGTAACCGACATTAACAAGATGCATATATAATAATATCCCCATCATTCCGGGACACCCTTCGGATATGATATAAATTTCGAAGTACTAAAGCATCCGGTACTTTGGATAGGGTTTGTTAGGCCCAATAGATCTATCTTTAGGATTCGCGTCAATTAGGGTGTCTGTTCCCTAATTCTTAGATTACCAGACTTAATAAAAAGGGGCATATTCGATTTCGATAATTCAACCATAGAATGTAGTTTCACGTACTTGTGTCTATTTTGTAAATCATTTATAAAACCTGCATGTATTCTCATCCCAAAAATATTAGATTTTAAAAGTGGGACTATAACTCACTTTCACAGATTTTTACTTCGTCTGGAAGTAAGACTTGGCCACTGGTTGATTCACGAACCTATAACAATATATACATATATATCAAAGTATGTTCAAAATATATTTTAAACACTTTTAATATATTTTGATGTTTTAAGTTTATTAAGTCAGGTGTCCTCGTTAGTAACCTATAACTAGTTGTCCACAGTTAGATGTACAGAAATAAATCGATAAATATTATCTTGAATCAATCTACGACCCAGTGTATACGTATCTCAGTATTGATCACAACTCAAACTATATATATTTTGGAATCAACCTCAACCCTGTATAGCTAACTCCAACATTCACATATAGAGTGTCTATGGTTGTTCCGAAATATATATAGATGTGTCGACATGATAGGTCGAAACATTGTATATGTGTCTATGGTATCTTAAGATTACATAATATACAATACAAGTTGATTAAGTTATGGTTAGAATAGATTTGTTACCAATTTTCACGTAGCTAAAATGAGAAAAATTATCCAATCTTGTTTTACCCATAACTTCTTCATTTTAAATCCGTTTTGAGTGAATCAAATTGCTATGGTTTCATATTGAACTCTATTTTATGAATCTAAATAGAAAAAGTATAGGTTTATAGTTGGAAAAATAAGTTACAAGTCGTTTTTGTAAAGGTAGTCATTTCAGTCGAAAGAACGACGTCTAGATGACCATTTTAGAAAACATACTTCCACTTTGAGTTTAACCATAATTTTTGGATATAGTTTCATGTTCATAATAAAAATCATTTTCTCAGAATAACAACTTTTAAATCAAAGTTTATCATAGTTTTTAATTAACTAACCCAAAACAGCCCGCGGTGTTACTACGACGGCGTAAATCCGGTTTTACGGTGTTTTTCGTGTTTCCAGGTTTTAAATTATTAAGTTAGCATATCATATAGATATAGAACATGTGTTTAGTTGATTTTAAAAGTCAAGTTAGAAGGATTAACTTTTGTTTGCGAACAACTTTAGAAATAACTAAACTATGTTCTAGTGATTACAAGTTTAAACCTTCGAATAAGATAGCTTTATATGTATGAATCGAATGATGTTATGAACATCATTACTACCTTAAGTTCCTTGGATAAACCTAATGGAAAAGAGAAAAATGGATCTAGCTTCAACGGATCCTTGGATGGCTCGAAGTTCTTGAAGCAGAATCATGACACGAAAACAAGTTCAAGTAAGATCATCACTTGAAATAAGATTGTTATAGTTATAGAAATTGAACCAAAGTTTGAATATGATTATTACCTTGTATTATAATGATAACCTATTGTAGGAAACAAAGATTTCTTGAGGTTGGATGATCACCTTACAAGATTGGAAGTGAGCTAGCAAACTTGAAAGTATTCTTGATTTTATGTAACTAGAACTTGTAGAATATATGAAGAACACTTAGAACTTGAAGATAGAACTTGAGAGAGATCAATTAGATGAAGAAAATTGAAGAATGAAAGTATTTGTAGGTGTTTTTGGTCGTTGGTGTATGGATTAGATATAAAGGATATGTAATTTTGTTTTCATGTAAATAAGTCATGAATGATTACTCATATTTTTGTAATTTTATGAGATATTTCATGCTAGTTGTCAAATGATGGTTCCCACATGTGTTAGGTGACTCACATGGGCTGCTAAGAGCTGATCATTGGAGTGTATATACCAATAGTGTAGTGACCCGAACTTTTCCATGTTTATATATATTAATTGAGATTGATATTTACATGATTAAATGTTTCCAACATGTTAAGCAATCAAACTTGTTAAGACTTGATTAATTGAAATATGTTTCATATAGACAATTGACCACCCAAGTTGATCGGTGATTCACGAACGTTAAAACTTGTAAAAACTATATGATGACATATATATGGATATATATATATATATAGTTAACATGATACTATGATAAGAAAACATATCATAAAGTATATTAACAATGAACTACATATGTAAAAACAAGACTACTAATTTAATGATTTTTAAACGAGACATATATGTAACGATTATCGTTGTAAAGACATTTAATGTATATATATCATATTAAGAGATATTCATACATGATAATATCATGATAATATAATAATTTAAAATCTCATTTGATATTATAAACATTGGGTTAACAACATTTAACAAGATCGTTAACCTAAAGGTTTCAAAACAACACTTACATGTAACGACTAACGATGACTTAACGACTCAGTTAAAATGTATATACATGTATTGTTTTAATATGTATTTATACACTTTTGAAAGACTTCAATACACTTATCAAAATACTTCTACTTAACAAAAATGCTTACAATTACATCCTCGTTCAGTTTCATCAACAATTCTACTCGTATGCACCCGTATTCGTACTCGTACAATACACAGCTTTTAGATGTATGTACTATTGGCATATACACTCCAATGATCAGCTCTTAGCAGCCCATGTGAGTCACCTAACACATGTGGGAACCATCATTTGGCAACTAGCATGAAATATCTCATAAAATTACAAAAATATGAGTAATCATTCATGACTTATTTACATGAAAAAAAAATTACATATCCTTTATATCTAATCCATACACCAACGACCAAAAACACCTACAAACACTTTCATTCTTCAATTTTCTTCATCTAATTGATCTCTCTCAAGTTCTATCTTCAAGTTCTAAGTGTTCTTCATAAATTTCAAAAGTTCTAGTTTCATAAAATCAAAAATACTTTCAAGTTTGCTAGCTCACTTCCAATCTTGTAAGGTGATCATCCAACCTCAAGAAATCTTTGTTTCTTACAGTAGGTTATCATTCTAATACAAGGTAATAATCATATTCAAACTTTGGTTCAATTTCTATAACTATAACAATCTTATTTCAAGTGATGATCTTACTTGAACTTGTTTTCGTGTCATGA
Source organism: Rutidosis leptorrhynchoides (assembly GCF_046630445.1). Lineage (NCBI taxonomy): Eukaryota > Viridiplantae > Streptophyta > Magnoliopsida > Asterales > Asteraceae > Rutidosis > Rutidosis leptorrhynchoides. The sequence continues at coordinate 286,082,765 of NC_092343.1, forward strand.
TTCTGCTTCAAGAACTTCGAGCCATCCAAGGATCCATTGAAGCTAGATCCATTTTTCTCTTTTCCAGTAGGTTTATCCAAGGAAATTAAGGTAGTAATGATGTTCATAACATCATTCGATTCATACATATAAAGCTATCTTATTCGAAGGTTTAAACTTGTAATCACTAGAACATAGTTTAATTAATTCTAAACTTGTTCGCAAACAAAAGTTAATCCTTCTAACTTGACTTTTAAAATCAACTAACACATGTTCTATATCTATATGATATGCTAACTTAATGATTTAAAACCTGGAAACACGAAAAACACCGTAAAATCGGATTTACGCCGTCGTAGTAACACCGCGGGCTGTTTTGGGTTAGTTAATTAAAAACTATGATAAACTTTGATTTAAAAGTTGTTATTCTGAGAAAATTATTTTTATTATGAACATGAAACTATATCCAAAAATTATGGTTAAACTCAAAGTGGAAGTATGTTTTCTAAAATGGTCATCTAGACGTCGTTCTTTCGACTGAAATGACTACCTTTACAAAAACGACTTGTAACTTATTTTTCCGACTATAAACCTATACTTTTCTGTTTAGATTCATAAAATAGAGTTCAATATGAAACCATAGCAATTTGATTCACTCAAAACGGATTTAAAATGAAGAAGTTATGGGTAAAGCAAGATTGGATAATTTTTCTCATTTTAGCTACGTGAAAATTGGTAACAAATCTATTCCAACCATAACTAAATCAACTTGTATTATATATTATGTAATCTTGAGATACCATAGACACGTATACAATGTTTCGACCTATCATGTCGACACATCTATATATATTTCGGAACAACCATAGACACTCTATATGTGAATGTTGGAGTTAGCTATACAGGGTTGAGGTTGATTCCAAAATATATATAGTTTGAGTTGTGATCAATACTGAGATACGTATACACTGGGTCGTGGATTGATTCAAGATAATATTTATCGATTTATTTCTGTACATCTAACTGTGGACAACTAGTTGTAGGTTACTAACGAGGACAGCTGACTTAATAAACTTAAAACATCAAAATATATTAAAAGTGTTGTAAATATATTTTGAACATACTTTGATATATATGTATATATTGTTATAGGTTCGTGAATCAACCAGTGGCCAAGTCTTACTTCCCGACGAAGTAAAAATCTGTGAAAGTGAGTTATAGTCCCACTTTTAAAATCTAATATTTTTGGGATGAGAATACATGCAGGTTTTATAAATGATTTACAAAATAGACACAAGTACGTGAAACTACATTCTATGGTTGAATTATCGAAATCGAATATGCCCCTTTTTATTTAGTCTGGTAATCTAAGAATTAGGGAACAGACACCCTAATTGACGCGAATCCTAAAGATAGATCTATTGGGATAAAAAACCCCATCCAAAGTACCGGATGCTTTAGTACTTCGAAATTTATATCATATCCGAAGGGTGTCCCGGAATGATGGGGATATTCTTATATATGCATCTTGTTATTGTCGATTACCAGGTGTTCACCATATGAATGATTTTTATCTCTATGTATGGGATGTGTATTGAAATATGAAATCTTGTGGTCTATTGTTACGATTTGATATATATAGGTTAAACCTATAACTCACCAATATTTTTGTTGACGTTTTAAGCATGTTTATTCTCAAATGATTATTAAGAGCTTCCGCTGTCGCATACTTAAATAAGGACGAGATTTGGAGTCCATGCTTGTATGATATTGTGTAAAAACTGCATTCAAGAAACTTATTTTGTTGTAACATATTTGTATTGTAAACCATTATGTAATGGTCGTGTGTAAACAGGATATTTTAGATTATCATTATTTGATAATCTACGTAAAGCTTTTTAAACCTTTATTGATGAAATAAAGGTTATGGTTTGTTTTAAAATGAATGCAGTCTTTGAAAAACGTCTCATATAGAGGTCAAAACCTCGCAACGAAATCAATTAATATGGAACGTTTTTAATCAATAAGAACGGGACATTTCAGTTGGTATCCGAGCGTTGGTCTTAGAGAACCAGAAAATTTGCATTAGTGTGTCTTATCGAGTTTGTTAGGATGCATTAGTGAGTCTGGACTTCGACCGTGTTTTCTTTAAAAATGATTGCTTAACATTTTTGTTGGAAACTATATATTTTTAACATATGAATATTATGTGATATATTAATCTCTTAACGTGTTTGATATTATGTGATAGATGTCTACCTCTAGAACAAGTCCCATTGACTCACCTAATAATAATGAAGAGTCAAATGTAAATTGGAATGATTTGTGGACAGATTCACAAGTTCCCGAAGAGGAACCGGAAGAAGAGTCGGAACCGGAAGAAGAGTCGGAACCGGAAGAAGAATCGGAACCGGAAGAAGAATCGGAACCGGATAAAGAAATAGAACCGGTGGGGGAAATAATAAAACGGTTAAGTAAAAGAAAATCCTCAACCAACCGACCAAAGTTAATTATGGTCAATGGTGTTTCCGCCAAGGAAGCAAAATATTGGGAGGATTACCAATTCTCCGATGAATCGGATTCCGACGAAAATTCCGATGATGTTATAGAAATTACCCCAACTAATTTAAAAAGGCAAAAGAAAATAATAAGGGAAAGGGCATAAAAATAGAGAAATCTAATTCCAACCCCGATGAACTTTATATGTATCGTCAACCCCCGAAGTCCTTAAGTTGTAACAATGACCCGGGAACCTCTAAACCACCAGGTTTTTCTAAACCAATGTGGACAACGACGGCTCGTATTAGGGGAACATCATATATCCCTAGAAACTTGGCAAAACGAACCAAAACCGAAGAAGAAGAAACGAGCGAGTCGGAAAAAGATAGTTGTATTCGTGTGGTGTAATATATGTAATATAGTGTTCTTATGCTTTATGATATATGTAAAAATTGCTTGTATTAATAAGTATTTTTTTATGAATCTAACTCTTGTCTATTTTACAGTTTAAAAACACAAAATGGATAGACAACCCAATATTTTAAGAGACCTACCCGGAGACATGATTGATGAAATCTTGTCTAGAGTCGGCCAGAATTCTTCGGCACAACTATTTAAGGCGAGATCAGTTTGTAAGACATTCGAAGAACGTTCCAAGAATGTCTTGGTTTATAAGAGACTTTCGTTTGAAAGATGGGGGATATCACATTGGGAAACCCATAAGTTACGATGTGTTTACTTTGACGCATATATTGCGGGGAACCCAAATGCTATTTTACGCAACGGGTTAAGAAATTATTTTGACTCAATATATCCGAATATTGGACTTCGTGATTTAGAAAAAGCGGCTAACCTGCAACATAAAGAAGCATGTTATGCTTACGGATTAGTAATGTTCGCTTCTCACCAAAGTGAGAACAAGAACATCGGGCTACAACTATTAAACAAAACGTTTCCACAAGTGACGGAGTCGATAATTGGGGTAAGAAATGAGGTTTTTAGATTATTACGGGACTGTTGGACATTACGTAACCCTCGTCCCTTTGATGACGTTACAACACGCTGTCTTATCAACGGCCATAACGGTTATGTTGCACAAGACCAAGGATGGGAAGTAGTCCTAGTAAAACCAGAATGCATGACTTGTTTCTGGACGTATGAATTACGTGTCTTTATTGTCTTTGCTGAACGACTTGTGTACTAGCTAGAATTGTCTTCACAACTATCTTGTATCAAAGTTATTGTGTGCTATATTTCATGCTTTATGTAAAATAAGCGGTATTGTAAGTTTGTAAAATATTGTATAAAAGTTTGAACGCGAAATATTATTATAATCAGTTTTTCATATAGAATTGTAGTAGTTGAATTGTATATTAGCTACTAAGTATGAACTTAACGGGTAGGTACTACCCGAATTTAAACTTATAAAACGCTAATATGAAGAAAAAGCTTTTATAAATGAGTTCATATTTTGCTACGAAATACTATTAACTACTTTTAATATTCTGTATGATTAACTTGTTCCATTTGACTATTTTGAAGGAAATGGCACCGACTACTCGACACACCGTGAATATGAATGAAGAGGAATTCCGTACTTTTCTAGCTTCAAACATAGCCGCAGTACAGGCTGCGCTACATACCAACAATAACCTTGGATCTGGCAGTACAGGAAATCGTGTAGGATGCACCTACAAAGAATTCACTGCCTGCAAACCTTTGGAATTTGATGGAACCGAAGGACCGATCGGATTGAAACGGTGGACCGAGAAGGTTGAATCGGTGTTTGCCATAAGTAAGTGTACTGAAGAGGACAAAGTGAAGTACGCTACGCATACTTTCACAGGTTCTTCGTTAACATGGTGGAATACCTATCTAGAGCAAGTGGGACAAGATGATGCGTACGCACTACCATGGTCAGCATTCAAGCACTTGATGAACGAGAAGTACCGTCCCAGAACCGAGGTCAATAAGCTCAAGACAGAACTTAGAGGGTTACGAACCCAAGGATTTGATATTACCACGTACGAAAGACGATTCACAGAATTGTGCCTATTGTGTCCGGGAGCATTCGAAGATGAGGAAGAGAAGATCGACGCGTTTGTGAAAGGATTACCGGAAAGAATCCAAGAAGATATAAGTTCACACGAGCCCGCCTCCATACAACAGGCATGTAGAATGGCTCACAAACTAGTGAACCAGATTGAAGAAAGAATTAAAGAACAGACTGCTGAAGAGGCCAATGTGAAGCAAGTCAAAAGAAAGTGGGAGGAAAACGGTGATAAGAATCACCAATACAACAACAACAGCAATTACAACAATAATCGCAACAATTATCCCAACAATCGCAACATCAATCGCAACTACAACAAACGGCCCAACAACAACAACAACAACAACAACAGCAACTACAACAATCATCCCAACAACAATAATAACCGCAACAACAACAACAATCAGAAGCAGCTATGCCAAAGGTGTGAAAAGAATCACTCGGGGTTCTGCACCAAATTTTGCAACAAGTGTAAAAGAAATGGTCATAGCGCGGCAAAGTGTGAGGTCTACGGACCAGGGGTTAATAGAATGAAAGGAACAAATAGTGTCGGAACGAGTAATGGCGGAGCAAGTAGTGTCGGAGCAAGTTATGCCAATGTAGTTTGTTATAAATGTGGAAAACCAGGCCACATTATTAGAAATTGCCCGAACCAGGAGAACACGAATGGACAAGGTCGTGGAAGAGTTTTCAATATTAATGCGGTAGAGGCACAGGAAGACCCGGAGCTTGTTACGGGTACGTTTCTTATTGACAATAAATCTGCTTACGTTTTATTTGATTCGGGTGCGGATAGAAGCTATATGAGTAGAGAGTTTTGTGCTAAATTAAGTTGTCCATTGACGCCTTTGGATAGTAAATTTTTACTCGAATTAGCAAATGGTAAATTAATTTCAGCAGATAATATATGTCGGAATCGAGAAATTAAACTGGTTAGCGAAACATTTAAGATTGATTTGATACCAGTAGAGTTAGGGAGTTTTGATGTGATAATCGGTATGGACTGGTTGAAAGAAGTGAAAGCGGAGATCGTTTGTTACAAAAATGCAATTCGCATTATACGAGAAAAAGGAAAACCCTTAATGGTGTACGGAGAAAAGGGCAACACGAAGCTACATCTTATTAGTAATTTGAAGGCACAAAAACTAATAAGAAAAGGTTGCTATGCTGTTCTAGCACACGTCGAGAAAGTACAAACTGAAGAAAAGAGCATCAATGATGTTCCCATTGCAAAAGAATTTCCCGATGTATTTCCGAATTAATTACCGGGATTACCCCCACATCGATCCGTTGAATTTCAAATAGATCTTGTACCAGGAGCTGCACCAATAGCTCGTGCTCCTTACAGACTCGCACCCAGCGAGATGAAAGAACTGCAAAGCCAATTACAAGAACTTTTAGAGCGTGGTTTCATTCGACCAAGCACATCACCGTGGGGAGCTCCTGTTTTGTTTGTCAAGAAGAAAGATGGTACATTCAGGTTGTGTATCGACTACCGAGAGTTGAACAAACTTACCATCAAGAACCGCTACCCACTACCGAGAATCGACGACTTATTTGATCAACTACAAGGCTCGTCTGTTTATTCAAAGATTGACTTACGTTCCGGGTATCATCAAATGCGGGTGAAAGAAGATGATATTCCAAAGACTGCTTTCAGAACACGTTACGGTCATTACGAGTTTATGGTCATGCCGTTTGGTTTAACTAATGCACCAGCTGTGTTCAAGGACCTTATGAACCGAGTGTGTGGACCATACCTTGACAAGTTTGTCATTGTTTTCATTGATGACATACTTATTTACTCAAAGAATGACCAAGAACACGGTGAACATTTGAGAAAGGTGTTAGAAGTATTGAGGAAGGAAGAATTGTACGCTAAGTTTTCAAAGTGTGCATTTTGGTTGGAAGAAGTTCAATTCCTCGGTCACATAGTGAACAAAGAAGGTATTAAGGTGGATCCGGCAAAGATAGAAACTGTTGAAAAGTGGGAAACCCCGAAAACTCCGAAACACATACGCCAGTTTTTAGGACTAGCTGGTTACTACAGAAGGTTCATCCAAGACTTTTCCAGAATAGCAAAACCCTTGACTGCATTAACGCATAAAGGGAAGAAATTTGAATGGAATGATGAACAAGAGAAAGCGTTTCAGTTATTGAAGAAAAAGCTAACTACGGCACCTATATTGTCATTGCCTGAAGGGAATGATGATTTTGTGATTTATTGTGATGCATCAAAGCAAGGTCTCGGTTGTGTATTAATGCAACGAACGAAGGTGATTGCTTATGCGTCTAGACAATTGAAGATTCACGAACAAAATTATACGACGCATGATTTGGAATTAGGCGCGGTTGTTTTTGCATTAAAGACTTGGAGGCACTACTTATATGGGGTCAAAAGTATTATATATACTGACCACAAAAGTCTTCAACACATACTTAATCAGAAACAACTGAATATGAGGCAGTGTAGGTGGATTGAATTATTGAATGATTACGACTTTGAGATTCGTTACCACCCGGGGAAGGCAAATGTGGTAGCCGATGCCTTGAGCAGGAAGGACAGAGAACCCATTCGAGTAAAATCTATGAATATAATGATTCATAATAACATTACTACTCAAATAAAGGAGGCGCAACAAGGAGTTTTAAAAGAGGGAAATTTAAAGGATGAAATACCCAAAGGATCGGAGAAGCATCTTAATATTCGGGAAGACGAAACCCGGTATAGGGCTGAAAGGATTTGGGTACCAAAATTTGGAGATATGAGAGAAATGGTACTTAGAGAAGCTCATAAAACCAGATACTCAATACATCCTGGAACGGGGAAGATGTACAAGGATCTCAGGAAACATTTTTGGTGGCCGGGTATGAAAGACGATGTTGCTAAATACGTAGGAGAATGTTTGACGTGTTCTAAGGTCAAAGCTGAGCATCAGAAACCATCAGGTCTACTTCAACAACCCGAAATCCCGGAATGGAAATGGGAAAACATTACCATGGATTTCATCACTAAATTGCCAAGAACTGCAAGTGGTTTTGATACTATTTGGGTAATAGTTGATCGTCTCACCAAATCAGCACACTTCCTACCAATAAGAGAAGATGACAAGATGGAGAAGTTAGCACGACTGTATTTGAAGGAAGTCGTCTCCAGACATGGAATACCAATCTCTATTATCTCTGATAGGGATGGCAGATTTATTTCAAGATTCTGGCAGACATTACAGCAAGCATTAGGAACTCGTCTAGACATGAGTACTGCCTATCATCCACAAACTGATGGGCAGAGCGAAAGGACGATACAAACGCTTGAAGACATGCTACGAGCATGTGTTATTGATTTCGGAAACAGTTGGGATCGACATCTACCATTAGCAGAATTTTCCTACAACAACAGCTACCATTCAAGCATTGAGATGGCGCCGTTTGAAGCACTTTATGGTAGAAAGTGCAGGTCTCCGATTTGTTGGAGTGAAGTGGGGGATAGACAGATTACGGGTCCGGAGATTATACAAGAAACTACCGAGAAGATCATCCAAATTCAACAACGGTTGAAAACCGCCCAAAGTCGACAAAAGAGCTACGCTGACATTAAAAGAAAAGATATAGAATTTGAAATTGGAGAGATGGTCATGCTTAAAGTTGCACCTTGGAAAGGCGTTGTTCGATTTGGTAAACGAGGGAAATTAAATCCAAGGTATATTGGACCATTCAAGATTATTGATCGTGTCGGACCAGTAGCTTACCGACTAGAGTTACCTCAACAACTCGCGGCTGTACATAACACTTTCCACGTCTCGAATTTAAAGAAATGTTTTGCTAAAGAAGATCTCACTATTCCGTTAGATGAAATCCAAATCAACGAAAAACTTCAATTCATCGAAGAACCCGTCGAAATAATGGATCTTGAGGTTAAAAGACTTAAGCAAAACAAGATACCAATTGTTAAGGTTCGATGGAATGCTCGTAGAGGACCCGAGTTCACCTGGGAGCATGAAGATCAGATGAAGAAGAAATACCCGCATCTATTTTCAGAAGATTCGTCAACACCTTCAACAGCTTAAAATTTCGGGACGAAATTTATTTAACGGGTAGGTACTGTAGTGACCCGAACTTTTCCATGTTTATATATATTAATTGAGATTGATATTTACATGATTAAATGTTTCCAACATGTTAAGCAATCAAACTTGTTAAGACTTGATTAATTGAAATATGTTTCATATAGACAATTGACCACCCAAGTTGATCGGTGATTCACGAACGTTAAAACTTGTAAAAACTATATGATGACATATATATGGATATATATATATAGTTAACATGATACTATGATAATAAAACATATCATAAAGTATATTAACAATGAACTACATATGTAAAAATAAGACTACTAATTTAATGATTTTTAAACGAGACATATATGTAACGATTATCGTTGTAAAGACATTTAATGTATATATATCATATTAAGAGATATTCATACATGATAATATCATGATAATATAATAATTTAAAATCTCATTTGATATTATAAACATTGGGTTAACAACATTTAACAAGATCGTTAACCTAAAGGTTTCAAAACAACACTTACATGTAACGACTAACGATGACTTAACGACTCAGTTAAAATGTATATACATGTAGTGTTTTAATATGTATTTATACACTTTTGAAAGACTTCAATACACTTATCAAAATACTTCTACTTAACAAAAATGCTTACAATTACATCCTCGTTCAGTTTCATCAACAATTCTACTCGTATGCACCCGTATTCGTACTCGTACAATACACAGCTTTTAGATGTATGTACTATTGGTATATACACTCCAATGATCAGCTCTTAGCAGCCCATGTGAGTCACCTAACACATGTGGGAACCATCATTTGGCAACTAGCATGAAATATCTCATAAAATTACAAAAATATGAGTAATCATTCATGACTTATTTACATGAAAACAAAATTACATATCCTTTATATCTAATCCATACACCAACGACCAAAAACACCTACAAACACTTTCATTCTTCAATTTTCTTCATCTAATTGATCTCTCTCAAGTTCTATCTTCAAGTTCTAAGTGTTCTTCATAAATTTCAAAAGTTCTAGTTTCATAAAATCAAGAATACTTTCAAGTTTGCTAGCTCACTTTCAATCTTGTAAGGTGATCATCCAACCTCAAGAAATCTTTGTTTCTTACAGTAGGTTATCATTCTAATACAAGGTAATAATCATATTCAAACTTTGGTTCAAATTCTATAACTATAACAATCTTATTTCAAGTGATGATCTTACTTGAACTTGTTTTCGTGTCATGATTCTGCTTCAAGAACTTCGAGCCATCCAAGGATCCATTGAAGCTAGATCCATTTTTCTCTTTTCCAGTAGGTTTATCCAAGGAAATTAAGGTAGTAATGATGTTCATAACATCATTCGATTCATACATATAAAGCTATCTTATTCGAAGGTTTAAACTTGTAATCACTAGAACATAGTTTAATTAATTCTAAACTTGTTCGCAAACAAAAGTTAATCCTTCTAACTTGACTTTTAAAATCAACTAAACACATGTTCTATATCTATATGATATGCTAACTTAATGATTTAAAACCTGGAAACACGAAAAACACCGTAAAATCGGATTTACGCCGTCGTAGTAACACCGCGGGCTGTTTTGGGTTAGTTAATTAAAAACTATGATAAACTTTGATTTAAAAGTTGTTATTCTGAGAAAATTATTTTTATTATGAACATGAAACTATATCCAAAAATTATGGTTAAACTCAAAGTGGAAGTATGTTTTCTAAAATGGTCATCTAGACGTCGTTCTTTCGACTGAAATGACTACCTTTATAAAAATGACTTGTAACTTATTTTTCCGACTATAAACCTATACTTTTCTGTTTAGATTCATAAAATAGAGTTCAATATGAAACCATAGCAATTTGATTCACTCAAAACGGATTTAAAATGAAGAAGTTATGGGTAAAATAAGATTGGATAATTTTTCTCATTTTAGCTACGTGAAAATTGGTAACAAATCTATTCCAACCATAACTTAATCAACTTGTATTGTATATTATGTAATCTTGAGATACCATAGACACGTATACAATGTTTCGACCTATCATGTCGACACATCTATATATATTTCGGAACAACCATAGACACTCTATATGTGAATGTTGGAGTTAGCTATACAGGGTTGAGGTTGATTCCAAAATATATATAGTTTGAGTTGTGATCAATACTGAGATACGTATACACTGGGTCGTGGATTGATTCAAGATAATATTTATCGATTTATTTCTGTACATCTAACTGTGGACAACTAGTTGTAGGTTACTAACGAGGACAGCTGACTTAATAAACTTAAAACATCAAAATATATTAAAAGTGTTGTAAATATATTTTGAACATACTTTGATATATATGTATATATTGTTATAGGTTCGTGAATCAACCAGTGGCCAAGTCTTACTTCCCGACGAAGTAAAAATCTGTGAAAGTGAGTTATAGTCCCACTTTTAAAATCTAATATTTTTGGGATGAGAATACATGCAGGTTTTATAAATGATTTACAAAATAGACACAAGTACGTGAAACTACATTCTATGGTTGAATTATCGAAATCGAATATGCCCCTTTTTATTAAGTCTGGTAATCTAAGAATTAGGGAACAGACACCCTAATTGACGCGAATCCTAAAGATAGATCTATTGGGCCTAACAAACCCCATCCAAAGTACCGGATGCTTTAGTACTTCGAAATTTATATCATATCCGAAGGGTGTCCCGGAATGATGGGGATATTCTTATATATGTATCTTGTTATTGTCGGTTACCAGGTGTTCACCATATGAATGATTTTTATCTCTATGTATGGGATGTGTATTGAAATATGAAATCTTGTGGTCTATTGTTACGATTTGATATATATAGGTTAAACCTATAACTCACCAACATTTTTGTTGACGTTTTAAGCATGTTTATTCTCAGGTGATTATTAAGAGCTTCCGCTGTCGCATACTTAAATAAGGACGAGATTTGGAGTCCATGCTTGTATGATATTGTGTAAAAACTGCATTCAAGAAACTTATTTTGTTGTAACATATTTGTATTGTAAACCATTATGTAATGGTCGTGTGTAAACAGGATATTTTAGATTATCATTATTTGATAATCTACGAAAAGCTTTTTAAACCTTTATTGATGAAATAAAGGTTATGGTTTGTTTTAAAATGAATGCAGTCTTTGAAAAACGTCTCATATAGAGGTCAAAACCTCGCAAAGAAATCAATTAATATGGAACGTTTTTAATCAATAAGAACGGGACATTTCAAATAGTACATACATCTAAAAGCTGTGTATTGTACGAGTACGAATACGGGTGCATACGAGTAGAATTGTTGATGAAACTGAACGAGGATGTAATTGTAAGCATTTTTGTTAAGTAGAAGTATTTTGATAAGTGTATTGAAGTCTTTCAAAAGTGTATAAATACATATTAAAACACTACATGTATATTCATTTTAACTGAGTCGTTAAGTCATCGTTAGTCGTTACATGTAAGTGTTGTTTTGAAACCTTTAGGTTAACGATCTTGTTAAATGTTGTTAACCCAATGTTTATAATATCAAATGAGATTTTAAATTATTATATTATCATGATATTATCATGTATGAATATCTCTTAATATGATATATATACATTAAATGTCTTTACAAGGATAATCGTTACATATATGTCTCGTTTAAAAAATCATTAAGTTAGTAGTCTTGTTTTTACATATGTAGTTCATTGTTAATATACTTAATGATATGTTTACTTATCATAGTATCATGTTAACTATATATATATATCCATATATATGTCATCATATAGTTTTTACAAGTTTTAACGTTCGTGAATCACCAGTCAACTTGGGTGGTCAATTGTCTATATGAAACATATTTCAATTAATCAAGTCTTAACAAGTTTGATTGCTTAACATGTTGGAAACATTTAATCATGTAAATATCAATCTCAATTAATATATATAAACATGGAAAAGTTCGGGTCACTACAGTACCTACCCGTTAAATAAATTTCGTCCCGAAATTTTAAGCTGTTGAAGGTGTTGACGAATCTTCTGGAAATAGATGCGGGTATTTCTTCTTCATCTGATCTTCACGCTCCCAGGTGAACTCGGGTCCTCTATGAGCATTCCATCGAACCTTAACAATTGGTATCTTGTTTTGCTTAATTCTTTTAACCTCACGATCCATTATTTCGACGGGTTCTTCGATGAATTGAAGTTTTTCGTTGATTTGTATTTCATCTAACGGAATAGTGAGATCTTCTTTAGCAAAACATTTCTTCAAATTCGAGACGTGGATAGTGTTATGTACAGCCGCGAGTTGTTGAGGTAACTCAAGTCGGTAAGCTACTGGTCCGACACGATCAATAATCTTGAATGGTCCAATATACCTTGGATTTAATTTCCCTCGTTTACCAAATCGAACAACGCCTTTCCAAGGTGCAACTTTATGCATGACCATCTCTCCAATTTCAAATTCTATATCTTTTCTTTTAATGTCAGCGTAGCTCTTTTGTCGACTTTGGGCGGTTTTCAACCGTTGTTGAATTTGGATGATCTTCTCGGTAGTTTCTTGTATAATCTCCGGACCCGTAATCTGTCTATCCCCCACTTCACTCCAACAAATCGGAGACCTGCACTTTCTACCATAAAGTGCTTCAAACGGCGCCATCTCAATGCTTGAATGTTAGCTGTTGTTGTAGGAAAATTCTGCTAAAGGTAGATGTCGATCCCAACTGTTTCCGAAATCAATAACACATGCTCGTAGCATGACTTCAAGCGTTTGTATCGTCCTTTCGCTCTGCCCATCAGTTTGTGGATGATAGGCAGTACTCATGTCTAGACGAGTTCCTAATGCTTGCTGTAATGTCTGCCAGAATCTTGAAATAAATCTACCATCCCTATCAGAGATAATAGAGATTGGTATTCCATGTCTGGAGATGACTTCCTTCAAATACAGTCGTGCTAACTTCTCCATCTTGTCATCTTCTCTTATTGGCAGGAAGTGTGCTGATTTGGTGAGACGATCAACTATTACCCAAATAGTATCAAAACCACTTGCAGTCCTTGGCAATTTAGTGATGAAATCCATGGTAATGTTTTCCCATTTCCATTCCGGGATTTCGGGTTGTTGAAGTAGACCTGATGGTTTTTGATGCTCAGCTTTGACCTTAGAACACGTCAAACATTCTCCTACGTATTTAGCAACATCGGCTTTCATACCCGGCCACCAAAAATGTTTCTTGAGATCCTTGTACATCTTCCCCATTCCAGGATGTATTGAGTATCTGGTTTTATGAGCTTCTCTAAGTACCATTTCTCTCATATCTCCAAATTTTGGTACCCAAATCCTTTCAGCCCTATACCGGGTTCCGTCTTCCTGAATATTAAGATGCTTCTCCGATCCTTTGGGTATTTCATCCTTTAAATTTCCCTCTTTTAAAACTCCTTGTTGCGCCTCCTTTATTTGAGTAGTAAGGTTATTATGAATCATTATATTCATAGATTTTACTCGAATGGGTTCTCTGTCCTTCCTGCTCAAGACATCGGCTACCACATTTGCCTTCCCCGGGTGGTAACGAATCTCAAAGTCATAATCATTCAACAATTCAATCCACCTACGCTGCCTCATATTCAGTTGTTTCTGATTAAATATGTGTTGAAGACTTTTGTGGTCGGTATATATAATACTTTTGACCCCATATAAGTAGTGCCTCCAAGTCTTTAATGCAAAAACAACTGCGCCTAATTCCAAATCATGCGTCGTATAATTTTGTTCGTGAATCTTCAATTGTCTAGACGCATAAGCAATCACCTTCGTTCGTTGCATTAATACACAACCGAGACCTTGCTTTGATGCGTCACAATAAATCACAAAACCATCATTCCCTTCAGGCAATGACAATATAGGTGCCGTAGTTAGCTTTTTCTTCAATAACTGAAACGCTTTCTCTTGTTCATCATTCCATTCAAATTTCTTCCCTTTATGCGTTAATGCAGTCAAGGGTTTTGCTATTCTGGAAAAGTCTTGGATAAACCTTCTGTAGTAACCAGCTAGTCCTAAAAACTGGAGTATGTGTTTCGGAGTTTTCGGGGTTTCCCACTTTTCAACAGTTTCTATCTTTACCGGATCTACCTTATTACCTTCTTTATTCACTATGTGACCGAGGAATTGAACTTCTTCCAACCAAAATGCACACTTTGAAAACTTAGCGTACAATTTTTCCTTCCTCAATACTTCTAACACCTTTCTCAAATGTTCACCGTGTTCTTGGTCATTCTTTGAGTAAATAAGTATGTCATCAATGAAAACAATGACAAACTTGTCAAGGTATGGTCCACACACTCGGTTCATAAGGTCCATGAACACAGCTGGTGCATTAGTTAAACCAAACGGCATGACCATAAACTCGTAATGACCGTAACGTGTTCTGAAAGCACTCTTTGGAATATCATCTTCTTTCACCCGCATTTGATGATACCCGGAACGTAAGTCAATCTTTGAATAAACAGACGAGCCTTGTAGTTGATCAAATAAGTCGTCGATTCTCGGTAGTGGGTAGCGGTTCTTGATGGTAAGTTTGTTCAACTCTCGGTAGTCTATACACAACCTGAATGTACCATCTTTCTTCTTGAAAAACAAAACAGGAGCTCCCCACGGTGATGTGCTTGGTCGAATGAAACCACGCTCTAAAAGTTCTTGTAATTGGCTTTGTAGTTCTTTCATCTCGCTGGGTGCGAGTCTGTAAGGAGCACGAGCTATTGGTGCAGCTCCTGGTACAAGATCTATTTGAAATTCAACGGATCGATGTGGGGGTAATCCCGGTAATTCTTTCGGAAATACATCGGGAAATTCTTTTGCAATGGGAACATCATTGATGCTCTTTTCTTCAGTTTGTACTTTCTCGACGTGTGCTAGAACAGCATAGCAACCTTTTCTTATTAGTTTTTGTGCCTTCAAATTACTAATAAGATGTAGCTTCGTGTTGCCCTTTTCTTCGTGTTGCATTTTTGTAATAAACGATCTCTGCTTTCACTTCTTTCAACCAGTCCATACCGATTATCACATCAAAACTCCCTAACTCTACTGGTATCAAATCAATCTTAAATGTTTCGCTAACCAGTTTAATTTCTCGATTCCGACATATATTATCTGCTGAAATTAATTTACCATTTGCTAATTCGAGTAAAAATTTACTATCCAAAGGCGTCAATGGACAACTTAATTTAGCACAAAAATCTCTACTCATATAGCTTCTATCCGCACCCGAATCAAATAAAACGTAAGCAGATTTATTGTCAATAAGAAACGTACCCGTAACAAGCTCCGGGTCTTCCTGTGCCTCTGCCGCATTAATATTGAAAACTCTCCGCGGCCTTGTCCATTCGTGTTCTCCTGGTTCGGGCAATTTCTAATAATGTGGCCCGGCTTTCCACATTTATAACAAACTACATTGGCATAACTTGCTCCGACACTACTTGCTCCGCCATTACTCGTTCCGACACCATTTGTTCCTTTCGTTCTATTAACCCCTGGTCCATAGACCTCACACTTCGCCGCGCTATGACCATTTCTTTTACACTTGTTGCAAAATTTGGTGCAGAACCCCGAGTGATTCTTTTCACACCTTTGGCATAGCTGCTTCTGATTGTTGTTGTTGTTGCGGTTATTATTGTTATTAGGATGATTGTTGTAGTTGTAGTTGCTGTTGTTGTTGTTGTTGTTGTTGTTGTTGTTGTTGTTGTTGTTGTTGTTGTTGTTGTTGTTGTTGTTGTTGTTGTTGTTATTGTTGGGCCGTTTGTTGTAGTTGCGATTGATGTTGCGATTGTTGGGATAATTGTTGCAATTATTGTTGTAATTGCTGTTGTTGTTGTATTGGTGATTCTTATCACCGTTTTCCTCCCACTTTCTTTTGACTTGCTTCACATTGGCCTCTTCAGCAGTCTGTTCTTTAATTCTTTCTTCAATCTGGTTCACTAGTTTGTGAGCCATTCTACATGTCTGTTGTATGGAGGAGGGCTCGTGTGAACTTATATCTTCTTAGATTCTTTCCGGTAATCCTTTCACAAACGCGTCGATCTTCTCTTCCTCATCTTCGAATGCTCCCGGACACAATAGGCACAATTCTGTGAATCGTCTTTCGTACGTGGTAATATAAAATCCTTGGGTTCGTAACCCTCTAAGTTCTGTCTTGAGCTTATTGACCTCGGTTCTGGGACGGTACTTCTCGTTCATCAAGTGCTTGAATGCTGACCACGGTAGTGCGTACGCATCGTCTTGTCCCACTTGCTCTAGATAGGTATTCTACCATGTTAACGCAGAACCTGTGAAGGTATGCATAGCGTACTTCACTTTGTCCTCTTCAGTACACTTACTTATGGCAAACACCGATTCGACCTTCTCGGTCCACCGTTTTAATCCGATCGGTCCTTCGGTTCCATCAAATTCCAAAGGTTTGCAGGCAGTGAATTCTTTGTAGGTGCATCCTACACGATTTCCTGTACTGCTAGATCCAAGGTTATTGTTGGTATGTAGCGCAGCCTGTACTGCGGCTATGTTTGAAGCTAGAAAAGTACGGAATTAATCTTCATTCATATTCACGGTGTGTCGAGTAGTCGGTGCCATTTCCTTCAAAATAGTTAAATGGAACAAGTTAATCATACAGAATATTAAGAGTAGTTAATAGTATTTCGTAGCATAATATGAACTCATTTATAAAAGCTTTTTCTTCATATTAGCGTTTTATAAGTTTAAATTCGGGTAGTACCTACCCGTTAAGTTCATACTTGGTAGCTAATATACAATTCAACTACTACAATTCTATATGAAAAACTGATTATAATAATATTTCGCGTTCAAACTTTTACACAATAATTTACAAACTTACAATACCGCTTATTTTACATATAGCATGAAATATAGCACACAATAAATTTGATACAAGATGGTTGTGAAGATAATTCTAGCTAGTACACAAGTCGTTCAGCAAAGGCAATAAAGACACGTAATTCATACGTCCAGAAACAAGTCATGCATTCTGGTTTTACTAGGATTACTTCCCATCCTTGGTCTTGTGGAACATAACCGTTATGGCCGTTGATAAGACAGCGTGTTGTAACGTCATCAAAGTGACGAGGGTTACGTAATGTCCAACAGTCCCGTAACAATCTAAAAACCTCATTTCTTACCCCAATTACTGACTCCGTCACTTGTGGGAACGTTTTGTTTAATAGTTGTAGCCCGATGTTCTTGTTCTCACTTTGGTGAGAAGCGAACATTACTAATCTGTAAGCATAACATGCTTCTTTATGTTGCATGTTAGCCGCTTTTTCTAAATCACGAAGTCCAATATTCGGATATATTGAGTCAAAATAATTTCTTAACACATTGCGTAAAATAGCATTTGGGTTCCCCGCAATATATACGTCAAAGTAAACACATCGTAACTTATGGATTTCCCAATGTGATATCCCCCATCTTTCGAACGAAAGCCTTTTATAAACCAAGGCATTCTTGGAACGTTCTTCGAATGTCCTACAAACTGATCTCGCCTTAAATAGTTGTGCCGAAGAATTCTGACCGACTCTAGACAAGATTTCATCAATCATGTCTCCGGGTAGGTCTCTTAAAATATTGGGTTGTCTATCCATTTTGTGTTTTTATACTGTAAAATAGACAAGAGTTAGATTCATAAAAAAAATACTTATTAATACAAGCAAATTTTACATATATCATAAAGCATAAGCACACTATATTACTTATATTACACCACACGAATACAACTATCTTATTCCGACTCGCTTGTTTCTTCTTCTTCGGTTTTGGTTCGTTTTTCCAAGTTTCTAGGGATATATGATGTTCCCCTAATACGAGCCGTCGTTATCCACATTGGTTTAGAAAAACCTGGTGGTTTAGAGGTTCCCGGGTCATTGTTACAACTTAAGGACTTCGGGGGTTGACGATACATATAAAGTTCATCGGGGTTGGAATTATATTTCTCTATTTTTATGCCCTTTCCCTTATTATTTTCTTTTGCCTTTTTAAATTCAGTTGGGGTAATTTCTATAACATCATCGGAATTCTCGTCGGAATCCGATTCATCAGAGAATTGGTAATCCTCCCAATATTTTGCTTCCTTGGCGGAAACACCATTGACCATAATTAACCTTGGTCGGTTGGTTGAGGATTTTCTTTTACTTAACCGTTTTATTATTTCCCCCACCGGTTCTATTTCTTCATCCGGTTCCGATTCTTCTTCCGGTTCCGATTCTTCTACCGGTTCCGACTCTTCTTCCGGTTCCTCTTCGGGAACTTGTGAATCAGTCCACGAATCATTCCAATTTACATTTGTTAAAAATATATCACATAATATTCACATGTTAAAAATATATAGTTTCCAACAAAATTTGTTAAGCAATCATTTTTCAAGTAAACACGGTCGAAGTCGAGACTCACTAATGCATCCTAACAAACTAGATAAGACACACTAATGCAAAATTCTGGTTCTCTAAGACCAACGCTCGGATACCAACTGAAATGTCCCGTTCTTATTGATTAAAAACGTTCCATATTAATTGATTTCGTTGCGAGGTTTTGACCTCTATATGAGACGTTTTTCAAAGACTGCATTCATTTTTAAAACAAACGATAACCTTTATTTCATCAATAAAGGTTTAAAAAGCTTTACGTAGATTATCAAATAATGATAATCTAAAATATCCTGTTTACACACGACCATTACATAATGGTTTACAATACAAATATGTTACAACAAAATAAGTTTCTTGAATGCAGTTTTTACATAATATCATACAAGCATGGACCCCAAATCTCGTCCTTATTTAAGTATGCAACAGCGGAAGCTCTTAATAATCACCTGAGAATAAACATGCTTAAAACGTCAACAAAAATGTTGGTAAGTTATAGGTTTAACCTATATATATATCAAATCATAATAATAGACCACAAGATTTCATATTTCAATACACATCCCATACATAGAGATAAAAATCATTCATATGGTGAACACCTGGTAACCGACATTAACAAGATGCATATATAATAATATCCCCATCATTCCGGGACACCCTTCGGATATGATATAAATTTCGAAGTACTAAAGCATCCGGTACTTTGGATGGGATTTGTTAGGCCCAATAGATCTATCTTTAGGATTCGCGTCAATTAGGGTGTCTGTTCCCTAATTCTTAGATTACCAGACTTAATAAAAAGGGGCATATTCGATCATTTATAAAACCATAGAATGTAGTTTCACGTACTTGTGTCTATTTTGTAAATCATTTATAAAACCTGCATGTATTCTCATCCCAAAAATATTAGATTTTAAAAGTGGGACTATAACTCACTTTCACAGATTTTTACTTCATCGGGAAGTAAGACTTGGCCACTGGTTGATTCACGAACCTATAACAATATATACATATATATCAATGTATGTTCAAAATATGTTTACAACACTTTTAATATATTTTGATGTTTTAAGTTTATTAAGTCAGCTGTCCTCGTTAGTAACCTACAACTAGTTTTCCACAGTTAGATGTACAGAAATAAATCGATAAATATTATCTTGAATCAATCCACGACCCAGTGTATACGTATCTCAGTATTGATCACAACTCAAACTATATATATTTTGGAATCAACCTCAACCCTGTATAGCTAACTCCAACATTCACATATAGAGTGTCTATGGTTGTTCCGAAATATATATAGATGTGTCGACATGATAGGTCGAAACATTGTATACGTGTCTATGGTATCTCAAGATTACATAATATACAATACCAGTTGATTAAGTTATGGTTGGAATAGATTTGTTACCAATTTTCACGTAGCTAAAATGAGAAAAATTATCCAATCTTGTTTTACCCATAATTTCTTCATTTTAAATCCGTTTTGAGTGAATCAAATTGCTATGGTTTCATATTGAACTCTATTTTATGAATCTAAACAGAAAAAGTATAGGTTTATAGTCGGAAAAATAAGTAACAAGTCGTTTTTGTAAAGGTAGTCATTTCAGTCGAAAGAACGACGTCTAGATGACCATTTTAGAAAACATACTTCCACTTTGAGTTTAACCATAATTTTTGGATATAGTTTCATGTTCATAATAAAAATCATTTTCTCAGAAAAACAACTTTTAAATCAAAGTTTATCATAGTTTTTAATTAACTAACCCAAAACAGCCCGCGGTGTTACTACGACGGCGTAAATCCGGTTTTACGGTGTTTTTCGTGTTTCCAGGTTTTAAATTATTAAGTTAGCATATCATATAGATATAGAACATGTGTTTAGTTGATTTTAAAAGTCAAGTTATAAGGATTAACTTTTGTTTGCGAACAAGTTTAGAATTAACTAAACTATGCTCTAGTGATTTCAAGTTTAAACCTTCGAATAAGATAGCTTTATATGTATGAATCGAATGATGTTATGAACATAATTACTACCTTAAGTTCCTTGGATAAACCTACTGGAAAAGAGAAAAATGGATCTAGCTTCAACGGATCCTTGGATGGCTCGAAGTTCTTGAAGCAGAATCATGACACGAAAACAAGTTCAAGTAAGATCATCACTTGAAATAAGATTGTTATAGTTATAGAAATTGAACCAAAGTTTGAATATGATTATTACCTTGTATTATAATGATAACCTATTGTAAGAAACAAAGATTTCTTGAGGTTGGATGATCACCTTACAAGATTGGAAGTGAGCTAGCAAACTTGAAAGTATTCTTGATTTTATGTAACTAGAACTTGTAGAATATATGAAGAACACTTAGAACTTGAAGATAGAACTTGAGAGAGATCAATTAGATGAAGAAAATTGAAGAATGAAAGTATTTTTAGGTGTTTTTGGTCGTTGGTGTATGGATTAGATATAAAGGATATGTAATTTTGTTTTCATGTAAATAAGTCATGAATGATTACTCATATTTTTGTAATTTTATGAGATATTTCATGCTAGTTGTCAAATGATGGTTCCCACATGTGTTAGGTGACTCACATGGGCTGCTAAGAGCTTATCATTGGAGTGTATATACCAATAGTACATACATCTAAAAGCTGTGTATTGTACGAGTACGAATACGGGTGCATACGAGTAGAATTGTTGATGAAACTGAACGAGGATGTAATTGTAAGCATTTTTGTTAAGTAGAAGTATTTTGATAAATGTATTGAAGTCTTTCAAAAGTGTATAATTACATATTAAAACACTACATGTATATTCATTTTAACTGAGTCGTTAAGTCATCGTTAGTCGTTACATGTAAGTGTTGTTTTGAAACCTTTAGGTTAACGATCTTGTTAAATGTTGTTAACCCAATGTTTATAATATCAAATGAGATTTTAAATTATTATATTATCATGATATTATCATGTATGAATATCTCTTAATATGATATATATACATTAAATGTCTTTACAACGATAATCGTTACATATATGTCTCGTTTAAAAAATCATTAAGTTAGTAGTCTTGTTTTTACATATGTAGTTCATTGTTAATATACTTAATAAAATGTTTACTTATCATAGTATCATGTTAACTATATATATATCCATATATATGTCATCATATAGTTTTTACAAGTTTTAACGTTCGTGAATCACCAGTCAACTTGGGTGGTCAATTGTCTATATGAAACATATTTCAATTAATCAAGTCTTAACAAGTTTGATTGCTTAACATGTTGGAAACATTTAATCTTGTAAATATCAATCTCAATTAATATATATAAACATGGAAAAGTTCGGGTCACTACAACCATGTCACTACCTTTTACATCACCCATTTACGTATTGTTGATCCTCAACTAATATCACCACCATTTCTTTAATTTCTTTTCTCTTCTACTCGTTGGATATCAATCAACAACCTCTATTGCATCTTGTTCAAATCAAATACCATAGAAGACGCCAACATCATAAACATTCATCACCACAAAACACTACCTTTGAATTCCACCGCCACCTTATTCCTCTCTAGCTCTCTCTCTTTCTCATCATCTCTATCTCTCCTATTCGTCTTCTGTTTTCTCCTTCGAATTATGTAGTGAACAAAAGACCACCACAAACCATCGAAACCATTTAACCACCTGCAACCCTTCAAGAATTACTCAACCACTTGCTCAAATACAATTGTATTTGTCTTCTGTTTTTCTGTTCGTCACTATACACCAAAACCGTCACCCCACAATCACCCATTACCTTCATTTGTTAATCAATTAACTACTACATTTTCAGAATATATATGCTGTATTCGAACACATAACATACGCATGAATACCTCTTTCTTTCATCTATTAATCGACATCTTCCACGTAAAATCATCACCACTATCGAACTTGCTACAACTGCTCGAACTTTTGATTTGCAAAATCCTCGACTGCAACTTTTGCTGTAAGCCTCTTTCTATTTCACAGCCCCACGTCACTGTGGTTATATTTGAAACTATTAGTTTATATAAATCATTATTGTTGAGAGGCCACTTGCGAATCTTGTGATTTACTGGCCGACAAAAATCAAAAAGAAAACCCCACTTATATTTCTGCTTGAAAACAATTTGTTACAGAGATATATTGGGCCATTTAATTTTTTATATCATGGGGCCAAGATAAATCGAAATCCTATTTCCTTTGAGCTATAATTGATGGTGATTAAGAATGGGTTAAAAAGATTTTTGTTAGAAAATAATATAGATAAGAATGACGGCTCAGATGGTTTGGAGAATATTGGGTAATCAGGAGGTCATAGGTTCAATCCTTGTCTGTAATATATATTTTTTTAGATAAGAAGAAGAGGACAGAAAACGGGTTAAAGGAAATAATTCGGGAATAAATAACAGAAATGAAATCGTAGAAGGGTGGTCAGGGATGTGGGTTTTAATCGAGAGGTCGTGGGTTCTAATCTAGGCGACCACGTTTTTTTTTAATAAAAGACTTAGTTGAAGGCTTGGGCCTATTGGGCTTATTAATGTATACGGGCTAGGATATTAATTCCTAAATCGGGCTCGAAGATGAAACAGATAAATATGGGTTATAACCCGTTAATTCGTTAAATAAATCATAAAAGTTACCAACGGATCCAAGGTTC